>NC_092823.1:103509426-104126926 GCF_023375885.2 Dermacentor andersoni
TCCGTCCACGTCATGAGAACGCTCGTGTCCGAATGATGCTCCGGTAGATGGCGTGGACCGAGCACCCAACAGAAACGACAGACGCCTGAGTACATAAACGCCCCCGTGTGAGAATGCTTTTGCGTGTGTATGTCTCGCTTTCTCCCTCTTTCTCCCTTTCGATGTGTCTCTTTGTGTGCGTGCTTACGTGCGTTTGTGCAGGTATGTATCGCCATACCCATAAAAGGTTGCGCTTGTGCACGTGCGTTTGTTTGTACGTGCCAACGTACTTCTGTTTGTGTGCGTGCCTGCGGACAAAGAGAAACGACAGATAGCTGAGCACATAAGGCCTAAGATGGCGGTTCATGCTTTCGTGTGCGTGCGACTGTGCGTGCGTTCCCGTGTCCGTGTGCGTACGAGTGTGTTCGCTTGTGCGTGGCTCTTTGTAATCTTTGTACGTCGGGATCTCTGGGTTGTTATGGTCGTTTCGGCGCGTCCGAGCCCTGCCGTAATTCGTTTACTACCCGACGCGGCGCCCCAATTCTGTCCCCGAACTTCCCCGCCCCCAACAACTCTCACCTTCCTCTCGGTTCGCTTCCGCCGTCCGTTCCTGAGAAATGGATGTTCGTATGCACAGATGGCGCTGCTGTCAGGCGTGGCTATGGCTTTATGGTTATGCGGGTCTGGACGGGTAATGTTGCAGGCGTCGCCGTGCAAGGAACCAGTGTGCGCAAATCAGGTCATCAATCAATCAACGAGCGCGCTTAGGCTGTCCAATATGGCAGAGCGCGGAGAACGCCCACAGAATGGACTACGTTTCAACATGTGCCCATACAAACGACATAGACATGTATGCTTCGTCTTATTCCCTGCTTCCAATGGATCGATTCTTTCTGCCACAAGCTGCAAGCAGTCGGTTCGTTACTAACCATTCAATTGGGTAGTCCATCAACCACTCAATAACGCAACCTCCCGGCCGGTGAACTGATGAACAAATGTTCATCCCCGTTCAACCAATCATTCAATTTATCAGTTCCTTTGAGGTAACTACAGCTAATTATATTGCTCTTTTATGTGGTCTGCGATTAAACTAAACCCTTGGTCAGCGAACTCTTGTACAGAAATCAGCGACGACAGCAAAGACTAGCAATTTTTATGTCACCGCCCCTTCTATTTGGTCAACAGCGTCAATACGTCAGGGCAACACTTGATTTCAATCAACCAAGAGAGCAGGCTAGCTTCAGGGAGGGATATTCTGGAATGGATCACATCCATGTCATCAATCAGATAATCGAGAAAGCTTGGTAGTACATTCGACCTCTTTACATGGCTTTCATAGATTATTAAAAGACATATGATTCATCAGAGATACCAGCAGTCATAGAGCCAGTGCGCAATCAAGGTGTACAGGAGGCATACGTGAATATCTTGGGAAATGTCTACAAAGATTCCACAGCTGTCTTGATTCTCCACAAGAGAAGCAGAAAGTTACCTGTCAAGAAAGGGGTCAGGCAAGAAGACACGATTTCTCCACTGCATGCTTAAAAGAAGTATTCACGATATTACACTGCGAACGCTGCGAACAGCGAATATCTCAACAACATTCGGTTTGCAGATTATATTGTCCTATTTAGCAACAAAGAGACAAATTACAACAAATAAATGAAATACAGAAACGATAAATTAATGGAAATGAAAGTGGATGAAAAAAGAACTTGCATCAGTGGGGAACGATCCCACAACCGAAAACAACTTGCCTCAGGTGAGGAACGATCCCACAACTTTCGGTTGTGGGATCGTTCCCCACCTGAGGCAAGTTGTTTTTTCATCCGCTTTCATTTCCATTAATTTATCGTTTCCTTATTTCATTTATTAAGCACAAGTAATTTCCCGCGTGGTGTCCTTGGTGTCAGTGTTTGTTGGCTTCTTATCATGTGACTAATAAAAATTGGGCCCCTCGGTTAACCCCTTTCTTCTTGTTTATAACAAGTGATTGAGGTCCTTAACAGAGAGAGTGTAAGAGTAGTGTTGAAGATTAATATGCAGGAAACAAAGATAGTATTAAATAGCCTGGCAAGGTAACATGAATGCAGGATTGAATCTGTGAAGGAGTACTTTTACGTAGGTCAGTTACAAACAGGGAACCCTGATCATGAGAAGCAAATTTACAGAAGGGTAAAAACGGGTTGAAGTGCATACGGCAGGCATTGGCAGATACTGACTGGAAGCTTACTACTATCATTGAAAAGAAGGTATAGTGTGGCATTAGTGTACTTATTTGACTGGAATTTGTGTTATGATTTTATTATTTTTGTTATGATTTATTCTTTTTTCTTCAAATCGGTATGTGAAAAGAAGTAGCCGGTGCCAATTAAAAGTGACAACATCTTTTAAATACCATACAATAAAAAAGTGTACAATCATTGCATTCTACCAGTGTTAACGTATGGGGCAGTAACTTCGAGGTTAACAAAGGACCTCAAGAACAAGGACTGCGCAAACAGCGATGGAACGAACAATGTTAGGCGTAACGTTAAGAGGCAGACAGAGAGCGGTGTATATCAGTGAGAAAACAAGTATAGTTGATATTCTAGCTGACATTAAGAGAAAAATATGTAGCTGTACCCATGTAATGCGCAGGGTAGAAAACCGGTGGAGCATTGGAGTTACCGGAGGGCTACAAAGGAAAGGGAAGTGCAGTCGAGGACGACAGAAAACTACGTGGGGTCAGATGAAATTGGGAAATTTGCAGGGGCAAGTTGGAATCAGCAAGCAGAAGACTGATATTGGAGATCACAGGGAGAGGCCTTCATGCTGCTGTGGACATCAAATAGGCTAATGATGATGATGGCATTAGGTCATGCGAGTTTTTCAGGTGATGTCTGACACACGCGGGTTAGTAGCTCACCAGCTTGAACATTCAATCACTACCCTCTATCGAGTGAGTGAGTGAGTGAGTGAGTGAGTGAGTGAGTGAGTGAGTGAGTGAGTGAGTGAGTGAGTGAGTGAGTGAGTGAGTGAGTGAGTGAGTGAGTGAGTGAGTGAGTGAGTGAGTGAGTGAGTGAGTGAGTGAGTGAGTGAGTGAGTGAGTGAGTGAGTGAGTGAGTGAGTGAGTGAGTGAGTGAGTGAGTGAGTGAGTGAGTGAGTGGAAATTTACCCGACCTAAAGCAACATTTTCGCTACGAGTGATGGGGTAGATAAGAACGCCAAAATAATTTTTACCACTTACGTTCTTTTTTTTAATTTGCACCTAAAGCAAATCACATAAACTTCTTCCGTGAATTCCGTTCCAATAGGAGCGCGACCATCGAGTGCGGGAATGGAAACCGTGGCCTCGTATATTCAGCAGCTGAATTCCATACTCACTGAAGCGCCGTTGCACGTCTCTCAGTCAAGAGAGATAAAGTGAACTCAGCTGAGCGGCGAGCAGGTTTTAAGCCCGCAGCTCACGCTCGATGAAGCAACGGCGTCTTCGCGTGCATTATGGGTTGTCGTAACAAGGGCACCCTAGACGCGGCAAGCTCTCGCTGCGCTACAGCCGTCGTGCTGAAACACTCGCCTTCCAAGTTCCAAAGAAACTCCCGCAAGTCTCGAGACTCTAGACGTTTTTGCAACAACGGCTCCACTCGAGGAACACTGACACCCATTGACCTTTACAGAGCCCCGCGCAGTTTCTTTTTTCCTCGGAACTTCCGAAGAGATGCTACTGCTGTGACGTTGGCCACCCGAGCGTGTTTTCGCATCAAAATTTAGAGCGGGCCTTCTTTGTTTTTTCTTTCGGGCAGCGACGCTCGTTGGAAAGTTGCGCTTACGTTATGCTTAACGTAGCGAGAGTTACGCTGTCCTCGACTGCGCTGCTCCTAACCTGATCTCAGGGTGCCGTCGCGACCTCTTCCCGCGCGTGCTCTAGTTTTGTCTCGTTACATCCACGGGGAAATCTCGCATTCCTGGGTACCCTGCACACATAGTAACGGCAACTGTAGTAAAGGGCAGGCTGGTCTTTCTCATCTCGGAGTTCGCCGCGCCTTCGGCTATACGAAGGCTGACTGGGGTCACGCTAACTCGGACTAATTGAGCCGGCAGCCCGATACATCCAACGTTGTGGGAAACACGGCATATTTCAACGGCGCTTTGTGCCAAGTGGAGCGCTCGAAGTGGCACGGAGAGAAGCAGATAACATTGACAGGAAACACGCTTACGGCGGGGCTATAGCTCGGTTTACACACATTCTAATGGGATCTCGTCTATCCTGTTTACTCCGTTCGTCTGCCCTGTCTACTCTCCTGTCGTGCTGCTTTTACTTCGGGGGCATTCACGTCGCCATTATGAAAGTATTCGTAGGCGGTCTACAAAAGTCTATAGAGTGGGCATAAACAAAAACTAGGCACATTATTCACTTTAATCTATAGGGCAGTCTATATAATAGTATATGTAAGAAACATCTTAGCAACGTTTGTCTACAGTCAGCGCATATGTTCCAAAGATAGAAGTACAAATTTATACCGTCAAGAGCAGGAATTATACCAGGACAAAGCAGTCTGGAAGTCTATAGACGGTACACAGCCTGTCTAAATATATTTTTGAAAGAGCGCGAAGGAACAGCTTTTTTTTTTTGCATTGTCGTTGGCGCAACCATTCGCAACGCCTCTCCAGCTCTTCGCGTACACGCACTGTCTCTGTCACAATGTACGGTCTGGCCTGTGTTCAAACAATTTTGCGCTAACAGATTTTTTTGTTCCTGTTCATGGAACAACACGCCACACTGACTCGGCAGTTGTGGCGCAGCGCTGCTGATTGCGAGGTCGCCTGTTCGAGTCCCGGACGCATTTCGGTGGAGGCTTAACGCAGAAAAAAAAGAACATTCGCACACTTATATTAGGCGCACGTTAAGGAATTCCAGGTTGTCAACGATTGTTTCGCAGCCGTGAACCTATGGCGTTCTACGTAAGCCACTGTGTTTTGGGACGTTAAGCGCCACGGTTTAATATTTTCAAGGAACACTACAAACGAAGCGCAACGATCGTGAATATAGGGACACAACGATTCATACCGGTCGCAGGGTATCGGGAATTTGGGACCATCCATGCTGATCGGGCAAGAGAACCCTGGAGCTTCTATAAGTTTAGGGTGTCTTTGTTAAAATATGGTGCTCCAGTGTGGCTTGCGGAGCCCATCGTGTGCTACAAGTCCCCCTCTGTTATAAATGCGGATAAATGAAATCGCTGGTTGGAAATTATTCATACACCTGTGGTTGCGATACTCAGAAAATCAGTGCTTTATTATAGTTATGAGGTTGTCCCTATATCTGGCGCGACGACCATCAGGCGTCCGTCCCCGTACTTACCGTCATTCACTGCTCCCGGATTCGGAGACATAGGCACAGCAGCACCAGCTGTTGGGCAAATTGGTTTGTAGTTCTTCAATAAAAACGCATAGCATAAGATATGCATACTTAAGACACGGGACCTGACGAAGGCTACGTCCTGTGGTAAGCATACGTCCCGCTATGAGAAAAGGGACTTGTGGAAAGTTTTACGAAGCGCGTATTTGAAAAGCTCGGGCTCTGACTGTGGCTTGACTTCGGCCCCCCCACCTAGCATGATGGGCTGTAACGTCCTTGGATTCCGTTGCTTGTTGACTTTCACGCCTTCCGGCCGCGCAGTGTTTATGTTCCCTGTGCAGCGATTCGTCTTGTGCGCGAGGCCACACGCCGGATGTCTTAAGCATGCAACGCTATTTTGGTTTTCAAGGTGACGACAGACATTTCGCCATAAATTAATAAGCCAGTCCCTAGACCTTGGAGCAGAACGAGCCGCTTTGCAAGTCGGTTCATGCTTTGAGCTTCAGAACAACGCAATAATTACAGGGACAGGACAGTTGCTATCCTGTCCTCCAACAAAGAAAGAAAGAAAGAAAGAAAGAAAGAAAGAAAGAAAGACCATAGTGCGAGCGCTGTCTTCTCATCCGTGTCCGTTTTTTTTAGCTATTCTTAATCTTAGACGTTGAGCAGTAAGAGCTGTTGCCTCAAAGCCCTCATCACGAGTCACGGGGCATTCCATGGCAGACTTTAGCTGCGAGGTCACGTGGCTTTGTTTATTCGAATGGAGCCGGCGGTTAGCCTCCAGCTGCGCTCTTAGCAAACATTCCATCCATTAATCATACCTTTCATACAGACTCCATAGGAATGTAGGGCAAAGCCTTTAAGTACATCCCGTGGTGAAAGAAAGGGAACATATCCCCAACAATACGCTCAATATATTTTTGGGTCCTCGGTTTTCCGATGAAAACCCGAAAATCCCCGATTTTTGCACCCCGCACAGAATTTATTCAAATCTGGTTGAACCCGATTTTTTCCTGACGTTAGCCCGTTCGTAAAGGATACTGGTAAGCGTAAGGGTAGCAAAATTAATGAACGCTGTGCAGATGTTGATGCATATATCATAATAATTAAATATTTGATATATTAATATGGTATGTGCCCTTGTAAACGCCCACGTAACCGTTCATTGGATGAGCGTGAAAGAACCCCATATGGCCTAAATTAATACGGAGTACCCCACTATGGCGTGCCTCATCATAATTTCGCGGTTTTGGCTCATAAAACCGCAGAAATTAATTTTGATGTGCCTTCTTTTCGCCTAGCACTTCACCGAAAACCGGCATATATAAGATTACATCATGTTCAGCATCTACCGGCCTACAACAAACGGAATTTTGTTGCGTTTTTTAGTAGACTCGTTTACAAGAATACAACAGTGGTGCGTTGCATCGCATTTCCGGCGCGTCGCGTGTATGTGAACGGCAGTTATGCAAGGAGAAGCGAATTGACTCAGCGCTGACGTTTATCTACGCTGTGAACTTAGATGTGACATTGAAAAGATGTTTACCCGAATACTTTCAAACAAGGGTGATCGATTCGTATTATTGGTACACCTTTAATTTGGTTGCAAGAACTTATATGAGAATCAGCGAAACGGAGTTCACAATTGATATGGTGCGAAATATCAGCACAGGTTGTGCTGACGGCCATTTTGCGCCCCTCCCCCCCACCCCCAACGCAGGTTATATGCATTCCACGGCCAGGCTTTAGAGATCCGACACCGAAGCTTAACCTCAGCATGGTACGACGCATAAGCATTTCTGAAATATCACCGAGAGCCTTATTTATCTGCAGCACGATCGACAAATTATTTGTTTAACACTGCTCAAGCACGCTTCTCTGATAATAGTTTCGTTATTACTTTTGCTCTATGTCGGGTATTTCCTGCAAACGTGGTTCGTACCAGAATCGTTAGCCGAGAAAAGGGTAAAAAAGTAAAGGGTGAGGAAATGCACGTAGAAGCGTAAGAAAATATTGCCTAGACATAGCAAGCCAAAGACGCAAGAATGCAAGGGGGCAACCTTAGTGTTGGCATTGGCAGCGTCAGACGAAAGGGCGCGTGGGCCTACTACATGAACACTCATTTCCTTTTTCTTTTTTTCTTTTTTTTTTACTAGCCGGGTACAGAGCGTGCAGGCCTGGATGGTTGGGCGCGCCTAACAGCGGCTGCTGGAGGTGAAATCTCCACATAATACATAATCAGCGCGGCAGAGTATATATTTATGTGGAAACCTACGAGGCCACATAAAGTGACTAAGTGAAAGGGCAATGATTGCCATCCGCCCAACTGCATCAAGAAGCTACAAAAAAAAAAAACGTGGACTTATTCCGGACCAACATTCTTCAACGCGAAAGCTTTTCTTTCTGAGAAACCCGTATGGATTGTCTTTGCAGCCTGGTGCTTTAGTCTGTTGGATGACATTTTTTTTTTCCTTTTATGAACTTTCCTCCACGTTGCGGACTTGAGCAGAACTTATTTGCTGTATTCGGAGTGGCTAACTTAGGCTTCGCATAGCACAATGAGTACGAGCAGGTTTTAAATTGTAGGGAGTGTAAAATGTGCGGTGAATATATCTGCTGAATAAGCCAAGGAAGTCGAAGCATCGTCGGTGGCAGAGGTTGCGAGAGCCCACTTAAGGTTACTATGTTAAATAAAATTGCGAAGAGGGAATGACGAAAAGATGGAGAATCTTGTTTCTGTTCCAGTTCATCGTGCATTTTTTTTTTTTTTTTGAAATTGCGAGTACATTTGTTTCCGCACTTCCACGCCTCTTCGTGTTTCCGAGGCTTTTGTGTCCGTGTTCGCTAGCGCTGGGCATGAACGGCGAACTCGAGCTAAACGTTATTTGCACGTACCCAAGAACATTTCTATATGGCGCACTTCCTGGAACAGTTTGCCTAGTACGTGAACTTTACAAATGCTGGAACTTTTGCAAGTTACGCAAACTTCAGTAATCAGGATGAGTGTTTTAGGTTCAGAGTAGCAAATAACGAACAAATAGAAACACAAAAGGAGGCCTGAGAGAATTGAGTTGTAGAGGAACTTCCTGACAAAGTTTCGAACTGAAGAGTAATTGCTCAAGCAGCACCTAAACAAAGATGTCATTAAAACAAAATGATGTCACTATATATCTTTTTTTTTTTCTAATCGTGGCCTGCATTACCATCATTTTGCACAGGATAATTATTACGTCAGATAGGAGGAGGAGCTGGCTAGAAGCGCCAAAATGACTTCGAACGGGGTAAATAAATAAACATATGGAGATTACCCAAAGCATAAATTCCGGTTTTCGACCGCACATTAGAGGAAGGGGGCAGGCAGCATTTGTAAGACGTAAGTGTAACGTGGCGGGTAGTCACGTGTTACAATCACCGCAGCGGCAGTCATTGTACTCTCTGGGCGGTACACATTTCTTCTCCCTTATTACTTATCATTAGAATATCAGCATTTCTTTTTCATGCAGCGGATGTATGCGGTGTATACAGGGTGACCTAACTATCCCACACCAAGATTTTAAAATATGCAAATGCCGCGTAGCTGGACAGAATCAAGGTAATGCTGTTTGTCATCACTTGGAGATGGCAAACAACATTACCTTGGTTCAAACTCAGACTACCTTTTACATCCTGCCTAATTTCGCAATTAGCCTTAATTAATTAATCATCGTCTCAAATATTAAAATCAGATTAAGAGTGTCAGTGAGAAAATTGTCGAGCGACATGAAAAACTACCCCTGCATCTTTCTGTTGCTTAATACGTGCTACGTAAAAGCGTTTTTTCCGAGCTTTAAAGAAGCCCGCGAATGCACGCATAGTGCCCCGTCAGTGGCCAGTCGCACGGCATTATTGCGTGTGCGCGTAGGTTCTATATATATATATATATATATATATATATATATATATATATATGTATGTATATACACGTGTGTGTCGAATTGTAACTAAATGAAATAAACATCGGTTTTTGTCGTACACGCCTCCTCAACATACAATGGGGGGTTCAACTACCCGAAACCTGCAGACTCTCGCCTAGTATATATATATATATACTTGTTTGACTTTTTCGAGGGATCGCTTTTCACCGGCTGGCATATGTTCAACATTATCGCTCAGCGCAGGACGCGCCTGCATGTATCGGAAATTTCTCGAATGTTATCGATGGTTCTATCCGTTGTATCTTGTCACCGAACCTTGTGTAATCTGATTGTGTACACGAGCGGATTGTGTGGACTTTGTGGAGGACACGCTGTCACCAATCGTTACTCTGGAACCTTCTATGACTCGTGTATAAAGGTCAAAGCGCTTGACTCGCAGATCAGATTTTCGACGCTCCCTGACTCTGTTCGCCGCCTTCGTTGTGCTTTGGTTGTCACTTGCTTTTGTGGGCTCTAGTTCACCCAATATAACTTAGTTTCGTCATTCACAGTTTTGCTACTGTCTTCTTGACGGTCACTACAACGTGACATCTGGTGGATGTGCTTTTGTGTTCATTTACGCAACGCCCCCGCAAAGCCGCGATCCAAGCCCGAAACCCGAGGATGGCACCAACTTCGTCTCGCGTCATCGAGCTAGCCTCATGCTTTGAAGCTTACCCCCTGAGCCCAGACTTTTTTCCCGGTAAGACCAGGAAATGCGTGGCCATGCCAACAGCAACGATTACAGCTCCTGTTCCACCTAAACCAGTTGTGTTGCAGCAGCCGGTGAACCACCGACTTGCCGTGGATCGTCATTTGAAGACCGGTAAAACTGGCTGGAAGCGTGTGAAAGAGTCGCTGCGTTAAGCAACTGGAACTACGATGACAAGCTGCGCCACGTTTATTTCTGCTTGGAAGACGCAGCGAGGACGTGGTTTGGGAGCCGTGAGTCCACCCTGACAACATGGGACCTCTTCTGTAGCAGCTTCTTGAACACCTTCACGAGTGCCGTCCGCAAAGAGAGGACTGAGGCTATACAGCAATCCCGTACGCCGCTCCCAAACTAGAGCGTTGCGATCTACACAGAAGAGATGACCCGCCTGTACCGCTACGCCGACCCGGACATGTCTGAGAAAAAGAAAGTGCGCTTCCTGATGCGTGGTGTGAAGCCATAGCTTTTCGCTGGACTGATCTGCAACCCGCCGAAGACCGTGGCTGAGTTTTTGGACAGAGGCATCGAGGATTTATAAAACTCTTCAAATGTGCGCTATGCAATTTCATCACCAAGTGCTCACACCACAGTGCGAAATCCAAGCACTGGGCGCCGATGACACCCGAGAGACCATCAGTGCCATTGTGAGCACAGAACTGTGCAATATCTTACCTTCGTCGCAACCTCAGGTGACCTCGGTCACTGACTCACATTATCATGGACTAACTTTGATTGTCACTGGCAGTTTCCCAAGTGCAACCCGAATCGCCGCCTCCCGTGCCGGTAGCGACGACCTATGCCGCTGTCGCCCGCCGTCAAGATCCCCCTCCACGCCCGCGCCAGGGTCCGGCCATGCCGCAAATTCGTCGTGCACCGCCGCGGCCATCTCGCTCACCCGTCGCCCACTGCAGCTTCCCCAGGAAGACAGACGTGTATGGCCCGCAGTGCTGCCACTGCGGAGACGTGAGCCACGTCTACCGCCGGTGCCCATACCACGAAGTGGGCCTACGAGGACTCGCTTGTCGAATGACCTGTTGACATGGCCGACTACTTGGCCGCCGCTCAGTGGAGCCCTCGACGACCATCCCGCTCGCCGTCACAAGGCCGCTACCTATCGCTGCAGCGACGATGATACACTACCGCAGACCGTGGTCCGTCCGCGAGCCCGTATCAGGGAAACTAAATGCAGCAAGCGATTGAGGTGCGGTTTCTGTTCATCGAAATACCGAAGTTACTACGCCGACGTGGACAACGCTTCAACATCTATCTCGGCGACGCTGCAACGACATGTCGCCATCCCTATAAAGAAGGGAACACAGCATTACGCCAATGAAAAAAGACCTGACGACGCGACGCATCCTTGATCCGGCGTGGATAGGTGCCTGTCTGAAGCCGCCTGTACGTGACTTCTTGTGCTTTATTGAGTGCTTTGTGCGGTAGCGGCATGGTTCTCTTCACCAACTTATTATGCTGTGTGAGATCGTTGTAAGTGACGAGGGGGTCGCGCTCACCGCCCCATCCTGCCGAGAGGGAGTCAGGGCTCGCACGGTGAGTTAGGTCTCTTGCGGCTTAACTGAATATTCTCTAAAATATATAAGAGCATAGGAACATCGAGTCATAAATGGGAAATGCAATTTATTGAGTTATTCACACCAATATTATACGATGTATGCAACAGTTACGTTGCTGCCCACCTCATTTGAGAAAAGAACACTGTACTTTTCATTTGCACTCATGCTCTTAAAGTGCAAGAAGTAATACAGCCGTCCAGAGAGTCTATGTTTCTGTGCACTTCCTTTGGCACACATTGTTGCTCAGACACGAAGTCTCGCAACTCTCCAAAGCATCCTACAGGCTCCGTTAGAGTAACAATATTTGAATCTGCCTCTACCATTCCATCTTCCTCGTCTCACTCTTCTTCGGGACCAACACTGCAAACAGTTTCTAGATCTAATAGTTCAGAACAGGTAACAAGCTCACTGCCACTGCAGATAGTCGTCTTCAAACGAAGTGTTGCTTTCAACACCCGTCTGGTGACATACCTATGTCCACATCTAGGGGTCGATCACTTTGTCGAGCTGTTTCTCTTGCTCGCTTTCACTGCACAGGGTTTCGGGAAAGGCCGGATTCATGCCAGCAGTTTCTAATTGTAGCCGGTGTTACTGTTCAGAAGCTCTGCTGAGTACTTGGAGGGCAAGACCAACTTTGTCCCGAGGGTATTAGGCGCAGATTGTCTTCGTTCTTCTAGGGAAGCGACGTCCTGGTGAAGAAACACTTTTCCCCGGCCCGCCCAAACTACCTTGTCTTTGTGCCCGCAGCCCTCCGTACAGAAATCCTGCATACCCAGCACCACGATCAGACAGTCAGGTGCCTCAGTTTTTCCCGTACGCTCGCAAAAATACAAGAGAAGTATTATTGGCCGCGCCAGACCACTGATGTCGCCCATTGCGCTACGACAGCCGACCGAGCCTCCTTGCCGATCGTTTCAGCAGATCGAGATGGATTTGTTGGGATCCTTTCCGATGTGAACATGTGGAAACAAGTGGATAGTCGTGGCCACCATTTACTTTAACTGATACGACAAAACGAAAGCCCTGACCTAAGGTAGTTCGGCGGAAGTAGCGAAATTTTTCATCGAGAACATCCTGTTGCGACATGGTGCACCAGAAGTCCTCACTACTGACAGAGGAACAGCTTTTACTGCTGAGCTCACTCAAGCCATCCTGCAGTATAGCCAGACAAGTCACCGGAGGACCACTGCCTACCACCGGCAGACGAATGGCCGAACTCAACCTCTGAACAAGACGCTCGCTGACATGTTAGCGATGTACGTCGACATCGAACACAAGACCATTGGATGCCGTCCTTCCGTGCGTAACCTTCGCCTATAACATGGCAGTGCAAGAAACAACACACATCACGTCGTTCAAGCTGGTTTACGGAAGGATCCCGACGACGACTCTCGACGCCGTGCTACCGCACGTCACCGAGGAAGACTACCTCGATGTCGCCGCCTATCTTCAGCGCGCCAAAGAAGCCCGACAGCTCGCCCACCTCCGCATCAAGAACCAGCAGAGGACCGACAGCCGGCACTACAATTTTTTACGACTTTACGTGGAATACCCGCCTAGCGACCATGTTTGCTTTTTTACCCCGAAACGCCGACGACGACTTAGTCTTTCACGCCGCTATTTCGGACCCTACAAGATCATGCGACGCATTGGCCCACCGCACTGTGAGGTCACCCCAGACGGCATTTCGCAATCACAGCGGCGCCGCTCACGACCTGAAATAGTCCATGTTGTGCGCCTTAAGCCGTTCTACCAGCTCTAACGAACTTTGAGACTTTGTTTCTTCGTTCCTTTGTTACTTTTTCTTTACTAAGTGTGCTTTTATTTTTCGTTCTCCTGTTATGTTTTGTAGCATCGGGATGCTTTTTAAGAGCGGGGCGTTGACACGTGTACTTGTTTATCTTTCTCCGGTGACCGCTTTTCACCGGTTAACGAATGTTAAACGCTGCCGCGCAGTGCAGGACCCGCCTGCGTGTATCGGCAGTATCTCGAATGCTATCGATGGTTCTATCAACTGTCTGCCTCCACTGAACCTTGTGAATCCGAGTGCAAGCCCGGCGCCAATTGTGCAGTACTTTCCGGAAGTAACTTGGGCACCAACGATTACTCTGGAAACTTCGATGACTCATGTGTAAAAGCCGACGCGCTTGACCCGCAGATCAGATTTTCGACGATCGCGGACACTGCACGCCGCTTTCGTTGTAGTTTTATTGTCTCTTGCTTTTGTGGGCACAAGTTCGCCCAATAAATGTCGATTTCGTCATTCACAGTTTTGCCATGTGTTCTAGATGATAGATACAAAACTACTCAAATTATTTTTTTTTTCATTCGGCCTAATTAGATAATTAGCCTTAATTATTTACTCAACTTCGCAAATATTATATTTAGCTTAAATGTGTCAGTGAGAGAACTGCAGAGCAACATGAAAAACTCCCGGTACAGCTTTCTGTCGCTCAATACATGCTTGATAAAAGTTTTTTTTTTTTTTTCATGCGTGAAAGCAGCCTGCGAATACACGCAAAATTCTTTGAGCGGCCAGTCGCGCGCCAATTTTGCTTGCATTTGAGGGCTTCTTTCACGCTCAGAAAAACAGTTTTAGGTAGCATTTATTGAGCAACAAAAAGCTGTATTAGGTGTTTTTTATGTCGCTCTACCATTTTCTCATGGAGGCTGTTTATCTAAATTAAATATTTGACAAGTTGATTAAATCTTTATTTAGTCTTTATTATTGTTCTGTATTCTATTTTTTTTTATTATTTCCAGCCTTGTTTTGTTGTATTGATGTAACCACTCCTGCTTGGGCCCGAATAGGGCCTGTAGTATATGTAAATAAGAAATTAAAAAAAATTGTTAAGAATAATTATATAATTAGATGGAATGAAAAAGATCATTTGAGCATCTCCAAGCGACGGCAAACAACATTACCTTGGCTCTTTCCAGCGGCGTGGCATTCGCATATTTTTAAACTCTGGCTAAATTTAGCTGGGACACCCTGTACACGTATGTACAGGGCATCCCACGTCACTTGAGCCAAAATTTTAATATATGCGATAACCACGTCGGTGGACAGAACAAGGGCAATGTTGTTTGCCGTCGCTTGCAGTCAGTCATACCATCCTCCCTTTATTTTCCTAAGTAAATAATTAGTTGATATTATTAATTACTGAACTTCTCAAGAGAGAGATGCAAATGAGAGAAAGACAGGGAGGTTAACCAGACTTAAAACCTCTGGTTTGCTACCTTGCACTAGGGGAATGGAAAAGGGAAGTAAGGACGGAAAGAACAGCGTGACAAAAATAAAAGCGTGAGAAAAAAAATATGAAAAGAGACGAAATGGGGTCATAATAGTCTTTCTAATAGGCCACGGTCACGTAGAAAAGTCAACAAAGCCTTGACCGACTTTTGCTGCGACGGCAGTTCACATTGAACTTCTCAAATATTATAATTAATGCAACGTTGTCAATCACAAAATTCTAGGCCGCCATGAAAAAATTCTCGATAGGTCTTTCTACTGCTCCTATACGGGCTACATAAAAAAAGTTATTTCAAGCCTGCAAAAGCAAGCGAAAAGTGCCCCGCGACTATAATCGCGCGGCACCTTTCTTTTTTTTTTTTTTTTAGTGTTTAGCGAGCTGTTTGAGTGCGCGCCCATTCAGAGCCTTGGCGAGATTACCAGGAATGTACTTCGTGATGGAAACGCAGCACACGCCGCGTGCTAAAGATAATTGAGCCTAAGCAGAGCTCAAAAGAAAAATATCCGGACTCCTTCCTGTCTAGCCGCGATGCTCGGCATAAGTAAAGGTATCGTTTTCAACAAGCGAAGGGTGTAATTTTTTTATGTTTTCTGTTCTTGGTTTCGTATAACGAGGCGATATTAATTGCCCTTTTTGTTTTGTCCCCGGAGCTAATCACACGAGGATTCCCCATCGACTCAAGAAAGTGCATAGCAGCGTCACCCCTTGACAGAAGCGTTCACTGCGCTAACGTAGCCGCTTGGTCGGTCCAGGTCTCGCGTTGTGCTAAAAGCTAAGTAATATGCGTTTAGGTCATCCGTGGAAAAAAATCAGGAGAGAGGTTGATAGAGCGGAATTCATTGCAAGTGTAGGTAACGGGACGATTAGTGACACGGGTTTTAAATGTGAAAGTTAAAACCGAGATCACATAGGCAAGATGCTAGATGGCGAAAGATGCAGCAAAACCTGAATGAGTCAAGCATGCTATGTGACTATGTGTCGTCGCCGCGTCTCAGGGGGGCTGTCAGTAAACATCATTCAGAGGGGAGGAAGAGCTTCGAGTCCAAGATCGTTTGAAAACACGGGGAGTAGAATAAATAGTAAGAGAGAACAGGTGCTAATTAACCACAGTGTCTTTATTATAGCAAAACAATGCATAGCGTGCACAGTTTCACGCATGCGTGAAAACCTCATCGTCAGCGTTTTCATAATGCCTCGAGGAAAGAAGGCTAAGAACGAAACGCAAAAAAGGAGGCTCGTCAATTTTCCAAAAGTGGTTGTCGCCAAACAACGCGGTATTTTTTTCGTCTGCTAAAGTAAGAAAATATGACGTCCTAAGCCTAGTTTCGAGCGTTTAGGGTTTAGGAGATATATGGGACTTGACTGCTGCCTCAGTAAAGGTTGAGCTAAATCAGAGAAAAGAAAGAAGTTTAACGGGACAAAAGGCCAAGCACTTCAACAGTACATATAAGGTTATCAATAAATATTGTGTAACCCAATAGATTGAATTAGCAGTGTCTGAAATTGAGACAGGCATCAACTAACTATGTTGTTCTTCCTTGGTTTCTCGCCTCGCCATAAGGTACTTGGAATGTGCAAAGCAAACGTTTAGCGAGTTTTCTTAGCCATAAGTGAAGGTCGATCATCCTCTCCTCTTTAATTCATGTTTGAACAAGGAGTCATCAACAAGTCCCTGCTGAGCTGAACAGCGCCACTGTCGTCAATCCTCTGACCTGCCCTGTGTAAGTCAGAAAAATGACGTCTTAGCCACTGAGCCCTGCTTCACAAGCCTTAAAAACAACTTTTTCACACTTTTTCAAGACAACAGTATGTCATACACACTGGTTGACTTACTGTCAAATTATCTTCCCATGTGATTCGAAATGAGCGATTCGATGCAATTTCGAAAAACGGGTAATGGCAATTTCAAAACGTGTTATCGTCTCTAAATTAGGCAGCAGGCAACCATGGGGAGAGCCGGCTGCCTCTGTATAACTCAGGACATACGCACTCGTTGCTTCGATGGCCAACTATCCTTCAGCGGTTATCAAAGTGAAGAGATTTGATACATATTTGGCAAAACACGTAATTCGTCTCGAGATTGTAGCTAACGCTCTTAACTGGAGCCAAGAAGCACGCCACCACTAGAACTCATGGCTTTCATATCATTCAGATCATGTACAATTGTTGCCTCATTGTCTAGCCACCTTTCAGACGCGTGTTGAAAATGAAGAGATTTCAGACGTATATGTCTTTGTAAACGTGTTATTGCCTTCGGAGGTCAGGCAGCCATAGCAATACACGGCTTTTCTCGAACCACCCGGAACAGTCGTTGCTTCGATTTGCAACTGTCTTCAGTACCCGCCGTGGTTGCTCAGTGGCTATGGTGTTGGGCTGCTGAGCACGGTCGCGGGATCGAATCCTGACCACGGCGGCCGCATTTCGATGGGGGCGAAAACACCCGTGTACTTAGATTTAGGTGCACGTTAAAGAACCCCCAGGTGGTCCAAATAGCCGTAGTCTTCCACTACGGCGTGCCTCATAATCAGAAAGTGGTTTTGGCACGTAAAACCCTATAATTTTTGTAACTATCTTCAGTAGCTCAAATCCAAGGAACTTGCCAGATATCGACTCGAAACATGTCATTGTGTCGTGCTTACGTTCGCCCGTCTGGATTCACTGGCAGAACTTGTATACGGCGTCGTACCGAACGTTTCCGGTAACCACACCCGAACAAAAGCCCCTCTGAAAGCCACAAAGTTCTCTCGTGTCCCGGAGGACCCGGCCCACGGCCTGAATTCGTGGAGTTGTAAGGGTTGTCTTCCGAGCACTAGGTCAGCGGGGAATCGGGGCACTAGTTCACGGGGAGAAAGGCGTGAGCGCGTCATTCCCGGGCCACATCGGAAACTTATTGAACTTCCAAAAGAAAAAAAAGTTGCCGTATTGTGTCGCTTAGGCTGGCCGTGCTGAAAGGGCCAGACTGCAGCAGGCTGCCGTTTCGGCGCGTTCCCAGAATTGCTGTTTGCGCGCGTCAACTCTGAGTGTTTGTGGCCGCTTCTGACCGAGTTTTGTTGCGCGCCGACTTGGGGAGCAGAAAGCAGAGCTTAAGTGCTTACTGTGTACACAGAGGGATACCACTGCGGCTCGCAAAGCGCTCCGCTTGAGTTAGCGGGGGAAAAGAAAAAGAAAAGAAAACATGCGCACGAGCGGAGTAGGTGCCCATAAACAAGAAGGTCTCCACCCGACATGGCGCGAAACGAGAGCAACGGAAGGGTCTCATTTAGATATGCATCATGAAGATAAAAACGCAGGAAAGGAGCGAGAATTGATTGAAGAGCTAGTTGGTTTGGGATCAAGTGAGAAAAAAAACGGCGCTACCAGACGGAACGAAAAAAAGAAAGGAAGTAGCCTGCAAAGATGGCGACGTGTCTGGCTAGCGGTTGCTTATATCGGCCGTCTGGTCTAGCTGTGTTGTCTCTTCGAAGGAAAAGAGACCGCTTACAATAAGCTGCTGATTTCGTCATCGGTGTCAGGCAACACAATACTGACATTGCTGCAGAATGCGTGCGCGTGTCCCTGTGTCTTGTGCATGTGTGTGTGTGTGTGTTCACAAAACGCTCTCGAGAAGTATACGACGTTAAAGAAAACGCTGGTCGGAGGCTGGTTGGACGCCAAAATTGTTTTCCTCCTAGTAACCGTGATATGTAATTGAAAGCGCTCTATTTGAAGGTCTATAGGACCCTCTGGAAAGGTCACATGTGAAGCATGACCCAAGGACAAGCTTCTTTCGGCTCGACTGACAGCCACTAACAGTCTCGGCAATCAACCCCGAAGGACAGCGGATTTGTGATCTTGTCGTCAGCTCACACGTCAGCGGTGAAGTCTTGTCCAGACCGTTCGCACGCCTCCATACCTAACGCTTGCAGACATCTTGCACTAAAGAAGAACGCTCCGCTATCCCCGGACGTCTCCCCTAACACGGGGATTTATTATTGAGTTAGTTGGGAAACACAGATAAGGATATAGAAAACTATAGCACTCGTCTTGCCTATCATTCGCTGTGTATGTGCTGTGTCGATCCGCGCCCCTCTTCTAACACCTAATAACTGACAGGACAGCGCAGCAAAACAGCCTTGAACCAACCTGCATTGCCTGACGTAAGCGCCGTTCCTCGTGAGAAGTTTACAAATGTTTAGTTATATTTACCTAAGGTTACTAAGTAGACGGTCTGCATCCTTCGAAAGCTGCCGCAACGAACCCGCAGCGTTCGTTACAAGATGCACCCTGAATGCAAGCCGGCGTCCCCGTCTATTTTTTCTTCGATCCCCGGCACACAAACACAAAGGCTAGCGACGGCGTCTAAATCTTTGCTCGGGAAAGCCCCTTCACTTATTGCGAAAGGGCTTGGGGGGGGGGGGGGGAGGGGGGCGAAGATAGTTGTATGTTCGGCGTGGTCATGCACTGCTGATAGCGTTCCAGCCCTCTGCGGGGGGTTCCAATTTATCCGCGAAGAAACTCCAAGCAAACCTCGTTCGTGCAGCCCTAGACACGTGCCTAAGGATCTCGCTTTTGCAAAACGCGGGCCCCTTGTGCTTTACGAGTTGCGCAGAAAATAGCCGCACTCCGCAATTCCTGCTGTCCGCTGTACCGGCCGTACGTTCCCAAAACATGCGCGAGGTGCGGCCGGTTCTGCTTACTCACGGAGCGCCTGGCGAGCGGGAAGCCGCCACGATCGTTTTAGCACTTGCTGACCACAGCTGGGTAGAAGTTTTGTGACGTAATTAGCCCCTAACAAACACCGCGGGACTTCTGCAACGGCGTTCCTGCAACGTCCGTCTGCAGCTGTGGCAGCAGACGGCTTGCCGCCACACAGCCGTAAGAAAAGGACTGTTTGTAGTTTACACCACACTCGCGCATGTGCGGCTCGACATCACGTGATATAGCGACGTGAGTACACGCAAACCTTGAAATCACATGATATAGCGACGTCAGTATAGGTAAAACTTAGCAAAATAACGATGTAATTGTTGCTGTTGTTCTTTTTCCCCCTTTTTTTTTAGGCAGGAGCAACAGCAGCTGGTTTGATCACTATATGCTTGAATATAATCTTGGTGTAGTAGTCACGTATTCGACGCGGTTGAAATAAATGAAAACGGTGTTGCCATTCTGTGAAACAGAAGAAGCACCACTCGACTAACGTCGTCAATGATAGCCGAGGAGTCGGGGATTTTTTGGTGACGTCCGTAGCATGTGTTAAGTCACAGAAAATACAGCAGCATGGAATAGAACTGAATTGCGAGTAGCTAAAAGAGAGAGGAAGACAAGGGGGAAATTGACCATATAAAAAGCCCGGTATGCTACCCTGCCCGAAAGAAACTGCATAAACGGATTTAAAAGGATGGGAAGGGAGGATGATAACTACAGAATCAGAAACGACCGTACATATTTTCGAGACAGCACACGTCACTGTCGCAGTCCATCTCGCAGGGCCGTAAACGTCAGGAAACCTTGTCACGCTCTGGTTGCCTTTAGCGGAAGCGTCCCTATTTACCACTGTCCTAATAACTTTTGTTCTGACAGTAGCCGACTGTCCGGTGTTTCTTGCGTGGTAGACAACATCCATCTCTTCGTACTATACAGGATATTTCACGTAACTTGTGCCAAGGATTTTAAAAAAAAAGTGGTTAGCCGCAGCTGAATGAAATCAACGGCATATGGTATGCCGTCGTGTGACGCTCCTTAGAGTATTTTCTTGTACTCCGCCTAATTAGCTAATCAGCCAAGATGAATTATGCAACATTTTAATATTCACTTTAGAACCAAGAGCGTTTTGTTGTGTTGTAGAATGGGTTCAGAAGCGACCCACCGAATTTCTTGTGGCAACATACACGACGACTCGTGGCGATTTCGTTCGGCGTTTAGAGAAAGCCCGCGAAACATGAAATAAAAGCACGCGACATGCGCTCATGCGCAACTTTGTGCGATCATTCCAACTACTAATGAGATGGCTGAAACTGCTCAGTGACAGCGACTGACAGCGACTGACAGCGACTGACAGCGACAAACAGGCAGCCTGACTGACACGAATGACATGGCACGACTGATGCGACACGACCAACAGCGACAGCACAGACCTTCATTGCGATGTTCTAAAAGCTCCCATTTTACGCATTGGTTTGAGGATTGCTTTAAGTAAACAACATTAGGTGTAGGAATACACAGTAAAAGACACAGTAGGGAGTATTGAAATCCTGACTTCAATAGCACTTATAAAGCTTTCGTGTACAGGACTGGAAAACGGACGGAAAAGGACGAAGCACTTAAAAACAGAAAACTCGACCCTTCCACTTCCCTTGTGACCTTACAAAAAAAAAATTCACTTGTACATCGAACCCAATGTTGAAATCTAAATCACGCCAAGCTAGCATATAGGAGTTACCAAGCAGCCGTAGCGGGCAGAGAAGTAAGTACAATACATGCCTAATTACATTTAATGGCTTTGTTTACACCCTATCTATATATATATATATATATATATATATATTCTGATGAAGGCCGGACCCCGGCCGAAACGTCAATAAACCGCTGCATACGCGCGTCTACTTCAGTGTGTATACATATATATATATATATATATATATATATATATATATATATATATATATATATATATATATATATATATATATATATATATGTATATATATATATCTTTTTTTTTTCTTCTTGTTCATGTATACATATATTTCCAATCATTCTAATCACAGTTTATTTCCAATACATTTTGATAGGCAATGTTTGCTCGTCAGTGTAAGCACATCGTGCTTGTACGAAAACCAGGCATCAAGTGGCACTTCTGTCAATAGACAAATGAGGCATTATACTATGTGCGCGTGCGTGTGTGTGTGTCTGTGTGTGTGCGTGTGCGTGTGTAAGAGAATCAAGGAAGCCCTATTAAGAGGTATGTGTGCTTCAGAGACGCCTGTTGGCCGACATCTTACAAGCAGGTTTTAGGTCTCGACTTATTGTTTGCTTACGACGAACAGAGACAGGCTACTCGCGCTAAGCTTGGTCGGTCAAAATGCGGCGCTCACATACGTACGCCGCAGCATCCGGTGGGACACATACCCGGTGGCCCCAAGCTGTTGTGTACTCGCCGAGAAACGTTACTTACGCAGTTACGCCAGTAGAACTAGGAAAAATAAAAGGAAAGCAGAAAGCTTAGTTTCAAAAATAAATCAACAAACAAACAAACAAACAGACGTGTCGACACGTGCGCGGCTCGCCTTTTAGTCCCGGCGAAATCTCAGCCTTGACGGCGAGAGAAAGCGATCCGGCTCGGATCAAGTCGATCGAGCACGAACAGCTCAAAGCGTGAATCCTTTTTCCGGATTTACCGGCGGGTAACAAAGATTCTCCGTGTCGCAGGCCGTTGAAAATCCAGCTTCCGGATCGACCGGCGGAATTCAGCGCGGGGGCGCGATGCAATGACCAGGTGTATTTTTGGGCTTCGTTCGTCCCGCGTGCAATGCGCCCGTTCGCATGCCCGCGCCATTCGCAGCGAACACTTTCACGCGCGCACGCGCATTGTGTGTGTGTGTGTGTGGGTGTGTGTGTGTGTGTGTGTGTGTGTGTGTGTGTGTGTGTGTGTGTGTGTGTGTGTGTGTGTGTGTGTGTGTGTGTGTGTGTGTGTGTGTTTTTCGGTTTTTCTCTGACGAGGTCATGCTGCTGCTGTCCTTACAGGGCTATTTCCGACAGCGAGAAACGGAAACAAGAAATACAACAGACAAGAGCTGACTATATCGACTCGTGTTTATTGTTGAATTCAGCAGAAGACATAGAGGTTCCTAAAAAGAAATCTCGAGAGCGAAGTGTGTTGCTAGTGTGAGCGGAAGCTACAAGCATGGCGTTCCAGCCGCCGTGGGAATGGTGGACAGTAACGCGGATTTGTCCAGACGTTGTCCATATCGGCTTTAAACGGCTTTGTGACTTTGAAAATTGCTAGAATAGCAGCTTGGGCTTGTTGGTTTTCCATCCTGGTGTTAACAGCGCAAAACGTAGAAGGGACACGAGACGAGAAGGCTTGCAGTGTCTTCTTCTCGCCTCGTGTCCCGTCTACGTTTTGCGCGGTTAGCATAGGGTTTGAAAATTGGCCGTTATTCAGGCAAAGCGTCGCGTTATGCATTCAAAACAATTCGCCTCGACTATGCTCGTGCGCAGGGTATTATTGCCCTATGCGTTTATCAAGGTACAAGGATAGTCTAAGTTGAGGCCAGTCAAGGGGTAGCTGAGACGTAGTAAACGAATCATCCGCGAGAACGTCACAAATGTCAGATAAATCCACGTATGCCCACCAATCATTCCCATGCTAAGTGAACTACTGCAGCGCCCTCTAGCACAGCAGTTGCCATCAGTTGCGGCGATTCTCTCTTGTAATTCCAGTTGGAGAGAGAGAGAGAGAGAAAACATTTATTTGTAATGAGATGAGGGGAGACAATATGGCACAACATATGTGCTGCCGTAACCGGAGAGAGAAGGGAGGGCATCGGAAAGAACGCCTTTTTCGTGCCGAGCATCACACCGTATGCATGGCGACGCCTGCAAGCACGCTTCTCTGTATTGACCGTCCACGTTTCGCTGCACTTTGGGCGAGAGGGACAAGTGGTCTCGCCGCAACCGTACTTGTGACTGCGTGTCTGCGAGTTTGACACGCCCTATGTATGTCCATCCGATCAAGCTGTCGCTGATGTGTTAAAGAAGGCAACTCTTCGTTCAAACAGCGTGGTCTTTTTTTTTTTCTTGCTAATTTTAAGCACGAAGCATTCGCATAATGCTTACTTTCTTACGTGCAACAAAAAGAACACTATCGGGAAGCCGTTCTTGCCAAATGGCTACAGTTAGGGATAAGAAAGTATGGTAAATTAATTAAATAATTATTAATTAATAAATAAGCATTACTATCTTTTAGCTCCCGTGCGTAAATTAAAAATCCCATTATCCTGTTAACTGTTCACTTTAAAGGTTAATCCGTTTAAAGTTTTTATCGATCTCAAGGCTTAATAATGCTGCAGATAAGCACGCGCCTCCACGATATTCCATGCCACGGCATCACCACGCTGAGATTGCGCCTCCCTATCTTTGCTTTGAAACCTGCTGCCTAAGGCATGTCACCTGCCTTGCACTTTACTAAATGCCTTGCATGGCACGAAAAGAACCTTAAAATAATTTTCACCGTATTTAACACTATTATCATCCTTAATTAGAAAGTCCAAGAAGACCATGCACTGCTACAAACGACTTGATTTGTTGGCAGTTCCTGAGAAAAGGTTTTCGATGTGTTGCTGAAAACACGGCTAAAGCTTTCTTTATATTTTTTTTTGCATTGTCTGTTGTCGTTTATCGTTTTAATGAAATATAAATGTAACACCTCCATCATAAAGATTGGGCCAGATAGGGGCTTTCTTCTTTTCTCCCTAATCCGCGATCCGAAACCCTTGCCCATTGAAAAAAGCCATAACTCAGTTATCATCGCCGTATTATTCAAAGTATATCCATATAAATCGTGGCGGACGTGGACTAATCAAGTTAAAGCCATGGAACGCCTCAAATCTTAACCCCGAGTCCTTCAACTCATGCGCATGCCATGACTAAGTTCGAAAGCAAGTGTGTCTAAAGGTACGGCGCACTGCAGCTGCTGAACTAGCAGCTTTAAACGCTCCTCCTGAACTTTAGTAAATCCGCACTGTTTTAACGAACCAACAAATTTTTTGGCGGCTCCCAAACCACCCTTCAAGGTTAGCTATTTGTCGAACACTTCGCACCAGTGGAATTTGCAGATGGGGCGCTGAGACCAACGACCCTAACATTTTTTTTTTTCTAAAACTTTTCGAGGCCTCTTAATTTGACCGCAGCCTCGTGCTTGCATAACGAATGCATTTCTTGCGAAAACCCACAGCGACCATACGTGAGTGATTGTTTCCAGAGGCAATCCGCTGTTTTGCCTATCGATTCATTCTTAGTTGTTGTTGCTGCTGCTGTAGTTTTCGTGTTTGCTTTCTTTTCTTCGTTGGATATCACGTTCTGCTTTGGCTTTGTGCCCTGGCCTGTCCTGCTCCCTGCAAACACACTTCACCTCCCGTCACCACCTCTTTATTATTCTCTATGCTCTTCCTTCACCGGCCGACGAGTTTGCAATGCAGATTAATTTACCGCTGAGGGTAATTCGCGCCTGCAACGCCTGTCGCGCAAAAGCTTGCTAGCCGCGATCCTCACGGGACATCGTGAAAACTTCGTGCGGAGCACGTTTCTCACTTTTTTTTTCCCTTTTCACTAAGGCCAGCGTCCTTTACGACGCCTGTGACCTTTTCGAGTTCGCTGCACAACGCAAAAAAGAGCGTGGGCGGGCAATAACTTTCTCACTTCTCAGGTTACGTTTCACCATCACCACCACCTTCTCGTAGGTTTCACCATCATTTGCTCTCCTCCTGCGTTCTCTCTCTACGTTGACCTCTGCACGATGTCCTGCGAAGCTGAGTGGGGCGAAATCCCGCCCCTCCCCCTTCCCCAGCCCCTAAGGAAGATGTTAAAAAAAGATATGGAACCAAGATTAGCGGCAAAGCTAGCGTTAGCGCGCTGACACGTACCTAATCAAGCGTTTCCCTCTTGGAAGTTCCATCGAGGCATGAGCGCGCACACTGCAACGCAGACCTGTCATCACTATGAACTCGCTCGCGGTGACGTGAATCTGCGCGTTAAGCTTATTAATGGCCCTACGTTGCCTATGCATTGTATTTTTTGGTGTCAGAAAGCGCTGTCTGAAAGGCCAGCTGAAAGTAGCCACGTTACCGCGTTCATAAGTGGCGTCTACAGGGAAAGGGCACGTCAAGAACGAATGCGCTATCCTAAACGTGTGTACTATGCCTTTCTTTATATATTTTCATTATTTTTTGTTGTCGCTGTTTCCTCACTTTGGTGCAGTCTAGACTCTTTGTTAGACAATGACTGATTCACTACACCGCCTGTCTCTTTAGCTTCGTATCTCCGAAGTGCTTTTACGGCGGCCTTTTAACAGTCCGTTTACTGTGGCCTTTTCAATATGCGTGACTCGCTAGAATACGAGCCTATGTGAACGCTGGGATGCATTAGGGAATCGCAATGCATGATGCGGCGTGTACGCCTCGTTAGAGTGCTTCGCAGTGCAACGGACTATTATCGCCTTGATTTACATGAAATGAAGATAAATAGAGGAGTCCCTGTCACCGTGGGGTGGCGATGGTTTCATTGTTTCGCTTTCGGCTTCTTCCGCAGATGCTTCGCTCCAAAGTACGATCATTTATGCACAAGCATCAAGAAGACATTTTTTTTAAATCCTCATCATCTTCATCATCCCCGGCCTATTGTTATGTTCACTGCAGGACGAAGGCCCCTCCGTGCGATCATCAATTATCCCTGTACTGCGTCAACTGATTCCAACCTTGCGCCTGCAAATTTCCTAATTTCATCACCCCACCTAGTTTTCTGTCGTCCTCGATCGCGCTTCCCCTCTATTGGAGTGGGGATGACGATTAGTATGCAGAAGACAAAGACAATGCTCAATAGCGAGCGATTCCCTCTGGGGGGGGGGGGCGGAGAAGGGGGGACGTATGCTGTGAGAGCCTATACCTAGTGCTATTTCGTCTATTGCGGCCGCCGCTGACTGGCTGGAGCTCTACCAGCGGTAAGGAGACAGGCACCCTCTTCGCGCGCACAATTCCAACCAATTAGCGGCAGTTCAAATGGACAGTCCCCTATTCTTGCAGACTATCTTGCGACGTCACGTGACGTGATCGCGCCAGCCACCCAAAAACTGTCACCTCGGTGATTTAAAGGTCACCCTCGCGAACTTGCGTGTACTCCCTTTTTCGGAAAGCTGCAGCCTGTCTCTAAATTGCGTAAGAATCGTGTAAACAGTGGTGCTTGAGATCCCATACAGCCACTGTTTGCGTCCTTAGGACGAGCGAGCCAAAGTGCAGCCGGAGCACCCAAGCAAACGGGAGCACGGATACGCTATCGGAAACCCCGGGTCAGGACCCTGCCTACTATCCATTTATTCTTGCCCGTACATTCTGCATTTGGAACTTGGTCGATTTTTCTTTCTGCACTGTGTCGCTTTTCTTCTGTCCGTTTTCTGTCTCTATAGTTGCGTAAGATGTTCAACGGAGAATGCCCGTACGCTTACCCGTTGGCTTCCTGTAATCTATGCAATTCCTCCCGTGAAATTGGCTCGGGACATAGTCGAGAGCATCTCTCCGAAAGAAAGTTGCTACGTCTACATAAAAAGCAACTTGTTCTCCCGGTCTTCGATCGTGTCCTGTTCGTAAGATACGGGGAGGGGTCGTGTTCGGTGGGCTGTGTGCTCTGGAGCTCAAGCCGAAGCAGATGGCAAGAAAAGAAAAGAAAGAAATTATGCGAAGGATGCTGGAGGAAACGAGATTCTGAGACACGCAAGGCGCTAGATTTCTTCAGTTTCCTGCGTTTCCAGTTTCATTTTTTTTAGCGTGTGAGACATGATGCTGTAATCTACGATCGACATCAGGAGCACTGGCTGGAAATATCTTATCTGCGTACTTTTGCTATGAGGAACCAAGTGGAACATGATGATTATAACCACGATGATTATAACTATGACAGACGTCAGGGGCATCGTCAGCAATGCCCTCAACGGTTAGCGTTGTGAAAGTGGACATGAGGCAACGTTTAAGCCGTTTACGTTGCCTTCCAACTATATTTGCCTCAGGTATAGCCTCTCAGGCGTCTTTACGTTGGAAACCGTTCGATGTTGTGTTTGTTTCTCTGAATTTGTGTCTGAGATAAAGGCTCATCTTTAAAGTATTATTTTACGTAGAGATTATTTGGTTGCCTTGGTTCTTAGTTCTGCACTCTAATTTTATTTCTTTGTGGTTGAACTGAGCAATAAAGATATATTACGTTTGAATTACACAGTAGGACAGTACAATCTTTTGTTAGGTCAAATTGCGTAAGAATGTCCCGTGTGGTTGCTGCTTTAAGTGCCCAACGGGCTTTGGCAAGCAAATTGATTGCCTATAACCCAGTCGCCTGAAACTTTGTACGCCTCTATGGACAAATAAGTATTTTTCATATGTTCTTCAAAAATTAAGTTCGAACGTACTAACACGCAATATTCAAATCAGCAGTAACAAATTGCAGGCTTAACGTTAATCTCATCAAGCATCGTTCATCCCTCCCAAATCCTAGAGCAAAACCTGAACTTAAAGGACTACCCGGCCTCATGTGACATGCGGTGATCATTTCCCAAGTGTCTTCTTTCCTTTTTTCGCCTCAGTGTTCCCTTCAGTTGATAGTCGGCGTTCGTGTTGTCCACATCTCTTGTGTCCTGTCTGCATGCCTCACCTTTTCTTGCATAATGAATTCCCAAGTGTGTTCAACACCAACGCAGAGCAGCATCCTTTTCTTTCTCTCTTCCTTTGTTTCTATCCTACTTTTCCTCAGTCCGTCTTTCTTTCTTTCGTATCTCTGTAATCATCGATACCGCCCCTCCGCGAACTTGTTTATTTTGAGCGCCCGGAAACTCTGGGTGATGGCTAGTTTGAAACCAAGAGACCGAATATCGAGTTTTCTTATCCTCTCACATTCCCGCGAGAGTTCGCGACTGAAAGTAGCAAGCCAACCACAAGAACCGCTATATCGGAAGCTCGGAGAAGGATTTTCATCTTATCGCCAGTGTGTGCTAGTCTGGGTTAGATTGCTCCCCGAGAAGTCTTAAAGCCCAGGAGAGCACCGTATAGAGGGATGGTAATTATGTTACAGGATATAACACCTCGCCCGTTCCGTTCTTTCGCTCGCACTACACACCATTCGTTCGCGCAGCAACTACACTATTCCACTCACTGACATGCGACGTGCATCCGAGAACCACTATGCATTTTGTCTCATACATATGCATTCAGTATGGACCTCTTGGTATAGGTTTGACTTCGGTGCACAGGTACTAAGTTACTAAAGGAGACACTTTTTTTTTTCAGGGACGCCGTATTCAAATGAAGAGCACCACAGTGGCCTAAGTTCCGAATGAATGCAAAATTTTGGGCCAGAAGCTAGCACGGCAACGTTTCTCAGCTTTAAAAGGGCACTAAACAGAAACACTGAATCAGTTGAGGCTGATAAATTATTATTCACATTTAGATTTTCATTCATTTGGCAGAATTAATTTGGATACTGGAGCACAAAATGGAAGTCGAAATATTTTTTTTTTGTATAATGCGATGCAATATATGGACACTCCAGGCGCATTCATGCCGTCGCCGTCGCCGTGAGGTTCCGTATGAGTGAATGCGTGTGAGTGTGAGCCGGCGAACGCGGTTCAATCTCGCGTGCGCGAGCGAGGCGCGCGACCCGGATGCGTGCCCTCTCCTCTGGCGCGTGGGGCCCCTAGGGGGGTCAGGTGAAGGAGGAGGGGCGTTCTTCTCTGGTGGCTGCTACGGTGCCTCGATGTCCTCCTCGCCCGTCGCTGCGTACAGAGTGGAGACAACCGCGGCGTCTTCTACAGCGTTGGCCATGCGAATCGCGGACGCCATAGTAGACGCCTTTGGCGGACGCCGTAGGGACGCGTTGCGGGCGCTCGTGTGTCTTGAAAGAGATCTGCGACGTGACCAAAGTGCGCGCCCATGCGGGCCTCATCTTCAAAGCGATCTGCGATGTTTGTAGAGTGCGCATAGTGCGGTAGCTTCGTATGCGCTGTGCTTTCGACGTTTCGTTCGCGTTGAAGCGAGAGCTGCATGAAGGTCAATTCGCTTGCTGCAGCCGTGATTCCTCACTCCAGAATTTTGCCAGCGAGCTTCGGCGCTCATCGAGCGAGATATGTTCATGTTTACTTGTGCGCTCGTGACACCGTGCTGGTTAATTTAACTAAAACGCGTTGGCGGGCTAGTTGGTTTGAATCTTTGATAGAATGTGTAAGCGCTACTGATGAAGAACGTACAAAGAAGCAGACACTCAAAGACGGCGCTTTCTCTGTGTGTCTGTTTCTTTCTATACGTCCTCGTTGAGTCACGCTTACACATTCTATCATTGTCAATTTAGTTAGTCAGCGAATGTTTACAAGTTCATATGGCCTATAAAACTACTATCCTTACTTCTTACAGCAATGTACTAATTTGCTATCGCAATCGGTGATTCGCCTTTTGAGCGGAACTGGGAATAGCTTTTTTTAATATTCCACCGAAACCGCTGCGCCGGTGCTTAAGAGGAAGCTTTAGCTCGAGGGCTCCTATCTAAATACATGTAAAAGGAGAATTCGTTTTTCTCGGCAACCACTGCACCAAATTTCACGAGGTTTGTTGCATTTAAAAGAAAAGCTTAAAATCTAGTGACTGTTGGTTTCGAATTTTTGAGTTAGGTCGTCAATTTTTTATTAAAAATTGGCAAAAATCAAAAATTTTCAAAAAACGAAACTATCAGGTTTACAACTCTGTAACTCAACCACAAAAAACGATAATACGATTCTGTGAATTGCATCTAATAATACATCTAAAGCGGGCAAAATTGATATGTTACACATGAATATAAAAAAAATTTAATCATAGGGAAATACAACTTTTGCAAAACCGTTGTAACCAACGTAACAAATTCACGTAAAATGTAGAATGACATACTGAATTTGTCCGATTTGAATGATGTAATGGATGCCGTTTACAGAACCGCGATATCAGTTCTTGATGCAGAGCTATGAATTTGTAAACTTAGTGCTTCTATTTTTTTCAAACGGTCAAATATTTGGAAATCGTTTAAAGAAAATTCAAGCCCTAAATCGAAATTCTGCTTCCAACAGTCACTAGAATTTAACTTTCTCTTTCAAATGCAACAAATTTCATCAAAATCAGTCCAGGGGTTACCTCATAAAAACGTTTTTGCGTTTTACATGTATTTGAATAGGCCGCGTCGGAGTTGGGCCCGAGCTAAAGCTTCCTCTTAAGTGTGTCGCCACATATTTTCAACTACTTAGTCGTCTGTTCTAACCGATGCGACTCCTCAAGTTTTGTTTAGATTTGCTATGTTTACTTTGGTGGCACTTTTAGAACGCAGTGTAGTCCAGATCTCGACGACAAAAAAAATAACTATGTCCTAGCAGAGTCGTCAAAACCTATGACGTCACGGCGTAATGTCAAGTAAATGCATTACAGAGGAAAGAATAATCCACCTCGGATGTGCGCCAATCTGAGCAACTAATGCATCAAAGACCGCAAATCTGCAAGTATCAAGCGGCTTCTCACTCTCTTCGGATGTACTAAGCACCCGTTTGGTGGCTGTCCTAACTCCCGTATTCTGGAAACGATCCTCGACTCGAAGCCGTTCCTCCACTCCACCGAATTACTACAGCGCCAGCTCTCGGCTGAAGAGGTTGCTACGCTTTCCAAGAAATTATAGCTATGGTGCGTCACTGAAACCTAGTGGACCACATCTGCCGAGAAGCGTCGCTGCCGTCCAAATTCTCGAGCCGAGGTGGCGTACCGGTGTTAGTGATGATTCATCAGCGACGCCGCCAGCGTGTTCTCACCGACGCCCTGGCCACACGGCCACATCGAGGCTCCCACTGTAGTGTACTGTTTAGAAAAAGTTTATTTACACTATTTACAAGACAGCATACAAGCAATCATACGTTCAAGACTATGTACAAAGACAGAACTATACACTGTGAAACAGACACTTTACATGTATGATTATAGGGAACATTGTGTAGAATACTGGGAAATGAAATTGAAAATGGTAACTTGAAGTTTAAATTGAAGTGGAATATTTATCGCCACTCCGGACGGAAGACCAGATGCACTCGGCCGTTCTGAATACAATCAAACGGGCACGACCAGTGGCGGAGAAGCTGTGGAAGAGAAGTTCATCCGAGAGGAAAGTGAACAACTCTCGCCTCGAGCGGCCCATTATGCATTACTCCCACGTCGGCTGCGTTCTTGGACGACGCGATCAGCCTTTCAACGCCGCAGCCGTACAAAACTTCTAGATGACTTCCAACGTGGAGCGGGCATAATGCGATCTGAAAAACTAAACTGCCGGATTACGGGTTAAAAAATACCGCTCGTACTTGATTGAATATGCGCAGGTTACCTTCTATATTACAAGCGTTGATTTTTTTACGTTTGAAAGGAAATTCGGGACTCAACTCACGTTGGCTTACAAAAAGTGCCTTCTGGAATTTATCGCTCACGGCCAACGCCGCTGACGCCGACGACACCGGCTTTTTTGCGACCCGAGCTCCTTAACGCTATCGCGTTAATATATCTTATATCGACCGCGCCATCGGACGCCAGCTTTCACAGGCGCACCGAATATAGGGGCCGCGTCTCTGCGTCGCTCATCGCAAACGACGTCTAACCGCGTCAGCGGGATGGCGTTACATCACTAAGCAGGCATATATAGACTGGCCGTGGTCGCCTAATAGCGGCACCTTAGTGGTACGGTTATGGTCCGGTACTGGAAACGTCCATGTTCGCAGACGCAGCACACTGAATTGACGTTCCTGAACGCATGACTGGAATTTTAAATGAAGATGCCGTTATTGCATCTACGTGTTTCACGTACGTGTAAGGTTGTGTACATTGTATTTTTATTGATCGCAGTAGAAGGCGGAGGTGGAGCAATGGTTATTGCGTTCGGCTTGAGGCCGCACTATTCGATTCTTTGCACCAATGCACGCGTGTCTTTCCTAGTTGTGTGAGACTCCTTCGAAATTCTCGCTAATTAACGGGCACGGTCAGCCGTATCAGCCCAACTCCCAATCACTAAGTAATGCGAGTCGAGTCATAACTCGTGGCACGTTAGTAAGTGGCATAAACGTGTCTTCTTTTATTATGTTTCACGGAGGCGCAGGGGACACAGATATATGTTCAATTAAAAAGGCTTTGTTAGAGGCAATTTTGGCCGCACCTACGCTTTTGTACCAACGAAAAATTGGACGGAGGTCATTCATGGCAGGCTTGTTGGGAGTGTAAAACCCGCACACTTTCGGCTTGCGCCTCCAGTGTAGTCGCTTGATGACCGCGAGGTTCGCCGAAGGTCGTATACCGGTACGAAGGTACAGTGTCTTGGTCGAGCGCCGTCTCGGGACGTGCAACTGCGAATATATTGTCGACGTGTTTATTACGATAGGAATCTCGCACTGTAATCATGGAGCCTCAATTGCGGCCTTACTGTAGAAATTGTACTGGCACTTGACGCTCGTTCACGCCGGCGCCGCCGTGCTGTCCCGGAATCGGTGGAGCATGCGCTGTGCTTTGGATGTCGCGTGGTCTACTCCAAATGCGAGTGGCGATAAGTCGAGAAGGCTTGCGCCTCGACCGCTAAGCGCGTTAGGTGGTACCCAGAAACGCTAGTGACGTGCGGTGTTTTTTTTTTTTTTTTTTTTTTTTTGCCGGAAAGGAAATTACAGACGGTTTCGCTGCGCCAGTCGCGCGAAAGCCGTCGCAGCCGTCGCCGAATACAGACGTTCCTCGACCTTGCGATGCTGGTATGCAACGTCAGCGGCTACACGCTAAAGAACTTTTACACCCTTTGGGGTGTATATTTGCCACACAACAGCTCTCAGACAAAGGTACACCTTTTGGGGTGTGTATCTGCCACACAACGATAATCGTCATCTGCCTTGCTTGCGTTTCCTTTCTTGAAAACGCCGCGCCCGCTACTTTCCTGCCGGCAATGTTATGTCCTGCTGATAACGCGCTTGTCATTCGTTATACTGGGAAGTACCGGGCTCGGAGCGCTAAAGAAAGGAGTTGCGGACAAGACAAATGACGTTTATCGTTGTGTGGCAAGATACGAGTCAAAGGGCGTAAGAGTGCAGTCGAGCTTCTCGCTGTTCATCCGTTTCAGCATCGCGCTTGGCACGCTTGCGCAATATGTCGAATTTCCAATCGCCGCGGTCGTTCTTCCACAGTTTGTCTCACAGACACTGACGTATACCCACTATGGCGGATTGGCCAAGAAGAAGGCGGTTTTCGGTATGTGTACATTTAAAACAAGACTATAGATTTTAACAGTAGAAAGCCGGACTAGAGAAATGTGGTCCAGAAGTTTCGTTGGCCCGTTGCGGCGCCGCGAATTGCCTTCGTTGCTGCTGCAGTCGCAATCGCTTGGCCACATCTCCTTCGTCGGTCGACTCCCGCTGCTTCAAGTCGCCGAGCTCGTTGCTGTTCGCCGTGCTTTTTTGCCGCCATGAATCTCTTCTTTAGATATTTCCGAGGCGACGATCCCCATTCACTTTCCATATTTGTTTCACACACGCGCAGGCGCGGGCGTCTGTGTGAAAATGAGAAGAGGCTGTGCACGCGAAACGCGCGTCAAGAAACGCGCGGTAAAGAGGGTTCACACAGACAGAGGCGAAATCCAGGTTGGTAGGCTAGTAGTGCTTTCGCACTAAAACGACGAGGACGACACACCGTCGCAATTCGCTCATGGCCAATCCCTAAACTGTGGATGTGTGCCACAGCCAGTCGGGAGAACAACAGCAACAACTAGTGCCTCAGCAGCAAAGCGCGCAGCATTCTGACTTCCGCTCTTGGCAAGAGCGCTGTGCGCAAGTACACTATAGAGGGCTCTTTAATGAATCCTACATATATGTGCCTGGCCAGCTTGTCTATACTCCATCTCACAAGCTGGTTGCAGCACTGCTGAAGGTACGAGACTCACGCAGGCAATATCCTTCCGCGGCGATATATAGTCCCGGGCGTAACGGGCTGGTTATTGGCTACACTAGATAGTTTTATTTTTACTCGCTACATGATGCGGTACAGCGATACGTGACATGTTAGGAGCTTCGCGATGCACGTTGAGAATTACTGTGGCAGTTACCGCTGGTAACCGCAATAGCCACCCTAACCGTGGCAACATGGCAGCGCCCGTACAGCGTCGACCACGCGCTTCGATCCGAATTCGCGCTTGTTGCTGGCTCTCCGCCCTGTCAGCAAGAAAGCAGCGGCAAAATCCGTCATCGCTAAGTCTCATCTCAAGCCTAGGTCAAGTGATTAGGTGTGTTTTGTCGTAATTATTCAGGTCGGCTGTTTGTTTTCACGCTCTTAGGACTACAGACACGGAACCGAGCCGTAAAACTGGTTTACTTTATAGTTAGCAGATGGCGCCACAGCATTAGCTTTGGTGATGCATTTGACGATGCGGAACGCTATAGAAGACCAATTGCTCGCTGCATCATTAATTTACTACCCCGCTCTATCATGGTACGTGATGACGGTAGTGGGCAAACGCCAAGTAGACGAAGAGCAGACACTGTGGCGCAGGTAAGCATTTGTAAGGGCATTCGCCCGTACTGCTTGCTCAGAAGGCTGCAAGGTAACTGCAGGGAAAGCGTACAGGTAGAATGAAGCTCTGCTGTTGCATGCATACAAACGCAGCTTATGGTTACGGCGTCAAAACATCTTTTTTTCTTCCGTCAAACCACCAACCATGGAGCATGTAACAGGATGGCAAGCAGACACTGAGCTGATGACGCGGTGCGGATAAACACACCTCGAGGGGCGTTTGGTCTTCCTATTGGCTTAGAATTTGTGTAGGTTCCACAGCACTGCAAACAGCTTGTGATTGGGAGCGTAGTAGGCTATTCCATATTTTTCGAAACATCCACCAACATTGTTGTTTTTGTTGTCGTCGTCGTCCTCGTCGTTGTAGAGTAGTAGTATTAGTTTTAGTAGCAGTAGTAGTATTGTAGTAGTAGTAGTAGTAGTATTAGTAGTAGTAGTAGTACTAGTAGTAGTAGTAGTACTAGTAGTAGTAAGTAGTAGTAGTAGTAGTAGTAGTAGTAGTAGTAGTAGTAGTAGTAGTAGTAGTGGAAGTAGTAGTAGTAAGTAGTTGTAGAATATACTGTGGCGAGGAAAGCATATGTCGCCTTGAAGAAGACAAGTCCACTTGTCAAAACGTAAAAAAAAATTATATATATACTGTGGCGAGGAAAACAAATGTCGCCTTGAAGAAGACAAGTCCACTTGTCAAAACGTAAAAAGATATATATACCGTGGCGAGGAAAGCATATGTCGCCTTGAAGACAAGTCCACTTGTCGAAACGTAAAAAGGCTCCTGCTTTCACCTTGTTCTCGTTTTGCTCATCGTCTGGTAGCAGTAGTAGTACTAGTAGTAGTAGTAGTAGTAGTAGCAGTGCGCAAATAGGAATCTTGCGTTCCCATTGAGATTTCCTTCGTTTGCGTACTATCGCGATTGTAATTCTGCGCACACTCCAGCAGTAGACACGGGATCGGCGCCACGTCCCGGCCACCGACAGCGAAAGAGAACGCACGAACTTGCGATCCCACACGCACCCACGCGTGCACAGCATTGCGCTGTCGAACACGACGGTATGTCCTGGAGCGCTGGCACGCGAACGCACCATCCAAAAAAAGCACACCGTGTAATTGGAAACACTTCACGAGAAGCTAGCCACCGCACCTTTATTATATTGTTAATTTTTTTTTTTTACAATACCGCTGACTCCAGCGGGAGTCGTTGCAGAGTGGATAGCAAACGAAGATTACATCAGGACAAGTCTCAAACAGAGAGCTGTAAAAAAGAAGAAAAAAGCACATGCTGATTACGTATTACAAGTATGTATATATGTATGCATAAAAAAAGAAAGAACGCGTACATGGGACCGATCAGCTGGTACTGAACTTTTCGACATGTTTTGTCTTCTGTTTCAACTGCTGCTCGAGAACAAGTCCCATTCCGCTCTATTATCGTTCTCCGAAAGAAAGAAACAGTACTGAACCATTCTTTTCTTTTTTTTTTTTTTGCTGAAACAGAACTATTGAAAGAGTGTGGGGCATTGTGGTAGCATAACCTGTAGAAAATGTATATGGTTAGACGTCTGACTTTTTAGTGCCTTTTAAAAATCAACATGAAGCGTCCTCGTGCTCTTTTATTCCTCTCTAGAGGTGTGTTTTAACCAGCTCTTGCCACCGATTCCGAAACCGATACCCTGCCTTAGGAATTTAAAATTAATCTCGCTGCTTATTTTGAACTCTTTCTAAAATGTGGATATTGTCCTGAGTAAGAGGTTCCAAATAATATTAGCGTACTCAACAATTGATAAAATGTGTCTTGTACGCTGCAAGCTGTCTTTCCCATGAAGAATTGCGAAAGGAATGTCTGATATATATCTAATGGTATAACCATAGATGCATGAAAAATGAATACATCAGCTTGTCCCTCGGTTCGTTGTTGGGCGAAGCTATAGACTATGCCGCTTCCGAGACCACTGCTACATGTCTATAGGCCACAGAACCCGCACACCTCACAGCATTTAACTAATAAAGATAGCCCGTGTTCCACCAGTACATTGGCAATCGAAGTTATCGCCATGGTGATAACTTCGATTGTCAAGGCTAAGTTATCACCTTGGCAATCGTCGTCCGATGTTTTCTCCTTATATTTTTTATTGCTGGTACAACCAGTCTCGGAGGATATCTACTTGTTAGATCTGGGGAGCTATTCTTCAAGTGTCCACATAATAGACATGTCCATTTCGTCTGCTGCTGAAGTGCTGATTGGCTAAAGGCGCCTGTCTCCTTCTGACCCGTACCCTAGCCCAGCTAATCAGAACTTCAGTAGCAGACGAAATGGATATGTGCACTAGGTGGACACTTACAGAATACCCACCCCCCGACTTCATTCATTGTCTGTCACGGTTATCATACCAACACCGCCTTTTCACCTCGATCACGAAGAGATGGACTGCACTTGTGAAATAAGCCACACTGCGAAATGAAAAAAATTGACGTCTACCCAAGCTGTAGCACGAAGCTGCAAAGAAAATCCATAGGGTTTCTCGAAAAGAAAGCTTCGCAGTTGAAGAAGGGTTTCACCTGGTCCGAGATTCGAACCTGGGACAAACGCCTTTTCGGGGCTGTCGCTCAACCACATAGGGGAGGGGGTATTGTGTAAGAGTCCACCAAGTGGACTGTCCATTTCGGCCGCTGCTGATTGGATGGAGCTGTACGAGCGAGGAGGGGAAGAGCGACCCCAGCCAATCAACAGTGGCCGAAATGTACAGTCCGCTAGGTGGATTCCTACAGAATACCTCCCCTGGCCTAACCTGGAGGCTAGCAGGTCGTGGCGTGGGGTCAAATTAATCAAAAAGTCGGAGCACTGGGACGCTGAATATGGAAAAACTAGAGCGACCGTCCCGGTACGACGCTGGTCCCGGGTTCGAATCCCGGACCAGGCAGAATTTTCTTCAACTTTGAAGCTATATTTATGAGGATACCGTACGGGTTACCTTTTCAGCTTCGTGCCACATGACGGGCGGATGTCAGTATTTCCCGTTACCGAAGTTTTCTCCACCTTGCTGCCCTTTCCCTGGAAGGGTTTTCCATATTCAGTGCCGCAACTGGCTTGTGTCTCTTACAGAAACTGACGCAGTAAGGCACTGCCCGTTCGCACATCTTCATCGCGACAGCGAGTGTCTGCAGTGCGTCATCACGAAACGCGTACTTCATCGGCGCAGTAGTCTCTTCTTCAGGTTTCATATGACCGAGACTCCCCCCCCCCCTCCCCCTTCCCCCGCTTGAATTTGCGATTCTAATTGGCGCCTCCAAGTCTTCGCGACGTGGCTTATTGAAGACTTGAGATCTGTACTCTCAATTCGGCTAGCTCGTTACTCTACGCTTTAGATATAGCTCAGGCGAAATGCCGGGAGTTCGCACTCGTCGATGAAGTTCTTTTATCCTTGCAATGCGGGCTTGAATTGCCATGCCTTCGCGAGAAAACGAAACCCGTGAATCTGCGATTCTAATCACTGGTTTGAACTAGGCCGCCTGCGCGAATTAGCCGTGACGTGTTGGAGCGTGGAGGACAGCTCTGCAGAATTCGCGCGCGAAAGTTCCAGGTGAACGATGGAAATAAGCTGAGCTGAATAATGTAAGCGAGTGTAAGAACTTTTTCTCACTTTCTCCTCGAATAGTTTTCAGAGTTTCTAACTTGCTATCGGAATTTAAACATACGTTCTGTTCAAATCTTCCCGCGGTTGGCACGTTGCTTCTCCCTTCTCTTGTTATTTAGTTGCTGGTTTAGTTTTTCCTTTGCAGAAAGAGTAAAAAAAAACGCAGGGTAAGAGGGGAAGGGGAGACGGGACATGTTACAAAAGGGCTGACATTTCGAATTGCATTTGACGCTTAAGCATAAATCGTGAAGCCCGGTGAAGTGAGCGTGTACGAAAATGCAATACGAGCCGTGGCTGACATCTTTTTGAACGACGCACGTTGGCGTTTGCCTACAGCAGTTTAGATGAACGAGAGCGACGACTTGGTTTGTAGCCTCCGTTGTTTCGGCTGTTTTCCCCGAATATCTCAGTCGCTTTTGCATGGCACAGAGAAATAACATGACGCGTCGTGCAGAAAGCGGCTCTGTCAAGTCTGGTATCAACTTTTCCACTGTATTTCTACCTACTGCGAAACAACCTTGACGGAGATCACAAGATTATAACAGATTTCATGCATTTGTCATGTTGTAGTGGTTGCTTCGGCCTTAATGCAAACAGCATGGACGACTGCGCATGGTAACGTATACTACGTGAACGATGGACTATCAGCTGGCATTTATACCTGTGGGATGGTTGGTTGGGTTTCAACAACATGCAAACAGCCCGTTGGAAGGAAAAAAAACTCGAGTTATTACCACAGGGGTTTTTCAACTTTTTTCATTTACACAATACCGCAGGCCTCATGTGGTCCAAACAGGTAGGATAAAACTAAAACATACAATATTCGGAACACCAAGAAACCGTAGCGCAAGTCAATAAGATACAGGAATGATCACTAAAAGCAGACAGGCAGAGTAGGGCGAACATGAATAGGAGGAGACAATTATACAACGCTGGAAACGGCTTTTCTAATTCGTTTTCGAATATTTCTTCTGGTAATCAATTCTATTCTGTGATTCTTCGCGGTAAATATTATTATTTATAGTGGTTTAATTGTCCTTGAAAAGTAGGGGCATAAGGTTTACTTATGTTTGTGGCGGTTTTTCCGTGTAACTGGGGGCGTGAAATAAGAGTCTGGGGAGATTCCGAATTTCCTATGAAGCAGCTAATGAAGAAAGTTTAATCGAGAAATTTCTTGCCTTATGTGGAGGGGCTGAATTTAAGTACTTGTAACACGTAACATTTGAAATAGGTCTATTATTAAAGGGAGTTATCAAATTTCAGTGTCATTTCCTTTCTGGTTATGCGCATGGATACCGTTTTTTTTATAAGAGCATTTCTGTCCACGCTGTGGCAGCAGTGCATTCATGACCCCAGAAAACTTTCGGTCATGCACTTCTGACAGTCAATTTATCCAATAAAACGGAAGTATTTTGTCGCATAGTTTACTGTAGGATACCCGCCGTGGTTGCTCAGTGGCTATGGTGTTAGGCTGCTGAGCACGAGGTCGCGGGATCGAATCCCGGCCACGGCGGCCGCATTTCGATGGTGGCGAAATGCGAAAACACCCGTGTACTTAGATTTAGGTGCACGTTAAAGAACCCCAGGTGGTCTAAATTTCCGGAGTCCACCACTACGGCGTGCCTCATAATCAGAAAGTGGTTTTGGCACATAAAGCCCCACAATTAAATTTTTTTTTTACTGTAGGCAAATCTTTTTCATGTGTTCAGATATAAAGAAAGTGCTCCATGCGTCGATCTCATGTATGGGCTTTTTTTGTTGCACTGAACAATAAAATTCATGTGTCATACATCCCCACTTTACAGCAAAACTGATGTCAGCTGGAGGGTTCTGTAAGTTTATAGGTTATTGTAACCTGTGTTGCTCCAGAGGGCTAAATTGGAAGTCTTCTGGGAAGCCTGTTTGTAAGCCTGAAAAGGGTCTATATTAAGCACCATTCCCCATTTGTCACACCAGTTCATGACATGGTTCAGTGCAGTATTAACTAAGGCTTGAGCATAAGGTGAGTGGATCGGTTTATAAAGCATGCAGTCATCGGCAAACAGATTAATACCAACACTGGATTCAATAGCAGAAATTATATCGTTCACAAACACTGAAAAAAGTAAGGGGCTAAGTACACTTCTTTGAGGAACACCTGAGGGGACAGGAAGAGGTGAACAAGCGCCATCAATTCCTGCAAATTATTTACGGTGTTTTAAATAGGCGTCAATTCAGTTAATCATGGCTAGAGGATTCCGGATTATCTTAAGCTTGAGAAGCAATTTATTTTGCGGAACTTTGTGAAACGCCGTAGTAAAATGAAGAAAAAATTATCTACTTGTCCTGAGCTTTATAAAGTAGTACTGAAATTAGGAATCGCCGTAATTAATTGCGTGATAGTAGAAAATCTATTTTTGAAACCATGCAGGCTGAGGCTTAAAGCTGCTTTAGTATTTAATATCTGAAGAGTGTGACCAGCGACAATGTGCTCAAGTATTTTACAACAAACGGATATGAGAGAAATCGGACGATAGTTCCTCACACACAACTGTTCTCCTTTCTTATAAACAGGACACACTTTCACTGGAAGCCAGTAAGAAGGCAGCAAAAAGACGATGAGACAACAAGTTATAGTTAAAAATGTGCAAGGGACTGCAAAGAGGCACAACAATGCGTTTGGGACCTTGTCAGGAGCAGCAGAACGTTTGGGCTCTAATCTAAGCAACATTTCAACCGCACTTTCATATGATATAAAGACTTCATTATCAACCGATAGATCGCTTTGGAACTCAGAATCATCATCCTTAGAAAACCCGGAATGAAAGTATTAAAATATTCAGCAATGGATTTGTTAGAAGTGACAACATTCTGATCAACAAGAACTTCACCTTTGGGCTTATGAGAATCTCGAATGTGACTCCAAAATTTCTCCGGATCATTTTGTTTATTAAATGTGGAAGGCTTTCATTCAAATAATCTTATTTAGCCAATTTAATACTGGATGTCAGCTCAACTTTAAGGTTGTACAAGATACTAGAGTTAGCAGAACTTTTACGCCTCAGACGCTCAACCTTCGTTTTTAATTTAATAATATGCCGACCAATCCAGAGGTTTACTTTTTTAGGCGCTTCTTCTTATTGGGTTTAAAGGTGATGACGCTGTATTAACAGTGATCTTTAAATTTGTTCCACAGTTCACATATGCTGCTGCCCGAAAATATGTCCAAAGCAAGTTCCAGGTATACCAATATTGATTTCATCGTTTGCCTTTGAATAATCTTTTATGGTCCTATACTTTCTCAGAAGCGCTTCTCGGCCACGCGGTAAAGAAAATAACACATCTACGAGGTTATGGTCGGATATACCCTCATGTACAACAGAAAAAAAAAGTCTGAATAGTACCAGTCTATAGGAACACGAGATCAAGGATAGAACTCGACGAGCCATGTATTCGTGTAAGTTCAGTAACAAGTTCATAGGTGTTATGGGTGTTATGGGTGTTATTAGTGAGCATAATATCGGAGAAAATTTCTGACTTTTCTGAAGTTCCGATGTTTTCTTTAACCCAGTAAATGCCAGGAGCATCAAAATCCCGAACAAGAATGATCGGCGTTTTTTCAAAATGTGCACGTGCAGTATAGCAGTCTGTGCAGATCATCTGTGTCTGTATATGGTGGCCTGTACACGGCACAAAGAATAAAAGTGTGTCCTGATTATGTTATCTGGAGAAAAGACTCTTATGATTATCTAAGTGATCTAGCAGAATTGCCGGAATCTTATTTTTAACATTATCGCCACGCCCCTTCCGCGTCACGCTCTGTCACGCCTAAATATGGTGTACGAGGGTGGAAAAATAGAGTAAGCGGTACGTAATACCAGGGTGAAACGAGGTTTCGGCTATGACAGAAACAAGCGGGTTACACGTGTACAGCGTGATTTCAAGTGCTTCTTCTTTGTTAACTATGGTTCATGCATTTAAATTTAATATATTCAGTTGACAAGGTTCATAACTATTGCAAACATTTTGTCAATTTGAAGTCGACGAAGATGGAAGGAGCTGAACTGGTGTATTTGCTGAGTCATCCCAGACAAATATTTGCTTATTAAGTTACAGTTTTTCGTGAAATAATATAGTTTTATGTCCGTTCGCCCTCTCCTCTGCAGCTTAATCCCAAAGCAATTTCCGTTTTCGCAATGCTTCGTGTGAGTAGTCATGCTGAATGTAAATATCAGAACCCTTCAGTTTCGGGACATAGGAAAATATAGCCTTTCTTTCATTAAAATCTTGGCAATTTAAGTTTATAGAACCTTTTTTGCCATCATTTTCTTTTTACCAAGTCGATGAATACGGGCCACCAAAGAGACCGATACACCAAGCCTTTTCTCCAATACTTTCACAATGGTCTTGTCTCTAAAATCTATTCTGGCTTCAGGATATACTTCCGGTATGCCACAGACAATGACGTTGGGTCGATGGCTCTTGTCCTCAAAGCCGATCATTTTTGATGATCTGTGTCAAAAGATTGTTGAAGTAGGCGCATGTGTTGTTCCATTGGCGCTATTGGATAGAGACTTGACTGGAATTCCGTGAACCCCTCATCCAAATTATTCATTTTAGCCTATAACGACTCAATAGATGCTCTAAGTTTTGTTGCAGAGCCATCAAATTAGAATATCTCGTTGGGTAGCTTTCTCTGTTTGTATTATACTTTCGAAAACATATTCAACTTCGGGAACAGGGTTGAATTTAATCTCTCCACGCAAGAGCAGTGTACACGCGTGATAACATTCGCAAGCAATGCAAAGACAGCACCGTGGGCACGCAGGATCAATAACATAGGATCATTGCTTCTGCAAGATAACTAGTCACCAACCTGTATCAGCACGAAAAGAGGCATGCTAAGAGCCAGGCGCTAAGAGCCAGATGTATGCTAAGAGCCAGGTGTCCAACTATGAGCTGGCGCTTTGGTTAGAAGCGTATTAGTGGAGTCTGAACGGAAAAGAAAACTTCATGAAATAAAGAAAGTTAATAACTACATGTACAGTATGCCCACTCATAAAGGGAACACCTTAACTCATAAGCGCTGATTAGAAATCAAATGTCGCACACGAAATCCTGAAACATAATCATTGATTGATTGATTGATTGATTGATTGATTGATTGATTGATTGATTGATTGATTGATTGATTGATTGATTGATTGATTGATTGATTTGTGTTGGAAATGCTAGCAGCTTTCGCCTTGTGCTCTGCCGCAAAATCTTACGCTCAATTGAACAGGCAGGAATTGCATGAGGACGGTACTGGGCATACGTATGTCGAAGCGCGCAGAGTTTAGCAGTCATGTGTACCTCCTGCTGGAACAAATGGGGGCGCTCATTATTTTTCCTCGCCTTTCTTCCCTTTCTCTCCTTCCCTTGCTCCCCTTAGCTGCGGTCTCAGCCTCGAACTGACGTTTGAGCGGTGACTTGAGCGATGACTTCAGCGACGAAAAGCGTGCGCATTTCATCATTTTAGGAAGGTCGCTAGATGCTGCCGCGCACGCCACCTCTTCGCTCAAGCGTAGTCGTGTTCCTGGGAGTGTAAACATCGCAAAAAAACGATGAAAATGTGACTCAAGCAAAGGCGGACGAAACGAAAAATTCACAGGATCTCTTACGTTATCCATAAGACGACTTGAAAGGGAAAGCCCAAGTGCCGATTCATTGGAGGCGGACACATGACGTACAATGCGCTTAGCCTACTTCGCTTAGACATCCCTCGTAATTCGTTTGCTCATCCTCTTAATTTGCCTACTCATCATCTTAATTCGCTTAGTCATCCCCGTAATTTTGCTTAGTTACTTCGCTTAGTCATCCCTCGTAATTCGCTTGCTCATCCTCTCAATTCGCTTAATAATCCCCTTAATTTGCTTAGTTACTTTGCTTAGTCATCCCTCTTAATTCGCTTAGTCCTCCTCTTAATTCGCTGAGTAATCCTGTTAAATCGCCTAGTCATCAATCCTACTTTTGTTTCCTTTAACTCGCCTTAGTCATCCACTTCATTCGCTTAGTCATCCGTGTTTGATTCGCTTAATCATTCACTTAATTCGCTTGATCACCCTTCTTAATTCGCTTTATCATCCATCTTAATTCGCTTTATACTCTATCCTTATCATCCACCTTGCTTGCTTAGGAGGTATGAGCCATCGATGATGTTAGTTTTTGTACCTTTCGTGCCGTCGACGCGTTTACGCTCAATGACTTTGAAGGTCAACCGAACGCTGAAACATATAAGGCTTTCGCCTTAGTAATTGACGTTCAATGGGCTGGAGCATAAATGCAAGCTTAACTGTGAGCGGAAGCACGAACCGCGATCCTGTGTTTCCATGTTTCAACCACGTCATTGAAAGTGTAAATATAGCAAGTATAGGCCTTCCTTGCTCAAGGCGCTGCGGTCGTACGTCCTGCTGCGTGCCACTCACCACTTCAGATCCGTGTCGTTAACTTGCGCTAGCAAGACCCCTTTGTGAAGAGTCAGTGTTTGCTGCGGCCCACTACTGTGGCGCCATCTGGCGCGCACTTGGCGAATGATGGCCGCTGCCTGCGACATTTCGGGGCGTGTGTATGGATTCTTCGGCGGGGTTCCTGAATGCCCGTGGCATACTTGGCATTGCCAGAGTAGTTTTCTTTCCGTTTATCTAGCTATCTACCTGTCCCACCAAAAATGTGTACCGTTCGCTTCTGCTTGTGTCATATGTGCCGCCCTCCAACCAGTATCTTTGACACCAACTTTGGTCACTAGTGCGTGTGCCACTGAAGTGGTGTAAACGAAGAGGCTTGTGCTACCCTCGTATGCCAGTCACGTGAGTGATTCTCTCATTCACAAAGAAAAAGAAAGAGAGACAAGAAATGCCGAGCACAAGAAAGAAACAGACGGGAGGAACCAACCAAGGCTCAACGATTTAACACATCGCAATGAAGAAAGGCGCAAGCCTAAGTGGCCCAGGCGGAGTGTGGCTTTCGTCTAGTGGTCACGTGAGTGGCGACAGCCAGTAACAGACGACGAGACACTAAACAAAGAGCTTCAAATGAAACCTAGTGAAACTAACGAAACACACGTTGCTGACCGGGGCATGAGAAATGCAGAATAAGAAAGCTGAATGGCAAGGCCTGTGTTACTTTCAGCAAGGCTGTTGCCTGCAGTCGGTGCCTGAACGCGAGGCGTCCATTAGGCGCCCAATTTGGGGATTGCGTTAAGTGCGGCTGGACGCACGCTCCTCGGGCGATGAATTATTACCGAGAAAGCCGCGTTGCAATGCGACAAGGGGGCTCTGCGTGTCGTCAAAAGAAACAAAAAAAAAAAGAATGACCGCGAGACGTGAAATATATATAACCTAGGATCGAAAGGATCGTGTTTACCACGGCGATGAATTTTGCACGTGTTGGCGCGTGAAAGGACAGCGGTTTAGAATGCATTGTTCACAGTATTCGTCAATATTTTTCCGCATTATTTCGCTTTGCGGCATGCTTGCTTAAATTCTCGAACTGTTCTAATATTCATTGGTTCCTGCTTTTCCGTTGGAAATGCCAGCTGTTCAAAACACCTGTCGAATGCGTGTCACCAAGGCCAAATTTCAGCTTAAAGAGTTGTGGTACTCTTGCGAATAAAGTGGTTTCGCGATTTTTTTGCACTGCTGATGCGAATGAAGACTGATTTTGGTCAACGCGGGTGATGGCACTTGGCAGACATAGTGGCAACGTTTCACGAGAATTGTGAATCTTGTATACTTCAGATGTTCACGACTGATCCAAGTATACGTGACGCTACCTCTTTCCTCTATATGATTTGCGAGAACTACTTTTCTGGAGATCGATGTAATCATCACGGCCAACCAGCAGCGTATTTTAGGATAACTCTATCCAATAACAGTTATTAGAGGTGCGCGCATATTCAAACTTTTATATACTAATAGAATAATGTTTGCCATTAACGGCGGTATTGTTGGATTCGGTATTCGGTAGCCTTCTTTCTTTAACACTTCATATTCGACTCGATTCGGAACTCAATATTCGAGCGCTCCTACCAGTTACCTTTGACTTGCGTCTGCGGACTCCTCCTTATGCCTAAGAATTTCCTGACTTCATCAGAATACCTAGTTCGCTGCTGTCCTCGACTGCGCTTCCCTTCCCTTGGCGTCCACGAAGAGTCCGCTGATAGTCCACTTAGAGTCCACCGAGTGGACCGCCCACTATTTTTTCTTTGTTAGTAAGCTAAAAAAAAAAAGGAAGAAATAATGTCACCCTGTAATGGTGACAGCTAATTGGAATCTTCCAAATTACTTCGTCCTCCCCCCCCCCCCCCCCTTTCTGGTGTCTTTCTCTTTAACCTATTGCTGTGCTCAAGTTGTTTATCATTCACACGTCTGCAAATTTGGCCAAGGTAACTTATTCCACAACGTAATGGAAGGCGAGAAGTGACATATGCACACTGCAACCGGAAAACGTGTTACGATGCTTTTCTTTTTCAAATTTTCTGGGGCTTTTCCTGGTTATTTTTTTTTCCTACACAGGCTATATCTAACTTGTATCCAACTGTATCTCACAACAGAAAAGATGGCATTGACGTGTGCTCCTTGTGCTCTTTTGCTTTAGGTTGTGCGAAAGGCACTGAATACAAGAAAATACCGCAACCTTTTGTTTGTTTGTTTGTTTGTTTGTTTGTTTGTTTGTTTGTTTGTTTGTTCGTTCGTTCGTTCGTTCGTTCGTTCGTTCGTTCGTTTGTTTGTTTGTTTGTTTGTTTGTTTGTTTGTTTGTTTGTTTGTTTGTTTGTTTGTTTGTTTGTTTGTTTGTTTGTTTGTTTGTTTGTTTGGACCAAGTATTAAAACCACTTCATGGGGAAAACAGTTCACTGTGCAGTCGAGAATAAATTTAAAAAAATTGCACTTCAAGAAATTTTCAAGGAACCTTCAATTCTAGAAAGGTAAGCTCGCCGCGCACTTTCCGCGAAAGACACGTGGCAGAAGTACGTGGCCGTTTATTTGCAGGACACGCTTAACTTTCTCGTATTAAGGGACAGTTTTCTTTTTAAAAAAAGAAGTGTAATGAAATGCTGTATTTTATAAATGATCACTGAGACAATGGCTTAGACTCCTGTGCAGATGTCAGTGACCTATAATATTCCTTGCCGAAGTCAGACCAACAAACTTGTGTTCAGAAGTGCATTGACGAATTTGGCTCTGTTCGGTTTAGTACGAGAGCAACTACTTCTGTTGAAAGCGTTCTAGAATTGACCGCGTTTTACTTTAATTCAACTTTTATCCAAAAAAAAAGGAAAGCAATATCCCGTACCTACAAAAGCAAAAAAGTGTGCATAGGATCGTGCCTCGCTATATACATTTAACAGTCAGACGGAGGATTCTCTGAGAGCGGTCGAAGAACAATTCCTTTTTTCATTAATTTTTAAATACGTGGACGTCTGCTTAGTTCTTCTTGATTGCACATCGAACGGTTTTTAAGAAGAGTGCCCCGCTGTTTTTAATATTGTCCGCCGCTGCCTTGGTCCACTGGAAAGTGCCGTTCGAAATGTCCGCTGATGGAAATTTCATCGTACACTGCGAGGAAACGAAGCTCTATTATAGTGTCAATAGCGATCAACATTTTCATTACAGCGATCATTGTGAGGACGCAGACGACCACCCCTGTAGCAATAACGCATCGTGTGTCGTCGTCGGCGCAAGGCTCAATAATTCATACCGCAGAGGACACAGCGGCATTCGCGAGCCTTCCGAGATGATCCAGCCCACGTCAAAAGTGGCATACGGTCATTTCGTTGCATAACTTCCGCTGCTATAAACCAACCAATAACCACCAAACTCGCCTTTTTGCTTCTTTCTTTGTCTTCTTTTTTAATATAATGCTGCGTGCGAAGATCAGCAGAGAGGAGGATCTCCGAATTGCTATACACCAATTTTGGCAGATAACGAATCTGGATACACGTACCACGTGATGTGGTAGGAGTTAGCGGCGTTGTCTCGTCGAGATACCATTGTCTCATATCATTCTGCATGCGGGGGGCGGGGGGGGGGGGCGAAAATACAACGGCAGTGTTCTATAGATATCCATGATTATGGTTATATTGCGCTTAGTGTTACACTGACGAACGTGAAGGACAGGATGCGCACGTACGTAGATAAAACGATGGATAGATACAATAAAACGCCGATAGATAAGACACCGGCGTGGCGAATCGGAGGACACTAATGCAGGGCTGCAACGCGATTTTGTTAGCGCGCTATCAGCGTTCCAGATGTTGCGAGGAAAAGCTGCTTATCAGCCCTTTTGTCCGCCGACGCGGTGATATCGTTCGGCACAGCTGATTGCTCGAAATTGAAAGTGTTCAAATAGAGACGGCGTTCTTGCGAGTCGAAGTTCGGACGGTATGGCGCCGCCTTCAGTGAACACTGCTCCGAAGGTTTCCGGAAAGCAGCCATCGGTGAGCACAAGTTCCTGCTTCACGTAGAACGAACTTGCTTTCCACAGATGTCAAGATGAAAACAATTTGACATTCGTAGTTTTCGCGATTGCAATTGTTCAGCCTTAGATATATATTTTCAGGCTATACGCAAAAAGAAAAAACGATACGCTGTCAAAAAGTAGCAAACATCCCTCGATGACACAGATGCTTGTTCGTGTAGCACGCATCTAGTATCGATTGTGAGTATAGTACGCAAAAAGAGTGAGAGGGAAAACAAAATTGAAGGAGTTAATTACACAGAGTAACTTCGCGCGGCGACTCAGTTATGACTTCTGCTACCGAACACGAGGTAGAGGGTTCGTTTCCGAGCCGCGGTGGCAGGGGTGGAACGCAGGAATGCTGTGCGCATGTATTCAGGACACGTTAAGAAACCCCAGCTGGTCGAAATTATATGCAGTAGCTCCCCCCCCCCCCCTTCCCCGAACGCTTTTATTTTTCCTACTCCATGAGAAAAGCAGCTGAAAAGGGAGTAAACACGTCGTCTGGATTTTTTTTTTCTCGGCAAAACATACACGTAAGCAAAGGAAGAAACAAAATAAGAAAGATCGAAAGCATATTACACTCCTGTAACACGTGAAGGCGAACGCCTGCTTGCTGCTTACGTGGTAGCGCATTAAGTTATACAATTGGAGGGGTCAGACTTCCCGCAAGACATAGCGAGCCGCAGTGGGAAGGCGCTATAGGCCGACCTCCTCAGCGCCACATGCGAGCACCTGATGCACTACCTAAAGGTCCTTTCGTTGTTTCTTTCATTCTCGCTTTCTTTCCCTCTTTCTTTTCTCTTTTGTTCTTTCTTTCTACGTTCTTTATTTTTCTTTTCTTTCGTTTCTTCTATCGTACTTTATTTTTGTTCTTTCGTTCTTTCGTTCGCTGTTTCTCTCGCACATTTTTTTTCGTTGTTTATTTCGTTCCTTCTTGCGTTCTTTCTTTCTTTCGTTTCTTCATTCATATTCAGCCACTGCATCTTTGCTTGCTTACGGGTGTATGAGCCATTCCTGGTATGGTATGAAGAACTTTATTTAGGTCCTGAGGGATCAGTCTGGGACTGATGCGGGCCGCTCCCACGTCGGTACAGAGAGGCCGAGCCCCGGTGACGATATTTTTTTTTTGCCTCACTGGACTAGACGCCGCTTTTTTTCGGGTATGAGCCATCGCAACGAGCCACCCAAGGCTTTCGCCTTAAGAAAACGGAACTATAGAACATATTCCGTGTGGATGTGGTGGGCGCCCATCGCTTTGTGCAAACAGGAGAACGTGGCCCGATCTCATCCACAGGCTCCGGGTGTTTCTATGTTGGGAACACCTATACCTAATGGCGCGCGAATGTACGGGGCTTCTCTGGCGCAGAGTGTCGGCGTTGGGACCCACGAATGTACCGCCAAGCCATTCGCCGCGTTGCGTCTTCCGCAAGGCAAGAGCCTGGAACGCGTAAACACGGTCCTTCCTGGGGTGCTCGGTTTCTCCGATATCGACGCTTTGCGAAACAAGCGGCGTCTTGCGTCGAAACGTGCGAGTAATGGAGAAGGCAAGAAGTCGGTGAGGGAGCGAATCGGGAGAAAGACGTCTGATGAGCTTATATTGATGCGGGACGCGTCCGATTCTAACTTCTAGAGCAAGAACGCGAGTCCTAGGCCTGAACCAGACCTTTGCCAAATATGGTAGAGCTGGCTCGCGAGAGCACTGCGCGTGCGCTTATTCCATTCTTTTTTTCCTCTCTCTCTCTTTCTTTCTTTCTTTCAGTCACGTGCTCGGAGAAACTCTAGATCCACGTGGATTAACCGCTTGCACGAAAGAAAGAACGCTGCACCGGTATTAAGTTTATTTCTTTATTAATTTTTTTCATTTTTTCTGGTGCGTAACACCACAGTATTTCACTAACAGTATGCGCCAGCGTTTGTTTCTGACGACAATAAGCGCAACGTTACCCATCAGATCTTCACCCTATTTTCCACATAGCTGTATCATAATGTTGCTGTTAGATACGTGCAGTTTGGTCGTTAGCGTATGGTGCCTATGGGGGTCTGATTGGGTGCCACTGCGGGCCTTCGTCATTCGACCAATGGGATGGAGCCGCTGCGTACCGGTATCTTCGTGTGTACAAGTGTGTTGCATGTGAACATTGACCGACCGACCGACCGACCGACCGAGTGAGTGAGTGAGTGAGTGAGTGAGTGAGTGAGTGAGTGAGTGAGTGAGTGAGTGAGTGAGTGAGTGAGTGAGTGAGTGAGTGAGTGAGTGAGTGAGTGAGTGAGTGAGTGAGTGAGTGAGTGAGTGAGTGAGTGAGTGAGTGAGTGAGTGAGTGAGTGAGTGAGTGAGTGAGTGAGTGAGTGAGTGAGTGAGTGAGTGAGTGAGTGAGTGAGTGAGTGAGTGAGTGAGTGAGTGAGTGAGTGAGTGAGTGAGTGAGTGAGTGAGTGAGTGAGTGAGTGAGTGAGTGAGTGAGTGAGTGAGTGAGTGAGTGAGTGAGTGAGTGAGTGAGTGAGTGAGTGAGTGAGTGAGTGAGTGAGTGAGTGAGTGAGTGAGTGAGTGAGTGAGTGAGTGAGTGAGTGAGTGAGTGAGTGAGTGAGTGAGTGAGTGAGTGAGTGAGTGAGTGAGTGAGTGAGTGAGTGAGTGAGTGAGTGAGTGAGTGAGTGAGTGAGTGAGTGAGTGAGTGAGTGAGTGAGTGAGTGAGTGAGTGAGTGAGTGAGTGAGTGAGTGAGTGACCGACCGACCGACCGACCGACCGACCGACCGACCGACCGACCGACCGACCGACCGACCGACCGACCGCGGAATGGGCTCATGTCACGTAAGATGCCTGAAAACGGCAACGCGAGCAGTGAAAATTAGTGCGGGAGAGCGCTTTCATAGAATCAATACAATTATTGAGGAAAATACGACATTTTTTTACGCAACGTATCGCACACGCAACAACACCAACTCCACATAAACCCACGCGCAGACAAATTTCACACGCACAGTCGACGGCCAGCATCGTTTGAAATGATAACGACAGAAAGCTGGACAAGTTCCTTGATTGAATTGTAGGACAGAATTCACAGCGCTAAAGACAGAATGCTGCATGAAATGAATCAGGACTGGACACAATGCTCATGGTCATAACTTTCCAGACTTTCTTGAAATCACTCACGACGTCACCAACCAGGTTGCAGTTTTAGCGTTGCCAATGTTGGGCGAATGCTGTCCGACGCATGACTAATGTTCCCTAACGCTCACCTTGATTCGACTCCGCTACCCGAGCTGATAGAGCAAGGGAATAAATGGATACTGACACCAATAGAGTTTCCTAGAAAAGTTACAATACGAAAACCAGACGTGGGAGCTGCAAGTGTGGCTTCAGTCAGCACGGGAATAATGTGTGGGGTACATGTTATTTGCCTAAACTGCGTACTTCGGGCTTCAAGCGCCACTTCGAGACTTTGTAAATTGATCCCTTTGCAAGACATTTTTCCGTTACAAATGCCACCATTCCCAATGATTACGAATGCGCGCAGACTTGTTGCTTTCAGTGCTTAGAAGAAAAATAAAAGCATTATTGCTCGAAAACATAAAAAAAATATCGAGCGTAATAAATAACGCCACAAGAACGTCCGAAGCCGCAGGAATGAAAATCACACGAACCCATGCACTACGCATTATTTATCCGCAATAGCCGATCGATCGCAAAGCGGACCGTACAGTAACGCATGTACCTCTGCCGCGCACCTCGCACCTTTTAGTCCCCATGCCTCCTCTTCAAACTGAAAACTTTCGAAATAAATCAAATTTTAATTCAATTTCATTCATTTTTATTTAAGAAAGCCTATGCCCTCAGTGAATGAAGTGAAATGGCACACCTGCTAGTGTGAAAGAGTGCGAGTGAAAAGAAAGCGAACAACAATCGGGCTCCCGAAACTTCGAGGAAGACTGGGTCAGACCAGTAATAGGCGCGATGAAAATATAACCAAGTGTCAGAAGGAGTGGCAGTAGGCCTAACCGCACCCTTGTCGCCGGGCAGAGAGGAGTTATTACTTCGAGACCGGCCTGTACCCCGCGGTAGAATATCACTACGGCCAACAGAGATCCTATAAGGTAACCACTAAATTGTACAACGTCACGACCAAAAAGAAAGAAAACTCCGGACAGCGTAATACGTTGCTAGGAACAACGCACCTGTCCCGACGCCCTTGTGAAACACAATATATATATATATATATATATATATATATATATATATATATATATAATATATATATATATCCGGAATGAAAAGCATCTGCCGAATGATTCAGTTGCCAGTGCATCATCGCTCGTGCTACTTTTTTTTTTTCTTTTTGTCTTCTACCTTCGAGTGCGATTTCTCCAATAGCCGGTACTTCTTTTTCTACATCTGTAATTCCGCTTTCGCCACTTCGGCTAACCTTTAAGCTAACGCTGGTTATTCCCTTCTTTTTTTCGGACTTTTAGCTTCCTTGTTCTGACTAAACAGGCACTCCAATGACGCCTTGAAATAAAAGGTTTAGCCTAAACTTTGACTACGACCTGGGTAACATCCAACAGGAGTAGATTAAACTGATTCTTCCTAAACTATAACCTCCTTGTTTCATGTACTTCCACAGTTCTTCCTTTTTCTTTTAATACGTATTCCCAGAGACGAGGTGTGAAATACTTAGGCGTTTTTTCCTGGTCACCATCATCAAAATATTTAACCTCCATTGCAGGACATTGACCCTGCCGAACTACTTCCAATCACCTTTGTCTTCCGTCCGAACTGACTTTCTTTCCTATGCACCAGGGGGAAGAGGGGTGGGTATTCTATAAATGTCCACTTTGCTGCTTAAATTCTGATTGGCTGGGCTGGGGTCCACGTCAGTAGGAGACAGGCGCTCCCAGCCAATCAGCACTTCATCAGCGGACAAAATGGACATCTCCACAAGGTGGACACTTACAGAATGCCCCCAGGTTTGTGATTAGCGTCAACGAACTTGCAATAAACATTCACTGACATTTGATTTACTGTTTTAACAAAGCTCCGTCTAATGTATTGAAGCAGAAAAATAACTGGGACACCAGTGTATTTCGTGGGGAATGAATTTCTCGAACCTGGTGTCATCCTGAGAGTACGTTCCGATAGTGTACGTCTTATGAAGTCACCGACAACAATTTCTAAATTGCGTTATGTTCCCTAAAGTAATTAGTCCATAACCAAATTAGTTAAATTTTGTTACTTTCTTGACTGTGCATTTGGATTTCTCGCACAAGTATTGTCCGTCTTTTCAAGTAATCCAGCTAAAGGAATACAATTGTGCCATCTGCTACGGGCGATTGAAAAGAAAATTATGTACTGTCCAATAAAAAAAAAAGCATCCGGTTACTTCATCGACCAGAAGATAACCTCGAAGTGCGCATCCCAGGTTCGGGTCATCGAAATCTGACCTGGTTCTGTACCCCCGGGTCGAGCAACGAGGGAAAGATATCAAGGAAGTGGAAGAAGTGGCGGAGGCACGTTGCCAGCTATACATCAAATCAATTGGCTCGCGGAACTGGGGTTATTCGCCCGCGCTATATCCGAGAACCGGACCGCCGGAGATGGAGCTCGTTAATCAACGGCAGCTTTCGGGATTCCCATCGACCCTGCTCTCGTTCTCGGCATCAACGTGAGCGCGGCAATCTTTTACGCCAGGGAGGAAATAACTAAGAGGCCAACACAGCGTCGGGCTCCGAAAATAGCCCCAAAAGCAGGCCGCCTGGTTTCTCTGTGTCAATTACAGAATGCCGGCTATATACACTTCAGAAAGAATGGAAGCGCGTTGAGTTTTAATATCTTCCGGCAGTTTCCATGTAGACACTTCCTTTTTAATGCGTGAGCATTAGTAGTGTAAAAGTGGCAAACATTGTATGTGTGAGAAGCCGGTCACGGGCTAGAGAAGCCTGCATTTGCTGTATATATATATAAAGGATGTGGGGTCGTTCCCCACCTGCGGCAAGTTTTTTCATCCACTTTCATTTCCATTTCTTTATCGTTTCTTTATTCATTTATTAAGCACAAGTAATTTCCGCTATGTTGTCCTTGGTGTCAGTGTTTATTGGCTTCTTTTTATGTGACTTTCTCTCTCTCTCTCTCTCCACATACACACACACACACACACACATATATATATATATATATATATATATATATATATATACATATAGTGTGTGTGTGTCCTGACGACACTTTGCAATGTGGCGAACGCAATTTCACTCATGAATCGGGAACATCAAAGAGGTACGACGTGATCCTAACGCATTAGTTGTGCATTTATCGCTAAATTGCCACTGACCCTTCCTTTTTAAGCAAACAGCTGGGCTGTTTAAGCTAGACTGGGGTACGTGTTAGAAGGAGTCAGGTGCCCCCAGCCAATCAGCACTTCAGCAGCAGACGAAATGGACATAGCAATGAATAACTATTCGATCCATTGCTATTCATTGTTATTCAAATCATTCACCATGCCCAAAAAGCTACGCTGCTGAAATGAACATGACCACTAGGTGGACACTTACGGAATCCCCCCCCCCCCCGATATCTTCTAAAGCGCTATTCTTACTGCACATCCAGCAGTTATCTTGAGTGCAGCGTTCCGCCATGTGTCACTCGCGTATTGTTAGCACAGTACGTTAGTACCTGAGCGCAACGTTAAGCCATGCTATCACTTTGAATGCTCCGTCTTAGGGAGAAAGTGCCAACTTCTTTTTCTTTTCTTTCTCGGGAACGCTATTGAACGGTGAGACGCGTCGCATTGTTCAGAGGAAAGTTCCTGGCGGGAAATGTTGAAAAAGAAAAGGGGGGAGGGGGGAGCGCAGGCAAGCTTTGCAGTCGATTATCCTTGTAGCACAAAATCGCGCCGAATGATGCAGCACATTTGAGAGTGCTGTCCCGCTTCAAACGAACCCTCCTTATGCCTTAAATGTTCCTTACCTCATCGCTCGACCAAATATTTTCGGCTGCCCTCCAACAGAGTGTTTTCATGCTCTCTACACTCAAATACTCTGACGTACTGCCGGTTATATGTTCTCTACGATGCGAATCACGTGAGCTAGCTACCTCCTCTTATCGATCCGATTCGCATGGACACTAGGCGGCAGCCTCAGAATTTGGCCCGAGCCCTGTCCACAAATTCCGCACAGCGACTGCCCTATAGCTCTGTGCCTTCGCACCTCTGTAGCATCGCCCCGTACACAAACGCCGATGAAGAAAAAAGCTCGAGTTCGCCGAGACTTAACGCGAACGAGCAAACGTAATTGACTGACTCATCTATACAAACTTTCTCTGAGTTGGACTCAAGTGTCTTTGCCGCTGCATTCTTAGGCTGTCAGCGACTATTGAGTATAAACTCTACCGGACTAGCTCTTGATGTTAAATCTACATTGCCGTCCTTCTTTCCTCTTAATGATCTCGTTTGATTTCCTACCCTATCTTTCTGTTTCTTTCCGTCGTCCCATTCGCGTTAGTCATTTTCTTTTAACTTGTCCTTTTATTTTTTGCTTAGTTTAGCTTAGAGGTCAGCACTGACAGAACACTAAAATGTGTACTCTCTTAAAAAGTACGAAGTAGCTTGAGGAAGCCAGCTTCACTGATTGTCCTTCTAAGATATTTCTTTCTCCTGGCTTAAGGGCACGGAGGCTTACACGAAAGGGCACCTGCTGTCACCTATTACAGATACCGAAGATCGTAAAAATTGAGACAGACACCTGCGGAGAAATACCACCTTAATAGAGTAAAACCAAGTCCCCAGCGAACACCGGAAGAAAGATAGGATAAGAAAAATCAATACTTAACATATTAACAGACGCCCGAAAATAGAAGCAATAAAGATTTTGTAAGCTCAGCTGGAAACAGCAACAGAGGAGCCAACGCTGAGCCCAAATCGGATTCTACGTCCTGTAAAGCACAAACACGAGACGCGGAGAGCGAATTACGTACCAGCACTGTCGACGACGCGGAACTCTTAGCGGGCTGAAAATCCTCAGAGGGGGCACTTATACCGTGTCACCTCCCAATAAATAAAAAAAAAGAAAAATAGGGTAGTTAAGATTGCATGAGGGGGACAAAGATTCTGGATAAATCGGTCTCCGTCCACCTTAGGCACAGTGCAACGAAAGCAACAATAGACGGCCGTAGACAAAAAATCCTAGTACACCTAAGCACTTTTTATGAGTTGCGAATGCGAAAGCATTAATGCCTAATTGAACGCCGCTGAGAAATCCTTCGAGTTATATGAACTTCTAGCGGGCAAGTGAGCGCGTTGAGAGGCTTGGCGTGTTTTGGCTTGATGATCATCCTGATGATGATGATAGTCATCTAAAGAAAGGAAAGACAACTTGGCCTTACCGAGGCGCCGTTAGAACCACAGGCGAGAGTTTGCGCGGACAAGAGACGCGTGGGTGGCACAGACTTCCGAAAGCGAGAGAGAGGGTGACGTGGCGTCGCGGCGATGCCCTCTCCCCTCACGCAACACCTGGGGCGCTAGCGGGGCAGCAGGTGTTTCCGCTTTCGCCCACTCTGCTCCGTGGAGGCACACTCCTGACGTGGCGTCGCAGCCAATGGAAATTTACCTTTCGTTTCGCTCCTACAGACGACGGACGCTGGCGGTTTTGCTCAATGGGCTATGTGGCCCTTTCGCATCAATAAATATGACGAATGACTCTATGTCGCAGAAAGAAAGGACTTTCAGTTTCTGGCTCCGGTCATTGTTTTAAAGCGAAAGCTTTAATGGCCGCGAACTTTCGATTTCGCCGTGGCCGTGCTCCGAGGAAACACATGACGTCACACCGCGTTCCTCGTCGTTGCGTTTGCCTCCGCTCGCTTAGCCAGCTACGTCGCACGCCTGATAACATGTCGGAGGATTGAAAAGGAGAGCTCGCATGCGCCACAACCACAGTTGAGGCAGCAGTATGGACGGCGACAATGCTGATAAGCAGGAGGAGGCCTGGAATCGACATCGGAACGAGATGAAGAGGAAACGAATCGCCCAGGAAACAGACGAACAGCGCGCTGAACGACTGGCTAAACGCCGCAACATAGCTAGACAACCAGACTAACCTGGACTTGCAATCAAGATTAACCAAGGCTAACGATGCTATGCCTTAGCTGTCGCTACGTATATCCTGACATAGGCGAGCTAAGCCAATGCCAATTTTGAAGCGAAAACTTTCACTACGCTAGTAAACAGCGCGCTTCGTGCGAGCCGGCGTATGTCTGCCTTGGCTCCGTAAGCGTGTTCGGAGTCGGAATTGGCTCCGTAAGCGTGTTCGGAGTCGGAATTGGCTCCGTAAGCGTGTTCGGAGTCGGAATTGGCTCCGTAAGCGTGTTCGGAGTCTGCGAAGGTGGCCACTGCCGCGCGCTAGCGTCATCGTTTCACGTTCGCCGCAAGCGCGTGTTTATCGCGGAGGCCGACTATATTACCGTTTGCCAGAGAATAGGCGTCCGCATTCAACATGGAAGGAGAAGAGAGTGATACTACCGATACAGAGAGCTGTGTTTATGGCTGTACAGAAATCGCAAGACAATGTGCCCAACAATGATGAATAAAGAAGTTTAATAATCCTGCATAACTTATGGTATATATCATTGACGAGCAATTTGCATAACTACACAAAGCACATGTATAGCATCACCATAAGCTAACCAAAGCATATCCATAAGTGAAACCGTAAGCATATCCAAACCTTAAATCAAAAGCATATCCATAGGCTAAATTATAAAGCATAACCATAAGCTAAAACGTAAGCATAACCATATGCTAAATCATAAAGCATAACCATAAGCTAAACCATAAGCATCACCGAACCTTCTCGCGTCGCGATATCCAGGCTTAACCTTAGCTAAGCCCCAGCCAAGTTTTTTAGAACACGCTTTTCTTTTTAATAACCCCCAGCACCCGATTGTTGTGCTGTGATAGGACGGGCAATTATACGTAGTAAGAGCAAAACAGTAAATTTAAATACCTTAACTAGAAAGGGTTGCTACAAGACCGAGAACAGCAGAAAGCAGGGCCTGCCATTTCAGAAGTATTACGTATGAATAACTACTTGTTGCCAGGCTTGTTTGTTACAACACGGTGTACTGGCATGTTTTAATAGCCGGAATATTGTGGAAGTCATTCATGTTGTTCCTGTGGAAATCTTCTAGGTTATGCAACCCGTTCTTTCTGGCAATATTGAGGGAACAGCGTCGTTCGTTAGACGCGGAAGCACCCTCGAAATGCGCGCGGTCCCGCTGTCGCATGACTGAAGTGGCGCTGAACGAAATGATCCCAGAAGTGGAGCTTGCGCGATGCTGATGCGGGTGATTCTTTCTGTCGGGACGACGTAGTGCAAGCTCGCATTTCTCAAACAATCCTGGGCCTCGGCGCTGGAAACGGTGATAAACTTTCGCCCCTTGGCTTGCATATTTGTAGCAGATAATCGGTGAAATGCTTGTTTTCTTTTGTCTAAGAACATTTGTTCACTCGGTACCAGAGTGCGAGGAGCGTCGTATCGAGGAATATCACCTACAGTGCTCATTTCTCGCCGTTGCGCTAAGTTACTGAAACTAGATTAACTATCGTGGAGTCATCGTGCAGTCTTCGTGTTAACAGACGATATCGATGGCTGTCAATCAACAAGCATAACACCTTTATGTTTTCTGTCACCGTATTTTACCGCCTTATTTCTGGTTTCAACGGGAAAAGCAAGCAATATGAAATTTTGCACGCGCGCAATGACAACAGGATTAGAATTACAGATGGCGCGCGCTTCGCGAGAGGCCTTTAACCGTAGCGCCAATTTTGATGTCGGAACGCGAAGAAGCAGCGAACGAGACCACTCGACTCACCTATACCCTCATAGCTACCATAGTTGCTTTCCGATATAGCGCAAAAGTACGCATACACACGAAGAAGACTCGACAGACGAGGACGAGCACTGCTGCCAACCGTTTATTTCAGTCGACTCACCTTCCGGTCCTTCTGTAGCTACCACAGGATGGACGAAGGGAAACGTCGATCAAGAACCGATTAAGTTCCGCGGAAATCCGCACACGTGGAGGCAGCTTCACGAAGTTGCGATTTTTACGTCCACCTGAATGTTGACACCCGCCTTGGCGGGGCTTCACGCTGTAACACGACACTTGCCCTGCTAGCACGTCAAAGGCACCGCTACCGTTTCGCAAAGCGAGCGAGCGCCTCTGTCGTGTCGACAACCTTTCTCTTAGCGTGCCTGTGTAAACACAGGTCTGGTCCGCGCATCGGGAGCAACGGACTCTTTAAAGAAACGCAACTCGAGGGGTTTCCCCAGACGTCTTTCGACATAACCCCTCAAGGCTGCGTTCTCAGCCCAAGTCACGTGTATTCCCTCCACTTCTTCGCTCGCCATCTGCTCTTTATTCTTTCTTTATATTTTTTAGCTGCTTCCCAAGAAGGACTCTTCAAATGGCTTCAACTTTGTTACAATCCTATAGTTGTTAACAACGTAACGATAACGCATCAACTTTGTTACAACCCTGTAGTTGTTAACCACCTAACGATTACAAACAAGCTCCCCCAAGAAAACGGCTATGCGGTTGGTTTTCACCTCTGAAGGAGAAACAAGCCAGATCGAGTCCCTTCCCTGCTTAATAAATTTGTTCTGCTAATGTAAATGCGAGGCTAACTGGAAAATAAAAGCTCGCTGTTTCACGCTAAAATATTCTCTCTGATTGGGCACTAATATCAAGATAACCCAAAAAATTTACCAAGACATATATATTTCATTCTAACACCAGTAACGCAAAAAGAGATCAGCACTGAGACAACCACTTAGTTACGAAAAACTGCTTGAAATCACGAAAACAAAGGAACCCGATCGGCTGGCGCACAAATGCAGGTTGTGTTTGAGTTGAACAGTGTGGCTATAATTTTTTTTATTTTTAGGTTGTTACTGACTACACAACACGACCTCTCGTCTGATTAGTTGAGGTGTGCGCCTTTATTCTGAGCTACAATACATACATTTACCTATAGTCCTGCTTGCTCCCTTGTTCAACACACCTATTGTTGCAACTTAGTTTTGCGAAGATTTTTTAAGCAATGGGGACACCTCGATGAGAATTGAACCAATTGTATATTGCTGCAGCTAAGTTGTCAGTAGTAGTTTTGAGTACTTTTTAACCACTAAAATTTTTGGTAATTTCAATAATGACTTAATTATCAATTAGTCATCAACAGAGCAACTGTTGGCCGTGTCGCGAGATATCCTCAATTGCCAGGTGATTTTATAGGCTTCAAAAGTAATCCCCTCAAACGAGGAAAAGTTAAACTAGCAACTCTTCTATACACGCAGAAAATGGCTTCTGTACCCCTATCACTCCAAAAACTTGTCATTCCTAGGTAATGGCATTCGACACATGAAATGTCATTAGGTTTATTTGGTCTGAATGACAAGGCGTATTGAAAAGGGAAATACTTCATCATGACTGTAAGTCTATGAGCACAAAGGTTCGATGTCACTTGTAGCTTATGACATTCTAAACATCAAACGACATCGTGTTCCTCACATCATTATAAATGTTGTTTTTATCTAAAAACATTGAATGTATTCATGTAGCAGTGAACTACTCTCATTAAACACGAGTGTTATTCAAAAGAAATCACACTAAATTTTCTGTTTGAAGCCAATAGACTATGAAGCAATGAAAATGCATCGGGAAAATATTCTTTTAATTGAAATGTACACGTAATAAGTAAAGCGGAAATAAAGTAGGAAAAAACACAGCCGGTGGTGACCGAACCCACAGCCTCTGCATGGCCCGTCCGGTGATCTACGGATTGAGCTATAGCGGCGGCTGTGCTCCCATCATCTTCCTTGGGTATCAGTGCATGTGTACTGAACCTAGCATTTGGAGTGTCAGCCACTGCCACTCACAGTCATGGTAGCAGATGCATGAAAGGATGGATTGATGCTATGACTATGAGCATCCCCTTTGAAACGGGGTGGTGTATTGCGCCACCAAGCTATTTTTCTCATGTTGTCAAGTGTACTCCTATATTTTTTCTTCACAGGCAAACAATTCTCAGCATCATAGTTTCTGAACCATTCTTATGTACTTAGTTGTTTCTTTTTTTGCCTCCATGGTTTGTGTTCTCCCTACTTCTCTGCCACCAAACCTCCAATCGCCTCTTACCAATCTTTTTTTACGAACATGTTTACTTTCCCTCTGCGTTGATTGACTGACATCTGTTACATCCTTTCGAGTGCCTCGTTGAGTGAGTTGAGTTGAGTGATTGTAGGCTACTGGTGGGATTAGCCTTGCAGTAGCTGCCGGCAATTGCTCCACCGTAGCGACACTTAAAATACATAAATCATATAAATCAGACACAGACCTCACAACTACACTACACATAGTCACACCTAAGGTCACCATGTGGAGGCCAAATCCGTGTCCTGCAGGTAATTTAAAAGAAGGCGAGAAACCTCCTTCCTATCTAACCGGTTCCCGCGCGGGAAAACAATGTCCTGTATAGAACTGTGGGGAATTCCTGTCCTCTTGAGGGACCCGAATAACACGCTCCTTTCCGCGTCATACAGAGTACAGCACATAAGGTAATGTTCTATGTCACCGCACACACCACACGTTGAACATAATGGTGACAACGCCAGGCCAGTCTTACACATCCACGCAGGGGTACGAGCAGAGCCCGTGCGAATGCGGAGCAGTAAAGTGGCTTGGTTTCTTTTGAGACCCTTAGTCACACATGGCTTGTGAGGTGAGCTCCACAAAGAGTGGAAGTGGCACGACACCGCTTCTCTGAAGAGTCTCTTGTCCTCTTGAGGCACTTTTCTCAAAGGATTCCCAGACAGCGCTCTATGGGCAAGGCTGTCCGCCATCTCGTTGCCTATGATACCTATGTGCGAGGGCACCCATTGGAATCGTATGGAGAAGCCTTTGATAAGGAGAGTGTGCACCGAGCGTAGGGAGCTTAGACATAAAGCATCAGTAGGGAACCCATACTCTAACCTTTGAAGGGCGGATTTCGAATCTGTAAGAATGACTACGGGTTGAGGCGTACAAAGCCGTAGCTTTTTTAGGGCTGCCTCAATGGCAACGCTTTCGGCCGTTGTGGAGGACACGATTGTAGTGAAGCGAACCGACCAATCATACTTTAAAGCGGGAATATGAAAAGCAGCTGCACTAGATCCTCTGACCTTGTCCACAGAGCCATCAGTAAAAATTTGAAGATGACGTGCATATTCAGTTTCAAGATGTTCCAGTACGAGCGAACGTGTTGCCGCCAAAGGAGAACTCCGCTTAGCACGAACGTGAGGAATTGTCAACGAACAATCGAGGCTCGCGAAAGACCAAGGTGGATTCAACCTCTTAGTTCGACCTCTAGCGTCAAGACCCAGGTAACCAATAGTATTAAGGGCCAAGTACGCTCGGGACTCGGATCTCTTTCGAAGGCTCTGTAGAAGGGCTCGACCGGCTATCGTCTGTTTGAGGCGGCCAATTTGCATCAATAGCCTTTGTGAAGCGACTAGGCTAAGAGGTCTCGATAGAGACTCATAAAGTACTGCATTATTAGGAGCAGACTGCGGAACGCCAAGAGCCCTCCTTAGGCCCTTTCTGTGCAAAACCTCAAGTCGTTCCAGCTGTGATAGTGAGGGGGAAATTAAAGGGAGCTGGTACATTATTCGACTCGTCACTAGTGCATCGTGCAGCCTGATCATTGAAGAAGGGTGATTTCCCCATTGCTCACTTGCAACTCTACGGATCACATTGAGACGCGGAGATAGTGATGTCACAATAGAGTCCACAGCTCGTCGCCACTGTAGACGGTAGTCAATAATTACGCCCAAAAAGCGTTTGTACTTCAATTGACGAAGGCAAGATTGATCAATGTCTATCTTCAGCCGCGCATACCGTCTTCCTCTACCTGGAAACATGATGAAGCCAGATTTTTCCACCGAGAGAGTCAACCCTACACCTTGAAGGTAATTTTGAACTGAAAGTAAGGCCTGTCGAGCTATCAGAGCTAAACGCTTGTGTTGATATCCGCTTAACCAAATACAAATGTCGTCCGCGTATATCGACATATGGATATGCCTGCAATGTTTTTGCACTTCAGCGGGAAGACCAGCCATTACAACATTAAACAGCGTCGGGGAAAGAACACTTCCCTGAGGTACACCTCGCGATACCGCCCTTTCGGTGCTTATGGTACTTCCTAACCGCACTTGGATTTTACGATCACTGATAAGTGAGTGAATGAAGCGCAGAAGATAGCCCTGTACGCCTATGTCCATCAAGCTATTTAGTACTGAACTTTGAAGTACGTTATCATAAGCCTTTGATACGTCTAGGAAAATAGCTAGTGTTGAGAGGCCGAAAGCTCTTTGATGTTCAATGTGGCTTATCAAGTCCAAGACGCTATCTTGCGCGCTTAGACCTGTGCGGAATCCAGTCATGCATGTTGGCAGAGCCCTTCTATCTTCAAGCCACCATGATAAACGCTTACTTGCCAGCTTCTCCATGAGCTTAGCCACACACGACGTCAATGATACAGGTCGATACGAGGCCAAGTCTGTCATTTCTTTGCCGGGTTTCAGCACTGGGACAACACAAGCCACCTTCCATGAAGGAGGGACGTCGCCAGTCTCCCATACTCGATTGAGAAAGCTTAGGAGCATCTTCCGGTGTTCTAGAGGTAGGTTCTGCATCATCTGGTTGGTAATGTCGTCAGGACCTGGTGCACATCGACGCCGCAGGCTGCTGAGTGCTGTCTGTAGCTCTCGAAGTGTGAACGGGGCGTCCATAACAGACGTAGATGTTGCAGGCCGAGCGCACTGATGAATTCCTGAGCTTGCACGTACAAATGCATCTGCAAATTCCTCTGCCAAGCAAGCGAGAGGTTTCTGCTTTAGCAGTGCAAGCGCTTCGAAAGGCTTACGAGGACGAGAATCACCAGCAAGGCTGCCAATGACTCGCCAAATTCTCGTCATTGGTGAAAAAACAGACAAGCTGGCGCAGAAGGACGCCCACTGCGACCTACAGAGCTTGTTCGTATGGCGACGAATGGCAGAGTTAAGCCTGTTATAGGTCGTCTTCAAGGATCTGTCGTCCTTCTTCCGCATCATTTGTCGCTCCGCCCTTCTGCGCGCTGCGCAAAGGTTCCTGAGTTTTAAATCTGGAGTCGGAAAATGATTAGGCAACTTGACCGCCGTGGTAGCTGCCATCTTGCCATAAATCATTTTTTCTATCACATCTCCAGAAACACGTGCAAGTTGCTCCCTGTATTTGTCCCAATTAACAACATGGCTTCTTTTAGTGCCGCGCGTATTGAAGTCGGCAGTAAACACAAAAATTGGGTAGTGATCACTTCCCATGCGGTCAGGTGCAGTTGACCACTTCACACGAATGTCAGGTGAATGCAGAGTGAGGTCTATAGATGTGGCTGAGGCGGGAGGCCGGAAGAAAGTGGGACTTCCGTCATTGGCCACGCACAGGTCCAAACTGTCGATAACTTCTACCAGTTCGCGTCCGCTTACTTACCTGGTGCCAGGTTTCCGATGATTTCGAGTGCCTCCTCGCCTCATGTAGAATTACTCTGTTCGGCTCGCATCGGTGGTAGGTTGCCTGTGCCTCCACTTTTCTCTCTTTTCCTCGCTATAGGTTGTGTTTAAAGCATGACGTCTATGTCATGTGTCCTGCTCCTTAATCGGTTCCGGCACAAAGAGTCCGCGAAATCATAGCCTTCGAGATCAGTTTCGCTTATTCAGGCAGAGCCATCGCTTTGGTGTGGATTTGGACACCACCTATTTCCACATTTAATTAAATATTGCAATTAATTTACACCTATGCTTTCTTTGGCTTCATTGTTTGTTATCGTCGTGACTATCAACAAATCGAGCTCCTCGGTTCCCATTATTTCTTTTTTGCGGGATCCGTCATTGTGAAAGAGCTATTACTATCGAGGGATATTGAAGAAAAGGTATCGAGCGTAATTAATCCACAACCCTAGTATTGGGGTACGGATTGATTGATTGATTGATTAATTGATTGATTGGTTGATTGATTGATTGATTGATTGATTGATTGATTGATTGATTGATTGATTGATTGATTGATTGATTGATTGATTGATTGATTGATTGATTGATTGATTGATTGTAAATTTTTGCAACGAGTAAAGTACGCCGCCGGCTTTTTCACTAGTCTAAATTGTTAATTGAACGATTGGTGGGGATAAGTGAAATGAAACACTTCAGCTATTAAGCAGTTCACCATCAAACATGGAGCAATTGCAATTTACAATAGTGGCACATAAAATGTGCCATCAGTTGTCTGCTTTAAGTCAGGGGCCCAATCAGAACTTCATGGCAACCAAAGGTCAACGGGACGCACGTTGATATAGGCTGACATGGACTGGACATGTTTTGTCCAGGGTGATAAGGGATGCTATGGCCTGGGTGAAGTCCAGGGTGATATGGGCTGATAAGGGCTGGACATGTTTAGTCCAGGGTGATACGGGGGGCTGTGGTCGGGTGAAGAACAGGATTATATGGGCTGATAAAGACTGAACATGTTTTGTCCAGTGTGATACGGGATGCTATGGTCTGGGTGAAGTACAAGGTGATATGGGCTGATAAGGGCTGGACATGTTTTGTCCAGGGTGATACGGGGTGCTATGGTCTGGGTGAAGTGCAGGGTGTTATGGGCCGGAGAAGTTCTGAAGTCAGGGAAGTTCAGAGGAAAATTGATTTCGAAGGACGACTGAGGAATATGAAAGTAAATGGGTTGCGAGTGTTCAACTATTTGTACAGGAAAACATTGACTCACATTGGAGGAAAAGAACTAGGAAATTTACCAGCAAGTATGCAACTCGTATAGTACGCAACATAGCAACGAAGAATGTTCAATGCAATGTCAGAGAAGCTGAGACAGTCTCCTGGGTGAGGGCAACGGAAAAGAAGCTTGCTATGGGTAACTATCTCAGAGTTAAGCGCGAAATCAGGAAAGAAACAACATATGATAGCACAAAAGGAAGCTCATTACTTTCCGGAGCAAGATCAGGATGCCTTAGAATGCATAGATATAAATAGAGGTACACCAATAATGAAGAAGCATGATGTGCCTGCTGCGGTAAACATACGGAAACGAGGAAACAAGTTTTATTGGAATTTGAAGACATCTACTCAACTGTCGGTTTAGGCTCCTCTGGCCACCTTGAAGCCCTTGCGTTCAGGTATAGCAAGGGGGAAGTAAACATGCACGCAATAAAGATTACTAAAAGGCCATTGGAGGCGTGTTGTCAGAAAAGTGGGGAGAACACAAACAAAAGTTCCCCGCACACACACACACACATTTTGTGTGTGTGTGTGTGCGTGGGTGTGTGTGTGTATGTGTGTGTTTGTGTGCGGAGAACTTTTGTTAGTGTTCTCCCTACTTTTCTGGCAACACACACACATTTTGGGTGTGTGTGTGTGTGTGTGTGTGTGTGTGTGTGTGTGTGTGTGTGTGTGTGTGTGCGTGCGTGCGTGCGTGCGTGCGTGCGTGCGTGCGTGCGTGCGTGCGTGCGTGCGTGCGTGCGTGCGTGCGTGCGCGCGCGCGCGCGCGTGCATTTATCCATCCTTCTATCGGTACATCCAAGGGTCGAATAAACCGAAAGGACATGTTTTCGAGTCTATAACGCAGTTTTTACTCCATAGCAATGTGTGGTTCTCCGCGGGGTCTCTCTAGGTGCGTTAGAAATAAGAAAGAAGTCGAATTAACCTAGCCACATAAACGAGAGTAAACTGTAATAATATAACAATAATAAGAAGAATAACAATAATAATAATAATTCATTATTTCAACCGCAAGGTGTCTAAACATATAAGCGTAATCCAGTGGATATTTGCGTCCTGTACATGTTATCCATGGGCGTTGTCCTTCCGCCGCATCCCCTTTTCCGTTCCGCATCGTTTATTTTAATCATCCTGGACAGGCCTCGTGGGACAGCAAGCACATCGCCGCTACACTTTGTCCATACGAGTCAATACAATAGAAAGCCTCTCGGATCGTTTACGTATTCACCTCCCCTGGCTTAAAAAGGCATCGCTGGAAGATGTGTGGTCCATGCAACCAAAATAAACCGCACGCTATACTGAATTCGGTCCTGGCTCGTCGAAGTGTGAACGGTAGTAACTTCGACGTGATGATCTAAACGCTGCGATAAATCTAAAAGTCGTGATAATCTAAGCTAAAACTCAATTTAATTCGCAACTGAGGCTTGCTTATTTCCAATCCCGTATAATAATATTGGTATATTATAAAGAACAACCTTTCAATCCTTGTTGGTGATTTATGTCTTGGCGCTCTTTGGTCACACCTGGCCCTTGCGCCACTAAATAACACACATTCATTCATTTATTTGATAATGTAATAATGTAGCATTTAATGTTATTGCTAGTGACTGAATTGTGACTTACGTAGGCACCTAGACAACATAAACAACAGTGTGTGTGTGGGGGGGGGCGGGGGGGAGGGGTACATTACACTCTTTGACAATGCTGGAATTCTAGGAAATATGAAGACACCCATCTGGCGGCACGTGATCAAACTGTCAACACGCCTCAAGTCAGCTAGACTCCTGTGGACTGTAGATCGAATGACCCAGAGGAGATCAAACTGTCACCGCGCCTCAAGTCAGCTAGACTCCTTTGGACTCTAAAATTACCCAGAGGAGCTCTGGACAGCTTCTCTTGTCAAACCCTCTTCCTTTCCAGACTATTATTCCCGCTCTCAGCTAGTCCGTCTGAAGCAACTCATGACTGTCAATGACCTTTCCCTTGCCAAACGAAACAACTCTTTTCATGATGTCAGACCAAGATAAAAGTTCCAATCGCCAAATATCGAAAAAATCTTAACACATTATTTGGCCCTGCCCTTGCTTCAAAGCGAACGGAGTAATTATATGCACACCCTCCTATCGAATTATTATATCAAATCTACCCCAACTATTTTTAACTTCATCTCCTTCCTTTACCTGTTCGGAAAAGGTCATCAGGAATTGAGAAACTTCTCTAATTTTCCTTTTGCTTAACAAACTTTAGCAGGACGCTCTCGAGGGCTGATTGGTTCATACTTGATGAAAGGTTAAACCTCCGCTAAAAAAAGCGAGGACAAGCGCACTTTTTCGCGCACTTGTAAGCGTTGTTTAACAAACGTTTATAACAACAACTTCAACACTCTTATGGTCGACTATTCACTAAAAGAACATTAGCGTGGCGGACTAAACGTCGGAAAATCCGGTAGGAAGCCCGATTCCTTCCTCGGTCCTCATCCTGCCCGTCTTAGCCTTTTCTTCTCCCTCGGCTTTTTCTCTTTCAGCAATTCACTGAAATCGTTGATGTCTATTTAAAAAGATGTGTTTACTCCCCCTCTCTCCTTCTACTCGTCCCTCTTCTTCGTATGCCTGTGACGTCAAACCACCCCACGCGAAGCGGCTGTTATACTGAACTGGAAATAAACAAACCGAGATCGGCGATCGCAGGCCCGTGGAACGCTGCGTGTGTGTGTGGCGTCTCTTTCTGAACCGAGCGGTCAGGCCAAGGACCTTCCGGCAAAAGGCCGTGTCGAAGACGCTAGCTGACGCTCGACAAATGCGTGCATCGCTGTGGAAGCAAATAGGGAGTACTGGTGTGACGTCACATATGCCATATTGTTCACAGCTTCCGCTGTGTTGCTGTAGATAAGCGAGTCGAGATGTCATGTACATAGTTGCTGTGCTTTGGATGTAGAATAACATATGGTGGGCTCGATAATATCAGTGCATATTCCCTGTGGCATCGTCAGCCAATCGGTTTGAAATTGGCATGCACGTAGAGAGTTATTTTCAAAGGCGTCTGTCACTCGGCTTTAGTATCTTTGGACTATCGTCATTGGTCGGACGCGTGGGTAAGGTGCTGGCCACTCCCGACTCGCTTTACATATAGCGAAGCGCATCCTGGAATAGACCGTGCTGGCTTATCCAGCGTTGGTTTTGTGATCAGTTTTATACATAGTTTCATACATCACACTGTGAAGGCTTGACAGACTTCCCTTTGGTGTATTTAACTCGTCATTACGTGACGTTGTTCTTATTTTGGATTCTACAATAAATGAAAAAAAGATCTATACTTCAAAAATTAACCAATCTATTATAGTGCTATTAATACGTTCTTTTAGATAATTTGGCATTTAGTGGTGTTAGTAATTGTTTGTTTATTTAAATAGTTAGATAAATAATGGAAAAGGAAGAGAAGGGAAATTGCAACTGACCGTAGTAACCGTATAGCGTAGTCTGCTGACACCTGAAGCACGGCCAGCAGTAGAGGAGGAAGAGGAGTAAAAGGACAGGGAAAGAGAATAGAGTAAAGGATAGAACTGTTTACATGCGCACAACACAGCCACCAGGTAAAAAAATTTACCGACGATTACGATACTCTCTAGTGCAAAATTTGAGCGCAGCTATACGTGTTTTCATTTCGCGATATGTTGGTTGGCGGAGATAATCCGTCTCGTGCGGCACGTTGCAAACGGAGCGAAGTGCGGCGCGACTGCCTCGCTAATCTGGAGATCGCGAGAGGCAGCGCGTGGCTGACGCGCAGGTGCAATTCGCAGCAGCCGCCGCAGACGAGACCTTCCAGACGACGACGCGCGCTACTCTGGCGCCATCTCGTAGCTATCGTCACCACACTACGCTTTTCTTCTCACACTTTCGCCGTACCTTCCTTCTCCGCATCCCCCCCTCATTGTTCCGCTGGACCTTCCTCCTCCGCTTTCCTCCTCGCGTCTTTCATCACCCGCTGCGTTCCGCGTTCCCTCTTTCACTCTTCGCTGTGCTCGTTCGCTCGGTTACGCCGACGCTCGGCGCAGGACAGGGCACCTAAGTGCTGCGCTCTAAAGGAATATCCATAGTTCGCTAGTGGAATGAATTCATTGAGAAAGTTTCTCACCCGGCTCCGCACACCGGCAGTGTTTTCCTTGTCAGGTTTTTCGTTTGCATTAAAGGCCTTGATAAAAATCTAAAGTAGCATCATTCTTGTCAGTGTGCAGGCGCCTCCTCCTTCTTGCAATTTGTAGATGGTAAATCAAGTTAGTTTAGGTGCGAAGCCCGTCAAGCACGGCCTTTGGCAGGAAAGATGGGCTTGCGCAATTATCCCGCTAGGGCCCACCAGGGCGGTGCGGTTCGGAGCCACGTAGTGGAAGATAGAGAGGAGGGAAAATGCGAAAAGGTAACGCTTAGCGCGACAATGGAATGTATGTAGAAGCAAGCGGCGTCATTTTTGTCGTGTCTGTCAGGGGCTTCAGCTTGCATTTCGTCGCAGCCTCCACACGCGCGGGCTCGCGTGAACATGTGCGACCACGAAACCTGCGCAGCGATACAATTAGATGACCGTCCTACTTGCGTCCCTTCTACGGTCTTGCGGATTAACTATGAAATGGAGTATTGCAACGGTGGGCTGCTCAGCGTACTACTGTTCCCAAAAACTTCCTTGGTTCCAACAAACTTCTCAGTTTGTAGTTGCTATTTTTTTATGCGAAGGCTTCCTCCGTTTAGAGTTCTTCGTGATTTGTATTTGTAAAAGTAGATTAAAAGGGATGCGCCGACGAAAAAAAAAAAAGATGCTTCTTCATTTGTGCAAGCACTTGTCCTCCACGAAAGTACTTTGAAAATCTTGGAAACGGTACCGCCAGAAAAACTTGAAAGATAACGAATGCTAAGCGATGTAGAATCCCGGATGGTTCGCCTGTGTGAATGCAGTATATGTTTCTTAGTTCCACTGATGTTTCTGTATCAGACTATCAAGATGATGATGATTATCGGGGAGGGTGTGCGCTCGTTCTTTTCTGCTATCAGGCCAGGCGTATCGCGAATGATGCCTATCCATGGATGGGCTTGGCACGGCAGGCGCTATTTATTTTACCGCGTCAACATATAGGCGAACTTGCCGAGTGTCCGCCAGCATATTACAAAGTGGTTGCCCATTTTAAGCGTTTCTTCACCCAGCAGTTACCAGATTCGGGCACCCTAGCAACATCGGTTTACTCGCATTAACGAGAATGTCTCTTTCTTTGAGCGGAGCAATGCGCAGTGCCGTCAGAGTAAACTATATAACAGCAGAAGAGTTTAGTACGAGAGCGTTTATCACGCGAGCTAAGCGATTTTGAGTGGCAGTGAAAGTAGCATTTCTTAGCCAACACTCAAACGTCGTACTATACACTCGGACGGATGAAAATTTTTCTTTTGATGAAGTTTCCTCCACCTTGTAGGCTTCTCTAGAATTGATTTGCCACATTCAGTCTCCCTGTGCTTCAGTTGTGGATTAATTGGCACTCGCGTTGAGATGTGCAAGCCTCCTGGCTATAGCTCAGATTGGCTCATGTTTGGAAAAGTGACCGACCCAGAAATGCGTCGGACCCGGCTTCGATCCCCGGACAACGGCCATATTTTTTTTCTTCAACTAGTAGGCTTTCTTGCCGAGAAACCCTTGCACGGGGTTTCCTTTCGTAGCTTGTAGCTTCATGCTACATACAGTCGGATGAATAAACAGATTTCCTTTCCATGAAGCTTCCTCGATCTTTGCGGGTTTCCGTGGAAGTGGTTTGTCAACTCCTGTCCTTCGTTAGCCGTCAACACTTCGCATGAACCCGCGAATCCAGTCCCAGTGAGCGAGTCAGTTGCAGCCTCCACTTTGCTGCACGCTTTTATCGGCACGAGTTTGTCATAGATGAACGCGCGGACTACATTGAACAGGGCCTTTCTTTTTTTTGCCACCACGCCGTCTTTTCGTGGCCGTTCTCGTGTCGGCCGGGCCAAGCATCTGTATGTGTACCGCTTGCAGCTGAAGTAAAAAAAAACTAAACAGAAACAAACAGAGCAGGCTGTCTCTTTGGTTTCTATTTAGTCCGCCCTCTTTTATGAACACGCGTAAACAGAAGTCGGACCCGATCCTAAGTCTGAGCTTGGCTTGCCCGCAGACATTAGGGGCTCTGACTCCAGTGGACTGCTCGGCCTTTCAGACTTTCGATCATTCTTTGTTTATTTCTTCCCGTTTTCTTTTTTCTCTTTCGTTCTTGCTGCATTATCTTTCTACTGTTCTTTTCGCTTTGTTTATTTGTGTCTACCTTCGTGTCAGTTTGGAGGCGGGGCGTCGGTTGGGGAATTCCCCCACCACAGAACAGTACACAGCTTTCACGCTCAGTCCGATACTAGTTGTGCCCCCGCGAAGCGGCGGTGTGTGTGCTCTTTTTTGTGCTACTACGCGCGCGCGACATCCTGATTCCTGCGATCTGTGATATCAGCGTCACCTGCACTTTTGAATCGCCCCGGACTTGACACGTGTTGACAGACAACGATGCATTGCGCGACGGTCCAACTGCCCACTGCGCTCAACCAGGTTAGTGAGCTAGAGCCTCGCGGTCCTCTCCGTCCGTTTTCTCGTTCTTGCTTGTTGTGTCTCGTCGTGCGTACGCGAAGCTTGACGCGTTCGCTGATCAATTATTTAAATTATGCCATTTTAGGCGTCAAAACCGCGATCGGATATGGGGACGTACTCCGAAATAATTTTGGCAACCTGGGTTTTCAACAAAGCGCCCCGAAGTACCCAAGCGTTTTAGAGCGGTAGCTCTGCTAGACTCCTGGTACAAGCCCAGAAAACGCCTGGTTCTGTAAATCTGACCTTCAAGCTCAGCCAAGGTCAAACTGGGACTTAGCCTGCCATTGCCGGCAGCTGCTGCGTACGACGTGTGAGCGCCCACAACTTGAAAGCGATCCGCGATGTGTACAAAGTGCGTCAAGTACGGTAGCTTCGTATGCGCTGTGCTTTCGACGATTAGTTCACGTTGAAGCGAGACGCAGCTTGAAGGTCAATTCGCTCGCTGCTTCTGCAGCGCCGAGCAGCGTCTGTGTGTTTTCTTGTGGTGCAATTGTAGATGCGGTAGTTGCCTAAGGCGCCGAGCAGCGTCTGTGTCCTTTTTCCAAAGGAAGCATAAAGCCATGCTATCGCTCGAAAAACTTGATTTAGCCGCGTTCAACCACGACAATTTTTTGCATTTTGAATCGAAGTACGATCGCATGGGCAGGGATCGAAGCCAAGAGCTTCAGCTTAGCACTGCAGTGCCGTATACACTAATCTACCGCAGCGGGTGCATTTTCTAATGAAGTTATATATTTCAGAGCGACATCTGTTTTAAAGCAAATCTTTTCTCTTCTAATACCCTCCTAGATTCCGCGTGTCTATACTGCTGCTGCTGGCTGTTCCTGGGTTGGTCGGTATCTCGGCAGATGTATTTGTGGATATATATATACGAACGGTATAGCTGTGCTTCGAATGCAAATAACAGTAAAAGGGTTGCTCTAACGCATGTAGGCTGACCGACCAAGTAGCGCCAGTAAACGCACCTCTGTTCTCCGTAATAATAATAAAAAATCCTGCGCACAAATCCGAAAATATAATATCTGCTAAAAAGTACCGTATTTTCCGAACTACAGTCCACACTTGGTGTACAATCCGCAGGGCCAATGTGGGTCTAAATTAAAGACTTCCCTTATGTTTCTTTCTTTTTCTAGACAGTCCGCACCTCCTTTATAGACCGCATGCGACGAACCAGTATAGAGAACAGACGCCAATATTTTGGCCGATTCGATATCCACCTTTCTTTTTCTATCTCTCATGCCTTCAGCTGCTCTGATTAACTGATCTCCCGGAGGTAATGTTGGCGTGACAGCGCCGGAGTCATTGAGGAAGTGCGAAAAAAAATTTTTATGCAGAATCAACTCAAATGCAGGAACCTGTGGTAAGCGCTTTATTAAATCTTAACAAAGCTGCTCATCTTTTACACTGTATTTTGCAGCATAGCTATCACGTGTCTGCGCGGCAAGACACACGTACCTTCAAAAACCACACGAAGGTGGATTATACGTACACTGCCTCTGAGATCGGTGCCGTTATTATCGCGCCCTCTCTGTGGAATCTGCAAAGTTTACTATATTTCACTGCCTCCGGGATCAGCCCCCTTTACTCGGCGAGAAAATAGCCTCCAGCAGACACGCCACAACCACGGGAAGGAAGGATTGGAAATGTTCGCTTTACTAAAGGAATGATGCGCCCGGATGCATGTATCTGTTTCGTTGAGGCTATTGAAGTATGGTTTCTTATTTCACTGTGCATTTTCGCAGAGAACAGAGGCGGTCACCGGCACATCTGCGCCGTTGACCGCCTTATTCGTTATATGCCGGCCTATTCGTTATATGCATGCAACTTTCTGTGTGAGCTACTCGACATGTAGCACAGCAGCAGCCAGCAGTACATAGCCACGGTAAGCAAAGTACAGGATTGTTCGCAACAAAAGCTTCTGTTTGAAAGCAAGGAAAAACGAAACGGGCCCGCATTCACAAAACTGTTCCGCCGCTGAAGCGGTTCGTATAAGAGCGCGTTGCAGCCAACTGCGGTGATATCGAAGGCGGCCAGCCAATGGGTAAAAAGGTCTAACGAGCAAAAATCTTTCTGAATTTGGCCCATGGATTGCCTCCAAAATATTCGGTGTCAAAGCAGCTTCTCGGGAACGATCTCACGCGCTTCGAATAATCAAAGTGCTTCTTAAAAAGCGAGTGCCCTGTGTTTGAAAGAAAATTCTCAAATTCTACGAGCAGTAGAACAGCGCTAAACAACAGGACAAGGAGAGGGGACACAGACTACAGCGCTGTAGTCTGTGTCCCTCTCCATGTCCTGTTGTTTAGTGCTGTTTACTGCTCGTAATCATGAACCAACCAGGCTAAACGCGTACTATTCTAAAATTCTGTTTTCGTAACAGTGGTTGCTCTTGCCTCTTGCTTTCTTTTTCCTTTTTGTGGTCGTTGACGTTGTTTTCCGAGCTCCGCCATAAGAATTGGGCTGTGTTAAGCATTATGAAACTTTTAATAAGTACGTAAGTGCTTGACTTTAACAAGCCGCTGTCTGGAACTTATGTGCCTCGACGCTGCAGAACTGTGAACTATAGTATGTTTGACTCCTCAGAAAGGAATGTAAAAAAAATTCAAAGCGGATGATCATCCGAAATTTCAGCTCGAGCGGTAAACAAGGCAGAACTTCTTTCATTTATTTTTTGTGTCTAAACTATGTAAGAAACTTTTCTCCAAACATTGCGCTGAAGGATAAAAGTTTGCGTTAATACCAGACGCATAATCTGCTCCACGTGGGCCGTACATGTACCACCGCGGACACTAATTATAGTGCAGAACTTAAAAGGTCAAGAAAGGAACAAAGTTTGCATCAATTTGCATTCTTGCGCGAGTAACTTTCATTCCAACAAACTTTATTTTAATCCTCGCGCTGGCGGGTGCGGTGGTGGCTGCCTGTTTCTGCGTATTCGCTGATCGAGCGCTCGTCTTAACTGTGAGTACAGCAGACTTGACGTCGGCGTTGCATTATGCTTTCTTTTAACATTATTTAAATGTCCCTGCTAATCCGCTGCAGCCTAAATTACCGCGACACGTTTTCACTTAAAGAAAAGAGGTGGTGACATCTCGCAACAACTCACTCGGAACTGTTTGCATCATTTCATGACGTAAGCATTTAATATATTGACAGAGGAACTTGCGCATCAGGTGACGCTGAGCGAGTGGTTGGTCTGCCAAACATTACAAAACATTAATCGATAGGATCATTAAGTAATTATATACCCGCCGTGGTTGCTTAGTGGCTATGGTGTTAGGCTGCTGAGCACGAGGTCGCGTGATCGAATCCCAGCCACGGCGGCCGCATTTCGATGGGGGCGAAATACGAAAATTTCACCCGTGTACTTAGATATAGGTGCATGTTAAAAAAAAGAAACCCAGGTGGTCTAAATTTCCGGAGTCCTCCTCTGCGGCGTGCCTCGTAATCAGAAAGTGGTTTTGGCACATAAAACCCCATAATTTCATTTTAATTAATTAATTCATTGATTCATTGAGTCAGCTTAACATCCGAAAAGCAACAACGGGGCGTTGAGAGATGGTGCATTGGATGGTTCTGTATTAGCTCAATATACATGAATTGCTTTATCGTGAACGCAAGGCTTTTGCATGCCGCCTTCAAAAACATTCGGCCGCAGCTGTAGCGTGAATCGAGCCCACAACCTCGTTCTGGCCAGAAGACCGTTGCCACCGAACGGCGGCGGAGGATTTCTCACTCTTTCAACTAGTACTTAACTGATTTAAATTATTTCTCAGTTATTGTACGACTGAAATACCTTACGCGCAAGAAATACACGAAAACCACTTCTCCGACAGCATAAAAAAAACGTGTGTTGCAAACTTAAGACCGAGTTGTTATATGGCATGCGTCCTGAACAACCGCGTGTGCCATATTCTCTACATTTACGCACGCACCTTGTTTATGCGTTTGTTTATCCTTTTTCCTGGGACCGTCTTTCACTGTTAACAGTTGTTAAGAGTTATCGCTTGGCACAAAACGCGCCTGCAGGTGTCTGGACTTCCTCGAATGTTATCGCCGATTCTGTCTGTCGCCTATGTTGTCGGCCGAGCCTCGTGTAATCAGGTCGCAATGCACCCGTCGCGAATGCTGTTATACGTTCTAGAAGACACGTGATCACCATCGATTACGCTGCAATCTTCGCCGAATCAGGGATATAAATAGCCGACGCGCTTGAGCCATATATCAGATTTCGGCGATCAACACACGTGCCCGTCACGTGTCGTTCGGGCCGAGCATAACTTGTTTTTGAGGGCACTGGGTCGCCCATTATAGAGTTCGTTTTTTGTGTGTTTTTGTTTTATTCATCGTTGCGTCGCGGTCTAATCCTTCACCGTCGCGACAACGTAACAACGTGAAAGGAAAAAAAATGCGGCAGTTACAACGCGCTTGTTGGGATCAGCGTGAGCCTCACGATCCCAGGTCACCATGCAGTGTCTCCAGGATCGGCCAAGCTTTGATTAAAATATCTCGGGGATTGTTCAACTTTTCTCGGCGGAGAACCGATCGCGCGGTGCAAAGTGATTTTCACCCTTAAAAAGTGAAGAATGGTGTAGATCGGCTCATAACGCACACCCTTACAACCTAAAAATGGTGCAAGAGTGGGAGTTGTAGACCAATTTACACCCTTATTCGCGTATAGGGGTATAAATTATTTTAAAGTGTACACTGCAGGCGCCAAACTCATGGAGATAGGCACAGCTATAGCTTGGCTTTAATCAAGGAATCATTCGCTGCCCCTTCGGCTGTCAGCAGCCCAACATATGGACAGTTTGTAGTGAGCAGAATTCTTTCACAGCGAACCTGTTAGTGCGAGTAAAACGTTATGTGCCAATTTTCGCGGTTTTGTGAAAAAAAGACTAGATCGCTCACAAATTTTATATCTTCAGTAAGTGTTGGGAACGTTACAGGGCCGACATGCGCGAAAGTATTGAAGTACGTGCGTTAATTAGCGGTTAAATTAAAATTGCTAAACCTTCGTTTTCAACCCGTTATAGACTATGTTATATGAAACGCCAAGGAAGTTTCGCCATTACACTGGAAAGTCCAGAGATGACAAAACATTTCAAAGTTGGAAGAAATTGAGATCGGTTTGTTTGTGACGTGTACCGAAACTCCGAAAGTGTGTAGCTTAAATATTTGCTTTGAAATTATTGCAAACACTTGTCTTCTTCCAAATTCCGTGCGTTAAACGAGACGTGGGCTCGGTCTCCTAGTTTCTTCGGTGAGCTCTGTGAGTCACGTTGATGTCCCGCTAGAGTAGGAAGCCTGTTGTGAGTGTCGAAATGATAAATGTTTAATGTGTAACTTGATTAGAGCCTCTGTAGAAATTTATTAATACAAGCATACCAGAGCGTCATATACTCTGGGCTTATCCACGATGTTTACGAGTGTTCTAGAAACAACTGTACAAGACACCAATTTTAAATTCGGAGAAAATGTGGGAAGAGTAAATTCTAATACGCGTTGGGGCTCCTTGCTACTCGCTGTAGCAGCGCATTCGCTGCCCACCGCTGGGTGACGTAAGCAGAACGTCAATGCGAGGAGCACGGCTTTGCGCACGCTGCAGTTGCCCAGGGGTGTCTTTTTTTCTTTTTTTTTCAGATTGAAAATTAATATGACTTGTACGAAGACGTTACAAGGTAGATCCAAATAGGTCGCGAAGCTTCGGGCGAAAAGCGGTCCAGAACAAGTTGTCGCCGACATCAGAAATGGTGGTTACGTGAGCAGTGATTGAAGCGCGACGATGTGAAGAGGGAACAAACATTGGGAAAGAAAAAAGCGTTTTTTTTATTCAATACGAGACATAGTTTGATTATTTCAAGGAAAATAAAATTCGTAATCAATTTTATATAAGCGCGGCGAGAAAAGAAAAGACAACGCTGCCGCTGGATCGAATCCCGGCCACGGCGGCCGCATTTCGATGGGGGGCGAAATGCGAAAACACCCGTGGTGCTTCGATTTAGGTGCACATTAAAGAACCCCAGGTGGTCGAAATTTCCGGAGTCCACCACTACGGCGTGCCTCATAAACAGAAAGCGGTTTTGGCGCGTAAAACCCCATATTTCTTTTTAAGGACAACGCTATTTTACTTAAACCTTGCTATTGAATGGCTTTTTCAAGTTATTTGCAATGCAATGCAGCTCTCGAAGTGTGCGGAAACGCACGCTCGTAGAGTTCACCTGTCACAATACTCGTACCTGTTTGCTCGTCGACGCTTGTCTGAATTTGATGGCGCGGGTAGTTTCATCTTTGCTTAACCTGTTCAGTCAAAAATAGTTAGTTAACGCATAATGTTGGGCTAGTTGGTCTTGATGCATTTGCTGTGACATATTTACTAGCGCGATGCCTTGCCCAACCTTTTTTTTGTTCGTTCGTCTTGTTAGTGAGTTGCGATCGCCAGATAATCGTTCAATTTAGCTGTCTTCGTTGCTGCTGCGCTAGCCGACGGGCTTGACGATGCACGATGGGACCAGCACTCTACGCCCAAAGCTTTCGTCGCCCTCCAAAGAAAAGTACGTTCTGTGCAGGGGTGCGACTTCGTCACCCGTACGGCTGACCCTTTGCGGCATCGCTTTCCTCGCTGAAAGCTCGAAACTCTCATCAAGTCGAATGGCGAGGCATTTGAATATGCAGCTCGAATGGCAGGCCATCGAAACAAACTTCGCGCCTTTGAGAACGAAATGACGTCACTTCCGTTTTTAACGGATATGACGTCACATTATTTCTTTCTGCCGCCGGAAGCGTTCCCGTTTCACACAGATGGGGCTAAGCCCCACGAACCGCCAACTTTTGAACTCATAGGCTTCTGTGGAAGCTTCGCTACCAGGTATATTTATCTTGGACCTCCCTTCAATCTCCCGATTACGGTGGGACCACTGAAATTAAGTTTAAATGTAACTTAATAGATATTTGGTCAATTAGCGAGTAATTCGAAAGGATAGAAAGTTGGGCGAGTTGGTACGGTAACATGATCTTAAAATGTAGCGCGAAGTGACACGGACACAGAAAGGAGCATACAGGACGAGAGAGGAAGGTCATGTTAGCGAGTAATTAGCTCATGTAACCCATCACCCCGAGGTTGGCACCACTGACGGCATGCCACTGAAGGAACCGTCCTTTTGTTTCAAAACGGCTATTTTTAAATATTACTAATGTTTTCGTAGAAACATGTGGTATACATACAGGTATACAATAAGCATGACCTGTTTTTCTGGGAAATTGGACTCGATAATACTTTCATGTTGTTTACGCTCCTAAAGAATAAAAAAAAGCCGAAGGATACACTTACCTACTTTCATTTGATTAAACAAATGCTTGTTTTTTTTTTTCGTGACAAAACCACCCGACTATTTCCCCTTAATTTTCGAACCGGAGGTTACTTTCTCGCGTTACACTTAAAATTATTTAAATACCTATATTTTTTTTAGTGAATGTGGTTGTATTCCTCGATGTATGCCATGGAAGGGGATTTTTATGTCTTGCTGAATATTGGTCTCGCGGTTGTGTCTTATCTCTTACGATGTTTTCTTTTCTTTTTCTCTGTATTGTCGTTACTGTGCGTGTTATTTATTCCATTGCGGCATTTTTTCTGGTTTTCAGAGCATTGCACACTTTTCTGCGGTGACACATTTTCAACTCATACCCTTTTCTATGTTTATTAGGTGTGTGCAGAGTTTACGCTATGTTTTTGTTACTTCCTGCACAGTGCCTTACTTAGAAGTGTACAACGGCTCACTTGCTGTCGATGTCGAACTCCGTAGAAGCCTAGCCAAGCCAAGCCCCAATTCACAGCTTTTTTTCCGCCACTGCCATAGTTCTCAAGGAAAAATAAAAGTTCGCTTAATTGACTGATTGATTAATTATTGTGGGGCACACCATAGTGGGTTACCCTGGTTTAATTTTAACCTTGTAGGGTTCTTTAGCCTAACTCTAAGTACACGAGGTTCTACAGAAACCTTTATCTTTATTTATGTATCTTTTTTCTCATACTTTAAGTCTTACTGTAATTCCTCGGTATATTTCATACTGCGCTGCATTTGAAAGCCTGCGACTTCCTTCCGGGTTTTCGCAGTTGACATTTTTTTGCCAGAACGGAGCACCTTCGTTACGTCGTGATATTTCACGCCACGTGGAACGAATCTCCGAACAAAAATATCGCCTGTTTTTACAGCTGCTCGATAGCTGTCCTAATCCGGCACGTGCGCTTAACATACGCGGACGTTGGCTGCGTGAGTATTTTCATTTCCGAGAAGTTCACCAAGCCTACACGAGAGCTTTGTCTTGCTTTGTTTTGCTGTTTCAATATACTTTGCAAAAAAGAAAAAGTGCTCATACCTTGCACGTCGGACAGCTTCATTTCTCGGAAAAGAACCCCTATGTTTTGTTTTCTAGAGAACAAAATTGTTTTTCTTCGAAAGCAATCAAACGTTGGCTGTCAGCAACAGCTGTTTATACAGCCAGATTGGGTACCGTTGTCACTTTGAATATTAATGACAGATTCTACATGCGTGTGGTGGGGGGGGAGGGGGCGTGTGTGTGAGAGCGCGCGAAGAACAATGACGTCAGAATCTGTCCCACATTGGCAGCAGAAATTGACAAGCGCTCATTGGTACAGACTGATCGGTTATGGGTTCATCGCTGGTCCAAGCAAAAAGAAAAAAAAAGGGGGGGGGGGGTGAAAACGGGAGTTACCAAGCTTTCGGCATCGAAGAAGCGGACGTGTCGTGACGTCACAATACACTAGCTGGCTCCGTTCATGCAATCGCTGCAGCTCCCCACCCGAGCTCAACCAGGACACACGCGTGCAGCATTTTTTGAATTTTGGGAGCGACATACATCATACATAGCCTTATTGCTACATGACGTCGCCACATTCTGTTCTGTGTCATGACGTCACGATGACGTCGACGACACCAGTACCGGTGTTTGTCGATAAATAAATTCTGGGGTTTCCCGTGCCCGTATCACGATCTGATCATTGAGAGGCAAGCCGCAGGGGGGACTCCGGAATAATTTCGACCACCCGGGGTTCCTTGACGCGCACCCAATGCGCCTTATACACGGGCGTTATTGCATTTCACCACCAATTTTGCGCCCTCGGATTTAGAGCTAGCGCAACGACGTGGCCGCTATGCAACCACGGTGGGTCAGGCCCGGTGCTTCTAGACCAACCTTATCGCCACTTTTGAAATATCTCAAGAGTGTTCCTAAACCTTCACGCTTGCCAAGTTTCTTCCGCTGGCGTTAAAAGAACCGTGTTAGAAGAAAGTTTCCAGGGCACCGAAAATGTGTCAATAATCCTTTAATGAAACCGATGCGGAAGCCTTTCTTAGCAGACACATACTGCGATAGCAGTGTTATAGGGATGCTAGTGGCACATTCGCGCCGGCGCCGTCGTGCTGTCCCGCTATTCACGCTTATCCACGACCCGCGTGCGCAGGGTTCGAATGTCTGGAGAAGGGTGCAGTGCGCTTGGCTGCAAAAGCGGCAAAGTCACGAAGACACGCTGTAACGCTGCGCTCAGTGGACCCTGCCGCAGCTAATTTGCGCGGCTGAAACGATCTTTGTGCACACGCGCATTAGCGGTGCTGCTGTACAGTTGTGCGTGTACTACTCCGTGCTGCATACTTGAGTGGAACTGACAGTAAACGTCATCTGTTCATTTCTTTGGGCGCTGACAAGCGGCGATGACTTTGCTTTGTATTTTAATGCGAAAGCATTAAATGCCCCATTGAGCGAAAAATCCGTCGGAGTCGGCGTAATCGAAACATGGTATTAAAAATGGCCGACGGCGCAAAAGAGTAAAACACATTAAAAAAATGCTCGGATTGTCGTCAGATTTCTCAGGGAGGTTCGTGAACCCAAAGTAAATTAGTGGTTTTGAAAAGGAAATTTGGTAAATCTCGGTCTGGTGGAAAGCCGAACCCGCCCCGCCGGGGTGCGACACGACCACGCTTGCCTGGAGCCATGGCGGCTCCACGTTTCTGGTTGGCTAAAGGTGTGCTTAGTGTGTGTGTGCGTCATTGCACACGTCACGTCGCAGTCGTCTGGCCGACCAAACGCGATGCGGCACGTGACGGAGAAGCTAATGGGGAAGCAGGGGGCGCCACATCACGAGTTCATAAAATCCATGGTCTAATATAGCCTTGTCCGCGCAAGCTCTCGTCTCCGTTCTAACTGCGCCTCGGTAAGGCCGAATGAAAATGCGCCAAGCTCCTCAACGCGCTCACCTGCCCGCGAGGAGTTCATAACTCGAAGGACCGCTCAGCGGCGTTCAATTGGACATTAATGCTTTCGCATTCACAACTCGTAAGAAGTGCTCAGCTGTCCTTGGATATTCTTCTTTTTGTCTGTAACCCTCATGACGCTCTCGAAGGATCATTTTAAGAGGAGTGGGAACTTAACTACGACTGCGATTACTATTAAATCCATTACAAGAATGGGGCTTACTGATGGAGTAGCACACTGTGGTATAAAGGTTATAAACAGAGATGAGGTGCCTCAGAAAGGCTGGCCAGCGTTTCGATAGGAGGACCTATCTTCGTCAAAAGCGGCCTCGTCATCCTCGGCAGGTTAGGTTTAACAGGTTAGAAGAATGGCGTCATGCGCGTGCGGTTGTTGTCGGTGGCGGCTGGCTGTAGAGGGAGAGACTGCAAAGAAAATGAGCGCTGTAGCCTGACGTCTCTAGGCTTGGTTTCTAAGGCGAGGGTACAACAGCGGGAGAGTGGGAAGGCAGGGAGAAAAGAAACAAAAGAAAAGGAGAAAATAAAAACAAAAATAAAGTCATAGAAAGGTATTGGGGGAGCGAGAGGTTAGGGAGCGTACAGGGGTGTCGAATTGACGGCATGCTTTTGTGGCTTTTGTTACATTTCGCAGTGACTGGCTGACGGTCACTGCGCAATGTAACAAAAAGTCATGAGTTGAGAGAATGAATTGAGTAGTGCGGCACCAATGTGTCGGGTAATGTTGAAGTTGTTAAGATGGCGACCAGGGGTGTGGGCGGAAATGGATGGGGTTGCTGGAAGGCAGCGGCTTGATCCCTGTTTATAACCTTTCTACCTTTGATTAACTATTCAAGCCATCGCTCATAACTCTCGCGAAGGTTTTGGGCAATCTCGGCACCGAGCCAGGCAAATCATACTACTTGCGTGCTTCGATCACGGGTCTCGTATTGCTCATATTACGAGCCGGCGTCAATATTCCGAGGATGGCACAAGTTCCGCCGCCTCGTTCGCTGCACGACACGCATCGGGATAGTGGCGGTGAATGCATTATTCAGGGACAAGAAAATTGTTATTATTATTTTCTGTTTTTGCTTTTCACATTACACCCTGTCCACCAGCGCCCGTAATCTAGGGCGTACGTAGGCGCCACTAAATGACACAATGACATGCGACGCTCTATATTATGCGTCAAATCTGCTTCTGCTCTCTCTTTGGTTTATTCCTCTACACTTGAGTGCATTAGCGCTCCGCGCGATACCCTTGGTGCGTTTCCGCGTACCGCTTAGCACTTCGTTATAATTATTTCTTTGTTCTTGTCCTCGCAAGCTCCAACTATAGAGCATATATAATAGCTCGAGCTCACGATATTTTCATTACGCTAGCTCTGACGGCTGAAGTATAAATGAAAATGGGCAACGAATAAAAAAATGAATGACGATCCTGCTTGGCAGGCGGCCTAACTTCAAATAAGATATTTGCTGATCGACATATTCCGTTCTTTGTAACTCTCCTAACGTAACTTAATATGAGTGACGAGGCGCCACGTCCTTTAAAGGAGTACTGACGAACTGACACGCATTGTTCAAGTTGTGGAAACTCTACCACACGCATCTCGCACGCCAAAGAATGACACTTATTAAGTATGAAGGTTGGGAAACACTTATAAGCTGTTTTAATATGTGGTGTATAAATCCGCGCCCCAACGACGGCTCCCTGTGACTGACAGCTAATCTCGAAGGCTGCGGTTTTTCTGGCTGCAAGCGCCGGAAGGCATTGCAGGAGCCGCAAACACGTCACGCAGCAATAAGGCAATAAGAAAAAAAAAATGAAGTAAGAGCGTTGCTCGGCCTTCTTTTTGCGTTCTCGTGTAGCAGTCGCAGCGATTGCAGGAACGATATCCCTTGCATCACGACGTTATGACGCACACTCCTTCCGGTCGGATCTTGGAGGCAGATTCAAGGGGAGTATGGTAGCGCGATTCAAAGACGGGACAAGAGAAGACACAAAGGGACACACACAGCGCTAACTTCCAACACTGTTTATTGTCGAAAACCAGGTCGTACTTATACACTCAGACCACATGAGTCACATTTTTGCGCATGGCTTAGCATATCACAAAATGTATCGCTCTGATTGTTAATCTGTTCACGTGCCTGTGACTCATGTGGTCTGAGTGTATAAGTACGACCTGGTTTTCGACAATAAACAGTGTTGGAAGTTAGCGCTGTGGGTGTCCCTTTGTGTCTTCTCTTGTCCCGTCTTTGAATCGCGCTACCATACTCCCCTTGAAGATGCATTACCAACAAGCCCACATTGCAACCCTCTTGGAGGCAGAGCGGCAAATCAAGATTGTCTAATTGCACGTATTCGCTGCTTGTGCACCTTCAATCAGCATTCACGTGACTTGGAAGTCTGTAGCCTCACGAATGCGTATATTTGTTCAAAAGAGAGGCATGTCGTATATGCGTGCCATGCAATGACCATCGCAAGTCTGATGATAAGTCCTTGGGGCTGTACCGCGTCTGTTTATTGTTTTCACTTGCCTGCTTTCAGCGCATGGGATATCCATACTTTCAAGACGGCCAGATATCACGCTGACAAAAAAAAAATCGCACTTTCGCCCCAAACACTGACTGTGATAGCAAACGTTAAGCGTAGCGCTCTAACTACTCGGACGGTGTTTTAACGCGGGTCTGATCGCGGACGTGGCATACGCTGGTGCACCAAAATTTCTGGCACCCTTAAAAGCTTTAACACACCGTGTAGCTAGATCCTGTAATGGTAGCACTACGCTGCCCGTAAAGAGCCGCGCCAGTAAAATTACATCATTATCAGATTTGTGCACTCATACTATTTTTCACATTAAATATCTAATAATCCGGTAATATTTAAGATAAAGGCCATGTGCTGGGAATGTTATGTTTCATACCTTTCATTTGCGGGGCCCCCAGTCTCAATATTGTGAGGAATATTTAGTCAAGAATGTAAGACCTGGTTTGGGCAACCTGTTGGTTGAATAATATAGCATGCATGTACAGCATGTATAAATGTACACCATACATATATCTAGATATATGTGCGGAGCAATGCCTGCGGAGACGCATGACAACGCTGACACCGATAGCGACAGCGAAAATTGGCCTGGAGTGTTGGCCTGGAGTGCAATAAAAATATCCGGCTCCAAGACGGCTACGCGAATCAACGCACGTAACGTAGACTCCTCTCCGCAGTTGAATCGGAACCAGCGTTACGACATCTTTCTGACAAATTTAGTTTTTGTTTTCCAAGCTTGAAATGACATTAGAGTAGTTACTTGTGAAATCTACATGGAACGTAAGGTTACGTGGTTCAATTGGAGAAGCGTAGAGCCCAGACATCTTCCGTCAAACATACTTCAAATTTGGTGGTTGTTAAAACATGGCAAATGTCGCGCACCTAAATCCGAAAGCGAAACAAACCGGATTCCTATAGTTGTCCGTAGTCTCGCATATACAAGTGTTTCGTTCCGTTTGCAACGCTCTTCGCTCTGTACTGCGCTGTACTGCGGTAAACACTCGCGTTGACTCGCGTGTCGCCTGATCGCTTGAATCGCGAGTCATGTGTTCTGCGAAATCTCTCACATTTGAGAACACGAGTCGCTTGAGCCATGCTTGATACGTGTTGCCGTGAAGTATGAACTGTGTGCGTGATGTAACCTGCTTAGCGTGCTAACGCTGCTCGTTTTAAGCCAGCTGTCAACGCCTGTCCTGCGGACAATCGAGCTTTTGTCGTCAGCGCGCTTTGCCAGCGATTATTGTTTGCGGCATACATTTCAAGGTCTGTTGCCTTGCCTCCACTGCGCCGTCATCATGACCGTCCCGAAGCCTGACACCCGCAAAAAGGTTTTGTCCTCTTTCGTTTTCAGACTCGGTGAAAGTGTAAACGCTGTACTTCTAATCTGATGATCGCTCTTCGTATTTGTGTACTGGCAATGTCATGCGCGTCTTGTTATGTGTCATTTCCATGAGTGTCACACCCGTACGTGGTACCGACACAATTGCCGCCGAAGGTAGCGGTGCTGTTGCGAAGCTGTTTTTGCGGAAAGTTGTCACGCGATGAACGATGGAGCAGTGAATATCGGCAGCTGTGTTACAATTATCACGGGAAATTTTTAATAGTTTGCAGTAGTGCTTTTTTGACTGGTCTCAGCCCGTTTTGTTTCGCGGTGATAGTTAACTAACCTAATTACCGTTCATTTAACCGCTCAGTTAATCGTTCATATAACACGTAATCTTGCGTACCTAAGTTCAGTGGCATAGCCGGCGCGGGGGAGGAGGGAGGGCATAGTGGGCACGTGATCAGCTCCCTCCCCCCCCCTTCCCCGACCGTTAAAAAAAAAAATTATGGCTATGCCACTGCCCAAGTTGTGTAGAGTGGAAAACGTTCAACATGTTGCATGGCGATTGTGATGGTTCAGCATATTGCAGATTCGTAAATAGTGCGCACCAAAATGCTTCAAGTGTTTTTTTTTTGGTCGGTATTCCAACGTTGCCATGATGCTATAATTAAGCTGTTTACTAATGTTTACTAAGTCATTATCCTAACAACCACTTAGCAACACTGCAGCGTTAAAACAACATAAGAACAGCAGCACAATGTTCTCGTTTAATGTGCTTTATTGAATGTTATTTATTATACTTGCTAGTGCTTTTTTTGACAAAGTGCTTTACGGTGCACTCTTTGTTTCCCTTCAACATCCCAGCCGCGTGTAACAAAAGAAAAGGGGCAATGCTATTAAATTATTCAGTCGTATACTTGGGCATCGGGGTGTCCTTACACATATTAACCAATAATTAGGTGATGCTGTTGTAGCAGCTGATGAGTGTCCATTACCCCCTGCATGCCTCTGTCCTTTGAACTGCCATGTCCTACGTGTATACAACTACACAGTGCTTTTATGTTTATTACTGGAAGCCCATACCATCTGTTGCTGTTTGTTAATTTCAGACTGTCCTGGACAGCACTGGGAAGCTTGACTTTGGTGAGTTTGAGCTGCAGCTCTTTGACAGCCGCTACATGAACAAGCGGCCGCAGACATCCGACTCTATGAAGCTGGGAAGCTGGCTAAAGCCGTCATGCATCCCGATCACTATCATCCTCCTGCTCATCGTCCTGGTAGTGCTCTTCCCACTCCTTGGTCACTCTCGGGATGGCGGCTTCGCTGCCCAGAGCGCCAGCAAGGATGGCAAAGCCATCAACTGCCTTGACACATGCTCGTAAGTTCATTTATTAGAGAGTTTTAGCGTGTCCAGTATTCCCCCAAATGTGGGCGGTTTGGATGGATTGCCGGATGGGCGGTGGTGCAAATGAGAGCAGCCGGAGCGGTGCAGCCACCCTGTGGCACAGAGCTCAACTAGGCAAACACAGGGCTAATAACCCAGTCGCCAAGTATATCCTACTTCGTCGCTGGCGCAACCTTCGGCAGCGGCATAATTATGAACATGATTACACTGCTGTTGAAAATTTATATCGGCAGCTAAGAAGAAGATACTCGTGTTTGTTTGGTTGAGCTTTGTTTCACCAATGTGGTCGTTCATGTTTACGGCGCCGCTCATCCGGAAAACCGTCCTATCTTGCTGGAATACTGGACATGCTAGAATCATATATTATGGCAATACAATTGCACGGAACCTCTGCCAGCACTTGAAGTTGTTTATTTTTCCATGCATGTGCAATTCAAATGTGTACAGACCACAGGCTTGCTGGAAAATGAGTTTATTCGTAACTCAGGCGCTCGAACTGAAATTCAGAAGTGCACTGGAAAGAACACAATACCATTTTTGGTCTGCGGTCCTCAATTTCAATACATTTATAGGCAGAGAAGAAAATCAACTTTATCATGCGATACCTCGTTCGTGCACTTTCACTCAAAGCAGAAGTCACATAGCTGTGGCTTTTTGTTGAAGGCTAAAAATTGCTTGCCACACAGAAAAAAAAAAAACAGACAGAACTTGCAGCAATTCAGGAGCCATACAATTCTTTGCTCACGAAGGTGAGAGTTGTATTGTGCGTTACATGTGCAATGGCCTAGTGTAAATATAAAGTAGATTGCCATCTGTACAAGTAATGGTGTGGGGCATGGATTGTAATAATCAAGATCGGGCAGGATGATGGGGGTTTTTCTGTGGCAATGACAGTCGCAGAATACATAGAATTAAAACCTGCATTAAAGTGACATTCAGCTAGCATGCCTTGGGCTGTATGTCCCTTGGCTGCATCAGTTGTGGCACATTTATTTACTACTCGCAAGTACCATCATTCCAGGGGGAACTTTCATGTGAACCTGTTTACTTCTTGATTTCCACGTTGGCAACTGTGCCGCGTGAATGTTGTCATGTTCGAACACTCTTGCAAGTATTATATGCCCCCACACCAGGAGCATATGGGATGGGTGGCCTTTTCATATGGCCCACATAACTGTTATGTTGGGAAAGGGCTCAGTTGAACAGCATTCCTTCGGTACATAGTAGTTGTTGGCGAGGGTAACCATTGCTTGCCAGGTCATTTATTGCTTCTTTCATTTGCTCTTCGCCTACTCGAAAATAAAGGCACAATGCCCACTCAAAATATATGTCGCCGCAGAGCGTCTGTGGCTCATATGATAAGGCAAAGCTAAGGTAATTGACTAACTGGGTAGGTATCCTGTACATGGTTCTAGTGAAACAACTGGAGAAACGCTGAGCAAGGACGTCTAGGAAAGTGATGTAACAGTTAATTTCTTCTTCAAATGTGAACCCAATAGACCATTTAGTTGTGGGGTTTAGTCAGCATAATGTTACACAGGGATGACAGAAAGGGAACAAGGACACCACTGTATGGCATCCCTGTGTAATGTTATGCTGGCCGAACCCGCTGATACCCACTATCTAGCCCAGCAATATATTGTTGAATTCCATTTAAGTGGTCCTGAAATGGTTGCAGGTTGGAGTGGCGAATCATGCAGAAGCTGTTTACATAAAGCAGAAAAACATTTGGAGGCCATTCAAAGGTAGTCAGCTCTTGCTCTTGATGGCTTCCAGGGCCAGGATGGCACATGTCAGAGTTGGTGCTAATCATAGGCGGTGCAATATGGTATATGCCAGTATCCAGTGTTGTCTTGTGTAAATAACATCATTTTGTTGTAACTTTGCTATGTCTAATAAAACATCAGTTTAGTACTTCAGTCCATAACTTCAGGATAACTTCCGTTTATATAATGAGCAAAATGGGAAAAAGATGAAAGCAGGAGCCAATGTTGCAACAAGTACACTTGTCGAAATGTTGGCTCCTGCTTTTACCTTGTTCTTGTTTGCTCATCGTCTTAACTTTCCATCTCCCGCCTTCCCCGTGTTTTCCCTTCAGTTTGTATAAATATGACCATTCTTCACAAATGTGCCTAATGTCATATATGACATTTTTTACCTCTTCAGCATGGCTTATTCAGCACTCTATCAAGTGTATGCAGTTTGTTTCTGTGCTGGATGCTGACATGTGGGACAAGAAATGTTAGGGCTTACTTTGCTTCTATGGGAGCCCTTCTGTAATATCAGCACACTTGCTTCCAGATTCACCCTCGTGGAAAGCATACCCGAAAACTTGACATTTCCTTCTGGATCACCGTCACATGTGAGCACCTATGAAGGCTGGAAGACACTGTTACAGCTTGCCACAACAGAGATCAAAATAGCCTCCTTTTACTGGACTCTTCGTGGAAGTGACATATACCAGGACCCCTCCGCTTGGCAGGTGAGATAATAGTCACCGATCAGTAATTCTGACTCCACAGAAACCTCCTGAATGTTAGGATAATCAAGAGTCTGAAATAACGGATCCCCCCAAAATTAAATGACTTTATACTGGGGACGTATTCTGAAACGTTCGGCTCCGCGAAACTTTCGCCCTGGCCATGCCTCTGCCAATGGCGCGCGCTGATTGGAGATTTTAGCAAAACCGGAAATTAAACAGCGCCATCTAGTAGTTCCGGCCTGCGTCATTATAACGTCGTGGTGCCCATGGGTGCTCTCGACATGTATTGAATAAATGAACAAGTCTTTTGGCGTCTCTTGGCGTTCGGTTGGTGGTGGAGTGTAGTAGAGATAAGATAGGTGGTAGTTTATAGTAGCCTTTTTGGTGGCGTTTTACACGCGTTGTTTCGCGGCGATGTTTGTTGATTCATCCAAAATAAAACATTTCAGACCTTCTTATTCAATTTATTTTACCTAAAGAGGCCGTAAGCAAACGTAGTCAGTGCGCAGAACCCATACTGCGGCCACTACACTCGAAAACAACACACCCGAGCCGCTCTGCACTCGCCGGGCGCGATCTCTTATGCGATGTGAAGCGTTCGAGAGCACGCGTTGGTAGTGCACACTGACGTCGCAGGTAAGCAGTCGCTTGGCTTATTGAATGCGACTTTCGCGGCAGCGAAACTTTTGCGGAAAATGAACGTTTCAGAATACGGCCCCTGGAGGTGCCCCCCTAACCCCCCCCCCCTAAAAAAAATTAACCTTGTCACCGTGTTGCTTCCACATGTAGGCTTGCATGGGATTTAGGCTATCTGTATTTCGACCATTGTCATGCTGTCGGTCAATGTACACACCAAGTGTACACTGGTAACGTGAACAGAGGTAGACTGTGTCTCAAAAGCTGAATGATCATAGGTTTCTTTGAAACAGCTGCTGTCTGGCACTTCTCTCGCAACATTTCTGCCCTCATCTGCGTAGACTTTGAGGTCATAGTTGCGCTATTAGAAGCAGCTCAATGCTTCAGAGCGACAGCAATTTGTAGCAACAACTGAAGAAGTGGGCTGAGACGATGTAATTATGAAACATGTAATGAAACAAACGCTGATCATGCGGTACACACACAACAAACCGCAAATGTAGCCTTTGCAACTTTATGGCTTTACATGTCTCGTAGCTTGGATGCAGTCAATGACTGCTAGATCAACTAGGGTTTGCTACTTTCACATGTTAAGTGACAATGGCAACATACCAAGCCAGAAACATTGCTTTCTTTGCTTGACTGAGTGGCTGAGTTAGCATGAGGTTCCGCAGACAAATCCCAAATGATCAAATTGTGCGGTTTAGGGCATCCAAAATGCATTACACCTATGGTGCCAGCAGCAGCTCTATGAACCTGTCGGTATAATTGAGCATGTCCAAATCATTGTTAACAGCTATAGTAAAAAAAAAACTGTTCACTAATGCATGTTTGAGCTCGAAGCTACTACATTGAAATATGCCAACGATTTTAGAAGCACTAAAGATTGTAAGGGATTGTCCAGGGACTTCAGGTCCCCCTAAAATAATATAACAGTATGAAAAGTGAATTGTCATCTTGTTGTAATGACTAAATTGAGCATGGATGCAAAGCCATCGTTTGATGCACTATGTCTCGGGAATTTCGAGAGGGCCTTTATCAACTGCCCAACTTACCTTGAAATGGTATACTAAACTAGTGCAAATAATATATGGACACATGAACTACAGCTATAGTTATTGTGGCTTTCAGTCGACAAATAAAGCATGTTATCATTTATGCTTTATTACAGGGGGAAGACATATTTAAGGAGATTGTCACAGCCGGCAAGAATCGGTCTATTGATATCAAAATTGCTCAGAACTTGCCAAGAGAAAGGGAACCTAATCTGGACACCCAGGACTTCATTAAACAAGGTAAGTTTTACCTGTTAGGCACTGGAAAGTGAAAATTAGCACTGCAGTCGAACACACTTATAACAATATTCACGTGCCAAGAAAGGTATGTTGTTTTGATCAATAATTGTTATAACCGCATGTATGAAAAGTAACAAAGAAGGGACAGACATCAAAACATTTATTTAGACAGAAAAAGGTACCGTCAAACTCCCTTAATACATTGCCAATTTTAATAACACTTGGATGTAACAATGAGTAGCCAGGGTGTCAAAAACTCAAGTCAGGTGTAGAAGAGACTTCTAAAGGATTTACGTAATACAAGGTGTTGCTTTATACTACACTTGGGCTTCAGAAGTTGAATTATTGTTGCTTGCTGCCACTGCAAACGCGTGCATTGTCAGCAAAGCTGGCATTTCAGCTAGCTTGCTGAGAAAGCCTTTGCAGATGTATGTGTATCTGAGTGATTCATGCATCAAAGATAGCAAAGCTGTAACAGGGACCTTCGTGGCAGTTCGGATATCTTGGTATGGCCACTACTAAGGTAACGATCATAGCGGGAAGAAGAATGAATACACAGATTGCTTGAGCACCCCGTCTGTGTTCTTGAGTGATAAAAGGGTTGAATTTTTTATAAAGTGATGTGACCATGCAAATCAGGTGTGGTCGCTGAAATGTATAAATACATTAGAATTCTGTTGATAAATTCCTCACTGTTAGATTTTCCCGGCATCTACGTTTTCGGGATCCCGACCTTAAGGCCATTGACTCCTATGTAGTGTTATGTTCCCATTTGATACATCGCCACTCTGATATTCCTGCACCTTATTGTCAGGTGAATGTAGCAGTCACATAAATTTAGTGGTGCAGAGGCAAATCCGGAAGTATGGTTCTGTCGGTCCAGCTGAGCGTGTCACGACGAGATTGTAGTTTTGGTTGGCTTCCTAAAGTGAGCTCCGCCGCTCTGCAGTAGTGCTGTGCAGTGAAGCATAATAGGAGTAAAAAGGAGTCACTGGCACAGAACATGTTTACATGTCCTTTAATTACACACACGCAGAAAGCTGTTCCTGAGGTCGCAGTGATGGTTTGTGACTTTCCACATTCTTATATTTTCCTATCTGTTATAATTCTTTCCCCCGAGGTCTCTTGAAAAAGAACATACCAACTGGGTTCTACTGTAGCCATTTCCCAGAAATAAAATGCTGTTGGAAGTTCCCACTTTGTCTTGTCTATTCTTTCATCTTCCCCATGTATTTGTGCTATGAATATTTTCCTAGTAATTGTATAAGACAGCTGCCACAAGCCCCAGAAGCAAATTCATGACAAGTGTATTGTTCTCCGAAAAGATTGGCATTTGAGTATTCAACTTCGCACTCAAGCTATTTCAAACTTTGTACCACCTTATTAACTCTAATGCAGCACGAAACCACTGGTGTTTTCAGGTGTCGCAAGTGTGAGGAGTGTTGACTTCGACCACCTCATGGGTGCCGGTGTACTTCACACGAAATTTTGGATAGTGGACAACAAACACATCTATGTGGGCAGTGCCAACATGGACTGGAGGTCCCTGACTCAGGTTAGTGTGTGCCGCATGACTGGAGAAAGCTACCTAATGTTTGTGTGCAAACTACCATATGTGAGCCAGTTGAGACACTTAAAAAACTGCTAAATATAATGGAACACCTTAAACTACTTGAATTTCAATTTTACATAAGCTCAGTAAGTTGTCGTTGGAGGATCTGGTTGCAATGGTAGTGCAATCCAAAAAGCAAGCTAATTCAATCCAGTTAGCTCTATTAAGCGTTCATGGTGGTCAAAAACATTAGTTGTCTTTCAAGCCTTTAAAAACCTCTAAATTTAATAATTATATTTAAGCTATTTGAAACTAACATTTACCTAAGCTTAGCCAATATTTATTTGACATACAGATGGCGAGATAGCGCATTTCATAATTAACCCAGTTCAGTTTAGTTCGAACCTTTACTGGCTGATGGCAGGTGAGAAATTTATTAGTTGTGGTTTGCTCACTAAGCTAATTTCATTTACTGTTTTTCATTGCACACAGTGAAAGCAAGTTTCATTTTGGGTGTTTTAAACTTTCAAAAATACTTGTCTGTGTTTGTATTATGTCTGTGAAAATTTTAAAAACTGCTTTTTTGGTTATCTGCTTCGCAGATAACCATTATTATCTGCGAAGTAGATAATAAGAGAGGTGCTGTACACATGACTGTTCACACGTTGGCTGATACACGGCCGTGGCATTGGCCATGTGTACAGTACTGCTTTATTCTCTACACCCTCACCGCAAACACACCTTCCGTCGTTGCCGCACCCACCCGCCTTGCCCCCTCTCCCATCCAGAAGAACCCTACCTATACATACTGTGCCGAGGAAAGCATGCGCCACCTTGAAAAAGACAAGTCCACTTGTCGAAACATTGGATCCCACTTTTACCTTGTTCTCGTTTTGCTCCTCGTCCAGAACAAGATTGTGGTACGAAATTGAACAAAGAGAAAGAGAGAAATTTATTTACAGAAAGGCAGAGAGGTCGGCCTGAGCTATAACTTGCTCTGGCCTGCTACTCTACACTGGGGAAGAGGGACGGGGAGTATTCAGCTCTAATGGGGGGAAATAATGGACAGGGGAAATTGAACAAAGTCTGTAAAGACACACTTGTGTCTACTAGGAAAAATATGTAATAAGAATTATGAGATACGCAAAATGTATTGCTGTCTAACAGGTGCTACCTCCGGAAAAATCAAAATTTTTCATTGAACAGGTCTTTCACTACGAAAATTTAACTGCAAGCACTACAGTTGGGCGTGCCATGCGGCAAAGCAGTTCCTCGCTGTAGAACATTGAGAAATGTTGCATGTATCGCAGTAAACTCTTATTTTCTGCTCGTTTTTATTGTTGTTGTAGCATTTCTTGCAGTTTTGATAAGTCTCCATCTTGGCAGACTCTCAAGCACTCCAAACAACAACAAAGATGGGCTGAAGCAAGAGGTGAAACTAACTGGGCTGTGGCCCCCGATGTTCTGTGCTGGTTTGCGTCGCCGTTGCTCTCGGAGTCAAACTCCGGCAAGAAGGCAGCTTCCTTAGACTAGCTGCTGCTCGATCCGTCGATAAAATCAGTCGCAGACTCGGCAGAATCACGAGATCTGTGATCTTTCGAAGCGTACAAGCAGCACTTCCGGAGGTGGTCAATTTTGCTTTCTGCTTTGACGATCACGAAACTTTGGAGCGCATTCAAAAATCACCGCCAAGTGGGGAAAAACCAAACTGCTTAAGAAACAGACACTAGAGTTCTCCTTCATGTCTAATGGTGCAGTGCATCCGTGAATTGTGCAGAAGGTCTCAAAAGCGGCGTTTCAAACTAACAGTAGTGTGCTAACGATGCCTAAAGGGCACGGTAGGGAAAGGGCTAATTAGTGAGTATCTTTAATTACCCACCTGTTCAGATAATCCAACTCAACAGACAGAATTGTGCTATGCGCTCCATGTGATTGTTTTGTTTCTATGTAGCAAAAAACCTAAACATGGTATTTGTGCAAAGGCGATTAAATTGATATAAATTCTGTAGTTTTATGTGCCAAAATCATGATCAGATTATGAGGCCCATCATAGTGGGGGACTCTACATCAGCGTTCATCTTCTAGGGTTCACAACACACAAGCATTTTTTACATTTTGGCCCCATCAAAATGTGGCTGCCGTGTTTGGAATTGAACCTATGACCTCAAGCTTACCATAGAAGGATCGACATTTGAGCAAGTTGGTACTGGTCTAACATCTTGAAGGGGCAGCGCAATACGACGAATACAGAAGGCAGGACCACAGCCTCGCGCTGTGGTCAGCACTGTCCTGTGTGGTCCTGCCTTCTGTATTCGTCTTATTGCGCTGCCCCTTCAAAAAGCTTACCAGTGCACTCTCATATCCACTGAGAAACCGCAATGGGTTTCCACACAAGGAAGGTTTCATCTTTTCCTCTTCCTGCTCCTTCAAAGGTGAAGGAGCTCGGTGCGCTGATCTTGAACTGCGGATGCCTTGCCAAGGACTTGGACAAGGTCTTCCAAGTCTACTGGGACCTGGGCGTCCCGAACGCTACGGTCCCTGCCCACTGGCCTGCAGAGCTCAGCACCAACATCAATGCGGAGACGCCCGCTGACGTGGATTTCAATGGCACGGCGACGCGGACCTACTTTTCGGTGAGCTGCAGGGCAGTATTCGTGGTGTTCGAACAGAGAATCGGTCAGACTCACGGCGGACCACAGTCCAAGGCATTTGTTGAGCGTGTAGTACACGTGCATGCTTTGTCGTTGTGGCAGTTCTGTGATACGTCGTGTCATTAACGACTGGTCACATATGGCCGAATTTCCATATGATGAACCCTGACGCAATGAATATAACTAGTCTGAAATGTTTCTTGCCAATATCGGCACGTAGGATTAAGGGCTTGTAACGAATAATGGACATCACAGAGGTACCTTCGTGGCAGATGCAACTGTGCCATAATGACCAAAGGTGGGCAAATGCCCTCACTGTTGCTCTCCTCCCTCACTCCCACGGGGCAAGTCACATCCTCACCCTCATGCAGAAAAATTTGCCCGCTCTCGCTCGCCCTAACGTTGAACAGCCTACCCACTTTCCGATTCGCTACAATTTCAAATACGGTGGAATCTTGTGGATACCGTCGAGCCCACTTATAACAGTACCAGTTTTAACAATGTATTGTTTATAACAATGAGAAGCTGCTACGGCGTCAACTTGTTTATCTTTTTCATGGGGAAATAACCCGCTTACTACAATGCCCTGATGCTGTACCATCAGTTGTAATGATAAAGTCTGGCTGCTGGGTGTCCGAGCCGAAAGGTAGTGAAATGCAAAATCTTCGAAGAGAAAAAAAAAAAAGGAAATGAGAAATTCGAGCTGCTGCACGATGGGCCGCTGCTTCAACAGCCGCCACGCGCTTATTTTCCAGCATGTTTTCCAGCCATCTCTGCACACCTGTCTCCCATCGCCCTTCCACCTCTCCAAACACAAATGGGCTGCGCCGATAGCTCTAAGCCACCCCACTTTCCAAAACACGAATGCACCACACCAACTGCGCTGCTCGCAGATTGCTCGCATGTTGCTCACTGGCTCATCATTCAGTGCAGTGCTGCAAGCAGCTTAATCGCTTGCGTTCATCTTTGTTGGTTGTGTCAAAATTGGCCCTGGCCATGCAGTTTCTCAGCCTCGTTTGACTAACAGTTGGTTTGACTCGCCGCCGAAACGGAAGATGGCTGATGCCTCCGCTGATCATCGGCAATCCTATTATCCTAGTATTCTTTCAAAACTATTTTCATGAATTTGGAGGTATTAGCTTCATTACTGGAAGAGTGCAGTGAACTTCAAAGTTGTATTTTTTTAATGTCTCACTGACACCCCTACAGCGATGCGTCAGAGTGACGCCATGGACTTGGATTATTTCTTGGACTTGGAGTTGGAGTATTTGGGCCATTTTGGCTTACTAACATGTCCTTGAAATTTCCTAAGTTAATTCTTTAACTCTCGTAGAATACATTGTAGAACTCCTGCCCTGATAATAAGTTGACAAGGCTTGCCAAAGCCGTCGAAACCCATGACATCACGGCGAGCTGGCACAGAAAGTTGCCAGTGAAAAGAAAGATGAACAAAGATGGCACCGCGGTAGCTCAATTGGTAGTGAGGCTTAAGTAGCATGTGAAAAGACAACGACGAAAGGAAGACATGACTGGTATGACATTGTGAGGCTTGTAGCGCTTGAAAAGACAAGGACGAAAGGAAGATGTGATGCACACGTCTACCTTCTGTCCTTGTCTTCTCACGCGCTATAAGCCTCACAATGTCATACCAACAAGCCCAAATCACTGCATTACATCAATTGGTAGAGCTTCGCACACGTAATACGAAGACGTAGGATCATTCCCTACCCACGGCAAGTTGTTTTTCATCCACTTTCAATTCCATTAATTTATAGTTTCTTCATTTCAGTTAGTAGGTACAAGTAATTTACCTTGTGGTGTCCTTGGTGTCTTTGTTTGTTGGCTTCTGACGATATGATTAAATACAATTTAGAGGTCATTCTATTAGCAGCAAGCAATTTGTTGCACTTAGTTTTTAGTGACCAACCTTATATTCATTCACCAGCGAAGCGATCCACCAGCAATTTCATGGCCTACGAGCCATGAAATCGACAATCGAATTCAGAATCAGCAGCATCTAATGAATAAATTACACACTTCTCCTAGCTTCCGAACTTCGCACGTTACTACAAATCGAGCCCAGTTTGGTGCTAGGTTAGAGCTATCACTTCAATGCGTGCCGCCATGTTTGTTGACGCAAAGCTGTTGGGTCAGCTTTTAGTGCTCCCGCTAAATCGGTGAAATAGCATGCCGGACGCAACACCCGAACGCAGTTTGCGTCTCGCACATGTCCAGTGGCTTCGATGCTATTTCTTTGGGGCCCCAAAACATTGGGGGCCTCTATTCTAAAACTCTTTATTATAACGAATATTGGATGCAAAGAATATATTTTCATCTCAGATGGGGGTTTGTTAGAACATGGTTTTAACATTACTTAGCAGCTGTGATTAACTCGTTCCGTTTACAGTCACTAAAGTGGCACAGCCGGCATAAAAGGCTTACAGGGCATTTGCTCCACCTAGTTGCAGGTGGAGCAAATATCTCGGCGTAAAAATATGCCCCGTAGTCAAAGGGCGAAGTAGACCTCAGTTTCTTGCTACTCACTCTCAGTTCTGAAGTCATAACGTGCACCCCTAAATAGAATAATTAGTGTCACTTTTCATTAGCTAACGGAACACTATAGTTTGTTGTGCTAGCAATGTCTGTCTTTTCATGTTGGCCGCCTGAAGACGTGAAATTTCATTGCTTGCAATGTTTTGCTTGCTTTGTTTTGGAGGATCAACCAAGAACCCGAAAAAATTCTGAATAAGTGCGACCCCCGCTCCCTTCTTGGCATGATAGTGTTGGAAAAAATTGAGGAGGGGGGAGGCGGCTTTTTTGGGCTTTCACTGGTGGAGCACTTGCTTGGAATATTAGGGTATACTTCAAGATGTTGATATGTTGGTTGCAACCTACGTATGAGCCTTCTTTCATTTTTTTTTTGCTTCTTTTTCAAGAAAAACAAAAGGTAAAGCACTTTGATGTTATCGTTGGGCAGAATAGTGGCTCTCACAAAAGATAGGATGGTTATTGTATTAATTTTGCTAGCTTAACTATTTTCGTCACATGTTCGTGTCTGAAAAGTGCAGCACGGTAGTTTGTAATGTCCTCATGCTTAAAGGGACACTTGAGAAAAAAGACTGCATCAATTTAAATTGATAAAGTATTCTTTCAAAACTATTTTAATGAATTTTGAGGTATTAGCTTCATTACTGGAAGAGTGCAGTGAACTTCAAAGTTGTATTTTTTTAATGTCTCACTGACACCCCTACAGCGATGCGTCAGAGTGACGCCATGGACTTGGATTATTTCTTGGACTTGGAGTTGGAGTATTTGGGCCATTTTGACTTACTAACATGTCCTTGAAACTTGCTAAGTTAATTCTTTAACTCTCTTAGAATACATTGTAGAACTCCTGCCCTGATAATAAGTTCACAAGGCTTGAGCCAAAGCTGTCAAAACCCGTGACATCACGGCGAGCTGGCACGAGATTTTCAAGGCGGTGTCGCTTCCAATCTTTTATTCTTGCCTCTTTCCTGGCTTACCAAGCACTGTATTGCTAGAGTGGCTTCCTTAGTGTTGCAGAAGGGTAATTTACTAAATCAGGTCAAATAATTTTTCTTTTAGTGTCCCTTTCAGTGCGCCTGTCAAAGATACACACATAACCTAACATTAACACACTTATGCAGAGTTCTCCGCCAGCCTTCTGTCCAGACGGCCGTACCGTGGACGTCGACAGCATCTTGGACGTGATCGCGAGTGCCGAAAAGTTCGTCCACATCGCAGTCATGGATTACATGCCTGTTACTCTCTACGAAAAGGAAGCAAAGTAAGTTCCAAGTCTACTCCATCCCCTATTTTGCATTGGATGCACTTGCGGCAGCTGTTCTCGTTTCTGGGCTACTCATAGGGTTCAGAACGTTTTTTGTTGTTTTGTGAAATTGTGATTTCCACAGGGATTGTGTGCTTTGTTCAATTGTATTCCACCTCAGTATAACAAATTATAGATATAAAGAAGTAAATTTAATTCATGGCTTAGAGTGAATATCAGACATAAACAAGGGTATTGTTGTATTATGTGTAACTTTAATGAAGTTCATCTGTAATGTATACCGGGTGTTCCAGTTAACTTGGACCAAGATTTTAAAAATACCCAAGAGCTCTAGAGCAAGCGTACCGACTGCATAGTAGCCGTAGTCATATGTGCTTACGGTCACTATTCTTTTCCTCACGAACTATTACTTAAATAATTACTTTTAATTAGTGAACTTTTCAATTATTGCTTGAATCGCAAACATATCAATTACAAAGTTGTAGGGCACTTCAAATAACCTCCAAATCAAGCATTTGTTTAGTGCTCAGCTTTGCCTCATTCGTTTTTCTGAGAAAAAAACAAAAGCGCACGAAACATCCAAAATATGAAATAGATACGCGCTCGCGCGCTGCTACTCAAGCGCTCTCAAGCAATTAGGCATGGATATACGGCTTTATCAGCGGCGGCAGCTCGATACGGGGCTTCACACTATGTGATGGTCGCGGCATCGAGAGAACACACCACTGACGCATTGATAAGCGTAGCAGAGCCTTGTACGAAGCGGTGATAAGAGAATGCAGCTGTATATCTTTCAATGATTGCTAGTAGGCGCTTGAGTAGCTCCGTGCAAGTGTGCATCTATTTCGTATTTGGCGTATTTCGCAGGCTTTTGTTGTTTCTTGGAAAAAACAACCACAATGTTTGCGATTCAAACAATAATTAAAAAGTCCTCTAATTAAAAGCAATTAACTAATTCATACTTCTTGATGAAAAAAACACTGGCTGTAAGTACATACGACTGCTGCTACTATGCAGTCGGTAGGGTTTGTCTAGAGCTCCTGGGTTTTTTAAAAATCGTGGTCCAAGTTAACTGGAAGACCCTGTTTATCCAGTTCAGTAATGTGTTATCTTTTGTGTGCCCTGTCAAGCATTGATCGATGACAAGTACTTGTCAAATTATCAATATGTACACCCACTATCAGTCTGGTAGCATTTAAACTGCAACGTCTGCTCTCAATAGACTGCTTGAGTTAAACCTGTGTGTGACAAGCTGTTGTTGGGACACAGGTTCTGGCCCCGTATCGACGATGCCCTACGGGCGGCCGCCATTGAGCGAGGCATCGAGGTTCGCCTTCTTATCAGCAAGTGGAACCACACCCACCACGCGATGTTCAACTACCTCCGCTCCCTGTCGGTACTACGGTCACGTCAAGTGAACATCCACGTCGTAAGTTGAAAAGATAGGCTTTCCTAGAACTCTGAATGCGCTGTGTTGCAGACGTTTAAGTCAGGAGAAAGGCACCTTCAAGAGAAGAGAATTTCATGGCAATGCGGATCTGCATCGCTGTGAAGCTCCACTGTAGCTTCACAGAAATTGGCTATAAATTCTTAATTTTCGTGATGACACTTTGTTTCTAGTTGAACTCCTCAGTTTGCCGGTGCGGATAACACGTACAAGAATACGTTACAGTAGAACACCTCTGACACATTCCTCATTACTACGTTTCCACAGGTAAAATGTCACTAAAGCCCGGCCCCAGAAAAGGGCTCACAGACACTTATGTATTAGAATCCCTTTTAATACATCATTGTTCCCGCGACGTTTTCACATGGTAAGCTGCAACTTTGGTGCATAATTAAAAGAAAATTAATTGTGTACCATCCATAATGAAAAAAATTGAAATGAAAAATGTCAACCATGCTAGATGCTCTGCTCCCACCTCTGACCATCACTAACGTGCCTGTTTAATGTGCCATGGACTTGGCAGAAATTCCCAGAATTTCGGACTCCTTACAATGCATTGTTCAATATTCTGGCTTTTCCTGCGTGACCGCCTGCCAATCTGGCCACAGAATCGGGCAAAAATAGCGACATTTTTGTTTTAATATGTTGCTGGCTTCATCGTCGGTCATGACCCAGGTGCCTCCACGATACCGAAACTAGTGAAGTCTAGTCGATCCAGTAGTCGCCAACTGCCCTCAAACCAGCAAGACAAGCCAAGTCAAGCCACTAAGTGTTGAAAGGCTGCATTGGCTGCATTTGCTGTTTGTCATGCGAGTTCTGCACGTCGCATTCGTTCATTTACATGTTAAATAGCGACGGAGTCCCAAGCAACTTCTCCAAGCACCAAGTCTACCCTTGGCGTGTGCGCTGGCGAAGGCGGTGATTAAGTGAAGGTAGTATTGGGCAGTGACTGTTGTGAATAAACCCGCAATCGTCCGGTTATTGCAGATCAGTTGACTTCTGCTATGATGCCAGGGGATGAGGATTTGGTGCATGCTTTGACTGCACTTTCATCAGCTTGTAGCAACAGCATGACGGTAGCCAAAATACAGACTAACCAGGTTTCAGGCAAGCGTAGGTGCATGCAACAATTTACTGAAAAACTTGGGCCATATTCTAGGAAGGATGGTCGCTTCGAAGATACTGTGGAATCCCGTTGATACGTTCCTCACTTACGTGTTTTCCCAGCTGCTATGTTGCGTATTTGTGGTCCCGAACTAATTCCCATTTTGTAATGTTCCTTCATCTTACATTGTCTTTAAATGCAGCAGTGATTTAAATTTAGCGGTGCAGAGGGAAACTTGCTCTCGCACATTGCTCCAGTGATGATAAATGTATACATTCCAACGACCGGCATGTTAGAACAACTGACTGATATGTTGCAACAGGCGACCGATTCATTGTAACAAATGGCTGATACATTGCAACAAGCGACCAAAGTTCACAGTAAGAGACTGAGGTTGCACAAGCATTTAAAGAGGGAACGTGCACAAAGCAGTTGTTGAAGGCTTGACAAAGCACCCAAAGAACAGCACCATTTGAAAAGTGCGACGACACTGTACGGAGTAGTGGGCTTCGCGGCCGAGGCTGTTGCACTATCGGCAGTCGGATCTTCAACAAAACATCTTTCGCTCCATGGCCATCATAGATGCAATCTTGTTGAGCATACCTTTCTCATGTGCTCTTATCTTATCCACTTCCTCTTCAGTTACGACAGCCGTGTTCAATTCTTACGCAAGTGTAACCGGCATGTGGATATGCATGATCCGGCAAAGCAGTGAGGCGTCGACGTTCGGTGGCGAGCTGCCGGTTATCCTGTGCCGACTGCGATGACAGAATCGTTTTTGGAAGTTTATTGTGTCTTGTACGTTTCCACCTGTAACGATTTGTGGAACAGAACTTTGTCGGACCTGCAGCATGTCGAGCGTCGCAGTCGCGAGACTAAGACAAAATGGCGGCTGTTTTCATCGTTTGAGCGCTCGTGGTCCTTGGAGCCAATCATGGCTCGCCATCTTGATCACATGCTCAAACTGGCCAATAAGAGCGTGCTCTGCAAATGTCTTTTTCAGTTGTTTTTTTCGTGACCGCAGTGACGGGAAAGTTGCCGACCGTCGAATAATGAAGGCCAGGAATGCGCACTTTCAAATGATATCAAAGTAACGCTGACAGTGCGTGTAGTTATTGAATTATGCACGACGAAAATCAGGCGAGATTTGTCCCCAATTTAAGGGGCAACGCTTACGGATTCGCATCTTTTGACCACGATAACGGAAGAGCTACCCAGTATTTTGTAACCAAATTTCGGAGATAGGTGCGAAAACATGTCAGGAACACGGAAAATAAAAATTAAAATTCGAATTTTAGGTCGATTTTCTGCCCCAGAGACTCGGGTCCCCCTTTAATTATATAAATGCCTTCCCTGGTCATAATATGAGTCCCGAAATGTCTAATAAATGCACTGCAGCCATTCGGAGCCGTTTCTGATGTTTGTTACTGTGGCGATTTGCAACTTTCTTCATTGTTACGTTTTCCCAGCTATTATGGTTTTTTCTGCAGTTCCTTGCAATACTTGTCAATGTGATTCTACTGTACTACTTTCACTTCCATAGCACTGGATGCATTGATGGGCAACAGCATTACTGGCACAGTGATAAGACAACATGCTTGGCACAATGCTGAGAATTGCATCCCTTGGGGACACTGATAAGTGCGGTGCTAGCCACACGGAAGTATTGCAAAAGTGAAGGTGATCGTTCTAGAATACGGCACACTTTTTTTGGCCGCTTGTGGAATAGGTCACTCACCCTCCGATGAATCCGATACTTTGGACTCCGGAATACTCTGACTTTTGTGCGGTCCCCATTGAGTCCAAATGAGCTGTGGGTGAGCGTAAACGTTTTAGAGGCTTACCAGTGTGTAGTGTTAATACCCACTGTGGAGGCATAGTGGCTTTGGTGATGCACTGCTAAGCCTGTAGGCAGGGGATCAAATCCCAGCCATGGTGGCCACGTTTCGATGGAGGAAAAATGTAGTAATGCATAGAGAATGTATTAGAATATATTATTATTATTAAATTTTCATCCTGTGAAGGTCAGTTCTGCAGGCTTCATCTTTTTTCAGGCATGCTCCATCCTTCTTGCAATAAAAAAATAAGCAATTGTGAGGCAACTGCCTTGTTGAATCTCGCGGTGCTTGCATGCCTATGTCGGTAATACAGATGTTTTCGTGCCCCACCAGCCGAAAACAATCCCATCCATCCAAAGCATTGTGCTTTGCTTCATAACCACCTGAATGCCGTTTATCCTGAACAGGCTCACACAACAACTTTTTGCTAAGCATGATGGCATGGGATTGAATCCCAGCCGCTGCGTCCACATTTTAATAGGGGTAAAATGCAAAAACACCTGTCTACCATGCATTCGGTGCATGTTGAAGAACTCCAGGTGGTCAAAATTGATCCAGTCTCCCTCTACAGCATACCGTATTTACTCAAATCTAGACCGACCCTGATTCTAAGCCGACTCCCTAAAGTCCAAAGCCAACAAAATATATATATATGTATATATATGTTACCTCGAACGTAGGCTGAACAAAAAAAGCGAGGACAGCATTCACAAAATGCAGACAGCATTTATTGAATCTAGATGTGCAGAGCTCATTCAACGTTGTCGTCGCTGCTAGACTTGTCGCTGTGTTCCTTGTCACTGTCACTTTCAAACAGTGCACTTGTCACAGAAACCTAGAAGTCGCTCGCCGATCCGGCTGCCAGGCGCAAGCCGACGGAACACAGGGGTCCGCTTTACGCTTCGCCCTGGCCTACAAGCGAGAGGTCTTTGTGCAACATTTATTTATTCAGGGTTGGTCAGCCCGAGCAAGGCGCCCGTGTATCGGTGTGTCGGCAATCACGAAGCAACTCGTTGAAGGGGGATAACAAGCATTTAATCATACACAAAACTGATCACGGACAATAAGGGAACAAAGAACTCAAAGTAGGAACGAACAGAATTGGCGAGAAGCACACACAATTGGAAACACGACCAGAACATACAATAATCAGGCAGGGTTACAACAACAGTAAACAAAGGAGTTTAGAGGCACAGGAGTCATTGAGAGTTAACAGAACAAAGAAGAAGAGGACAAGCCGGCGGACAGACCATATCGGAGCGCGGCGAAGAACGGGGACGGCTCGTGTGGCAGTCGTTGCGGCGATGGCTCGAAGGCGGCGGGCCCGGAGCGATGAAGCGCGCGCCTCGTCCGCAGGAATTCGGCCCCGCACGCCGCAAAGACTCACACAACCTTCTTCGCTGCCTGTTTCCAACCGACTGTCACCCTTCCCACCGAACTGCTAACGAGCTGGCGGAGGGAAGACGCTGGTTAAAGACAGCGCTGTGCCCAGCGGTTATTTACGGGCGTTTTTTTTTCTCGGTGCCACCGAAGACAGCATGCGCACTGTCGATTTATGGCCCGGCCGTCTCCGCGATCCCGACCGGCGGAAGCAACCGAACAGTGGACACAGGGCGCACAACTCGCTTCACCGTGCGCTCTGCCTGCTCCACTCTGGTAATCTTACACCGCGGCCAAGCCCCGACTCTGTCGAAGGGGACAGCGAAGCCGCCTCCGAAGAACAGCCGCTTGCGCGGCTCACAAAGCCGACCGTCTCCAGATGCCCCTCGACCCTGGGCAGTCCTCTCCGCCCTCTCTCGCGGCCTCTTCCCGTAGCCTCGGAAAGGGATGCCCGAAAAACGCACTCTAAAGAAATATATATATAACATGGTTGGCGCCGGTCTGTGACAGCACTATCTTCGGTACCATCAAGCGCATTAGATATGCTGCACTTTTTAAAGGCGCGCATGATCAAAGTACCTGGGATGTCATCTCATGCTGCAGCTACCCAGCCCGCCAGCTGTGATAGCGATGCACGTTTGATGCAGCCCATTGCCGTTAGCATGTAGTCTTCGTCAGTCAACTAGTCCGTGTAATATTTCCGCAGACGATCCTTGAAAGGTTTGTTGATGCAGACATCAAGTGGCTGCAACTGGCCCGTCATGCCGCCCGGTATGACAGCGAGGTCCATGTTCGCTTCAGCGAGCGCAGCCTTCACGTTGTCGGTCAAGTGCCCACGGTAAGAGTCGACGACAAGGAGCGACTTCTTTGTCAAAAGGGCTCCTGGACGCCGTCGCCACACAATCTTAACCCACTTTTCCACCATCGCACCCGTCATCCACCCGTTCTCATTTGCCCGCACAATGGGGAAAGACACTGCCTGCTCGGGAAAGTTTCCCGAGCAGGCAGTGTCTTCCTTTTAAATGTCATATAAGGAGGGAGATTATGTCCATCAGCTGTGCAGCACAGCATCACAGTTGCGTGCTGCTTCTCGTAGCCCACTCACCTTCACCTCCTTGGCACCCTTTTCATTCATGGTGTACGCCACTGGCATACCAAAATACACAGCCGTCTAGTCAGCGTTGCCATTTTGCCCAAGGTTGTAGCCTGCCGCTTCTCTCTTTCGCAGCACGTAGCGCTGAAAAGCTATCGGCTTTTCTTCGAAATCGCTTGGCAGCTTCTGGGTGATTGAAGTGCAACGTTGGAGGCTGAAGCCGAAGCGCTTCATGAATTTTTGAAGCCAGCCCTGGCTGACTTTGAAATCCTTTGGTGTTAGGCCTCGCTCCCTCGAAATTTCCCTAGCTTTTGCTTGGAGCACTTCTGTTGTCACTGGAAGGGCAGCTGCTCTCTGCGTCTGAACAAAGTTGGCCAAAACTGTCTCCACTTTGTGGTGACAGCTTTTCTTTGGTCCGCTAAATGCCATCCTCGTTGCGGCGCATGCAAAAAGCTGCTGTCATTGTCCCCTCCAATGACAGACGTTTTTCTCGTCGATGCCGAAGTACCGCCCGGCTTGAAGGTTCGACGATGCCTCTGCGGCGAGCACAACTTTTCGCTTGAAAGCGGCACTGTAGTGGCATCTCCTGCTTGGTGCCATTGCGGTAACACCACGCTGCACACCGATACAGCCGACACGACTCAGGTCAAAATGGCGACCTCGCTTGTGTACGGTTGCCTACTGGCACGGCTAGTAGCAGCTGCGATACTCACTTTTCTAGGTGGCGCTAGCTATGCACCATATTTAGCAGCTTCAATGAAAAGCTGGCGCGTTTCTTAAAAATCCTCGAATCAAAGCCAACCCTAGAGTTTGGAATACGATTATTTGAAAAAGCTATCGGCCTAGATTCGAATAAATACGGTACCTCATAAATCATATTGTCGTTTCGGCATGTTAAACCCCAGAATTAAGTTTTCAGCAACCACATTTCAACGGTATTTTCTTTAAATTTTCTTTTTTAGCATACAGCCACAGACTAGAACAATTTTCCCACCCGAATTGCCATGATGACCGACCATCCCCTCATCAAAGGCTCTATTAATAATAATGATACTAATAGATTAATCATGTTTACTGCCATTGTAATACCCACCCCTCACGTAATACCCTCAAGCCTTTGAGGTAAGAATAAAATAATTCAATATAGCAAAACTTGTGTGCTGGGTTCTGATGCATGTTAAGCTTCGGGGCACGTCAGAATCAATTAGACACAGTAGTTCCTGGTCAAGCAACGCTGCATAGGTCAGTGCAACATCATTTTCTGTGGAAGTTCTGCTTCTTTATTTTTGCTGACTTATCGGCATCTGCTAATCTCTGCCTTTCTTTCTCGTTTACTTTCAGAAATTGTTCGAAGTCCCCGCTTTCACGCCCGAGCAAGAGTTGATACCGTTTGGGAGAGTGAACCACAACAAGTACATGGTCACTGATAACAAGGCGTACATTGGTGAGTGCAGTTATATCATAAGGTTCCCATGTTACGTGGCAACATACGGCTGCATTGCTGTTTCTCGTGCTCCCAACTTTTCCGTGTCAGCGTTCTCCACAATCTTTTTGCAGTCACATTAATATGAATACTGTATCATTTTTCGTTACAAATGCACTGTTGCAAGAAATGCAAATTGCAGAACTTTTGCATGTACAGTCATCATCCGATGTTTTGGACTCCCTGGAGGCCGCGAAAACGTCCTAAAAATTGGCCAGTGTGAAAAAAAATGAATGCATGCATTTTACTGCCCCCAAGGGCTCAAATCGCCACACGCACGTCCGAAATAGCTCTGAAGGCGTGCCAGTGCACCTATTAAGCGTATCAGTGCTCGTACTGTGATAGAAGACAGCGGGTTCATGCATGTATGATTAAGGAATACATACCGTGTCCTGTGACAATTGCCCCTTCCCACTCTTGGTATGCTTCACCGCGTAAAGGCTGTTTCACATTCAGCAACTTGAACGACAAAATTTGTTGCTGCCGCGCATGTCGCTGAGCAATTTTTGCTGCCAGCTTTCACATGCGATGGCACGATTTCCATCACAGCGACACCGAAGATTGAACCCTGCTTTCAATGTCTTCACGCCCTCTATTGTTACAATTAGACGTCAAGGAAACCGGGAATACGTCTGAATCTTGTTACTTATAAATAGAATATGCTGTATGCTTTGTAGTCATCAACAACGTTCTGCATTTGTGATTGCTTAGTGCTCACAATGGCGAAAGCGCCGACACAACACGGTGTAAAATAGAGGTCAGCAGAAAAGGCGTATTTCAACGGCACTACCTATCCCCCAAAATCACGTCGATCGCCGCGACTCTGCGACTGTGTGACCAACTTGGCGGAACCCAGTCACGGAGAGCTGTGACAATCGCAGCAGTCACGGAGTGACGGAAGTCACTTTGTTGTCGAGTGAAAATCGCACCATGTGAAACAGCCTTGACACGGCTGTGTTTAGGCAAAGCTCACTTTTGGGAACTGGCACTATGCAATGCGCCAAACTTTCCGAGATCGCAAAGGCCGAGTCGGTGCCATTGCTGACAGCAGCAAATTATTTGAACGATAAACACGGCACCAAACAGCAAGAAACTTGGTAGCGATCATCAAAGCAGCTTGGCCTAGCGTTGCCATTGTGGCTACGGCTGCCAGTGGATCTGTATGCGGTGCCGTGAAGGCGTCTAAATTATCGGGCATGTCCAGAAAATCGGTCGACTGTATGGTTGAGAATGAGTCAATTGACAGTCACCTGAAAATACCACGAAGCTATAAAGAAAATTTGTTAGACTTTCCCTTGCATTTGCATTCAACTGCAATACCATAACACTGGTGAAACCAAATACCAGACACAGCAAAGTAAATTTAATATATTGTTGGCCATGGTTTATTTCGGTGAATGTTCTCCTGCCACAGTGAAACTTCGATGCAACGAACTTCAGGGGACTGTGGCAAATTGTTTGTTATTCTGAAAGGTGGTTATAGTAAAAGCCCCAAAATTAACCATTCCACCCGCCAACCGATCAGCTCATCAGTCATCACCATATCAGCTATCCCCGAAGATTTCACTGTTGGCTCTCGGGCTACACTCTTGCTATTTTCCATTGACTCCATTGCTGCACACCACCGAAGCACCATATAGTAAGAATGGCATGCACGCAAGAGACACTGACACTATGAAAACCACGGTCAAAGAGGAAGCGCTATGTCGCTTCCAAAGCACAATGTTTCTCTTTGTTTGTTTTTCACATTCCTAGCCGTGGATGCAGCAACTGTCTCGCACGAGGTGGATATGTGAATTATTCCAAAGTGGAAATCAAAGAATGCCCAGATTTCGGAACATTAATTCGTAGTACTGAGGCATTGTTAACATGACACGGAAACTGAATAATGAACGTTATTTTGAAAGGTTTGGTATTTCGAAGTTCGTAGTGCTGAAATATTCTTACATTGAAACTACAAGCACTCAGCAGGGTATCTCAGGAGACTTTTTAATGTGGAGTTCATAGTAACGAAGTTTCAATGTGTAACAAAACCCAAAATATATAATATCTGGGACATCAGTTCCGACAAAGTAAGCATTTATTGACTCGCAGCTCAAACTGTGTTCTGGTAAGAAACATATTAAATACTCCGTAAAAACAACTTGAAACACCGCATTCTAGATGCACATGCGCATTGTGGCCACCAGCTTGGCTTGGCTAGCTCGCAGCCAGCAAGCCAGCATACTGATCTTGTGTGATCATACCATTTGTGTGCCTTCTGTTTGACAGGAGACCCTGTGCTAGCCTCTCGGGGTTGCTATACCCACATTTCTTTCTCAGTGACTCGATCGTGAATAACTGTTTTATTGCTGATACCAGCATGTATGCTTATAATGACTACTATCAAATATATTGAAGGTATTTCTTGTCTACTATGGCATAATGAGGTTCGGTTTACAGCCATGGAAGGAAAAGTTGACATCGAACTAAATGTGGCTAGGAGCTACTAAGGAAATCCATAAGTTTTCCTTGTATTTAGCTGTAAACTCCTAAAAGCTAATCCGTACCTGCCACTTCTCCTGAATTTCTCATAAAAACGAATTTCAGCTCCTTTTATGATTTTACGAATCTTGTTTTAGGTGTTACAAAAACATAGGCTCAGTTTGTGAAAAACTCATTAAGGTGTAGAAGGATAGGGCACTGCAAGACGACAAAGAGAAAATCGCCTACGAGAAAGAAATTGTGATAGTCGCCATGTACTAGATGGATATTTGCTTTCAGTAAGTTTATTCAAGAAGTTCCTGAAGTAGGCGAAATCGGCAATAACACAGTCACTTAAGAGTCAGTGATCTAACAGTTGTTCCATCCTTTTATTATTCAAAAACCTCACAGCAAAAGTATTCTGTGAGGGGGAGATTATACAATATATATTTTCATAATTGGAAACATTACAAAGGGTGGAAAGAGCTAACGAGTATATACATATAATAAGTTAGATAAAATGAGATGACATTGCATAATAGTTAGCGCAACACAATATGCAATATTGGAATGAATGATGGCATACACAATGTAAGGGTACATTATTTAACACCGTCAAATTTTACAAAAGTAATGTAAGGGTACATCTCTTGACATTGGCCAAATACAGAAGTTAGCGAGAAGCATCACCCGCCGTGGTGGCTTAGTAGCTATAGTGTTGGTCTGCCAAGCATGAGGTCGCGGGATCGAATCCCAGCCATGGCGGCCGCATTTCGATGAGGGCAAAATGCAAAAACGCCCTTGTGCTTAGATTTAGATGCAAATTAAAGAACCCCAGGTGGTCCAAATTTCCAAAGTCCTCCACTACAGCGTGCCTCATAATCAGATGGTGGTTTAGGCACGTAAAACCCCATATGTTATTTTTTGTAAAGCGAGAAGCGTGTACATAATTAAGAAAAAAATTTATGAAAGCGACTGGTCAAGAAAAAATAGCAGTTATTTCATGACGAAACTTGACAGGGTTATGAATGTGGACAACATTATCAGGGAGACTATTCCGTAGTTCAATTGCTAGTGGTAACACTGATGAACTGAAAGCATTTGTGTGCCCAAAGGTGCATTTGAAGGAGTGGTCATTGTGCAAACAGCGAGATGTTCTTAACGGTTGCTACATTGTTCCAAACATTGTGTGTTGCTTGTCAGTGTAACGGGTAAATCATTGTTAATAAGCTGCATATGTACCTCATAGAACATGTGTACAAAGGGCAAACTCAAATGAAATTCTTGCTTTCATCTCTCCACCCAACCTCTTTCTTGTCATGTCCACAAAATTTTTTATAAATTTCAGTCTTAATAGGTTGGCAGGTTGACAATCCAAAACTGTTATCTTTGAAGTTTGTTTTTTCATCATGATTCCATCTTACTGCACATAACATACATATATTAAACAATCTTAGCATCACCATTACTTTCTTGTTTCCTTCCTCACCATATTCATCATTTTTAGCCCTTTGGACTTACTTCAATTCTAAAAATGGGTGTTTTTCAGATGCACCCGAATTTGGAGGATATTTTACCAGCAAACATTTTAGAGCTTCTTTTTCTTGTGTGTGTGTTCTTTATTTGAAGGCACATGGTGCCCCTTCTCACAGCTAGCGCTTAAGGTATTGACTTTGTCTACAATCTTCTCATTTGCAGGAACGTCAAACTGGACCCCTGACTATTTCATCAACACTGGTGGCGTCGGCCTCATTCTGGACCAATCGGGCAACAATGAGACATCGTCCCAGCCAATCACGGATCAGCTGAACTCAGTATTTGAGCGGGACTGGAACTCACCGTATGCGCGATGGCTGTGATACCCAAGCAGCGCCCTCTCTTAGGTCGCGCTCAGCTCAGGAGACTGCTCAGTCTTTGTGCAGCGCAAGGACAGATTGTTGGACGTGTTTGTGCCTCATGATAGGAGTCATCGACGTGTGTGATCAACCAGCTCTTTATTGGTGGCAGGAAGAGGTATGTTGCCGACGTGTTTTCCAACTCTCGACAATGGATTCATCACAGACAAGCTTCTACAGCAGATGAGAGTAGATTGGACGAGCCAGTTGGCTGATTGTTAAATGACGCAGTGTGTGTGTACGCACCTACTGTTTGTCCAGTCCTGAGGCGTTGTTCTTTAGTGGCAACTTTAGAGGAACGCTGCAAGTGTAACTATATAAGACACCTGAGGGTGTGGGCTGATTGATTGTTATGTGTTACGAGCATCGTTGCAGTTTCAGGTTCTGTTACTGAAAACCAGCAGGTGTTTCGACGTGTTTTATCCTAATCTTTCTCCAACTTGCCCCCATGATACGCCTGCAGCAGGTGTACAATGCCATCTGACATGGATATGTTCAATTGTCTCTGTTGAGTTGGCGCACAGGATGTTTGACATAATTGAGTTCTGCAAGCACATCTTTCTAATTTTCTTATACGAACTCATGCCTTGCATATTTACTTCAGCAAGCAATATTGCTCGAAATGTTGTTTTGTTTTCATGTTTTTATTATATTCTTGTACGTACTAGTGAGCTGGTGCAGAGGCTTCACAGCTGCTGGCACGCTCTGAAATAAACAATAAACAGCTGTGCTAGTTAGGAATTACAATGCTGCATCATGCTAAACCAGCACTAAATACAGGCGTGACATTGCCAGAAGTCCAGAAGATGATTGCTGAACTGTAAATGAAGTTCATCTGTTCAGGTGGCTTGGTCCTACGGTGTTCTGCTAAACAAGAGGTTACAAATCTGTTTCCTTTCCCCACAGCTTCCGTGTTCTGAGAATGCAAATGCATGCAAAACCACTCTGTTTACGTTTGTGTTAATGAAGATGAAGTATGTATTGTGACACTCCTACTGCTCTGTCTCTCATAGCCCAGATGTTACTTTGGGTCTTTAAACGTAATCAACTGATCTATACTGAGGGTGGCTGGGTATCGTGATTCACACCTCAAATGCAAAGATGGAAATGTACTGCAGTAAACCTTAGTTATAGTTCAGCGTTTCATCACTGCACTTATGTCTAGTCTGTGCTTTGTGCTGGTTAATCATGACAGACAGCTGGAATTAGCAGTTGAGAGTTGAAAGACATTGTGTGGAGAGATCATGTTTTAAGCTGCATGTCTCGGGCATGTTATGGGCAAGTTGCGAAGTATGTTGTCAAGAATATATAAGCAATTCTGTTATCGGCACGGTGCAAGCAAAGTGATGATCATGTAGGCGGAGTGACAGGGGTACGTGCAGATGAATTCGTGAGCTGTGACTGGCACAGTTGTCAACCTCACTAGTACGAGTTGTGTTGGAGGGTGAATGCATTTGGGTGCAAGTGTCAGAGTAGCTTTCTGCTAAACAATGTTGCACCTTCTGTTCCGGTACTCCCATCTTGTTAACTGATATGCAGCTACTCATTGAGTGCGATTCATTTTTTGCCTTGTGACGTCACCATTGGGCACAGCGTGAAGGGACACTTTGATATACCGTAGTTTCGTGCATTTAACCTGTACCAGGAATTTAAGAAATTTTAGATACACAGTGAAAGTGCGGGTCGTAATGTATTCTGCCTTCAGGTGGGACTTTGGAGCAATGCATTGTGCATTGCCGTGAAGCCGCACTTGGAGGCAAAATTCACTTTATAAAACTCTTAAACAAGAGAGAGGTTGAGGAAAATGGAGGCTTGAAGCAATCAGCAGTTGTCGAACAGGGAATGTCGCTGGAGCTAACATTGTCCTCCGTCCGGGCAGTCCTGCCCCGAAACAGGACAGATCCCCTTGTCGAAGCGTTAGTTCCATCGACATTCTTTGCTTGACCATTGTTGAGCATTGTCAAGAAGCTGCACTGCTCATTCCAGCATTTAAAGTGGCTCAATGTATGAAACAAAACTGTTGCTTAGAATTTGTTTTGCACTGACAGCTGCGCCGGCATTTCTTTCGTAAAGGTTTCAACACTTGTGTGCAGTTAATTGCGCGGGTTATCGTCAGCCTGTATGTTCAGTTGCACCTTTCCCTACGACTCTGTTTTATTGCTGTTCTGCATCAACCTTCCCCATCATATCCCTGCAAATTTTCCTACCTCGTCCCACTCTGCCATTCTCGGCTGCATTCCACCTTTCCTTGGCACCTGTTCTGTAACTTAATTTAGTTAATAGTGGAATGCTAATCTCTTCTATGCATTACAGAACGCTTCGAACATCACCTCTTCTTTTTAATTTGAATCATAACATCATCTACTTGTGTCAGGTCTTCAATTCATACTGCCATATTCCTGTCCACGACATTTGTTGGTCATAGATGCATAAAGTTTCCTTTTTGTTTGATTTTTTCAGCTGTAGTTTGGGGCTCAGGTTATATGTGGAATCATAGTATAACCAAAAGAAAACTGCAGATGAACTTTCCAGTTAACTTTCTTAACATGTTCAACATAATAGATTAATTTTGTTTAAGTTCTGACCAACATTTAGAGAACATGATGGCTAGGGCTTTACAGGGTCGAAAAATGTGTTTGGTGCAACATTCAGACACTTTAATGGCACCTGTAGTATACTCAGTACAATTTATTTCTTTGAATATGTGCTTCTGTTGTGAACTCTTGTCTATTATAGCAGTTAACTGTGGCAAACGAGACTTGCTGGGCTTGTATCATGACAAGGAGCAAACCTGAAGGGCTTAGTACTTTTTAACTGAGCTATGAGCAGTTCACATAAATTTAAAGGTGGGCCAACTTGAAATTTGGATGTATGTGAGCTTAAAATTTGGGGCTGGGCCAACTTGAAATTTTGGGATGGGTCAACTTCAAATTTGGAGGTAGGCCAACTTAAATTTGGGGGTTGGCCAACTTAAAATTTGGGGGTAAGCCTGCTGAAATTTGGGGCGAGCCAACTTCAAGTTTTGGCGGGGGCCAACTTAAATTTGGGGGCAGGCTAGTGCACAATACAAATTTCTCCGAGGAAATGCATAGCTTATATAATATGTAAGGAAGCTTTCCATTTGGAGATGGCGCAATAAACAATTTTAAAGCTTTTTATGCTATCCAGTAGGTTTCTTTTTTTGCTTGTTCCTTCATTTGCTACCCTGCTTTTCCCCCTCTTAAATTCCTGCATTCTTCTTTTTTTATAGAACGTATGAATGAGGCTCTACTGTAAATGCAGGAGGTGCAGGTTTTTGGCGCTAATACATGGAGTTGTTGATAATGCCTGAATTTATTTACACTTTTATTCAGAAAGTCTGACTACTAGATTTCAATTATTTTGTGTTGGTGATGTTTCCATGAAAAATAGCTGCCTACCTTAAGCTATCATCAGCATCATTGGCCTATTTTATGTCCATTGCAGGACATAGGCATATCCCTACAATTTCTAATTACGCCTGTCTTGCCCTAGCCGATTCCTACTTGCACCTGCAAATTTCCAAATTTCATCACCCCACCTAGTTTTCTGCCGTTCCTGACTTCCATTCCCATTGGCATCCATTCTATAAGTCTAATAGTCAACCGGTTATCTACCCTACACTTTACAGGGCCTGCCTAGCTCCATTTTTTTCCTCTTAATGTCAGCTAGAATATCGGCTATGCCCGTTTTCTCTCTGATCCACACCATTCTTTTGCCAGTCTCTTAACGTTACGCCTGACATTTTCATTCCATCGCTCTTTGTACGGTCCTTAGCTCATTCTCGGGCTTCTTTGTTAACCACCAAGTTTCTGCCCCATATGTATACCTTAAGCTATAGCATTGTAAAGTTTTGATGTCATTCGATGGATGCTTACATTGTGTATCCAAGGTTCTGGGTCTCATTTAAGGTAATCATGGGACAATGATCACACTGAACGTAAATTTCCATTTATCAGCATATTTAATGACTTGGAGGCATACTTGTGATTAACATTTATGCACATATTTGTTTGCACTGTTGCTCAAACACCCAATGCAATATTTGTCTATAAATAAACAAGTTAACGAATGTGATAGGACAAAGAGGGGAGGGGTTGGCCAGGTGAGCTGCAGGTAGTTTAATATGTAGGTACCGTCAACATAGATTCGAATGCGAAAAGCAAATAGCTCATCAGAATTCCTGTTATGCGTAATTTCATAAAAGTGCAACATGTAATCGCTTTGTTGGAAAAAATCTGTGGGAAAAGAAACAATTTTAAACTACCTGACAGGAGCACAAAGCTGCAACAGAACCCAAATGGTTTCTCAGAAAGCCTCGCAGTTGGTGAAAAGCGCAGCTTGGTTCATTTCTCTTTCATAAAGCTTCCTCCACCTTGCAGGTTTTTCACAGAACCATTTGTAATACGCATTGTGACAACGTTTGAAAAGTGGTGTTGCACAAGACTGCATTGCCATGCGCACATTGTCACGTCGAATGAAGAAATGCAAGGTTTTGTGTGACTGGGCAACAGTGCTTACAGAAACACGAACGGTGGCATTTGTTACAGGCACATCTAAGCATGTGCAAGGCCAGTCTGACGTATGCCCTACACTTGGCCAACATTTATCAAGCGCTGAATGGCAGTATATGTCACTTACGTATTCTCCTCTTATCAACTTATTTTGTATCATTATTATTTTATACTTAAGTTCACTCAGAACCTGTTGCATACTGCCGATTACCCCACCACTGCTGCCAGAGTAGTGGGACGGATCGCAGGTTTATAGCGAAGCTGTTAGGGTAAAGATGCTCACTGCGTTGACCATCAACGTGTGGTTATTGTAATTTATGTTACCACTCCACGCCATTGCGTCCTTGCACTTTGTTTGATCTCATGCACTCTTTCGAAACGTGGCAGCATATCTCAGGCCTGCTTGAGGGTGATGATTGGTGTGGTATTTCCCTTCGAAACAGGGCAATGGCTGGCATAACCACACTCCAGCATACTATTCAAGTTTTCATGCAACTTTGTAGTGTTGCTATGTTTTAATTCCTCTCCTCATTGTCTGTATAATAAGCACATGATTACACTATCCTGTGGCCATGTACCAAATTTTTCTTGTTATCACTTTGATTCTTCTCTACTTGTACGCCACCAATTTTTCAACGTCTTTTGCCCTCTGTCCGTCCCACCAATCTTGAAGGCAAATGAGCTCCCTCTTGTGACTGCCATGCAGTGTCCTGTTTTTAATCAAACCGTGACACAAGAGTTCAAATTAACCGTATATGGGATTCAATTTGTTTGAGTTTGGTATTCAAGTAATCCCATTCAGACACTGTAAAGGTTTGCAATTTTGCTGAAATATGCATGGCGAATGTATTACTTACTGTGACGAGTTAATTTTTTTATCAAGATATGTCAAAATATTCGTAATAGCAAGGCTCTTGAGTCATTACCAACGTTTTTAGATTGGATCAGTTGGCAAAGAGCGTGGCCTTCCCGTGGCGCGGAGCGGGTCGGTGCCATCGCCGACCAGGCGGTGGCGCTGCGGTAGCGTTGGGATCGGTCTCTACGCGTCGTTTGCTACTTTCTGAAAGGTGCCGGCAAGCGACCACCACATTCATTGGTAGTCGCCCTCTTATGCGAGAAGCAGAAACGCAAATTCGCTCTCACGTTACTTGGCTTTAGTGAAAAGCGCCTTTTAAATAGTTGTATATGAACATTACAAAAAAAAAACACATAAGACAGGGCAAAAAAATTGAGGCATAGAATGGGCAGTGCGCTTACTTTCATTCCGCTTCCTGTTGTAAGTAAGGGATGTTTATTTTTCGCCAGTATACTTAACAAATCAGCCCAGAATCCCGTAATACTCAACCATATTCCAATCTTACCTGAAAACGCCTTACGCGGGCAAAAAACTCCGGGAAAGCCTACAAATTCAACAACCAGCAAGGAAGCAAGAAAAAATGCCTTGTAATTTTTATTTGATGTTGTGAAAGGGAATGCAGGAGGTAAATTAATTACAGCGACATATTTATAATAAGAAAACTGTTTACAGTGAAGGAGCTGTGCAGGAAGCCTTCACATTAGCTTGACTTTCTTTCGGGCAGATGCGGCCCTTTCCGAAGAGCTGAGGCTCTTGCAGGCATCTTTTGAGGCAAAATGCATTCGTAGCACAATGTATGAATGAAGAAGCTCTGCAGTAGTGGTGTCCTTGTGTATGGGACAACCGACACTTGTCACATCACAGTCCCCAAGTGCGTCGAGAAGGGTCCAAAAAGTGTCGGAACAGAGCCGGTTCCTTTGCAACTCATCTGAAATCTTGTTTTCAATACCTCGAAACATACAGAAAAGCTCCCATGATGGCAACTTGAGGCATCCAAGCGTATGTTCCCTCTCCAAAGTGAGAAATGCCTCTGGGCACTCTGCATTTTGGGACTGGATGCTACATATACAATCAGAGCATCTATTATGTTTGAGGAAAGAGTGAACAAGGTAGCCGCACAAGTAGTAAATAACATAGTCCTGTGCTGCTGGCATGGAGTATCCGTGATCAGGTGCTGTCAGTGCTGTATTCTGCGTAGTAGAACATATCTCCGCCAACTTTGCCTCTACTTTCTCCTGGAGTCTTTCATGGGATGAAAGTTTGTCCTTCCTTCCCCTTTTCATGCTGTCGGCTACAGTGGTAAGCACAAAGGTCTGTTCCTCATTCACATTCCCTGTGACACAAGTACTGATTGGGGTATACAGGCTCAGAAGCCTATATATGTGTGCAAAGCTGATTAGAGTGGGGTGATCTTCATCACCTCCGTAGCTTCTTGTCACACCAAAAAACCTCTGGAAAAAAATGAAATAACAAGGTGGTTTCTTCATGAAACAAACTGCACAAACATCAAGGTTATAAACAAAGAAACTGTACTGCTTACCTCTAGAGGATCTTGGTTGAGTTTGCCCGTGAGCACATAATGCACTCCTTTGGAGAGGAGGTCTGCTACAAGGTCCCGTACTGACGCAAGTGTAACCCGAAGAGATTCCATAGTAACTTGCGACGCAAACATCACTGTCCCTTTGGTGATATGGTTTTCCTCGGTCTCATTTACAGCATCAAGGAACTCTTGGATGACCTTTAAAATGAACCATCAAGCAAATTCCTTTAACAACAAGGCAACAGAAGGTATGAAATATCATCTCTACCTTAATTTCCTTTGATGAACTTCGTATTCCAAGCCAGGGGAGCTTCACATTGAGGGCATCGAATAGGTTGTTCACCATCATGGTGAATTCAGTAGTTCCATGGCAGTCTTTCAGATCAGGCTCCTCTAGCCTCTGGTAGACCTTTAGCCCAATGGCGGTGCTACGGCTGAAAAGCCTGAAGAACAACATATGGGGAAAATTTTTCAGCTTTATTTTTTATAAACATTCATTGATGCACATAAACAAAGAGTAGTTAACGACGAAATACATATAGATATGGCATTTTTGTTTACCTGTACAGCCAGTCTCACATTCATCTTTCGTAGGTTGTCTGGGCTTACATGCTCGTTTGTCAACTTCGGTACCACCCGGAGCTGCTGTTTGCCATCTACTTTTTGGAGTTTTCGGTAGTGGTCAAAGTTTATCTTGTGTTCACCGATCTGTAATTTATAAAGGATTAGATGAAAAAAGGCGCTCCATTGCACATCACTCTACAGTTGCTTAAGGATGAAAAGTAAGCAAAAGCATTCAAACCCACATACCATGCCATACTTGCGAGGCAGAAGATGGTTCCTTATACACTTGATAATGTGGGGAACATCGCAAAGGAAGTACAGCTGCTGATCAGGCACACAAGGATGGTCAACTTTGTGTTTCGGTGCGTGAAGCTTGCCTTTGATACCGAAACATGACCACATGGCCTTGTTAGTGCTGGCACCATCACTGATTACAGCGACGACAACTGCATTATGCTTACATAGCTCCAAAATGGCTTCCAAAACAAGCCTTGCCAGCACTCTTCCAGGGGCTGCATGTCTTGTCGCGAAACTTGCAATCGGCTGCACCCAAGAGTGAAACAATGGCACAAACATGAGGACCAAAGCATGGTCAGCTGTTGTTTCTGAGTCATGGCCATCTCCATAGTCAACAAAGCCGTCAACTTTGTAGGTACTCTTGTTAAATGCAACCACCTCTCGCACCTTCATCTCGTCCAGTATCAGGGCTCCATAGCATTGCACTCCTGTTCTGTTCTTCATAAAGGCCCCGACACTGGCAAGAGATACCTTGTTGAAGCCGAATTCACAAGGCATTCCGTTCATCATTTGTCTGAGCCTTGTCACGGTTGGAAGTGGCATGAGCTTCATCTTTGTCATTAGTCTATAAGCTCTTGGGCTTGAAATTCTTAACAGAAGGCAAGTCATAAGCCATTCCTGTTCATAACGGCGTCCTCGTGGCAATTTCGCTTTTGCCGCTTTCAATGCTGCCCGAAAGGCAAGTTGCTGTGCTTGTGGAAGATTCTCCATCGCTTTGTCGACTTCGCTTAATGAAACTTCTGACAAACGGCGCGTCAGTGTACCCAGCTGTCTTTTTGCTTTTTCGCGAAAGACAGTGGCCCTAATCGCCTTTTTCCTTAGGTTCTTAATTTCGCATTGTGGCTTCAGTTTTGTGCTTTTTTGGGGGCGGCGCTTAACTCTATCCACAAAATTTTTTTTTGTTTTCTTGCATGGAGGGCACAAGCATTGATCTGACAGCACCATGCATTTCTTGTTTCGCCACACACCCTGCCTTTTAACAGCTGTCATTGAAGATGAAATGCCTGGAAACAACTCACATTTACACCCAGTACAAATCTTGAGGGCATCGATGTAGCGAAGAAATCTTGCTACATTCTTCTGGCTTGTCAGTTGAGTCTGAATGTTTCCATTTTTATCGTTGTCGACGATGTAGCTGCACGGCGGGACAAGCACACCTCTTGAACTAACTTCAACCGTCAAGTCTTGTCCGATTACTACGGACTTTTCAATGCGTACAATGCCCCCGGACTCCTCCAGCTTGTAGAATATAACCTGGTTGGTCGAAGCCTTCACACGCCACGACTCAAACGCTTGACCGTCCTGCATAACAGCAAACCAGGGCGCAGCTTCTAGCGTACTTACTTCGGCGCATTCACCGCCATCCACGCCGTGACTTGCGTCGTCGTACAAACTCCCATCACTTTGGCAGGAAGCAACTTGGGCAGGAACCACTGTTCTCACTTTGGGTGGTTTTCTTGCTGACTTGGGCGTCTTTGGTTTTGACAAATGCTCAGGTATGTTTGGAAAAATTCGAGGCACCGCGCATTCCCTCAGGGTCCACCTGCCTCGCGGTATTCTAACGGTTTGACCATTCACGACGTGCTCATAACAGCTTATGATGTCTGCAGGCTCAAAATGAATGTCACAAACGTACGTTTTTGACGTCACCTTGAAGTTTTTCCGCGGGATCGCGTTTTCCCACGCCTTCAATACGTGAGGGTCCTTTGGGGGCTTGAAAAAATGTCGCGGCACAGGACTTGCCGCTGCCAAAGCATATCCCGAACGACAGCCCGGCGCGCTGCACGTCGGCATGTTGAGAATTCGCGCTGACACTTCACGGCATCCACTCAAACACGTAAGGACGCTCACTGCACAGAGTTAATATGTTTGCGGAACGCGTTAAAGCAAAAAATACAGGCGTGATAAACGCGCGAGCACCAGCAACGTGACAAAAACACATGGCCGAGGCAAGCCTCGCTCTTCAGATTAGATCTCAACGGAACTGCAGCGCCATCTCTCGCAACGGCGACAAAACGGCGCCGCCTCTCGCAGCCAGTTTGCCAACTCATAAATCTAAAAACTTTGGTCATTACTTACTTGAGCATAGTATTTACTGGTTTTACAAGTTTGACCTGTTTGTACTTCGTAATGAAGTGAGAGCCCATATTTCTTTGGACTACATACCAAACAGCAAAAATGTATAGCCTTTTCACTGCTGGACCATTGGCATGCACATTTATTGATTTCTTTAATGTCATGCATAAAATCATGTAAATGACATTCAGTATTCCTAAAGGAAATGATTTGTATGTCTGCACATAATTTCACTGCTGTACTACTTCTAGTTTTTGCACAGGCAGCTGAATGTACTCGACAGTGAGTTTTCTTTCTTCTTTTTGGGCGAAATCTAGTTGACATATCACCAGAACAAAGATTAGCTAATTTTAAGTTGATTCACAGGGCACATTTACCAGTAATCGTGCGTCTAAGGAGCTGGAGCTTCTTGTGCTAAGCTGGCTGATTCCTATTGTTTTGTACATGAGCTGTGCACCTTATGCTATTTTGCACGATGCAGAAAACGCAGTGGAGGCTACTTCACCCCTACACTTTTATGTTCTTTGTTAAGTTTCACATCGCATTCGAGGTGTATGGTTTGTTTGGGGCCTCAGTGGTACGGTGTACTGTTGCACCAGGCCAACTGTTGTTATTGCTATGAAAGATCCTGTACATAATGGTCTGTTCTGCATAATGAACTATGTAGGTCATTCTTTCCATTGTGACTTCTTCCTCTGTGTTAGTGCATGAGACCAGATAACCTAAGTGAGCAAACCTTTGTAGTAATCTGTGCTCCAGATTGTGTTTAGTAAAACCATGTAATCCGAGCAAATAGTGGCAATTCTGGTAGAGTGTGCTTGAGGCAGGCTGCTCTCATTTGTATAACACTTCCCATAGGCTGCAAGCATGTTTTTGTGATTTTTCATTGTTTCATCTTGTCAATCTTTAATTGAGTGTGCTTATTTGAAGGATGTTTTGACATGGACATTCACTTGTTTGTAGTTGTTGTCTTCGCGGCCGAGCAACAAGATGAGCACTTTGTTCACGTTTACTGAATGCTAAGCCACCTCTTCACACCCGTCATGAGAGGAATTGTTCAAATGCCGCGGGCAGTTTGTTCTTATTTTTTTTTCTTGCAAGGTACTTAGAAATGAGGTGGTGTAATGGTTGGTTGCATAAACCAGACCATAAAGGTTACAAATGCTTTTGGAGCAGAAGCCACTAGAGCAGTCACCAAGGACAGGTGAAGCCGTAGCTGCATATTCCTGTATCTGAAAGACAATGCCATGTCTCCATGACAATCCGAGCAGTATGCAAATCACGTTTCATGATAAATTGCACAATTAATATTCAATCAAAACTTGCTGCGAGCAGTTCAAATGCTTACTTTCCATTTGCTACTTCCTTCCTACTGGTGATCTATTTCATACTCATTGGTAGAATTTATCTTCATTGACATATGTCAGAGAAGACATACTCAACAACTTGCATGCAATGTGCAACTTGATTTCTAAGTTAAAGCTTGCAGAATATGCTACGGGTGTGTTTTGATTCTGACCAACATTGGTGACAGTTTGTGTTGTCTACTAAAAAGACAGCTTCGAGACCAAGTAATGGAACGGATCTGAAATACGTCTCTGCAACTTGATGCCATTTCGCGTTGACAAGAAAGAGCCAAAGACACATATTATTGCTTTCTTTTAACTTTGTTCAAACGTATTAAACCACAGCGTAGCATACATTGAGTACATAAGGAAATGTGACTGCATTGTCTTGTGCGCAGAACAGCCCTCTCGTCGAGTTTCAAAATTTTCTATTTGGCTGCCATCATGTTTGGACAGAAAAGTAGTCGGCATTGTCTTTTACTTCAGTGCCATCTTCATGAAGCTGTCTCTTTTGCCGGCTTCATCAGAATCGGAATAAGACTTAAGATTGCTCCTGTCCGCTTATCTTTCTATTTAGCCATCTCCAACGGGCATTGGTGCACAGCCTAAGTTTTCTGTTGCTCGCCAGGCACTACTGCTTTTCGTGCTCGTAATAACATGCTGTTTATTACTTCGCTTTTTCTGAATTTCTTTTCCACTCCAGAAGCCCTTTTGTATCCTCCTTGGGGAAGCGGTATGAAATTTAGAGGACGTTTAAGCTTTGCCTTTAAGAGGAACACGACAGCATTCAAAGATACCTGACTGCTTCTCATGCTTCCGAGCAACTGCAGCATATGTAACCATAATGTTTTCCCAGAAACGCTGGCGGCGAGCGCTATGCACGAAGGCAGCTTTCTGTGGTGCGCCGCAGAAGATGGACCTCAAGGGGCAGCTGGAGAAGGGGTTTCTGTCTGCGTAACAGAATTATGTTTTCTCGTATATTCAGATTACAATCCGACACTATCGTGCCTGGAGGTTGTGTGTAAATCGTACTTCACGAATTTTCTGACGCATTTTGTTTTGAGAAATTCAATTTGTTCAGTAATACCTATGCACCATGTGGAGGGCCTGCGTGGATCAGGATGCGGGGATCAGGGTTTTTCTCATACAGACAACAGCGCCGATGCCAGATCTTGTGTGACACGGGGCCCTTAATGCCATCGCATTAAAACTTGAATGGCAAATGCCTAATGCACTACATAATGATGCACTTTGTATATATGTACAATGAACATCTGAACATCACATCTGACAGTGTTGCCGAGTGCCAATGTATTATCTTTGCTGTGCCCATGCGTAGTGGTCTTTGGCTGTAAAAATGCCAAAAAGAAATGAATGTATTCAATACGCCTCTGACTATGCATAAGGTGCACGGTGACCGTCTTTCTGAAACATGCACCAGTGGGGTTCTGCATTGATGTACCATCTGCATTTTCACCTGCCTGTTATTTTCCTCGCATTTCCCTGAGGAGCACATAAAAGGAATGTGAATTCCATACTTGAGATTCCTGCTAAAGTATGCCAGAAGGCAGACTCTGTATTTCTATTGACAATGTACAACTAATATTTGTATAGTTAAGTGTGTTTGTTAGAATGTACAACTGCAAAGCAACAGGGGGTCCATGAACTCACTTTGTACAGAAAAGTGCCAAGTAAATAAAAATGTGTCAGTCAAAAATTGTTTCTTTCATTCTTTTCTTCTCTCTCCTTTATTTTATTATTACTTTTGGTCTATTATTTCGAAGCATGAAAGTCAGAGTTAGCTCCAAACTTTAGAGCATACATAGGGGAAATTCTTTTGTAAAACTAATATTAGACATTTATAGAACATTTATTTTAACATGCACTGCTTTTTATTCGTGGCTTTTTGTAATATTTTATCATTTTTCCTCCTCCATCTTTGCACTTTCATATCACAAGAAAGGCCGCATATGTTCATTGTTTTTGTTTAAAAAAATGGAGGACGCTTATGCGTCGCCTTTAAGCGTGGAACGCGATAGCATTCAAATATCCCTGACTGCTTCCCACGCTACCCGGCAACTGCAGCTTACGTAACCGTAATGTTTACTGGGAAACGCTGGCGGCGAACGCTATGTGTGAAGGCGAGTCTTGCGGTAGAAACGCGGCCTCTGCGTGGGCCGATCCCGGAGGTAGTGCACAGCCGTGCCAGAACGATAATTTTAAGGTTTTTGTTATTGTATCACCGTTTTAATATTTCAGTCTGAGAAGATTTAACATAAAAAGCATGCGCTATCGGTATTTTGTTTCGTGACATTTGTTTGTGGACTGTCAGTCTCAAAGCTCCGAGGGATACCTTTGAATCTAAGACGAGGTGTGAGCAATTTTAGTGATTGAATTGGTGTGGCAATATAACGCGCATATACCGCATGTCACGTAGCCAGGCGTGGTATATAGATATACCTAAATATATAAGTTAAATATAATCTAAATAATTTTCGCCCACGGGGATGCCGACACTGGATTTTCTTCGATACTGGGCCCTTAACGCTATCGCGTTAATATCTGTTGATAAGTGGGAATGTGTGCTGTGTGAGCTTGAGGCCAGCTCTGCTTTTCTCCTCTGCATGTGAAATAGAAAAATTGTCCTCGGTAAGCGACTGTTGAGCCGATTTGAATTTAAATGTTTAAATCTATAGACGCTTTTGTGAACAGATTTTTACAATCTTGCCGTTCATTGTTTTTTTATTATTATTACAGATAGACTGCGAAAAATCGGACCACGTTTAAAAGGATATAGAAGCACTAACTTTACAACTCGCATCCCAATTCTGCGCTCTGTATAATTAAGGCGCCTGCCATACACAAATCTTATCTATCAGTTTATATGAAATTGGTAGTTTCCTTATATGACTTTACAAGTTAACTGTGTCTCACTTTGCTGAAATCTTCGGCATACTTTGTGAAAATACTCGGTCCTAAATCAATACTCTGTTTAAAGAGGGCAGGTATAACAATTTCTTTTTCTTTAATTGATTTATTTAAAACGGCAGTAAGAAGAAAATATATAACATTTCCTGTGTACTTGGATAAGGGTCCTCATGTGCTAAAGCCATGGTAAAAGTACACCTCGCCGCTGTTTAAATTAGGTCCTCAGCCTTTTGTACAGATATTCACAAAAAGCGGGGAGAATTCCAACGCTGTAGCATGAAGTTTCAAAATCTGTAAATCAACAGAGAAGTATCCCGTGCAAATTCCCCAAACAGCATCTAAACACACACGGGCTGCTGAGAACGAGGTTCCGGGATCGAATCCCGGCCAGGGCGGCCGCATTTCGATCGGGGCGAAATGCGAAAACACCCGTGTACATAAATTTAGGTGCACATTAAGGAACCCCAGGTGGTCGAAATTTCCGGAGTCCTCCGCTATGGCGTGCGTCATAATCAGAAAGTGGTTTTCAATCAATCAATCAATCAATCAATCAATCAATCAATCAATCAATCAATCAATCAATCAATGTTTATTATTACATAAAAATAATATACAGATAGAGGTATACAGAAGAAGTTAAAGTTAAAAGTTAAAGTTAAAGAAGTCGTAGTTAAAACTGAATTGGGACTTCCTGTTCAAGTTTAACATAAAAGTTCATTTGGCAAGCAACAACAGCCCAACTGGTACAATTCCAGTAATAATAAATAATGAGATACAAATATGAGTAGATGAAGTAATTAATAGACAATATAACGGCAGTAAGCAATATTTAAAAACCCATAAAACGCAAAACCCCATAATTTAATTTTTAACACGCACACACATATCGCCGTGTTGTTCTGAAAAAGAACCAATAAATTGAATTGGATTTTTGAAATAGACTCAGGCAACAAGACAGAGGGATGCCGATCGACGTCTTCCATGTTTAGCCTCGGCGGGCCTACTATACGAATCGCAGGATCAGCGCTCCCGAAATAGTGCAGGATCCCCATGCACTAGCTGTATCTTAAGTATGTACCTAGCTTTGTAACTGCGCGAAAAACTGTCACTTGTGTGTTTGGTTAGTTCCATATCTGCCCTAGCGCCCACACACCTTCAACAGCACGCGCAAGACGTTTCACGTACCCCAGTGCGACTGCGCCCCCATACAGCATATATCCTTTTTTTTTTTTTGTCGGCGTAGCAGATATATTTTTATCGCCCTGTTCCGAGTCTATAGGTTGATTCGAATTCGTTTCTTGCAGGAGCCTCGATAGCGCAGTGTAACTCACACTTTCAATGCAATGCAAATATCGCCGTACAAACATAATGCTTACAGCCAATACAGCCATGAAAAGTTCCAAACTGGACTCATGATCAATCGACTTCCTTCAGTGCTCCGCCTTTGAAAGGTAAATATTCTTTTTTCGCTGCCCACGCAAAATATCAAGAAACGCTTCCGAGGCGTTTAAACGAGCGCGTCAAGCGAGCACGCCTTCGCTCAATACGTCAGGCGATCGCTAACAGCATTCATGCCAGGAATTCTGAAAACGTCATGCACCGGGGATACTCAAAAGAGCGAAATAGGGAGAGAAAGGGAGGATCGTTGTCGTGAGTGATAATAAAGGCACCGCATTCAAAGCGCTCATACGCTGCACCAGAATCGCAAGGTCTACACAGCTAGAGAAACCGTTAAAACTTGCTGCTTTCCTCGATCTCAGTTGGCTCGGTAGTTTTCGACTAGGTTTGTAGTGCTCAACTCGCCGTTCAGTCCTAGGTTAGTCCTATCTACTGCGCTTACGTTGGCCACTTAGGCTAATCACCCATGTTCATTTTATTGTCGAATTGCCTTGGCATGCGAGAACGCTCGTGCAGGCTCTGCTGCCCTTTCCCGGAGAGGTCTGTCCCTTGTGTTTGTTAAGGCTTATTTCATTTATAAAGTACTTGAGCAGGCCCGTCGTATCCAAGTGGCACAGTAGCCAGCTGACCACATGCGTTAAACCAGCGTTTAAGCCTTATGCAATTGCTGAGCCTTTTCGTTAGGACTCGCTTGGTCTTCTGGCGGACTGCATCCGTGCCACAGGCACCCTCGACATGAAGGCCATCACTGCCGTGGAAGCCTGGCGAGACACTCGCGAAGGCAGCGCCGTGGTGAGGCAGTATCTGAAACTACTTCGCGTGCTGGGCTGCTGCTTCGTGGAGGGCCTGTTCTCCGAAGACGCGTCCCAGCTGGAAGCCAACCGATGCTCCTGGTACCTCGCGTACAGCGCGTTCGTCCTTTCGGCGCTGTGGACCACCGCGGTCGTCAACATCGTCCGCTTCCTGGTGGACGGCACCATAATGTCCGAGATCCTGGCCATCGCCTGCTTCATGTACATCGTCCAGCTCACGAGCGTGGTCGGGCCGGCTTTCTTCAACTCGCCAACCATCGTGCGGGCCTTGGCGAAGAGTGCCCGCTTTGAGCTCAGGAACCCCAGCCGGCGCTTGGTGGACGAGCTTGGCCGAGAGAAGGTGAGGGAGCTGTTTGAACTGTTGGAGGCGCTCGGATCGTTCATGTTACGGGAAGTAATTAACAGGAAGCTTTCATTAGCTCGAGGCCAGTTTTGCCGCCCTATACCATGAGTGTGTACCATACTTATTATATGCATGCAACTCCCGTTAATTCGACTTCTCGCTTAATTCGAACGCGCTGGGAAGTCCCGGCGAGAAACCGTTCATTAGTATGAAAAGAAAGCTCGTCTAGTTCGAATGCGAAAGCGTGTTGCCTCTGTTCTATTCGACCCCCACCGGTGCAGCCTCATCCCTGCAGCAGTGATTAATATCTTTAAAATGCAAGAAACTCGGCACACATCGCTGCTGGTTCCCTAGGCGACGACAGCGACGGCATAAATTTATCAGGCATGGTTGATGAACATTTGCGCTTTGCCTTGGGTGATTTCTCTTTTGACAATTTTGTAAGCGCCGCCCAGGGCTCCCTACTGAATCCACCAGTAACCACACTGTACTTGGAAGACGTAGAAGCATTTTCCTTAGCCTACCTGTAAACCAATTTAAAATGAACTTGAAGCACATAAAAAGTAAATGTCAAGATTATGTCTATGTAAATTTATAGTGTTAAAATATTTTACAAGTCATGGGCTTTCAAGCTACGTCGTCCATGTCTAAACATACATCTGCAAGCTGAAACGCTCTCCACTGATCTTCCATAAATATTGTAAAACTTGCACTTAAAAAAAAACGAAGCGCCAGTTTTGCTATTTGATAACACTGTGACATGAAGAACTGTTGCTGTTTTGTGAACCATACCTACTGGAACGCCTAAATCAGAAACTTTGAAAGTACTAGCTTGTAGTTTGTGTCGAATGGTTGTATTGTTATCTTCATTTTTTTTACGTGCGGTTCACAGTTTGCTACTATACTTGAGGCTATGTGTAAAGTACTGATTTTTTCTGTGATAAACGACTTAATGGTAGCAATTTAGAGAATTGCGACATATAATGAAGCTGTAAACACGACACGTTATTGTATTTCAAGTTTCGGAATTTCCGACAGGTTTTGTTTAAAAATCGAAGCTCCAAGTAAAATATATTCTTGTAGCAGTCTGGAGAATCTACATTATTTTTGCAAAAGCAACAAATTTGATAAAAATCTATTAAGCAATCGTGGAGTGGGAGCATGTACATTTATTTAAGATGAATTAAATTGGTCGAATATGAGCTGATACAGGCTAAGAAATGAATCATTTTTCTCGGCATTTACTGAAGCGAGTCTGGTAACGTTTGTTGCAGTAAAATATGAAGACAATAAATAAAAAAATAAAAGACAATAAAAATAAAACTAAAGTAAAATAAAAGTAAATTATAAAAGTAAAATAAAAGACAATAAATTTTTGCGGCACTCAGAAAAATATCCGCTTATATCTATAAATGCAACAAATTTGTTTAAAATTCGCTCGGCGACAGCGCAATGGGGGCGTATACAGGGTGTCCCAGCTAACTTTAGCCAGAGTTTAAAAATATGCGAATGCCACGTAGCTGGACAGAACCAAAGTAATGTTATTTGCTGTTGCTTGAAAATAGTGAGATTATATTTTGCATTCCGCCTAATTACATCATTTGCCTTAATTGATCGACTTCTCCATTATGATTAGATGAAAAATGTCCATGAGAAAATTTTAGAGCAAGATGAAAAACTCCCAATACAGCTTTCTGTTGCTCAATACGTGCTACATAAAAGTGTTTTTTTCTGAGCGTGAAAGAATCCTGCGAATACACGCTAAGTGCCTCGAGCGGCCAGTCGTGCTGCAATCGTGCGTGTATTTGCGAGCTTCTTTCACGCTCGAAAAAAACCTTTATGTCGCACGTATTGAGCAACAGAAAACTGTATTTGGAGTTTTTCATGTTGCTCTAATTTTCTCATTTAGACGTTTCATGTAGTTAGAATGTTTCAGAAGTTAAATAAATAATTAATCCTAATTATCTATATAGGCGGAATAAAAAAATCTGGGCATCTCCAAGCGACGGAAAACAATTATTCCCTTGGTTATGTCCAGCTACGTGGCATTTGTATATTCTTAAAGTTTGGCTAATTTTGCGTCGAACGCCCTGTATATGTTTGCGGTGCAAAAAGTTGGGTGGGTATGAGCTGTTGCATGGTAAGAAATCAATCGTTTTTTTTTTTTCATCGATTTGACTGATTTTCTTGGAGAGCGCTGAAATTAAAAGAGAATGCCATAATAATTCTGCTCTTGACATAGATATTCACTTTTAATGAGCAGACTGTCTTTAAAGTACTGACATGGTTGAGTTTAAAGAAACATAAGAAGCCAAGTTTACTATCGGTTTAGTCAACACTGCAGTAAGTCTCGCACTCTTATACACTGTTACTGCTAGCTCTCTTGAAGCGGAGGAAACTAACAGAATAGTTCAGAGTTGTACCGGCTGTAAAAAATTATACGTCTTTAAATAAATGATCGTCTTTAAGGTTCTCCCATTTTTCGACAATTTTTGTTGACGCTTCAGTGCACCGGGGTATGGGAAACTCTTCCGGCAGTTCCTATATTACACATTTCTCGTTTAAACGCAGCAACCTTTGCTAAATGGGTGTCGTGATAAGGCAATGGGAGCAATTTCGCCTTTGGGATGCATAAAACTTTGGCGGCTATGATCCTAAAAAAAGCAGCCCTAGCGGGCGGGACCGCAAGTAAGTAAGGCGCAAATGAGCGAAGCCCCGCCATGAAACGGCAAAAGAAAGAGTGAAGCTCGCGACAGTACCTTACACTGTGGGAACATGTGAAGTCCTGTAAGCATTTGTCAGGGCTACGGTGTACAAATCGCCCACGTGTCCTTCCGAAAACTTGGCCAACAGGTGGTCCCCGCGAAAGGCCCTTTGAAGCACACAGACTACGTGAGGTTGACCTACTAGATACCACGCAAGGAGCGTGACATGTCGGACATGGGCGAGAGCGGAAATTTTAAACGGCGCTGGGAGCAACACATGAATGACGTTTGCAGAGGTCACACAGCCGCGAATTAACGCCCTGGCGTAACATCGCGAACTAACCGGACACAGCATTGACTGGGATTCGGCAGCCATCATCGCAACTGAGAAACATTTATCGGCACGTTTGTTTTCAGAATCACACTATACAATCGACTGTACGATTGATAAACAGGGCGCGGGGTAATCTTCCCGAGAGATACACCCGCACGCTGCACCCCCTCACCCATAAATTGTCGAGCGCTCTTGCTCGCGTCTTCATTGTAATCGAGAGATACGTACGGGGCACGAGACTTCATGTTTTTTTAATAACATTATTCTATTTTTATTTTATCCATGCCGTGCGCATGTTTTTTGCAGTTTTCTTCGAACACTAGACTATGAGCTGTACATAGCGCGTCAAAAAATCGGCAGTGAACGGTCATTTTTCTCATGCGTTCCTGTCTCGTGTCCATGTTTCGCGTGGCTGTCATAAAACATATGATCCATAGACGCCACGTACTATCGTCTGTTGTTCCTCTGCTGCACGCATAAGGTATGTGCAAGAGCGATGTCGTATTAAGTCACCCAACAGGCCTGGACGCCGCCTGCCGGAAGCGTACGAGCGCCGTCTTCGCCGGAACTACGTGGCAGTGGCGGTTTTCATCGTGGGCCAGATAGCCATGAAGGTCTACTTTCTGGTAATGATCTTCCTCCCGCTGGACAGCGCTACCAGCGTGGCTCGCTTCAGCGCCATCTTGGCCATCACGGCGGTGGCGACCGTCTGGTCGGGCGCTCCTGCCGTCTGCACGACTCTGATCGGTCGCTGGCTTAGCGCCCACGTCCGCCTTATTCGTACGAACCTGGAGATTGTAGGTACGTGGTGGGAATTAAGCACAGTCAAAATATATATACCATCCGGAAAATAAATGTTGAATTTTGAGGGTGTTTCTGGTCCCAGTCTGGTAGCCATACATCATCCTAACGTAAATTCGTGTCCGCCGTATCGAAATCATGTGTCCGGATCCTGATGTCTTGAAGAAAGGTCGAAAGCTGATATTGTTGCTGTGCGTCTCTATGAGAATACTTGAAGATGGCACGAAAAGGCGAGGTCGCGTTGTCATATGTTCTCCCGTCTTTTCGTGCTGTCCCCACTGTCCAAGCATTCTCACATATTGTTGAATAGACCACTAAAGAATAACCCTAAATTAGTTCAGATTTGCAAAATACTTAACTTCTTCGCTCACAGCAGGAAAACGTTTGCGGTTGGCAGGAAATTTAAACTCCTGCGGTAACCCGGTATAAGTATTCAGTGTTGCCACAGCTACCGGTTTTCTTTTTTTTTCAACTTTCTAGTGATTCAGTGATAAATGTTTGTAATCTAACAGTTTCTGGAATTTTCAAAAAAGAAAACAAATGGGAAATTTACTGCTTTTTCTATATTTTACGCTTTTTCTACTGCTTTCGGTGAACTCTACAAATGTCTTATTAGGGAATTTCAAAAGGGCGCTCCACTTTTACTTGGCACCAGATATGTGCCGTGTTTTCTTTTTATTTTTAAGTTATTTAAGCCCTGTTCAAAACACACTGAAGGCTGTCATACGAGGCACTTCCAAAAACCGTATGAAGGTAGAAACAACGCATTTTTTTGCAATTATAATGTTTGAGATTGCCTGTCTGCCGCGTGATTTTTTAAACCGCGCATACCGTGCCAAGAATTCTGTAGGTCATTGCGGATGGCACATTGCAGAACTAACAATAAGCAGCAGATCTGTGCCAGCAACTAATACCACTTTTGCCTGTGTAATAAAGCAAGATCTACAATATCTACAGATTAATTATGCAGAAAGCTACTGCTATTTCTTATGACTTGGGGCAACCCTTTGAATATCATGGTGCGAAAAAATGAAGACTAGGAAACGCACATAACGGACGCCAACCTAACCTCGTGACGGACAATTCCGTATTATGCGCTGCCATATCTTTATTGCTCTCCTGAACGAGCTCGTGCTCTCAGCGACGACGATCCCGGAGCAAGTACACTTAAAAGTATAGACCGCCAGGTCTCAGACTTCAGTATTTTTGCACGTATTTTGCGAATGATCCCAGGATGAGTCGACGATACCAAATGGGCATTGAACTTCGGCAGGAATAATCCTTCATTTCTGAGAGAGTGAGATAATATCCGCGATCTGCATGCATGGAATTGCTATAGAGGTTCGCGCATGTGATGGCAGGATTGTGTTTTCTTGGGAAGTTAAGGCCAGAGCTCAAAATAAACAAAAAATACGTTATAGCAATGCTCTTGTTTGAGCGAGTTGTTCAGACATAGGAGATATGTTATGAACATCATTTAATAGTAATAGCAATAAAATAATGATAACCAATAAATCAATCAAATGTTTATTGGGGTGCCCAGCAACAACTACGGTGGTGCACCTTCGTACTGGTGAGTTTAAAAAATAATATGCCAGACGAATTGTACGCAGAAGACAAATCTGGTTTAAAAAAGAATGTTAGAGCAACAAATAGGGAAGCAGAAGACGAGGAGGCAGCGTAAGAGAGAGCTAATCATACATACATACATGCATACAGAACACAGGAAATGGACTCTGAAATATGTCAATGCAGACAGAATACTCATTACAGGTTTTTTTGGAGTCGAGCAATAATAATAAGACTAATAAGAATGAAATTTTTGTGTTGCACGAAGACTTCATAGTATGAGACTGCCAGAGCCTAACAGGGGCTTGAAGGGCAAAGCCCGACAATTGAGCATACCGAACCAGACACCAGTCAAACGACAAAACAGAAGTGTAAATTCAGCTGGTTACAAATGTAATTTCTTTTGTCTTCGAATTTTCGAGCGTGTCAGACGAGTGTGTCTGAGCAACTAAACCAGTTCAAACAAAAGCTGTTATAACCCGGTATTTCGTGAAGATTATTCCGTTTAAGTGTAGTTGCGTGCAACCCGAGCTGCAACATGGTGCCGAGTTCAAAACGGAATGAGGCTGCATGACACCGCCGAAATACGAAAAATTGGCGTACTGAAAAAGCCACAGTTTCGCCCGAAAGGCGAAGCGTCCATTTCGATAACAAATGAGCGGACAGCTATACGAAGTAAGGATAGTAGTTCTATCGGCGGAATAAACTTGTAAACATAGGCAATAAAGAATTATGCCAGAGGTCGAATTTCCAAGGAAGCCCTGTCCATTCTGGCCAAAGCGGGCAGATCCAAAACCGCGAGCTCGAGGATCATATGGTTCCCCGCGCACGTCACCACGGAAGGCGACGCGCTCCCGAACCTAAACGAGACGGCGCACCGGACGGCGCGAGACATGACCCGCCGCGCCGAACAGGGCAACGCCTCTCGCACGATAGCGAACGTTTCTCGAGCAGAACGGGACAGGCTCACCAGATACAACGACATCACCAGTGCATATTTGAACGCCAGAAGGATATACCCACCGCCGAGTCCCAAATTGAACAGGAGGCAGGCCGTCGCCTGGCGACAACTACAGACAAACACGTTCCCTAATCTATTCCGTCTCAAACGTATCTTCCCAGATAAGCATCAGGACGACACGTGCAAATTGTGCCAGGAAGGACCAGCAACACTCAAACACATGCTGTGGGAGTGCAATGTAGTTATAGAAGGGATGGCAGTTACTCCGGAGACCCTGTCGTCGAGGTGGGCCGCCGCTCTGCGCAGCTCAGACCTCGGAATTCAGATGTGGGCAGTCCAGCAAGCCCGTGAAGCGGCGTTGAGGCAGGGCCTTGACGTTCCTCCGTGGGAGACCTGAGCGCGGGTCGCGTTAAACCTTGCCGGACATACAAGAAAGTTGTATCCATCCATCCATCCATAGGCATGCTAACTAAATTAACACGCATGTTGTCACGCTATCGCAGGCCAACATGAACGAGATCTCACTCGATGACCGCGGAAACTCGCTGACAAAATGCTGGAGCGAAGCAACGCGGCAGGAGCCGTGAGTGAATTGACCTTCGCGCTGTGCCTCGCATCAACGCGAAGCCGCAGAAACACAGCGTGCCTCGGAATGTGTCCCCGTTGCAAATGGCTTTCAAGGTACAGCGGCCCGGGCGGGCGCGCGCAGCCGCCCGGTGTAGAACGCGTGCTCCCCTCCCCCCAACCCCTCCACGCTGTTCCCGGAGCTTCGCGCGGCGGAAGGCGGCGTGCTTCCTCCCCACTTCCCTCCTCTGCGTGCGCGAGATCGAGTTGGAATCTGACGATTGAGGAGAACTGAGGGTCGTGGCTCAAACTCGCGCGCGAAACGGAGGAAAGTGGGGAGTCAGCGCGGGAGGGAGGATTCTACTCCGCCAGCAACTGCTTACTTTGCGCGGCGGCGCGCGGTTATTGATGACGGTTATTGTTGTATGGCAGAAGGGGCACGCCGAAGGGTTTAAACTGTTCCTAGAGTGTAGCTATAATTGAAAAGAAGGAAAAGAAAAAAAACGAGAAAAGACAAAAGAACAAACAGAGCTCCCAGCATCAAGCTTTCTTAACCACTACTGGGATCTTTTTGTGCGCCTCCGTTGGTTGTGATCTCCCTACTTTTGCACTCCGCGGATGCGCGGAGGCGAGCGCCATCTACTGGTGGTGCAAGGAACCCAATGGCTGGAACGTGCACGCGCGCGCCCTCCACTGTGATTGGTTGACCTATTCGGCTAGAAAAGAGCCAGGCCACAGCACCCACGGCCGCGAAAACCCGGCGAGGTTCACAAAAAGAAAGCCTCGCTTTTAATACCGGTCAAAGTTACGGCGTTTGGTTCTCCAATTATTCTCATGGCGGCGCCCCCGGGCACTCTCGGGACTCTTTCGAACACAAACACCGTGTTGCAGCTCGTAATCCACGCGACCTCACTTGGTAAAAAATCTATGGTCACTTTGCCGAGCTAAACTGCGGTAGGCGAAAGCCTATCTATGACTGCCTCTCTTGCTGTTGTCTGAACTGTTCTGCGAACGGCCGCCGTGGATCACGTGATTGATCACCGTTTTCTTGCGTACACGGGCACTCACTGTGCACGGACACTCACGACCTATTAAAGGCTTACGCCTTAAAACGCCTGCTGCGGCCTGTAACGACGGGCGTCCTTGCGTTTCAGCCGCACAGAGACAGCACCGAGACAGCAACCGCGTCTCCGGCGGCACGCCGCTCTTCACCACCGACATGCTGGTGGCGACGCGGCGGGACCTGTCCGAGCTGCGACGCATCCTTCGCGCCTGGAACGGCTCGCTGCAGCCCGGTCTGCTGGCGCAGTTTGCCAGCGACTCGCTGGGCATGTGCACCGCCCTGTACATCCTGCTGGCGGGCGAACAGCGCTGCGTCCGCGTCGTGGCGCAGGCGCTGGTGCGATCGGCGCTCGCCGGGTTCGTCCTGTTCGTGGCCACCTGGAGCTCGGACGACGTCGCCAAGCAGGTGCCGCGAGACCGCGACGGGAGAGGGGGTGGGAGGCGTGGCCTCCGAGACTGGAGCGCGCGCCCCCGATCTCGGATGCCATGGTTGGAGTTATGGTTTCCCCAGAAAAATTGACCGGACTGAACCCTGACTGCATATCATGTTGACCGCAAATAAAGAAGGGGGCAGTGTAAGAGAACAAAAAAGCGTCATGGGTGGTACATCGTCTTTGTGTTTTCTTCCGCTGTCCCCGTCATTATTTGCGGTCAATATGATATGCATTAGACACCAACTAAGCTAAACTGAAGTTCTTCTGAACCGTGACTCTGCGATCGTTCCTTCGAGGCGGGAACGGCGGGCAATGCGTTAATCTGCCTTCTTCGTGCTCGTGGCTAGTGATTTTCCCGCGGTGTTATTTGTTGCGCTTTAACTTTCTTAATAAGGTGTTGATGAGGGCGAGGCCATGGAATCGATCCGCGTAGCATGTGCGCGCGAGGACAAACGACGACTAGAATACGTTCTAGTCGTTTTTCATGCTTGTGCGAGTTTTATGCGCTTATGGGTAGCAGTGTTTATTTTCCTAAATTTCCATGATAACATTTCTTTTTATAAACGCGCGCAGACAATAAGTTTCTGCGCCCACACATAACAGTTGCAAATTGTTGAATTTGCAAGAGCCTCTGTTCAGTTTTATCTCGTTCCTCAGTATTTTTTTTCTTAATAATTTGCTCCGATACCACAGCGCCGGCACACGAGTTTGACTTCGTGGGTTTCAAAGCTTGGGTCATGGCGCTCTTTGGCCACACCTGGCCCTTGCGCCATTAAACACCAAACATCATCAAAGTTTGGGTCGTTGTGCCGCTGTAAAAGTTATAGAACCTCGCTAAGTTCATTGTTTTGAAACACGAAGGTTCTTTAAGAACCTTCGTGTTTTATCAGACGGTCTATGCTGATAAAAATGGTAACTGAGGGAGAGCAGAAGTCAAAATTCATGACGTCGTGGTTACCTGGTGCTCAAATTTCAAGGTGGAGCCTCGGTCCTTCTTTGTTTTTTTTGTGCCTTTTTCGGCTTTAATAAACCTCCTGTCGCGATCTCCGATGTTGCACGGTTGTACATTGAAGGCCACGCTCCTGTTCTGGTAAGAGTGGCCGTCTTCCTATACTGCTGAAGCGTAATTTCTTATTTATCGGTACAACTTGTTTCTCTGTAGTGCATGCATGGTGACTCCATCGACTTTTTCGTAGACTTTACGAATTTTGGTCCTTTCTACGATTTTGCGAATGTTACGTCACGTTTTACGAAACATAAACTCGCTGCGCGAAAAAGATCTGAAGGTGTTGACACATGGGCCTGTGCGTGATGGCAAAAAAGAAAATGCACGCCGCAAAGAAATTATGCTACTTGCGCCGCCATCTTGTGCCAGTCAAAGACGCCGCATAGCACTGGAGCACTTGCTTCCAGCAAATAAGTTCAGTGTAGTTTCTAAAGCCGGTAACATCGGCGTCAGAAGTCACTGAAAAAGTCACTGGGATCAGAAAACAGTACGTCGCTTGTGAGTCTATGCTGCGCCTAGTTTGCTACTGCCTCTGTGATGCGTGTAAAGCTAAACCATTCATAATGGAGAGTTTTATATTAGGGGGATGCAAGCGTTGGGGCCCCCTCCAGCGCTTGGGGCGATGGTATTGCGCATGCGCAGACCCCTACGCGCATGTGCAGCGCCGTCGCCCCAACGCTTGCGTCCGTCTGATCTAAAACTCTCTAATAAAGTGCCATAGGAGTGTTCTCAGGGCAAGCTTCATAAAAATGCGTGCCCCCTCCCCCCCGCACTAAACTCCTTCCCCCTCCGCTTCTGTTGACGGTATTCTAAAGCTTGCAGGTTGGCACGTATGATGCAGTGTCTTACCCGCCGTGGTTGCTCAGTGGGTATGGTGTTGGGCTGCTGAGCACGAGGTCGCGAGATCGAATCCCGGCCATGGCGGCCGCATTTCGATGATTTCGCGAAATGCGAAAACACCCGTGTACTTAAAATTAGGTGCACGTTAAAGATCCCCAGGTGGTCGAAATTTTCGGAGTCCTCCACTACGGCGTGCCTCATAATCAGAAAGTGGTTTTGGCACGTAAAACCCCATATTTTTTTTTAATAATGCAGTGTCTTCTCAAAGCAGGTCAACGAATAAACACTCTTTTTTTTTTGTAATGGTGCAAATGTTCACAATCACGTTCTTTATTTTCAGGTGGAGAAGCTTAAGTACAACATTGACTCATACGTGGAAAGCGGTCTCGTGTGCCCTCGGTCACGGAAAGAGGTATCGCATACGTATCGCAAACAATGCGCAGCCGTGAAAGAAATAATTGATTGAATTGTTTCGGTCATAAGCTGGTAAATGGCTTGGTGCAGTTCACTTGATCCCTGGCAATAATTTTCTGTTATTCTTTTTTTTTCCACATTCGTCTCAACCTTATATCCGGATGCACGTCAATTTTACCATGCTCCATGCTCAGGAAATACCAGGCGACTATTGCCACGTGGTAGCGAATGTGACAAACACAGTAGCAAAACTGTAAATGGCGAAACTAAATGGCGAACTTGTGCCCTCAAAAGCAAGTTACACTTAAAGCACAACGATAGCGGCGAACACAGTCGGCGATCGTCAGAAATCTGATCAGCGGGTCAAGCGCGTCTGCTTTTATACATCAGTCGTCGAATGTTCCAGAGTAATCGCTGGGACTCGCGTGTCTTCCACAAAGTTCTACACTATTCTCGTCGCGCATACATGCAATCAGATTACACAAGGTTCGGTGGCAGACAGCGGATGGAACCATCGATAACATTCCAGAAACTTCCGAAACATGCAGGCGCGTTCTGCGCTGTTCGATAACATTTGTTAGGCGGTCAAACGTGGTCGCCCGATAAAGATAAACAAGTACATGTGCCACTGCTATAGTCGAAAAAAGACCTATTAAGAATCATTCTTGTCGTGTAACGCAGTTCTGTCACACCACTAGCTGGATTACTTAAAGCAGCAGACATTGCTTGCAAGAGAACCCGCCGAGTGATGTTGGGCAATTAGCGAATTTCAGTAATTATTACTCTAATAAGTACCTTTAAGGCAGGCGTTCCAAGTGTAGAATTGATACCGAACAGCTGCGCAGTCGTATCTACTTAACCGAAACTCTGCTCTTTTCACTAGTTCGGAGAAATGAGCCTTCAAAGTCTGTGGCGACATTGTTTTATCCCACATATCAGAACTGCATTCAGCTGCTCAATTGATGTGTTGCCAATACTGCTGATTTCAAATACCACAAATATCTTAATTTAATAGTCACAAATTACTGAAGATTTGTTACCTTACATTTTACTGCGATCTTGTTGAGCAAGTGTTTCCCGCTTCTACACGTGATTGATCTGTTGTGACCGGATTAGTATATATGCTACATGAGATCACTATTCAGGTTCTGTTCACTCAAGGGGATCACTTATTGGTACATTCACCTTTGCCTGTCTTTGTCAACTCAGTCAGACATCACCTATCTGTGTTACTTATCTGGGATGTAAGCTTTACAAATTGCCATTATTTTTCTTTAGTTTCAGACATTTCTGCTATCATTGAGCAGCAAAGAGTTCCTGTTCACGGCTACCGGATTTTTCGACTTGAAGCTGTCCCTTTTGTCGAAGGTGAGTGGCTCGTCGAAGCCTCACTGACACTACAGTCAAAATGACAGGTGCGCAATGCGCTATAAAATGTGGAATAAGCACCGCGGGGACCTCAACGTGCTGTATGCTTATTACTATGTGTTAAGACGCGAACAAAAGTGAAAAAACAAAATAAAAACAAAACTATAAGGTAAGGAAAGATCGTCTGTCCTTGCGCTTTCCTTTATTTATTTTCACTTTGGTTCGTGTCCTAACTCGTCGGAATAAGTATAAACTGGCTATTCCAGCTACAAGTATAGTTGTACTTGAAATATGGTTTTTTAATTAATGCCGCTGGCTAGCTTGCCCTTTCGATCACCCCGCAGTCTTTAGAAGATGCTTTAGTTCGGGAACTCCTATCAACGCACTAGGGAAGGGAGAAACCGTTTTTCTTGGCTATCATATGGGTCCGATTTTGAGGAGGTTTGTTACATATGAAAAAAAAAAGCAAGATACAGTCTAGAGACGATGATGTATTATACGCCGCTTTTAGATACATCCCTGTTTTGTTAGTAGGGCTTTTTGCAAAGCCCTAGTAGACATTGTAACAACTTCACGTAAGCTGTAAATTCATGTGTCAGATTTTGTACTCTTCAGATGCTCTAACATACATTTGACGGAACTGCAATATTTCATTTTGGTGCTAAGTTACGGATTCCTAAACTTCATGTTTCCATTTTCCTGACAAGTACCACGTTTCTGGGAATTTTCGTAGCACTTTCAAACCCTAAATCAAGATTTTACTACTCTAGTCAAGAATTGGGATTTTTCTCTCAATTGCAACAAATTTTATTCTAATTGGTCCAGCCATTGTCTCATAAAAGTGTTTCTAGGTTTTCTATGCATTGAAATGGGAAAATACTAGTTGACGTCAGAGCTAAAAAGCTTCTTCTCAAGAGTTGTGTGGTGAACATTTTATTTATTTAGTCAGCACACAAACCTTAAGCATTTTCTGTAAATATTTCCTTAAATTATAGTCAGCCTGTTTCAAGAGACAATTGTTAGCCAGCTTCTATTTTTCTATGTGGAATTTAAAGAGGTTTGCATGAATGATGACAACAGCTAGCGCCCGTGATTTACAAATCAACTACACGGCCCGCGTTCAGGGTAACCGCAATCACCAAGACGGGCAGGAAGCATTGTGACGTAGTCACCCAGCGTCAGAGAAGTTATACATCGTCACACCCGGACTAGTTAGGGTGCGTGTATAGTTGATTAAGTGTTCTGCGCTTGAAGGGTGTTGCTTTCTTTTATAGAACAGCTCCTTTAATGTGTGGCATTGCAAGCACTGACGCGTGCACAGGCAACAATCCTTATTCCTAATTTAGCATATTGCTAATAATGATCCAATTTGATTATTCTTTCCAGCTTGCCGGCGCCGTGTTTATACACACTACCATCCTCATCCAGATGATGCGCCTTGGTCGTGGCTGTGTTGGGACCGAGGTCCCTTCTGCAAAACAAGGCGAAGACGAAATGGGCGAGCACGGGAGGAATTACATTGCATCATACTTCTACTAGAAATTATGTTTCTGCTGTAAAGCTGCATGGATAAACAAAAGCCGCCATGTAAGAAAATGCACGTACCTAAACAGAGTAACGCATTGGTGGGAACGCGAATATGCCTACATTCGTAACTCGCATACTTGTCTCCCAAACGGGCGTTAAGAAACTGAGAAACGCTTTCAGAGATCCGTAGTTGGGCAAAACTCGTAATGCGTATAGTGCGTTCGCTTCGCTTCGTCGTTTCCGTGTCCGCGCATGCGCTATCGATAGCGGGACAGCTCGGCGGCGGAGTGAATGGGCCGCTGGTGACCGTAGAAATGCTATCGCACTAAAATGGCGCCACTTTCGCAAAATGGTGCGCAGAAGCTTAAAAGATGTATAATTGGTACGGTAATAAAATATATTACTACTCACTCACGAGGAAACATCAGAATGTCGTCTTTGTCCGTATAATTATATTCCTTGCTGTTCTTTCGAAAGCGCATGCTTTGATGCAACCATCCTCCGAGCCATCCTCACCATTGGCGAACTGAACTGTGTGAAATGATCTATAGTCGGCGACGGCCTCAAAATGACAAACGAGTTCCACCTTCACAGTCCGCCTGTCCTCTACCTCTGGAAGATAGCCGAGCGAGCTGGAGTCTGCTCTCCCAGCTTAATGACCTTACTCTGCTAATGGAAACAATAGGCTTATTGGAAAATAAAGGCCAGTTGTTTCAAGCTAAAACGTTGCAGGTGGATGAGAAGTGATATCAGAATCGCTAATGAAATTCGCCCTATAGACATTTAGATTTCATTCTGAAACTGGTGCGACAAAGACCAGTCTTTACGGGGTGGAAGGGGGTTGTTAAATATGTAACACCGCTTGAATGAACATCAGAATCACAAACAAAATACGCCCTAGACATTTAGATTTTATCCTGAAACCAGTGCTACCAAAGTGCTACCAGTCTGAACGGAGAAAACACTTGTTTTAAACATGCAAAACCGCTTGAGCAAATACGCAAATCTGTTCGGCTGGCGCCACCACTGCACAAATATGGACAGTGGTGCTTTCACCTGATTCCTGATTTACCGTAACAAGTGAAGGATTTTCATTGGCAACCAGTGAGTCATTTTACCTGCAATAGACACACTTGAACGCTGAGAAGTGGTACTGAATGATGAATGCGTGCTGTCATGAGTCACGGGCAAGACCTGTATGACAATGTGCAAAAGACGAAGACGCCGGTCGACGAAACGGAGAAGGGACCCGCAGGCGTGAAGCACGTGAAACGCTACAGAAAAGAAGAAATTCAGAAAAAGGAGAAGCAGGCGGAGATGAGCTGGCACTGCCGACGTGGTCGAGAACCAAGACAGTGGCACCTCCAGCCGTGCTCTCGAGACGGGAGGCAGCAGCTTCGGGTACCACGGACCAGAGAGGGGACGTTCGTCAGTTGGCCAGCGACAACTCCAGCTCCTGAGCCTCGACTACGTCGGCGTGGCTGTGTTCCACGGCCCCGGTCCAACCTCACGCTGCCGTAACCGGTTGCTGTCCCGTGCCACGAAGACAATCGCCTGGCCACGCAAGCGGCACAACGGTCGACGGGCCCAGACCGCGTCCTGTGTCACGCGGGTCTCTGCGGAAGACCACAACCTCATCGCTGCCGTCGGAGGTCGACGCCCACGCTGCGTCGGAACCACGCAGGCCAACGTCCTTTGCCACGCTGGGCCGGAGTCCGACACTACTGGCGACGTTCGGAACGTTCGTTTGCTCGTGACGTAGCGTTGGTTAGTCGAGCGGAGGAACAATACGTAGTTTAGGGCTTGTTTTTTTTATGTGTATAGTTAGTTTTTGGAGTGTCTCGCGTGTGTATAGTGTTTATAGTGTGTCATGGTAGTTTGCCGTTTGTTTAACATATTTGAATTGTGTCTCTGTCCATTTCTGGAGCGCTGAAATTCGTGACGCATGCACTGTCCACAAAAAGAGAGCAACGCGCATGTAGTAAAGGAGTGCGTTGTAACACGCACCTTCCGGAAGTTGGTTGCAAGAATGTTTGGGGTATCCATCGCGCGGCCACCCGGCCGGCGAGATTAGTTTGCAAGTCTCGTCTACTGCAGCGCTAACTACGTTTTGTGGTGCTTCCGCAACGTTGTAGAACGATCTCGACAATCAAACAAAGCAATGTGCCCCAGACTGCAGAATCTACGGGTGATAGTACGGGGTCATCTAGAAGAACACGGCGAAGCCGAGTTGCTTCGGCGCTGGTCTACGCGGTTCTTAACCGTCTCTCGGGGCAAAGTTTTCCTACAGCCAGTATGATGCCCAAATTCTGTTTTTCAGAGTGAGACTCTGTACCTGTGTGTGCCCTGGGTATCAATATTTTCAAGGCTTACAATAATGCCTTTGCATATACATTGTAGCGTCTTTGAAGTGGAAGTGGCATAATCAGTGTCAAACAGACACCATTTGCTGTTTTGTTTGCTCCCTCGTTTTGTTTATCTCAAGTGCGATTTATTGCAGCTTCGCGATATGTTATACTGTACTCAGTGTTCATACCATAGTTGTACGCGTGCCTACGGGTGAATAAATTTTCTTGTGATATATGCAAATTGTGTGTGTGTGTTGAAGAGCGCACATATAACCAAATATTTCTTGGGTTGGCCCCGAATATTAGTACACCCTGTGTCTGCTAATCGTCTAATGCACCACATTCGTTACGATCGTAGTGCAGTGATTCTACTTGGCCTTTCAGATTCATATTCAAATTCAAGTTTATTGTTTCATTAGCAGTTCACATACAGACCCAATGCAGCTACTGACGTAGGCAGTGCGCTGTGGCGCTGTTGACAAGAGCGATGACCAATTGGGGTTAACGGTTTTTTTTTTCTCGCGCCATAGGAATACACAGGACCAAGACGTTTCTCATTTAATTTCTCATAATGCAGATCAAGTATAAAGTGCCCATTTCGCGAGGGAATTCACCTGACATCTCAGAAGAGTTCGCAAGGCAAATCGATAGGCATTTCAACGAAGAGGTATTTTTAAAACGCGCGGTATATAGCCGCAGCACCAATGCCATCAATGCAAGCTCCATTGGGATGCACGTTGGCAAACACGTCAAGGCTCTTGAACTTGGTTTCCCGTACAGCTCTCTTAAGTCGCTGAGAATCCTTGATGATACTGGCAATAGATGGCGCGCGCGATGTGCTTCACATGCACATCGACGATAACGTTTCCTCTACTTTCGTTATGTTTCATCTTGGTGAGAATGAAAGATCGCCCAAGTCAGCAGACTAAATTTTTTCGCCGTTCGTAAAACCCGTACGGCGATCTTGAGCGCTATGGTGCATAATTCGCTACAAAGGGCATCATTAACATAAACTTTAGAACTTTGCTTAACCATCACTCATATCCTGCCCACTATTTCTTTAAAACATAAATAGGGGGACCGTTTAGTTCACAGAGGACACCGCCGACAACAAGCCGCGTCGAACTCCTTCTTTTATTATTTCATTTAGACACTGAGACTCTACAGGTAGGAATATTGAATACAGGCAATAATGTTCCAAACAACACGAATGAATACATAATTTATAAGAGAGAAAAGAAAAATTGGAGGACGCTTAAGCTTCGCCTTCAAGAGTGGAACGCGATAGCATTATCCTACCCCGTTCGCACCGCCTTCTCAAACGATCTACGCGAACCAAACGTCGCATGGACAGCCTGGCCGAAACGCGCCATGAAGGCGGACCGGATCATGGGGCGAGCGCCGCGCCACGTGTCGGGGCAGCGCCGTACTTAGCGAGGAGGGGGTCTTCTGTGTTTGCCGCAAGATGGCTTTGCGTGTGCGCAGCGCGCGGAAGAAATGTAGCGGAAACGCCGCTACTCGCGAAACTGCGACTTCTGTAATTTACATAGTCATAATTACCGATATACACAGCACAAGAACTTTCTACGGCACGTATCTAAGGCAACACCGCATTCATTAGAGGCGATTTTGTCCGGCCTTGAACGCTCGAACTCGTGGCTGAGTGGTAGCGTCTCCGTCTCATACTCCGGAGACCCTGGTTCGATTCCCACCAGCCCATCTTGCAAGGTGTTTTTTATTTATGAAGTGCCTTCTGGGATTTATCGCCCATGGCCAACGCCGACGACACCCGCTTTTCTGCGACACGAGCTCCTTAACGCAGTCGCGTTGAAAGACTGCATGAATTTCCTTTTGACTGAGAGGCTCTTCTGCGTTAGATACATAGACGAGCTCCACCACTGGAAAAGCTGGCGCAGCAATCGGCGTGACGTGCAATGTGGGGTCACGTGGGCACAACGGCCGCGTCGGCTGCTTTGGAAGCGCCGAAGCTAGCTGAAAACGAAAGTTCAAAGTTTCATTGGCGCTGCGGTTCTCGCGCTTAGGGTGTCTGCATGACTTGAAAGCACTATAATAGGTAGTGGCTGCCTCTGAAGGCGCCCAACACGATAGGCAAAATGGTACGTGCAGCAGTGCCGCACGCAGGCAACGGATTCCGGTGTCAGCCTTCACAGGTAGCCGCAGCACAAGAAGCTGCGTGAAGCTTGAATGGCACACTTAGAACCGGCAGGTAGCCATCGGCTACAACTCAGGTGTGGAGCAAGCACTTCCACGAAAAAGATTTCTGCTACGGCGTCGGGACTGCGAAGCTCAGTGAGTAGAGGAAGACCCGCACTAAGACGCTCGCCAGCGCGCTGCCCGGCGAATGTCATAAAGATTTGGTCTATCAACTATTTGATGCTGGATACTGGCAAGTTTACTGCAATGGAGAGCGAACGGTAAGAAGCACATCAAAAAATGTCGTCTCAGCCCGGCCAAATTATCTCAAAGGCGCTGGATTTCGCACACGTCACTCCCCATGAATGCGCCTACGCTGATTTGCGCGATAAGCAAACGAACGGGCGCATATTACCTTCACGAAAGAATGATAAGAAACGGTAAGCCTAGAGCCCACGAAAATGCGGTCTCAGCCTAGTAAAATGAATTCTCTGCAAAGTGCTGGTTATTCGCGCGCATCGCTACCTACGCACGCGGTCATACCCACTTAAGCCGTGAGCAAACCAACAGGCACAGATTATGTTCTCGAAAAATGAATTTAAAAAAGGTAAGCACAAGAAAATAGCGTCTCCGCCACATAAAATTAGCTCACTCGAAAGCGCTTCTTCTTCGCATACATCACTCTCCGCGCATGCGCGCACGCTTAATTATGCGACAAGTTAACGAATATTCACAGATTCGATTTCTAAAGAAATGTAAAAAAACAGTAAGCATATATGCAGCCCAAGATATATCGTTCTCAGCGTCGCAAAAATAAATTATCTCAAAAGTGCTGTACTTCCCGTACATCGCTACGTATGCAGCTATTGCCACTGATTTACACGATAAGTATACGAATAGCTAGATATTTTTACGCAAAAATAAAGAGAAAACGGTAAGCCAATACCCCCTGAAAATAACCCCTCAGACGCGTAAAATAAATTATCAAATAAGCACTAGTTTTTGGCCTACGTCGCTTCCACGCATGAGTTTACACTAATTTCCGCGATAAGTAAGTGATTAGGCACTAAACATCTTTCTCAAAAAAGCGAAAAAAGAGTAAGCCTGCAACCCGCGCAGATATCGTCTCTGCCTCGTAAAAAGAAAATTCCCTTAAAATGCATACATCATTCCCCACGCATGCGCCGATGCGTATTTACGCGATAAATAAACGAATGGGGACCGATTAATTTTCTCGAGAAAATGGAAAAACGCCAAGGCTATATATAGCCCAGGAAATTATTCATTTTCGACAGGTAAATTGTGATCCCTCGAAAGCCCTCGCATTTCGCGTATATCACTGCCCACGCATGCGCCGATGCGTATTTACGCGATAAATAAACGAATGGGGAAAGATTAATTTTCTCGAGAAAAATGGAAAAAACGCCAAGGCTATAGCCCAGGAAATTATTCATTTTCGACAGGTAAATTCTGATCCCTCGAAAGACCTCGTATTTCGCATATATCACTCCCCACGCATGCGGCGATGCGTATTTACTCGACAAATAAACGAATGTTGAAACATTAATTTTCTCGAGAAAAATGGAAAAACGCCAAGACTATAGCCCATGAAATTATTCATTTTCGACAGGTAAATTGTGATCCCTCGAAAGCCCTCGTATTTCGCATGTATCACTGCCCACGCATGCGCCGATGCGTATTTACGCGATAAATAAACGAATGGGGAAAGATTAATTTTCTCGAGAAAAATGGAAAAACGCCAAGGCTATAGGCTTACCGTCTTTTAAATTTTGGGGGAAAAATTATTCTGTGCCTAATCGCTTAGTTATCGCGTTAAACGGCGTCGGCGCAGTCCCGGGGAATGAGAAATGCGGAGAACCAGCGGTTTCGAGACACTTTATTTTTTGTCGGAAAAACGATAACTTCATGGGCTATAGGCTTACCGTTTTTTAGATTTTGGGGCAAAAATTATTCTGTGCCTAATCGCTTAGTTATGGCGTTAAACGGCGTCTGTGCAGTCCCGGGGAATGAGAAATGCGGAGAACCAGCGGTTTCGAGACACTTAATTTTTGTCTGAAAAACGATAATTTCATGGGCTATAGGCTTACCGTTTTTTCGATTTCAGGGCAAAAATTTTTCTGTGCCTAATCGCTTAGCTATCGCGTTAAACGGCGTCTGCGCAGTCCCGGGGAATGAGAAATGCGGAGAACCAGCGGTTTCGAGACACTTTAATTTTTGTCTGAAAAACGGTAATTTCATGGGCTATAGGCATACCGTTTTTTCGATTTTGGGGCAAAAATTATTCTGTGCCTAATCGCTTAGTTATGGCGTTAAACGGCGTCTGTGCGGTCCCGGGGAATGAGAAATGCGGAGAACCAGCGGTTCGAGACACTTTAATTTTTGTCTGAAAAACGATAATTTCATGGGCTATAGGCTTACCGTTTTTTCGATTTTGGGGCAAAAATTATTCTGTGCCTAATCGCTTAGTTATGGCGTTAAAGGGCGTCTGTGCAGTCCCGGGGAATGAGAAATGCGGAGAACCAGCGGTTTCGAGACACTTTAATTTTTGTCTGAAAAACGATAATTTCATGGGCTATAGGCTTACCGTTTTTTCGATTTTGGGGCAAAAATTATTCTGTGCCTAATCGCTTAGTTATGGCGTTAAACGGCGTCTGTGCAGTCCCGGGGAATGAGAAATGCGGAGAACCAGCGGTTTCGAGACACTTAATTTTTGTCTGAAAAACGATAATTTCATGGGCTATATAGCCTTGCCGTTTTTTAGATTTTGGGGCAAAAATTATTCTGTGCCTAATCGCTTAGCTATCGCTTTAAACGGCATCTGCGCAGTCCCGGGGAATGAGAAATGCGGAGAACCAGCGGTTTCGAGACACTTAATTTTTGTCTGAAAAACGATAATTTCATGGGCTATAGGCTTACCGTTTTTTCGATTTTGGGGCAAAAATTATTCTGTGCCTAATCGCTTAGTTATGGCGTTAAACGGCGTCTGTGCAGTCCCGGGGAATGAGAAATGCGGAGAACCAGCGGTTTCGAGACACTTTAATTTTTGTCTGAAAAACGATAATTTCATGGGCTATAGGCTTACCATTTTTTCGATTTTGGGGCAAAAATTATTCTGTGCCTAATCGCTTAGTTATGGCGTTAAACGGCGTCTGTGCAGTCCCGGGGAATGAGAAATGCGGAGAACCAGCGGTTTCGAGACACTTAATTTTTGTCTGAAAAACGATAATTTCATGGGCTATAGGCTTACCGTTTTTTCGATTTTGGGGCAAAAATTATTCTGTGCCTAATCGCTTAGCTATGGCGGTAAACGGCGTCTGTGCAGTCCCGGGGAATGAGAAATGCGGAGAACCAGCGGTTTCGAGACACTTAATTTTTGTCTGAAAAACGATAATTTCATGGGCTATAGGCTTACCGTTTTTTAGATTTTGGGGCAAAAATTATTCTGTGCCTAATCGCTTACCCATCGCTTTAAACGGCGTCTGCGCACTCCCGGGGAATGAGAAATGCGGAGAACCAGCGGTTTCGAGACACTTAATTTTTGTCTGAAAAACGATAATTTCATGGGCTATAGGCTTGCCGTTTTTTAGATTTTGGGGCAAAAATTATTCTGTGCCTAATCGCTTACCCATCGCTTTAAACGGCATCTGCGCACTCCCGGGGAATGAGAAATGCGGAGAACCAGCGGTTTCGAGACACTTTAATTTTTGTCTGAAAAACGATAATTTCATGGGCTATAGGCTTACCGTTTTTTCGATATTGGGGCAAAAATTATTCTGTGCCTAATCGCTTAGCTATCGCGTTAAACGGCGTCTGCGCAGTCCCGGGGAATGAGAAATGCGGAGAACCAGCGGTTTCGAGACACTTTAATTTGTGTCTGAAAAACGATAATTTCATGGGCTATAGGCTTACCGTTTTTTCGATTTTGGGGCAAAAATTATTCTGTGCCTAATCGCTTAGTTATGGCGTTAAACGGCGTCTGTGCAGTCCCGGGGAATGAGAAATGCGGAGAACCAGTGGTTTCGAGACACTTTAATTTTTGTCTGAAAAACGATAATTTCATGGGCTATAGGCTTGCCGTTTTTTAGATTTTGGGGCAAAAATTATTCTGTGCCTAATCGCTTACCCATCGCTTTAAACGGCATCTGCGCACTCCCGGGGAATGAGAAATGCGGAGAACCAGCGGTTTCGAGACACTTTAATTTTTGTCTGAAAAACGATAATTTCATGGGCTATAGGCTTACCGTTTTTTCGATATTGGGGCAAAAATTATTCTGTGCCTAATCGCTTACCCATCGCTTTAAACGGCATCTGCGCACTCCCGGGGAATGAGAAATGCGGAGAACCAGCGGTTTCGAGACACTTTAATTTTTGTCTGAAAAACGATAATTTCATGGGCTATAGGCTTGCCGTTTTTTCGATTTTGGGGCAAAAATTATTCTGTGCCTAATCGCTTAGCTATCGCTTTAAACGGCATCTGCGCACTCCCGGGGAATGAGAAATGCGGAGAACCAGCGGTTTCGAGACGCTTTATTTTTTGTCTGAAAAACGATAATTTCATGGGCTATAGGCTTACCGTTTTTTCGATTTTGGGGCAAAAATTATTCTGTGCCTAATCGCTTAGTTATGGCGTTAAACGGCGTCTGTGCAGTCCCGGGGAATGAGAAATGCGGAGAACCAGCGGTTTCGAGACACTTTAATTTTTGTCTGAAAAACGATAATTTCATGGGCTATATAGGCTTACCGTTTTTTCGATTTTGGGGCAAAAATTATTCTGTGCCTAATCGCTTAGTTATGGCGTTAAACGGCGTCTGTGCAGTCCCGGGGAATGAGAAATGCGGAGAACCAGCGGTTTCGGGACACTTTAATTTTTGTCTGAAAAACGATAATTTCATGGGCTATAGGCTTACCGTTTTTTCGATTTTGGGGCAAAAATTATTCTGTGCCTAATCGCTTAGTTATGGCGTTAAACGGCGTCTGTGCAGTCCCGGGGAATGAGAAATGCGGAGAACCAGCGGTTTCGAGACACTTTAATTTTTGTCTGAAAAACGATAATTTCATGGGCTATAGGCTTACCATTTTTTCGATTTTGGGGCAAAAATTATTCTGTGCCTAATCGCTTAGTTATGGCGTTAAACGGCGTCTGTGCAGTCCCGGGGAATGAGAAATGCGGAGAACCAGCGGTTTCGAGACACTTAATTTTTGTCTGAAAAACGATAATTTCATGGGCTATATATAGCCTTGCCGTTTTTTCGATTTTGGGGCAAAAATTATTCTGTGCCTAATCGCTTAGCTATCGCTTTAAACGGCATCTGCGCACTCCCGGGGAATGAGAAATGCGGAGAACCAGCGGTTTCGAGACGCTTTATTTTTTGTCTGAAAAACGATAATTTCATGGGCTATAGGCTTACCGTTTTTTCGATTTTGGGGCAAAAATTATTCTGTGCCTAATCGCTTAGTTATGGCGTTAAACGGCGTCTGTGCAGTCCCGGGGAATGAGAAATGCGGAGAACCAGCGGTTTCGAGACACTTTAATTTTTGTCTGAAAAACGATAATTTCATGGGCTATAGGCTTACCGCTTTTTCGATTTTGGGGCAAAAATTATTCTGTGCCTAATCGCTTAGTTATGGCGTTAAACGGCGTCTGTGCAGTCCCGGGGAATGAGAAATGCGGAGAACCAGCGGTTTCGAGACACTTTAATTTTTGTCTGAAAAACGATAACTTCATGGGCTATAGGCTTACCGTTTTTTCGATTTTGGGGCAAAAATTATTCTGTGCCTAATCGCTTAGTTATGGCGTTAAACGGCGTCTGTGCAGTCCCGGGGAATGAGAAATGCGGAGAACCAGCGGTTTCGAGACGCTTTATTTTTTGTCGGAAAAACGATAATTTCATGGGCTAATAGGCTTACCGTTTATTCGCTCTTGGGGCAAAAATTATTCTGTGCCTAATCGCTTAGTTATGGCGTTAAACGGCGTCTGTGCAGTCCCGTGGAATGAGAAATGCGGAGAACCAGCGGTTTCGAGACACTTTAATTTTTGTCTGAAAAACGATAATTTCATGGGCTATAGGCTTACCATTTTTTCGATTTTGGGGCAAAAATTATTCTGTGCCTAATCGCTTAGTTATGGCGTTAAACGGCGTCTGTGCAGTCCCGGGGAATGAGAAATGCGGAGAACCAGCGGTTTCGAGACACTTAATTTTTGTCTGAAAAACGATAATTTCATGGGCTATATATAGCCTTGCCGTTTTTTCGATTTTGGGGCAAAAATTATTCTGTGCCTAATCGCTTAGCTATCGCTTTAAACGGCATCTGCGCACTCCCGGGGAATGAGAAATGCGGAGAACCAGCGGTTTCGAGACGCTTTATTTTTTGTCTGAAAAACGATAATTTCATGGGCTATAGGCTTACCGTTTTTTCGATTTTGGGGCAAAAATTATTCTTTGCCTAATCGCTTAGTTATGGCGTTAAACGGGGTCTGTGCAGTCCCGGGGAATGAGAAATGCGGAGAACCAGCGGTTTCGAGACACTTTAATTTTTGTCTGAAAAACGATAATTTCATGGGCTATAGGCTTACCGTTTTTTCGATTTTGGGGCAAAAATTATTCTGTGCCTAATCGCTTAGTTATGGCGTTAAACGGCGTCTGTGCAGTCCCGGGGAATGAGAAATGCGGAGAACCAGCGGTTTCGAGACACTTTAATTTTTGTCTGAAAAACGATAATTTCATGGGCATAGGCTTACCATTTTTTCGATTTTGGGGCAAAAATTATTCTGTGCCTAATCGCTTAGTTATGGCGTTAAACGGCGTCTGTGCAGTCCCGGGGAATGAGAAATGCGGAGAACCAGCGGTTTCGAGACACTTAATTTTTGTCTGAAAAACGATAATTTCATGGGCTATAGGCTTACCGTTTTTTCGATTTCAGGGCAAAAATTTTTCTGTGCCTAATCGCTTAGTTATGGCGTTAAACGGCGTCTGCGCAGTCCCGGGGAATGAGAAATGCGGAGAACCAGCGGTTTCGAGACACTTTAATTTTTGTCTGAAAAACGATAACTTCATGGGCTATATAGGCTTACCGTTTTTTCGATTTTGGGGCAAAAATTATTCTGTGCCTAATCGCTTAGTTATGGCGTTAAACGGCGTCTGTGCAGTCCCGGGGAATGAGAAATGCGGAGAACCAGCGGTTTCGAGACGCTTTATTTTTTGTCGGAAAAACGATAATTTCATGGGCTAATAGGCTTACCGTTTATTCGCTCTTGGGGCAAAAATTATTCTGTGCCTAATCGCTTAGTTATGGCGTTAAACGGCGTCTGTGCAGTCCCGTGGAATGAGAAATGCGGAGAACCAGCGGTTTCGAGACACTTTAATTTTTGTCTGAAAAACGATAATTTCATGGGCTATAGCCTTGCCGTTTTTTAGATTTTGGGGCAAAAATTATTCTGTGCCTAATCGCTTAGTTATGGCGTTAAACGGCGTCTGTGCAGTCCCGGGGAATGAGAAATGCGGAGAACCAGCGGTTTCGAGACCCTTAATTTTTGTCTGAAAAACGATAATTTCATGGGCTATAGGCTTACCGTTTTTTCGATTTCAGGGCAAAAATTTTTCTGTGCCTAATCACTTAGCTATCGCGTTAAACGGCGTCTGCGCAGTCCCGGGGAATGAGAAATGCGGAGAACCAGCGGTTTCGAGACACTTTAATTTTTGTCTGAAAAACGATAATTTCATGGGCTATAGGCTTACCGTTTTTTCAATTTTGGGGCAAAAATTATTCTGTGCCTAATCGCTTAGTTATGGCGTTAAACGGCGTCTGTGCAGTCCCGGGGAATGAGAAATGCGGAGAACCAGCGGTTTCGAGACGCTTTATTTTTTGTCGGAAAAACGATAATTTCATGGGCTATATAGGCTTACCGTTTTTTCGATCTTGGGGCAAAAATTATTCTGTGCCTAATCGCTTAGTTATGGCGGTAAACGGCGTCTGTGCAGTCCCGGGGAATGAGAAATGCGGAGAACCAGCGGTTTCGAGACACTTTAATTTTTGTCTGAAAAACGATAATTTCATGGGCTATAGGCTTACCATTTTTTCGATTTTGGGGCAAAAATTATTCTGTGCCTAATCGCTTAGTTATGGCGTTAAACGGCGTCTGTGCAGTCCCGGGGAATGAGAAATGCGGAGAACCAGCGGTTTCGAGGCACTTAATTTTTGTCTGAAAAACGATACTTTCATGGGCTATAGGCTTACCGTTTTTTCGATTTCAGGGCAAAAATTTTTCTGTGCCTAATCGCTTAGTTATGGCGTTAAACGGCGTCTGCGCAGTCCCGGGGAATGAGAAATGCGGAGAACCAGCGGTTTCGAGACACTTTAATTTTTGTCTGAAAAACGATAATTTCATGGGCTATAGGCTTACCGTTTTTTCGATTTTGGGGCAAAAATTATTCTGTGCCTAATCGCTTAGTTATGGCGTTAAACGGCGTCTGTGCAGTCCCGGGGAATGAGAAATGCGGAGAACCAGTGGTTTCGAGACGCTTTATTTTTTGTCGGAAAAACGATAATTTCATGGGCTATATAGGCTTACCGTTTATTCGATTTTGGGGCAAAAATTATTCTGTGCCTAATCGCTTAGTTATGGCGTTAAACGGCGTCTGTGCAGTCCCGTGGAATGAGAAATGCGGAGAACCAGCGGTTTCGAGACACTTTAATTTTTGTCTGAAAAACGATAATTTCATGGGCTATAGCCTTGCCGTTTTTTAGATTTTGGGGCAAAAATTATTCTGTGCCTAATCGCTTAGTTATGGCGTTAAACGGCGTCTGTGCAGTCCCGGGGAATGAGAAATGCGGAGAACCAGCGGTTTCGAGACCCTTAATTTTTGTCTGAAAAACGATAATTTCATGGGCTATAGGCTTACCGTTTTTTCGATTTCAGTGCAAAAATTTTTCTGTGCCTAATCGCTTAGCTATCGCGTTAAACGGCGTCTGCGCAGTCCCGGGGAATGAGAAATGCGGAGAACCAGCGGTTTCGAGACACTTTAATTTTTGTCTGAAAAACGATAATTTCATGGGCTATAGGCTTACCGTTTTTTCGATTTTGGGGCAAAAATTATTCTGTGCCTAATCGCTTAGTTATGGCGTTAAACGGCGTCTGTGCAGTCCCGGGGACTGAGAAATGCGGAGAACCAGCGGTTTCGAGACGCTTTATTTTTTGTCGGAAAAACGATAATTTCATGGGCTATATAGGCTTACCGTTTTTTCGATCTTGGGGCAAAAATTATTCTGTGCCTAATCGCTTAGTTATGGCGGTAAACGGCGTCTGTGCAGTCCCGGGGAATGAGAAATGCGGAGAACCAGCGGTTTCGAGACACTTAATTTTTGTCTGAAAAACGATAATTTCATGGGCTATAGCCTTGCCGTTTTTTAGATTTTGGGGCAAAAATTATTCTGTGCCTAATCGCTTAGTTACGGCGTTAAACGGCGTCTGTGCAGTCCCGGGGAATGAGAAATGCGGAGAACCAGCGGTTTCGAGACACTTAATTTTTGTCTGAAAAACGATAATTTCATGGGCTATAGGCTTACCGTTTTTTCGATTTCAGGGCAAAAATTTTTCTGTGCCTAATCGCTTAGCTATCGCGTTAAACGGCGTCTGCGCAGTCCCGGGGAATGAGAAATGCGGAGAACCAGCGGTTTCGAGACACTTTAATTTTTGTCTGAAAAACGATAATTTCATGGGCTATAGGCTTACCGTTTTTTCGATTTTGGGGCAAAAATTATTCTGTGCCTAATCGCTTAGTTATGGCGTTAAACGGCGTCTGTGCAGTCCCGGGGAATGAGAAATGCGGAGAACCAGCGGTTTCGAGACACTTTAATTTTTGTCTGAAAAACGATAATTTCATGGGCTATAGGCTTACTGTTTTTTCGATTTCAGGGCAAAAATTTTTCTGTGCCTAATGGCTTAGCTATCGCGTTAAACGGCGTCTGTGCAGTCCCGGGGAATGAGAAATGCGGAGAACCAGCGGTTTCGAGACACTTAATTTTTGTCTGAAAAACGATAATTTCGTGGGCTATAATAGGCTTACCGTTTTTTCGATATTGGGGCAAAAATTATTCTGTGCCTAATCGCTTAGCTATCGCGTTAAACGGCGTCTGCGCAGTCCCGGGGAATGAGAAATGCGGAGAACCAGCGGTTTCGAGACACTTTAATTTTCGCCTGAAAAACGATAATTTCATGGTCTATAAGCCTTGCCGTTTTTTAGATTTTGGGGCAAAAATTATTCTGTGCCTAATCGCTTAGTTATGGCGTTAAACGGCGTCTGTGCAGTCCCGGGGAATGAGAAATGCGGAGAACCAGCGGTTTCGAGACACTTAATTTTTGTCTGAAAAACGATAATTTCATGGGCTATAGGCTTACCGTTTTTTCGATTTCAGGGCAAAAATTTTTCTGTGCCTAATGGCTTAGCTATCGCGTTAAACGGCGTCTGTGCAGTCCCGGGGAATGAGAAATGCGGAGAACCAGCGGTTTCGAGACACTTAATTTTTGTCGGAAAAACGATAATTTCATGGGCTATATATAGGCTTACCGTTTTTTCGATTTTGGGGCAAAAATTATTCTGTGCCTAATCGCTTAGTTATGGCGTTAAACGGCGTCTGTGCAGTCCCGGGGAATGAGAAATGCGGAGAACCAGCGGTTTCGAGACACTTTAATTTTTGTCTGAAAAACGATAATTTCATGGGCTATAGGCTTACCGTTTTTTCGATTTCAGGGCAAAAATTTTTCTGTGCCTAATGGCTTAGCTATCGCGTTAAACGGCGTCTGTGCAGTCCCGGGGAATGAGAAATGCGGAGAACCAGCGGTTTCGAGACACTTAATTTTTGTCGGAAAAACGATAATTTCATGGGCTATAGGCTTACCGTTTTTTCGATTTCAGGGCAAAAATTATTCTGTGCCTAATCGCTTAGTTATGGCGTTAAAGGGCGTCTGTGCAGTCCCGGGGAATGAGAAATGCGGAGAACCAGCGGTTTCGAGACACTTTAATTTTTGTCTGAAAAACGATAATTTCATGGGCTATAGGCTTACCGTTTTTTCGATTTTGGGGCAAAAATTATTCTGTGCCTAATCGCTTAGTTATGGCGTTAAACGGCGTCTGTGCAGTCCCGGGGAATGAGAAATGCGGAGAACCAGCGGTTTCGAGACACTTAATTTTTGTCTGAAAAACGATAATTTCATGGGCTATAGGCTTACCGTTTTTTCGATTTCAGGGCAAAAATGTTTCTGTGCCTAATCGCTTAGCTATCGCGTTAAACGGTGTCTGCGCAGTCCCGGGGAATGAGAAATGCGGAGAACCAGCGGTTTCGAGACACTTTAATTTTTGTCTGAAAAACGATAATTTCATGGGCTATAGGCTTACCGTTTTTTCGATATTGGGGCAAAAATTATTCTGTGCCTAATCGCTTAGCTATCGCGTTAAACGGCGTCTGCGCAGTCCCGGGGAATGAGAAATGCGGAGAACCAGCGGTTTCGAGACACTTTAATTTTCGCCTGAAAAACGATAATTTCATGGGCTATAAGCCTTGCCGTTTTTTAGATTTTGGGGCAAAAATTATTCTGTGCCTAATCGCTTAGCTATCGCTTTAAACGGCATCTGCGCAGTCCCGGGGAATGAGAAATGCGGAGAACCAGCGGTTTCGAGACACTTTATTTTTGGCTGAAAAACGATAATTTCCTGGGCTATAGGCTTACCGTTTTTTCGATTTTGGGGCAAAAATTATTCTGTGCCTAATCGCTTAGTTATGGCGTTAAACGGCGTCTGTGCAGTCCCGGGGAATGAGAAATGCGGAGAACCAGCGGTTTCGAGACGCTTTATTTTTTGTCTGAAAAACGATAATTTCATGGGCTATAGGCTTACCGTTTTTTCGATTTTGGGGCAAAAATTATTCTGTGCCTAATCGCTTAGCTATCGCGTTAAACGGCGTCTGCGCAGTCCCGGCGAATGAGAAATGCGGAGAACCAGCGGTTTCGAGACACTTTAATTTTTGTCTGAAAAACGATAATTTCGTGGGCTATAGGCTTACCGTTTTTTCGATTTTGGGGCAAAAATTATTCTGTGCCTAATCGCTTAGTTATGGCGTTAAACGGCGTCTGTGCAGTCCCGGGGAATGAGAAATGCGGAGAACCAGCGGTTTCGAGACGCTTTATTTTTTGTCTGAAAAACGATAATTTCATGGGCTATATATAGGCTTACCGTTTTTTCGATTTCAGGGCAAAAATTTTTCTGTGCCTAATCGCTTAGCTATCGGGTTAAACGGTGTCTGCGCAGTCCCGGGGAACGAGAAATGCGGAGAACCAGCGGTTTCGAGACACTTTAATTTTTGTCTGAAAAACGATAATTTCATGGGCTATAGCCTTGCCGTTTTTTAGATTTTGGGCCAAAAATTATTCTGTGCCTAATCGCTTAGCTATCGCTTTAAACGGCATCTGCGCAGTCCCGGGGAATGAGAAATGCGGAGAACCAGCGGTTTTGAGACACTTTATTTTTTCTCTGAAAAACGATAATTTCATGGGCTATAGGCTTACTGTTTTTTCGATTTTGGGGCAAAAATTATTCTGTGCCTAATCGCTTAGCTATCGCGTTAAACGGTGTCTGCGCAGTCTCGGGGAATGAGAAATGCGGAGAACCAGCGGTTTCGAGACACTTTAATTTTTGTCTGAAAAACGATAATTTCATGGGCTATAGGCTTACCGTTTTTTCGATATTGGGGCAAAAATTATTCTGTGCCTAATCGCTTAGCTATCGCGTTAAACGGCGTCTGCGCAGTCCCGGGGAATGAGAAATGCGGAGAACCAGCGGTTTCGAGACACTTTAATTTTTGTCTGAAAAACGATAATTTCATGGGCTATAGGCTTACCGTTTTTTAGATTTTGGGGCAAAAATTATTCTGTGCCTAATCGCTTAGCTATCGCTTTAAACGGCATCTGCGCAGTCCCGGGGAATGAGAAATGCGGAGAACCAGCGGTTTTGAGACACTTTATTTTTTCTCTGAAAAACGATAATTTCATGGGCTATAGGCTTACTGTTTTTTCGATTTTGGGGCAAAAATTATTCTGTGCCTAATCGCTTAGCTATCGCGTTAAATGGTGTCTGCGCAGTCTCGGGGAATGAGAAATGCGGAGAACCAGCGGTTTCGAGACACTTTAATTTTTGTCTGAAAAACGATAATTTCATGGGCTATAGGCTTACCGTTTTTTCGATTTTGGGGCAAAAATTATTCTGTGCCTAATCGCTTAGTTATGGCATTAAACGGCGTCTGTGCAGTCCCGGGGAATGAGAAATGCGGAGAACCGGCGGTTTTGAGACACATTAATTTTTGTCTGAAAAACGATAATTTCATGGGCTATAGGCTTACCGTTTTTTCGATTTTGGGGCAAAAATTATTCTGTGCCTAATCGCTTAGCTATCGCGTTAAACGGTGTCTGCGCAGTCCCGGGGAATGAGAAATGCGGAGAACCAGCGGTTTCGAGACGCTTTAATTTTTGTCTGAAAAACGATAATTTCATGGGCTATAGGCTTACCGTTTTTTCGATTTTGGGGCAAAAATTATTCTGTGCCTAATCGCTTAGTTATGGCGTTAAACGGCGTCTGTGCAGTCCCGGGGAATGAGAAATGCGGAGAACCAGCGGTTTCGAGACACTTAATTTTTGTCTGAAAAACGATAATTTCATGGGCTATAGGCTTACTGTTTTTTCGATTTTGGGGCAAAAATTATTCTGTGCCTAATCGCTTAGCTATCGCGTTAAATGGTGTCTGCGCAGTCTCGGGGAATGAGAAATGCGGAGAACCAGCGGTTTCGAGACACTTTAATTTTTGTCTGAAAAACGATAATTTCATGGGCTATAGGCTTACCGTTTTTTAGATTTTGGGGCAAAAATTATTCTGTGCCTAATCGCTTAGTTATGGCATTAAACGGCGTCTGTGCAGTCCCGGGGAATGAGAAATGCGGAGAACCGGCGGTTTTGAGACACATTAATTTTTGTCTGAAAAACGATAATTTCATGGGCGCTTACCGTTTTTTCGATTTTGGGGCAAAAATTATTCTGTGCCTAATCGCTTAGCTATCGCGTTAAACGGTGTCTGCGCAGTCCCGGGGAATGAGCAATGCGGAGAACCAGCGGTTTCGAGACACTTTAATTTTTGTCTGAAAAACGATAATTTCATGGGCTATAGGCTTACCGTTTTTTCGATTTTGGGGCAAAAATTATTCTGTGCCTAATCGCTTAGTTATGGCGTTAAGCGGCGTCTGTGCAGTCCCGGGGAATGAGAAATGCGGAGAACCAGCGGTTTCGAGACACTTAATTTTTGTCTGAAAAACGATAATTTCATGGGCTATAGGCTTACCGTTTTTTCGATTTCAGGGCGAAAATGTTTCTGTGCCTAATCGCTTAGCTATCGCGTTAAACGGTGTCTGCGCAGTCCCGGGGAATGAGAAATGCGGAGAACCAGCGGTTTCGAGACACTTTCATTTTTGTCTGAAAAACGATAATTTCATGGGCTATAGGCTTACCGTTTTTTCGATTTTGGGGCAAAAATTATTCTGTGCCTAATCGCTTAGTTATGGCGTTAAACGGCGTCTGCGCAGTCCCGGGGAATGAGAAATGCGGAGAACCAGCGGTTTCGAGACACTTTAATTTTTGTCTGAAAAACGATAATTTCATGGGCTATAGGCTTACCGTTTTTTCGATTTTGGGGCAAAAATTATTCTGCGCCTAATCGCTTAGCTATCGCGTTAAATGGTGTCTGCGCAGTCTCGGGGAATGAGAAATGCGGAGAACCAGCGGTTTCGAGACACTTTAATTTTTGTCTGAAAAACGATAATTTCATGGGCTATAGGCTTACCGTTTTTTCGATTTTGGGGCAAAAATTATTCTGTGCCTAATCGCTTAGTTATGGCATTAAACGGCGTCTGTGCAGTCCCGGGGAATGAGAAATGCGGAGAACCGGCGGTTTTGAGACACATTAATTTTTGTCTGAAAAACGATAATTTCATGGGCTATAGGCTTACCGTTTTTTCGATTTTGGGGCAAAAATTATTCTGTGCCTAATCGCTTAGCTATCGCGTTAAACGGTGTCTGCGCAGTCCCGGGGAATGAGAAATGCGGAGAACCAGCGGTTTCGAGACGCTTTAATTTTTGTCTGAAAAACGATAATTTCATGGGCTATAGGCTTACCGTTTTTTCGATTTTGGGGCAAAAATTATTCTGTGCCTAATCGCTTAGTTATGGCGTTAAACGGCGTCTGTGCAGTCCCGGGGAATGAGAAATGCGGAGAACCAGCGGTTTCGAGACACTTAATTTTTGTCTGAAAAACGATAATTTCATGGGCTATAGGCTTACCGTTTTTTCGATTTTGGGGCAAAAATTATTCTGTGCCTAATCGCTTAGTTATGGCGTTAAACGGCGTCTGTGCAGTCCCGGGGAATGAGAAATGCGGAGAACCAGCGGTTTCGAGACACTTAATTTTTGTCTGAAAAACGATAATTTCATGGGCTATAGGCTTGCCGTTTTTTCGATCTTGGGGCAAAAATTATTCTGTGCCTAATCGCTTAGCTATCGCTTTAAACGGCATCTGCGCAGTCCCGGGGAATGAGAAATGCGGAGAACCAGCGGTTTTGAGACACTTTATTTTTTGTCTGAAAAACGATAATTTCATGGGCTATAGGCTTACCGTTTTTTCGATTTTGGGGCAAAAATTATTCTGTGCCTAATCGCTTAGTTATGGCGTTAAAAGGCGTCTGTGCAGTCCCGGGGAATGAGAAATGCGGAGAACCAGCGGTTTCGAGACACTTAATTTTTGTCTGAAAAACGATAATTTCATGGGCTATAGGCTTGCCGTTTTTTCGATCTTGGGGCAAAAATTATTCTGTGCCTAATCGCTTAGCTATCGCTTTAAACGGCATCTGCGCAGTCCCGGGGAATGAGAAATGCGGAGAACCAGCGGTTTTGAGACACTTTATTTTTTGTCTGAAAAACGATAATTTCATGGGCTATAGGCTTACCGTTTTTTCGATTTTGGGGCAAAAATTATTCTGTGCCTAATCGCTTAGTTATGGCGTTAAACGGCGTCTGTGCAGTCCCGGGGAATGAGAAATGCGGAGAACCAGCGGTTTCGAGACACTTAATTTTTGTCTGAAAAACGATAATTTCATGGGCTATAGGCTTACCGTTTTTTCGATCTTGGGGCAAAAATTATTCTGTGCCTAATCGCTTAGCTATCGCTTTAAACGGCATCTGCGCAGTCCCGGGGAATGAGAAATGCGGAGAACCAGCGGTTTTGAGACACTTTATTTTTTGTCTGAAAAACGATAATTTCATGGGCTATAGGCTTACCGTTTTTTCGATTTTGGGGCAAAAATTATTCTGTGCCTAATCGCTTAGTTATGGCGTTAAAAGGCGTCTGTGCAGTCCCGGGGAATGAGAAATGCGGAGAACCAGCGGTTTCGAGACGCTTTATTTTTTTGTCGGAAAAACGATAATTTCATGGGCTATATAGGCTTACCGTTTTTTCGATCTTGGGGCAAAAATTATTCTGTGCCTAATCGCTTAGTTATGGCGTTAAACGGCGTCTGTGCAGTCCCGGGGAATGAGAAATGCGGAGAACCAGCGGTTTCGAGACGCTTTATTTTTTGTCGGAAAAACGATAATTTCATGGGCTATAGGCTTGCCGTTTTTTCGATTTTGGGGCAAAAATTATTCTGTGCCTAATCGCTTAGCTATCGCGTTAAACGGCGTCTGCGCAGTCCCGGGGAGTGAGAAATGCGGAGAACCAGCGGTTTCGAGGCACCTTAATTTTTGTCTGAAAAACGATAATTTCATGGGCTATAGGCTTACCGTTTTTTCGATTTTGGGGCAAAAATTATTCTGTGCCTAATCGCTTAGTTATGGCGTTAAACGGCGTCTGTGCAGTCCCGGGGAATGAGAAATGCGGAGAACCAGCGGTTTCGAGACACTTTAATTTTTGTCTGAAAAACGATAATTTCATGGGCTATAGGCTTACCGTTTTTTCGATTTTGGGGCAAAAATTATTCTGTGCCTAATCGCTTAGTTATGGCGTTAAACGGCGTCTGTGCAGTCCCGGGGAATGAGAAATGCGGAGAACCAGCGGTTTCGAGACGCTTTATTTTTTGTCTGAAAAACGATAATTTCATGGGTTATAGGCTTACCGTTTTTTCGATTTTGGAGCAAAAATTATTCTGTGCCTAATCGCTTAGCTATCGCGTTAAACGGCGTCTGCGCAGTCCCAGGGAATGAGATATGCGGAGAACCAGTGGTTTCGAGACACTTTATTTTTTGTCGGAAAAACGATATTTTCATGGGCTATAACCCAGGAAATTATTCATTTTCGACAGGTAAATTGAGATCCCTCGAAAGCCCTCGTATTTCGCATATATCACTATCCACGCATGCGCCGATTCGCATTTACGCGATAAATAAACGAATGGTGACCGATGAATTTTCTCGAGAAAAATGGAAAAATGCCTGTGCGATAGCCCAGGAAATTATTCATTTTCGACAGGTAAATTGAGATCCCTTGAAAGCCCTCGTATTTCGCATATATCACTATCCACGCATGCGCCGATTCGCATTTACGCGATAAAGAAACGAGTGGCGACTGATTAATTTTCTCGAGAAAAATGGGAAAATGCCAGGGCGATAGCCCAGGAAATTATTCATTTTCGACAGGTAAATTGAGATCCCTCGAAAGCCCTCGTATTTCGCATATATCACTCCCCACGCATGCGCCGATTCGTATTTACGCGATAAATAAACGAATGGGGACCCATTAATTTTCTCGAGAAAAACGGAAAAACGCCAAGGCTATAGCCCAGGAAATTATTCATTTTCTGCAGGTAAATTGAGATCCCTTGAAAGCCCTCGTATTTCGCATATATCACTTCCCACGCATGCGCCGATTCGTATTTACACGATAAATAAACGAATGGGGACCGATTAATTTTCTCGAGAAAAATGGAAAAATTCCAGGGCAATAGCCAAGGAAATTATTCATTTTCGACAGGTAAATTGAGATCCCTCGAAAGCCCTCGTATTTCGCATATATCACTCCCCACGCATGCGCCGACGCGTATTTACGCGATAAATAATCGAATGGGGCCGATCGATTTTCTCGAGAAAAATGGAAAAACGCCCAGGCTATAGCCCAGGAAATTATTCATTTTCGACGGGTAAATTGAAATCCCTCGAAAGCCCTCGTATTTCGCATATATCACTCCCCACGCATGCGCCGATGTGTATTTACGCGATAAATAATCGAATGGGGACCGATTATTTTTCTCGAGAGAAATGGAAAAACGCCAAGGCTATAGCCGAGGAAATTATTCATTTTCGACAGGTAAATTGAAATCCCTCGAAAGCCCTCGTATTTCGCATATATCACTCCCCACGCATGCGCCGATGCGTATTTACGCGATAAATAAACGAGTGGTGACCGATTAATTTTCTCGAGCAAAATGGAAAAACGCGAAGGCTATAGCCCATGAAATTATTCATTTTCGACCGGTAAATTGAGATCCCTTCGAAAGCCCTCCTATTTCGCATATATTACTCCCCACGCATTCGCTGATGCGTATTTACTCGATAAATAAACGAATGGGGATAGATTAATTTTCTCGAGAGAAATGGAAAAACGCCAAGGCTATAGCCCATAAAATTATTGATTTTCGACAGGTAAAATGAGATCCCTCGAAAACCCTCATTTTTCGCATCTGGTTAGATACGGGGCCGTTTCCTGAGCCTACTTCGAGTTCCCCAGACCACATCGAATCCCACCACAGCTAATAAAGGAGCGCAGAAGCACGGATATCACATTCCTGAGGCACGGCACGTGCAAACAAGTTGGCGGTCCCCACTTCTTGTGCCGCCGGTGGAGCTATTCACTGCTTGACTCTTCCCGAAAGTGAAGCGAGAGCCTGGCACTGTGCGGGTAAAGTGGGTCCCGAAGCAAGTCGGGTGTAATGCGCCGTGAAAACCTGGCGCCGTCGCCCCCATCCATCTATTGTGACGGCGGATTGCAAGTCAGCAAGGCAAGACCGCAGGGAGAAGAAAGCCCTCGGACAAACACACGAGCAGCGACTCTCTTCGCCGGGTGTGACTCCATCGCACGGGCACCTACCGATTGGCCGAAAATGGCGTCACCTGAGCGGGCTCTCCCATTGGCGGCCGAGTTGCTGCCGGCCCGTAATGACTGTAAGACTGTTAATTGACTCTCACTGTAAATAATGTAAATAAACCTCCGAAGTTTTAATCTCAAGGTCCTCCTCAACTCCTACAATATATCACTCCCCACGCATGCGCCAATGCGTATTTACGCGATAAATAAACGAATGGGGACACAAATTTTCTCGAGAAATATGGAAAAACGCCAAGGCCCATGAAATTATTCATCTTCGAAAGGTAAAATGAGATCCCTCGAAAGCCCTCTTTGTTCGCATATATCACTCCCCACGCATGCGCAGATGCGTATTTATGAGATAAATCCCAAACATCCCCAAACAAATGGATTGACCAAATGCCTGAACAAAACGATCGCGGATATGCTATCAATGTATATAGCCATTGACCACAAGAACTGGGACCCGATGTCCTTCCTTACATTACTTTTGCGTACAATACTGCAATTTAAGAAAGTACAGAATTCACCCCTTTTCACTTAGTCCAGGTTTGAGGGATCACCACAATGCTCCATACCCTGCTCCTTCCCGACAACTTGGGAATGTTTCAGACGGATGCTGCTTTGTGCGCTCAACGCGGCGAGGAGGCCGTCAACTCGAGCGCTGACGTATTCAGTATTGCCAAACCGGATACGCATGCCGCTACAACCTTTTTCAGCGCTAAGTTACCTACAATCCTGACGATGAAATGTTGGTGTGGACCCCCATCCAACAGCGTGGCAGGTCCAAAACGTTGCTGCGTCGCCACTTCGTTCCTCACAAGGTTGTACGGCGACTCAGTGACGTTACCTATGAGGTTCTCCCAGAAGGTACCTCAAGAAACTCCCGTCGGCTTCTTTAAAGTAATTTTGTTCATGCTTCAAGACTCGAACCACATTTTTCGCGCCGTGGCTTGATCGTCGAGTGACTACTACATTGATGACAAAACACCGTTCTTTTTGTTGTTTTTGTTTGCTTTTGTTTTGTCCTGTCTTTTTTTCTTATATTCCTTCTTTTACAGCTGCAGATCGTTATTTGGCATGACGACACATTTCTTTCATTTTTCTTTATTTTACCCTCATATAAAGCATTGAGGTGATGCTTCTTTAGGCACGGGGTTCATGACACAAGCCGTGGCATAAGAGCCATCCACTGTGCCACTTACACGCTTGAGGGGTTGGAAGAAGAGGAGAATGTCTTTGTTGTCAGTTTTCTGTTAAAGACGTGGATTCTGTTAAAGACCTGTCTCTGTTGTTTCGCCTGTGACAATATGTATGTTCTCTTCACTATAACCAAGTTTGTATAGCCTTTTGCACTGGTGGGTGACAACCCTGTATCTTTAATGATATACTTACCTCTTGCTGTCACACTTAATTTGCTGCTCACAGTGGTCAACAGGACAAATAGGGGATGTTTATTGGGGCACATGACAATTTCGCGTATGACATGCTTGTTTTCTGCTGATCCTTTAAAAGCAAAGGACACCACAGGGTAATTCAGTGTTTCACTTTTATTGTTCATTCACTCCCATCACTTCTGATTGCATTTGCTAGTCAAAGCATTGAACGAGTAACGGGCAGTATCCAGATCTTCATGCTTACAGAGGTCAACAGTGTGAAATTTACAGAACAAATGAAGAAGCCAGCATGCACAAAGAATGCAAAAGTGCACTGAATAAGAACAAGGCTTAAAACTTAACAAAAATAGTCAACATCTGTTAGTACTACACTTCATACGCGAAGGACAACAATGTACATCTTTGAGATATAGGTGAAGTTCTGAATGCAATTAAAATAGTTTCCTAGTTGATAGTCCTTCAGATATAATTGCAAATAGAAGTGAAGACTGTAAGAAGTATTATAGTTACATCATGGTGATTTGTTACAGCACTCATCCAGTAGCACAAGCTAAACTACTTTGTCATGAGCCTATTCTAAACTGCCTCTTAACTGTCTAAGTTTCCAGCTTACAAAACAACAAAATTCTGAGCTCTCAGCAGTTATAGCAAAAGTTGATGTTGGCACGTGACATTGATTCTCATTTAAATGCTCTGTGACATCATTGGAAAACCTGCTTAAGGTCAATCTCACGAGGCTTTGTCACTCATTGAAAACACTTTTCATGATCATCAGTCAGTGATGCAAAATACATCCTCTGCAGATAGGTGCTGTCTGTGCGTGATCACTTAAAGCAAACAGGAACATCTCATAAAGCTTTTTCATTATTTCCTGCATTCATAACACCAATCAATTTTCAGAATATATTACACAGCAGTGACAACAAACTCATGATTTCCTGAATATTATGGTCAACAATAAGTATAAGGATCAGGAACATGCACTGAAAATTCTCCAAAATACCACCAATACACATTCAGCACTAAAGAACAGTGATAACGACAGTTTTGTATGAACACCTCAAATACAACTCTAAAGTATTTTGCATATCATTATATTCGAAAAAAAAAATGGTGTTACAAGGCTTGCAATAAGATTTTCTGCAGTTTAATTAAACATGTCGCAAGTATTTAAGAAAGCTCTTGATGCGGCAATTTACACATGCCCATAATCACTCTCAGAAGTTACAATACGAAGATTCCGTCGAAGCTCTCAGATGTGTCAAAAGTGCTCTGGCAGAATTTGGCGCCTGTGAGATTCGAACTGGGTTCTCTGAGCATGAGCATTTTAAAGCAACCATATTCTGTAGATACGTACTTACCACCTCTCTAAGCACTTACATTGTTACATTATTTTAGACACTACAGCTATAAATTATGCGCAGCCTCAGTACGGAGATGTGAACTGATCCAAGGAAAATGTGCATATTTGATAAATTGTGAACCTTTTAAGACCTACTCCTACTCTAAGTTTACCTATACTATGGTCGCTTGGCAACATTGAAAATTAGCTTACAACATGTCTAGAATAAACAGTGGGGTTCAGTTTTTAATTGGAAGACAATAAGCCAACTTCAGAATAGTGCCACTCAGTATATATATACGCAGTTGACTGACACATTAATTAGATCTAGAAACCAGACTTTCGTTCGTAATACATGAATTTGAATAGAAAGTGGTAATACACGCAATTATGTGTCCTCATATGAACAGATATGCCCAGAAAACAATGTACACTGTAATATGTTGTTAAAGGGAACATCCAATTCATATTTGAATACCAACTACAGCTGAATCTTGGCATGACAGCATGTAAACTATTCAATAATGCATTCAATCTTGTAATTCTTTGTCATTAAAGTAGAAGTGTTCAGGCTATATTCGTTTCTTTACAAATTACGTGTTTTCCCTAAGAGCGGCGCCTTACTGTACAAGTGTAAGCGACAGGCCATTTCTGGGTTCCATTAGATCACTGAGGTTTCCCCGTAGGAGGCTCCAGTGATCGACTCATTGAACCAAGCCAATAGAGCCTTATCAGCTCCAATGTGTACTTCAGTTGGAATCTACCTGCAGCGGGGCCTGCCAATTTAGGCATAGACTGACATATGAAATACGTCCGTGCTCTCACTATTCATGCCTTACATATAGCCCTTCATTAGCGGTCCTTGTCCAAACTAATCGGCCCTGGAAAGCGAGAAGCTTCACTTAATCATTAGCGCTATTCGAGTCATGCAACTTTTAAAACTGAAGATGTAGACAGCCAACCAGAAACTAGCAATCAGTACGAATTAACTAAAATTGTAATGCATACGAGTTGGAACTACCGAAAGTAGACTGTGGTTGCTATTGCTTCCGTGTATCACCACAATATCTGCCGGCCACAAGTGCAAGTGCACGCGCAATAGAATCTTAACACCTTAAGGCTGACTCGATATGCTGCACTGATGCTATAGTACATAGTCAGTCCCATCCAGCAAACATGTGCACTCTGCATGACATCTGTTACTGTTTCTTAGGATAGGCTGACACTAGGTACGTAGAACATTACTAAAACCTAAAGAAACGGGCTATCAGCTATGAATCTGCTTTAACATTCACTAAGACGTCTCAAAAACTTTCTACTTGCCAGTTCTCCATAATAAAATGTACCCCACCTGACCTACTCTAAATGGGAAGGTATGTGAAAACACGCCGTAAATTACACGGCAAACGCTAGCCGAAAGTGCCAGGCGAACGAAGAGCAAAACTGAGAAAAAAGCAAGAGTTGAAATTTAAATAAAAAGTGAGAAAGCTTGGCTTGCAAACAAGAGATACGTGTGGAACGCAATATTTTTGTACATTTCAGAAAGGAATGCTGCGATTCTTGAAGGCCGTACAGAAAAGGCACATACCTAGTGAACAACTGTGCCAGAGGCCCATCAGTACATAGATAATTAGTAGCGGCTGGACTATGTAACATTATATACATGAGTGTGCCATAACGGTCTACGAGCCATTTTCTTGCTCCCTCACTGCTTTCCTTCCTTGACAAGGGCTGTGGCTTTTACATATGAGCAGATAAAGTTCAATATTCCTTATCAATGAAGGAAAATAACCCATGTAGTATTCATACCTAGGCGAATGTTAGCCCCATGCTGGCTCAGTATTGTTCCATCAGCGCCATCGTACACTCCGTATGCCCATCGTTGGCACGACAGCAATGCTGGGCCAGTGATGGCCTGACGCCGGCACTTAGATGGGCCCACATACCATGCTACTTGGGATGTTCAATGAGAGAAAAAGCATGTTTAATCTACACTGGTGGTTTTGAGCCTGTGCTGAGACCATGATCCTTAGAATAGACACAATGATGACAAGTTGCTCAAGAAATAGCTCAGTGTATAGATGCAATTATTAGACGCAATTAAAATGAACACTGCAACCAGAAGAAGGGTACAGATAAATCAGAGGGGTATCAGCAACAGTTACAAGGCAGGCATTAATGTGAGACACAGAAATAAACCTGATTGCTGCTGCATTTGTCAAGGCTCAAAATTTAGGCACAGCAGCTCAGGTATGTCAGCAGGTGTTACACAATAGCATTAACTTTTCAACTATAACGGTACTATGTTATACCAGTGGTTAGCCAGTGAACAACAGCCTTTTGCCCAATGAAGAGTTGAAGTTGTAACTAGCCCTTTTGGTCGTTCTATTGTTCACCAGCACTACAATGTGACAATACCTCCTACTTTGTCCAAGCTAGTAGTATTTACCTGTTTTTATTAAACTTAAGTGTAATGACTTTTGCTATTCAAATCCAAATGCAGTGAAGGGGCAGAAACTTCACTACACACTGCATTAATAGCCATAGCATGACCAGCACTGCCTTGCTCAAGGCACTGCTCTGCCTCTTGCTTTGCTACTACTTGCTTTGCTACCACTAAAGTACGTACAGCAATTAATAAAAGTTGAAAGGCAATTTTCTAGTGTAGGTTTTTCGATAAGCTACCATAACTGTATGCAGATGTATCATATATGTGGTTTACACTTTAAAGCAGTCTAATGCACAAGAAACGAGACCCTAGGCATCTTTCACTTCATTGGGTCTAGTTACTACTCCGCGCTTGCTCTAAGGTTGCTTTTTGCTAATGAGATGTCACTCAGCGAGGCAGTTACTGGCACATTTAATTTAGTCTGCCCTTTGTTGCTACCATCAGTGCTTTTTATTAAAGAACATTAAAATAAGCGCAATTACTCAGTTTGCAGTTTTTCACTAATAACCCTGACTAAAAGACTAAAAAAATTTGAGAATGAAGTGGAGTGCGAGTTCATAAAAAAATTCACCTTTAAGTGCAGCTTCACAGCAACAAGGATGGTGTCTTGCCGTGAAGCTGCACTTGAAAACAATTGTATTGTGAAGTTGCAAATGAAGCCCAAGTTTGTGTGTAAAGGTTACCGGAAATGTCATGAAGCTGCAAATTGCTTTATCAGAGAGGTGCAGTGAAAGAGCAGTGATGTAGTGCAGGCCATAAAACACGTTTTTTTTTTTTCTGGAGTTGTGTTTCTTGCTTACAGTCAAGCTGCGTTGCTCTTTTTCTTTTAGTTTGAATGTTGCTGAATTTAAATTATTGTTGCTGAAATCGAACTTGTGTGGGTTTAAAAGAGTTTTTTTTGGTAGTTGCCATAAGAGTGAAGGACTATATACAAGGCTGGGTTATGCACATGGAAATATGGCATTTCCAACACCTTGCCTATCAGATTCATGCATGTCTACCATGGAAGTTAGATAAGCTCATTATGTATTCTTGATATGTCAATGTACATGATTTGTGAAGGTGGCAGCATGAAGAGCACTGTACAGCAAAACAGGAGTTTACTTGAGGTTGCACTGAGTGTATCATCAACTACCAACCTGTTGCCTACTTATCACACTACAAGACAAGCCTGAAATAGTGTGATAGGCAAAGACCAAGTCTATACAAGATGCCAAAAAATATAACAGCCGATGAGCTGGTATACCATGGCTAGAACACCCTGTACTGAGAATAAACACAAATATCCTGTAAGGCCGAGAACGTATCTTCACTGCAACAGAATGCTGCAACATTATTGATATCATTATCTGTTTGTCATTGCTGTTAGTTCATCATCGCGCCTTATGAAAAGAGACACTTATCAGAGCATGATTTTAAATCAAGATAAAATGAGGCCTTCAGTAAAGAGGTACTGTATGCAATAAGTGCCAAGAAAGAGCAGGGATAGGTAGCATTGCCTGGTTGTCAAGCAGATGTTAAGCAACTTGATCAACTCATATCGACTAATATGAATAGATATGCTGCCGGCCTTTCTTTTTAATTTTCCATTGAATTTTGTCATTGTCATGTACAGTTCAATTCTTTAAGCTGTGCGATGAATCAGTTAATACACATTGTGCATTGTAACATCGTATCTATTAATGCCTGAAAAATGTTACAGGATAACAACCTATAGTGAAGTTATGTGCTTGTGGGAGGCCACTTTAGCTTTACAATGCCACACAAAGATTATGATTAGTAGCTGTAGTCATATATCTTCTATTTCAAGCGGCCTCAGTGAAGCTCCAAACTTATTCTATAATTACGCAAAGAGTTAATGCTGCTATAGAAATGATGGCTCCAATTAGGCCTACTGAAAAGCTATGCATGAGCACACGACACCTTAAAACGTAGTACCACTCACGAGAGAGATTCATAAGTTATAATACTTATAATGAACACAATTCTCCAGCATTCAGCTTAGTTCATTGTGCCAGAACGGCACTGTGTTATACACATGTGCACATGTAATTGTCTTAATGAAGCAAGAAGGATTTTCGCAAGCGCAGTTGGTATAATATGCTAATGAGGATAACATTTTTCACCTGTCATCATTGTACTATTCTCTCCTTACAATGTATCATGCTGCACTCAACAGCACTTTCAAAACTGTGAATGTTTTTAGAAGAAACATTGTTAAAAGCACTAAGTATCTCGACACTATATGTCCACGCAATCTTCCGACTTTCCAGTAGCCTTCAAGCTTCATGCAGGGTCCCAGTCACAATACTGTTATGCACGCAAAGTTCTGGCACGTCCGAGATAATGTTCAGCGATAAATTACTCGTTGTATTTACACGCACACACTTGAACACACGCACAAAAAGTCTGCCTTGAAGGTTGCGAAGGGTTCGTTTTTTTCTTTCTTCTTCCACATCACCTCCCCACCACAGCACTGTGGAAACCATGGGGTTTCTTTGTTGTCTGTACCACGCACAGCACTGCTTGGCGTTTTCCTTGGCTTGGATACTAATGAACACGTCTTAAGGAATAAAAAGGGGAGGATGAGGGAGTGGTCGTTATTGCTCCCGAGTCAACTGCAACGTGGCAGCCAAGGGTCTATAGGCCAGGAAGTGAGTGAAGTCTACGAGGAGACGACGTCTTGGCTTGCGTAGATCGCACGAACAAGTCGCTTTGCGGACATCCTAGTGGGGCGCTTTAAGGTCATATTCCAGATTCGGCTATCCCTTCGTCATCTGCAGAAAGAAAAGAATCAAAAAGGCAAACTGAATTTTCTTTTGCTTTTTTTGGGGCCAAACAGGTTCTAAATCACAAATGTTGCCACTCGTAAGCATGCAGGTTAAGTTACAGTCTAGACCAGCGATAGAGGACCTGTAACTGAAAATTGATGATAAGCTATTTATACAAAGGTTCCCGAGTTACATAATCTGAAACCAAGTGTCGAAGTCAAATTTCTTTTTCATTATTATTTCCAATGTTACTATCTGCCAATATATTTGCATTGACAAACAATGCACTTTAGCACTGTCAGGGCTTTCTCTTTTCTGCAAAATTACAGCTATTTGGCACTTACAATATTTACATTAAATTTCACTTACCTAACAGTACAAGTACGAAAACGTTGTCGCAAAGAAATCTTTACAGTTGAGAAACTTTATGCTCATTTATGCTGTAGTGTCATAAACTGGTCATCATTCAAACAGCAATTTTTTTTTGTTCTTGAGGAAAATTTTGCGCTAACCAATGTTTGCACACTGAAACAGTGGCCCAAATATTCCGACATATATCACACACAGAAACTTGCAGACATTGCGGGAATGGGGAAAACAAAACGGGCAACAATGGGTTTTCGGTAGTACTAAAAAAATACCGTGTAGTCCATGTACACTGACGACGAAAACTATATGAAAAATCAGACTGCTACAATATGGTCTGAGCAAGCAGAAGAAAAGACATACGATTGCTAGCTGTGGCATCTCGATGCTATCATTACCTCACCTATAAATAAACACCATTCACCCCTGACGATATCATTAAAGCTAAATAGAGAGTGATATTTGGCAAAATTTTCTTTCCCATTATGTGTGCAGTTAAACTTTAATAAATGTGGAATGACAAATTATCGGATATAATAAAATAAACCTAAAACATTGCTCAACGATAGCAGTGCGTAACAGATAAGTGCTAATACGATTGTCAGATATAATTAAGGTATTTTCAATTTGGAAGCTACTTCATCATAATGACGTTGAGCTGTATAGCAATAGAGCATTAGTGATTGTCTGTAGCAGACAGTGCCCTTGGCTATGATTAACTGGTGATCATTATAGTTTGCATTGCTACAAGTGGACTGCACGGTATTGTAACACAGACAAACATTGAAGCAAGAAACAGCAGAACTGGCTCATGCTGCAGTGTTCCAATAGAAAACCGTGCAAGGGTGCAAAGCCCCAACCGCAATATGAAAGGACGCATGCAACCAAGGGCACATAGGTAGGGTTACGCACATGTTTACCATGCTGTAAACAGAAGTTGCAGCTATGTGAGTAAAATATGCTATAATATTTCTCTGAGAGCTCCTGATTTTAGTAACATTCAATAAGCTGATGAAATTTTACAAAACTTGCAAGCGGGGAGTCGGTAAATTTCCCCATGGAAACAGTGTCAGAAAAACACTGCATTAGAGCGGCAGGGACAATGGTGCTTTGTGCTCTCCCTTTTATTTGGCTGTGTTTTCCTGGCAGTGGTTTTCGCGATGAAGCAAATGATATACCAACCTCCATGACGTGTCTCATACACTAACCGCCTTTTATTAATGCCGCTCTGTTCTAAACGTGTGGTCTACATTTCAGCTATGTGAGTGGTGTACAACACTGTTGGGACACATTAACACTGCTTTGTCCCAATGAGTGGTCTGCATATTGATTACTTAAATTGTTTGTATATTGATTGCTGTGAGACATTAACATCCCATTGTTCAGAATGTGTGGTCTATATATTTCAATTACCTAAGCTGTTTACGGTACTTTTGTAATACATTAATGCTGCTCTTCCTTAATGCTCTGCATATAATGTCTGCATATAATTTACCCTAAAGGTTATGATATTACTGTGACACATTAACATCACTCTGATGAGAATGCGTGGCCTACATTTCTGTCATCTTAGAGGTTTATGGCATTGTTACAAGGCATCGATGCTGCTTTGCTCCATAATTGTAGTCTCATTTTCAATTACATAAGCAGTTTGTTAAATCTACATTCAGAATTATCCATATATGCACAAATAACATCAGTACTGGTCCCATGGTGAGTTATCAAGACTAGGTTATCAAGGCATTCAGATGTGCCACAAGTATACAAAGAACATAAGATATAGGTGCTATACTTGAATGATGACTTATCAAAAGAAATAAGTTAGCTGCAAGTCAGCCATAATGTAATCAACTATGTGCATCTCCTACCCACATTCATCATCAAACTGCACGATGCTGAGGTGATAGCGAATAGATAAAAGTATTTTACCCAAACTTAACTCCAGCCAGCTACTGCAATGCAGATCAAACATGCATCTTGCATCATGCTTCACTTATACGTTTCAGGTCGTAGGAATGTAAAGGAGACAATCTGGGGCAGTATTGTAACACAGTCACTTATGGCGATACTTGAGCGTGACATACTCATACAGCACACTGTCTCAGAGCTACAGGCATTAATCAACATCCCTATATTCCCGCAGCATATGTTGCCAGTGCACTCGACAGTGACATGAGAAAATGCCGATAAAGGTCTACCTTCCTACAAGTTTCTTCCATCACATATATGCCTCCGCTGGTCTAGCCAATCGATGTTTGCCGATAATTTTACCCCCAGAAGTTGCCCCAAAATGCAACTCTAAGAATCATACACCAGACAGTTTTCGGGCATATTTTGCTCTTAAATGGACAAACTGATTGGCTAAACTATCAGACACGGATATGAGAAAGCAAGCTTGCAGACAGGTGCACTTGCATTTCTAACCACGTGACCGAACGCTTCAGTAAAGTGCGCAGCAGGAACACAGTGACGTTGAGAAATATCCGTTGTCACAACGATGAATTGCTCTGTGTGTTACAACATGCAAACATAAAAAAAAAGCATCGCCAGAGTGATTGGTTGAGAATACGGCGCCCAGATTCAAGCATTTGTGGGATGCAGGTACGGGAAACTAAGCTCGCAGGTATTTGGGAGATCACAGTCCAGAAGGATCGCCAGAATAGGTACCGTGTTTTGCAGAGTTACAGAGCGGCGGGCTAATAGCTTCGGGCTGAAAATAGAGAGGGAGAGAGAAAAAGACAGCAATAACGCTACAGCACCTAAGGGTAAGTAAAGCTGATGTAGAATGTGTAAAGCTGCTGTCTGCCAGCATTTTTCCATATATGCACAACACTTTTTGTACCATTGGGAAATAGCTACATGTGTGAGACCCACTGTCCTGCTGCTTTAGAACCAATGAATTGCCTATAGAATCATTAACCACGCAGTTAAAAAAATAAGGTGCAGCTTTAGAGGCTATCATGCACCTGGTACTTAGGTTAAATGTGGAAAGGTATTTAGAAAGTCAAAGGTTATCAGGGTACTAATATGGGTGAGTTGGGTGAGGTTCATTATTAAAAAGCCACACGAAGTGCGGAAAAGCAAAGGTATCTGGTTATCAGCTAAAAAAATTACAGACGTAAGTGCTAACTAGCTAGTACTGACAACCGGTTAGTTAATATTGGTAGTCGGCACTATAGTCAGAGCACGTGTTTGTCAAAGCTTGTTCAAATTTGGTTTATCTGAGCAGCTCTGTATTTTGGGGCTAGCAGTTGTGATCATGTGACCATGCCACGACGGCAAGCAGAAAGAAAAGTGAGGGGACGTGATGTCTTTCATCAGGACAACAAACCCCTCGTTTGCATCCTGCTCATCAAGCTGCAGAGGATTCACAGCTACTATATATCACAGTGCAGACTGGTGCACGATCAAGCACATATGTCTGTAATTGCTGTATTTTTGTAATCAGCGCTAGTCAGCTCATGCGTCTATAATTCTTAAGAAAAGAATTAAGGCATTTGGTTAAATGAAAAAAATACAGACACAACAACAGACCAGTGTTGATTACCAACACAATAATTTTCGACACAAGTGCTTACTAATGCTTGCTACCAACTAATTGGTAGTCATCACTTGCATCTGCAAATCAGGTAGCCAGATAACTTCTCTTCCCAGACTATGTGCTTCACACGGCTTTTCAATAATGCACCTCGACCAACTCGCCAAAGTTGTTTGTAATATTTGAGAAGAGGAGGTAAGTGGTTAAATGAAAGGATTTCAGACACAAGTGTTAGTTGGTAGCCAGCAATTGCCTCATTCGTTACTTTAACCACATACCTTCTCTTCCTGCACTTGTGCTTTCCATGACTTTACAGCTATACAAATTATTCCACTCAATTTAACCTTTATTTTAAGCATAGCTGGTTCTATAGCTATCTGCAAAAGACTGCCACATCTATTCATATAATTAAAGCATATATCATTTTGTGCTTCATTTGGTTCTATAAGCAGTCTTGTGCAAAACGACTTGTGTCAAACTGACAGAAACAATGTAACAATTGCACATAAGCCCTGAAGTTAAAGCAACATACTTTTGCATTTCAGACACTTCAGACTTGTGGTATTCATTTTAGAAGCAATGTTCCCAATCTGTAAACTTGGGGCTACAACCTTCCAGAAATGTACAGATCTTCATCAGTGTTTTGTAGAAAGCCCTTGTTTAGCTTCTAACAGTCACCAGTTCTTTCTGAAATGCAATAGGCTTCATCCACAACAGTTCGGTGGTTTCCTCAGAAGATCAGTGATGGCTGGTAGTTTGGCTCATGCATCTGTTAAGTGACCACACACCAGGCATGGTATTTTCATTTAATTTTGTAGCCAATAAAAGGCTATGTTTATACTATTTCTTATAAGATAATTAAGTGACCTATAGTTGAAACAAGTCATTGCACAATTAATTTAGCAGATGGAGTATAAGTAGCATGTTTAATGAGTAAGTAGTGCAAAAGGCTGCAGACAGGGATGTAATACATAATAGCACACAAGTGTTAGGAAAGGAAGAATGCTTCTCACGTCATAAAGTTACCGAAATCAATGAAAAGCCACAACTGACATCGATACCACCTTTTCACACAAGGCATTTCATAGCTCAATAAAAAAAACTATGATTGTAGGCATATAACATTTTGGAAATTCATATGCAGCAGGCATATACCCGGAGGACAACCGCTTGATGCTTGAAGCAAATTATTTTTTTAATTGTGAGCTTCTCGCTCTAACCACCGTATAAAACCTTCCATAGTGCATGGCACATATATAAAACAGCATCAACCTTAAGAGCTGAATTACAGGTGGGCTACTTAATGCTTTTTTACGCATGTCAAGACAGCTAGATAGTACAATTTGTGGTGCCGTACAAATTCCCAGTGAAACAGCGACTATGTGGTACCTGTAAGTGAAAAGAACAGCCAGTGCCGAGTTTTGCTCAAATTGTTGTTGTGAAAATTGGATAGTATAGCACAACGTTTATCTCCAATTCTAGCGTTCCCATTTATTGAAATTTGTCATTCAGTTCCAGATATTTCTAACTATGATATAACAAGCTGTTGTCTATACTGAACAATCATAATATCGCTCTTGAAAATCCCATGCAATAGTATAATGATGTACTACCCTAACATCGAACTCCCGTTCACAGCCACATTCGGTATATCGAACACCGCACCGCACCCCTGCAAATGCGCTCATCTTAATGGCCATGTGATCACTTACCGGATCGTCAGAAATATTTTATGCTGACAAATTTGAGACAGCACTGTTTTCGCAAGTGCTGTCGAACAAGAGATTGAATCCGATAGGCAGTACATGCCATGGAAGAAAAATAAGCAAGGTGCCCCCAGTTTTGCCCACTGCACATATAGATATGGCTTGGGCTAACTGCGGCCGTTCATTATCGGCAGGAGCAGATCTCCACTCTGCTTCAAAAACGCTAAAGGCCTCCCGGTCAGACACGCATTCCGCAAGACGCAAGACGCGCACGCAGTGCACCGCGGTCTCGCGTCCGAGCGACGTGGGCGTTCAGGGTTACGATTCCGAAAACCTTTCCGTAGTGCAATCGACTAGCAGCCTTGCCGAGAAAAATAAAGTAAGTCAACTTCAGTGTGTTTGATCCGGCCTTGGAGAAGCAAACCTGTAAATTCCCGTTGACGGTCTCGGGAAAGTGTCCGAGACGCGCAGAGATCTCAGAGAAGCTTCAAATAGGTCTATACTACATTCCGAATGATTGATATATCGGACAATATTGCGATTGCCTTTGAGTTCAAGATATCTGGGATTGAGTGTTCTATTGAGAAGTCAGGACAAGTATACATCAACAATGCTAACATACATAACATGCATTACAGCATATGTTTTGTGGAGTCAATGCACAAGTGAAAGACAACATTCTGCAGGTTTTCTTATTGGTTTGAAAGAATGACAAGCCGAAGTTTTGTTCTGGTAGAGGCAATATTTGATTCATTCATTTTTTACCAATTAGTTTTCACTACGATAATTTTACACTTTATCAAATTTGAACGACGATGCTGCTTTGGATGTCATTCTGGTGAGAGCAATAATCTGTGGCACTACAAGATTTCAGAAGAATAAAACTACAACACTTCTTTTTTGTTATGTGTGGCTTATAAACAGAAAAAAGTATATTGTTTTTTTTTGTTACAACTAACTTTATGCACAGAGATACTGCACTCAGCCCTCTATAGCCCATGCAATTTTAAATGGTATGCTTGTATGGACTACAAATTACTCACCCTCAAAACCTTGGTTGTCATGCGCTTCAGGTCTTGGAGAGTCTAAAACGTCTTCTTTTCCTTCAAGAACGCACATCAGGCACTGATGGATGCAGATGTACTGTTGCTGCAACGTGACAAAGCAAAAAATTTGAATTTTTTTGTTCAGCTGAGCCCTTATGTGAAAACAAGTAAATAATTTTACTATTAGTTGGTCTGATATGGCACACGCTAGGATTAGAAATTACATGAAATAAATTCGAGGAGAAACACTGTTTACTTTCAAAAAGACAAGAGTTCAGTGTGTACAGTTATGATAACATACAAAGGCGTGACCTTGCATGCACTCATGTGCATGCTTGAGAAGAATTTCTATATTAAACAACAAATTACTTTGACAAAACGAAAAAGTTAAGTAAAACAAAACAAATTTTTATCTGAGGCACTTCATCCAAAGTAGTTCCTATCGATTTAAAGTTCAGGCTTTCCTTAACTATGGGCAGTTTTGTTCCACACACAGTACCATTTCAGTGGCTGCGGGTTTCATTACACTGCAGTTTCATTATAAAGAAAAAGACGGGTAGCAGACTACTAGCCTGGGAATTATTAGTTATGTGCAAGGACCTATGCATTGAGCGTGACATGAATGAAAACCGTCACATGCTGTGCCATGTCACATTGTAGTGCATGTGTTCTGGTGATCACTTTCACTGAATTGTCACTGTCACGATGTTATCACACTTGCAATGGACATGCTTGCTATATTGGAAACTTTGATAGCATTGTCACCAATTCGATAGTGACACAGACCTCTGTATTTATCGAGATAGCACGTGCTATGCACATACATTCTGGAATCTATGCAGGGACCACAAAGTGTTCCAAAATTATGACTACGAATGTGCGAAACATTGCATGGGCTCAAGAAGTGCGACTTGATTCGATAGAATTTGGCTATGTTCACCGCTATAGTTATTAATTAATACATTCACTGCAATGTGGGTGGTCACATGGGTTATGGTGGTATTTCCCTCTGTGGCTATGCAGGGCTTTCCTGTAGCACTCAAGCAACGTCTTTGCTCTAAAGCTTCAGAAATCTTCAAAGGAGCATGACTCACTTGTGGGTCGAGGCTCACCTCAAGGATATGATGTGTGACCCACTGGTGGGTCATGATGCACAGGAATAAGCACCTCAACAAGGGCTGCCGTAGTGAACACGCTAATTATTGCTGTGCTCTTTGGGCACAAATTGTTTTGATGCAAGCAATGAAATTCTTTCCACTCAAAATTTCTGCCGTTACTTCTGTCTGTCTGCCACCACTATCCTGAGATAACAAACAATACTAAAGGCTCCTTACCTCATTCTGGACCATCCAGACCCGCTCGCGACGCATCTCGTAGACAATCCCAAAGATGTCCACCGTGTCATACTTGCGCAGGCCTTGTAGGATTCGGTCGAGCGCAATAAACGTGCCAGAACGACCGACACCGGCACTAGAGAAAAAAAAAAGGTGCCACGAACATGAATGTTGAGCTTCAACCCACACCAAATTTACTCACATGTCATTGGCCTTAAAGAAATTCACGTATGCGTCCCCTAAGCACCACATTTTTGTGTTTATAATTGCTAGACCATGGTACAGGGCAAGTGAAGAGAGCAAAAATGATCTATGCCTGAAATACGTGTTCTAAAAAAAGCTGTGTTCCTTCAAGTGCTTGAAAAAAGGAACTCGGCTCAATTGTACAAATACAAAGCAAACCTTGAAATACAGTATTGTTTTTCTGTTGAGATATCATTGGTTTCGTTCCCGCTCCTTGTTGATGCATGCTGCTGAGGAGCAATCTCCGTTTGCATCAACCTCGTTTAAAAAAATTCACAGGACGGTTATGACTGTGCAATGCAAATATTTATGCATTAGCTGCAGTGTGGGCTAGGCATTTTTGCTCCCTATCTCAAGTTCGTTCAATCGCTTACGGGTTTGAAGGTCCAGTTTCTTCCATGACATTTCACTGTAAAGAATGTATTACAGCGTTCTCGTCTAAACTACTGTGCTCTTCTCCAATGCTCGAGCCCTCGCTGACTTTTTAAGCATACACTGGCGCAGCCATATGTGCTATGATGATGACGGCATGGCATTGGGATGATGATACTGAAATGATGAGTATAGCATAATAATGACAGCGTGGCAATGATGGCAATGGTGCGACAATGACGGCGTGATGAGAGCCGAATGACGAGGCTGGAATGACGACAACGGAATAACCACGACGGCATCACCATGACTGTTTGGCGATTCTAACACAATGACTGTATGACAACAATGCAATGATGACATGAAAACACCAGACTAATCGTGATTGTATAACAACATGATTACAGAGGAACAGTAAAGAAGGAATGACAAACGATGACGGCATGGTGAGAACGAATGACAATGACTTTATGATGAGGGTCGCGGTTTGACGACTGTGTGATGAGACTCAGATGAAGATAATGGTGCAATGACTGTATGGTGACAATGTCGTGATGATGACAGCATGACAACAACAGCAAGACGATGATGGCGTGATGACGATGGCACATACTGACGACATACCCGGTGGCACAATTTGTGGGAACTGTACACTACACTACCTCCAGGACCGCCCACCAATGCGGATGGTACCGAAAGCGCCAAACTGAGCAACGAGCTAAGGAAAGCTAAAGGCATTAAAAGTGCATATAGTTCACCTCATCAAAGGCGCAATGTGGGCGAACAACATGGAAATTTGCAGATGCCAGAGCTGATAATCGGCCGGCCAACCATGAAAGGAATCATGGCCACTCCAGATGAAAACCACATCAAAGCAGGAAAATGCAGCACGATTCACTCTATCCCTTTACTCGTTTCACGTGTGATAGAAACAAATAAACTTCAAATATGCCAGTCGGCAATTTCAGATACAGTTGTTGGAATATTTTGGCACATAATGGGAATAAAGAAATTGAACAAAATGGACTGCCCTGGGCGAATACCAGCCATCGATACTACATGAATGTACAAACAACTGAGTGTGAATTAATTAGCAAATGGACCATTGTGGTTCGCCACGTGATCTGTCAGCCAGTTCATAATAATTTCACCGCAGAAGCTGACTCCCACTGTATGCCAAGAGGGTTTTTTAAAAAGAATCTGTTAAGGCTAAAAGAAAAATCCTGCATAGATATATATTTAAGTTATGAACATATCTTTTACTCATATATCATTTGAGCAATTTAGTGATTTATTGGCATAATATGCAAATGCTTAATAAAATAACGGACATGCACTGTTCCTTTCACGCAAAAAGATTTCTGTCGCAGAATACACTTGCACAATAAAATTTATGCATTACCTGCAGTGGACGACGATGGGCTTGGTGTCAGGGATGACTCGCTCCCTGAATGCTCGGACAAATTTCACCAGCGTTTGCGGCGGATCAGGCACCCCGAAGTCCGGCCACGTCGTGAAGTGAAAATGCCTGACTATTCGGGATTGGTCTCCCTGTAAAAGAAGTGCAAATGAGCAGTGTTCTTTGAGTGGGAAAAGAAGAATATGTATGACCTTGAAGAAAGAATGAACACAAAGGCTATTCCCGCACATATTCCTAAATATATTCCCTCACTGTTTCATAAGGCTGATCACCAACTTCGCAAACTAGATCTTACAGATTGGTGTTCCAAGCCACCTGCATGCCCACTTCAGGCGCTGACAGACAGCGCGAAATAAATTTTTTGCATAGCTCACACACAGCACTCATCTGTCAAACATGAGGCACTATGGTGGAGCACTGACATGTGAATGCAGGATACAAAAAAATTACTTTGCAGCAAGGGCAACGCTTCAGGAGGTGCTGGCCATAGCATACCTGATGGTATATAAACATAGGTGCAGAAAAAGAATACGCAACGTGTATCTCGACTCCTTGTGAGGTGAGGCAGGAGACTAACTGTGTAGTGCATTGCGACATGCCCACACTTCACAACATTCACATGCCGCATGGCATTAACAAATACAGCTAACCAATAAGTGTACTTAGCAGCATATCTCAGTCGATATGCCGACAAGATATTGCTTGGCTTTGACCATCCTCCACCGATTACTTCTGCTCAATTTTATTGCGCAAATTACCCTTGCACCATCTTGGCTCAGGTCCTCATTGGTTTGTTCCAAGTCAAACTGCTTCAGGTTCAACAATGCCATTTGCCACCAATACTATAGCAGCCACAGGATACGGGAGACAGCGTCTACTCACCCGGGAAACCTTGAATTCTGAGATGGTCCAGTCGGCGTATTGCGACTCATTGAGAATGGTGACCTGGATGTCACCGTAGTAGACGGGCTGCGTGTCGAAAGGCCAGTAGTGGTCGCACTTCTCGCGCCCTTTCTCTATGCAGCGTGTCAGCATGACAATGGCACGGCAGTTCTGTTCCCAGACCATGCGCCACATGTCGTCACGCGTGCTGTGTAGTGGGCCCTGGGTCACGATGAACTCACGGGGAGAGTTGAAGCCCTGGAGCAGTTGGGCGAAGAAAACATCATTAGGTGTTAGAAAGACATAGGATGGAAACTTGGTAAGACCAGCGCATTCCAAATGAAAAAAGAAGAACTAAATATACATACATATAAACAAGAACGGGGAATGAACGGATAAGTGCATGAGTGCATAGAGATGGACAAGTAATGATGAACACCTCATGTTTTATCACATAAGGCTAATGCGCTTAGGGCTAAAAATGCAAAAAAAATTAAATGGTTAACAACACAAAAGTCAGCAAAAACGGTCAGAAAACTAGGCAACAACAAAAAGGATACAGCAAGAAGTGGAGAATCACTAACAGAGGTTGCATTTCTTAAACATAATTAACCATTTACAAGGTGTTTCTTCCAGCGGTTTGTCTGTATTCCTGCCATTCATTGGCATGTTCTGTGTTTTTTTCTTTTGCAAGTACTTCTACCTAAATATAGGCAGGCTTTTCATGACAATACTTGAGCTATGAGTCAGTGTGTTTCTTTGCCTACTTCTTTGTGAAGTTGCCCTTTTTTTCATTTGAATATCAGCACTCTACAACACAAGATCTGTTCAGCATTGATATCGTCCCAACATCAGTGTAGTCGGCCGCAAAGGTCACATCAATAACCATTCCTCTTGTTCTAATACAGCCAAATGCGGGCAAATGGTTTTCTAGCCGAGATTAAGAAATGGTCGCATTTTCATGGAGTAACCTGCGTCAACCAAACCTGCTCTATAACCACTGATTTCCTAATCTTTAGTTATCTTTCCATCTGGCTTACTGCTCCCCTTGGCTGCATTCTATTCCCTTGGAACCCATTCTGTTGCTCTAACAGACTGCTACTTATATGATCTGCAAATCCTGTGACTGGCCCCGAACCCACACGCTCCTCCTCTTCTCCGCTAGAGTGTATGCATTGCCTACTTGCATTTTAGTCCTAGTGTGTATTGCCATCTTTATGTCATATGAAATTACACCTGTCATTTCCCTTTGCATTGCTCACATAGTTTTTAACATTCCTTTAAAATTTCACGGTTATTCTATCCCAGACCCACAGCTCGGCATGAGAGTAGAACACATTGTTTCTCCTTTTCCTAAAGACAATAGTTGACTATTTGGGATCAACGTGGTTACAGTTCAACTGTTTACTACCAGTAAATATACTGCGAATAAACAAACAAAATATTTTATTAAAAATATGAGGTTTAATGTCCTAAGGCAGCCTGCAGGCTTTGGTAGACACTGTCGCAGGGGGCCACGGATTAATTTAGGCAACATCCGATTCTTTATTGCAGCAACTAAATTTTAAGCACATGGCCATTTTCGCTTTCTGCCTCCAGTGATGTGCAGCTGCCAAGGACGAGAATCAAACCCAGAACCTTTTTGCTCAATAGCAGGACACCATAGCCACTGAGCCAATGTGGCGGGTCACTGATGAAATCAAAGCACCAATTCAGAGTAAGCAGTGATTAAAAAGTTAAACAGCGATGGAAAAGCTCACTGGAATATAGTTGGCGTTGATGTAGTCCGAACCGTCCTCGTCATCAGTGGGGAGCAGCTTGACGCGCGAGTGGTCATACGGCAGGATGTTCGTGAACCGGTTTTTGGGTCGGTTCACCGGTAAGTCGGCTGCACCGCACGGCTTGTCTCTGCCGACATGCTTGAGAAGCTCGAATTCCTCGGAGAACCGGAAGTCCGAGTCCGCCGACATGATGCGGTAGTGCTCGAGGAAGTCCTTGAGTTTCACTGGACGACTGGTTATCTGTATTCACAGCGGACACACCGTCAAGTCAGTGAGTACCTTGTGAACTCCGTGCAGTCACCTAAATGATTGTTTTACTGAGATGTATTGGTATAAATAGGCTGTAATTAGATTTTCCTTTGTGAGTAGTCATAACCTACATAAGGCCGCAAGAACCTACTGCTACTATTTATAAGTAGGCTGGCAAGCCAACTAAAGTCATCAGTAATCCTGACCTGGTCATGTTCTGAATAAATGCAGGCATTGAACGTAATGTTCAATTTTATCTATATGCTGCAAGGCAGGGCATAATGAAAGCCAAAACCCATACTTCTGCTCTCGCAGTTATTCTTAATGACTTTATCAAGCACACCGGTGACAAATGAACATTGTGGCACAAAAGTGCTTGGGCTAGTATTTACATGTCATTAAAGTTTGAGCACTTTTTGTATAAGAACAATAACCTGTGTTTTTATTCTACCAACTTGGAAATAAGTTTTCCAGTTTAATGCTGTCTTCTCTTCACTCAGATAGCGCAACAATATTTTATATTCTGTTCCACAACATCCACTAGCAACAGAAACTAGCCGTCAACCACCAAGTCACACAATAAGAGCTTACGAGAAATTTGTTGGAGTTGACAAGGTTCTGCATAGTGATCTTGGGATGGCAGTTGGAAACCCAATCACAAGTCCTTGGTTATGTGTGCTATGTGTAATACTAATGGGACAAGGTAGGCTCTGAAAATTAATCAGCAGTTCCTGCAGCAATCAAGCTAGATAAAATTTTCACTCCGTTTAAAGCCTTGGCACATTTTGCCCTTCAGGATATGGTACTTACCATTTCACTTTCAGCTATGGAGACAATGTCATGGTCCTTGGAATGAGGGTCACCTCTGGAGTGGGGTGCGAAAGGTCCTAGACGCCGGCGCCTCAGGAAAACCAATAAGACGGCGAGTATAACCAATAAGGAGAGGGGAACTAGGATGCCAACAATCAGGGGAGTGTTGTCTGGGTCTGGAAAAAGGAACAACAGAGAAATGGCAGTCATCAAACGATGAATTTGCACTAATGCTGTCCTTGTGACCTCAAAACATTGCTCATACCCAACCTCCACTGTGGAAATTATGATGATGGACTTCCTTTATGGCTTGTACCCACTAAGGGGGACAGGCCAGGAATTGGGTGGCAGGAGGTAACTCAAGAAAATTCTTATTTGAAAAATCATAAATGCAAATGAAATGAAAAAAAAAACAAAAAAGATATTGCAATACCTAGTAGACTAGTATGCAAATGAGCAGTCAGACTGACTGAAGGGTGAACATTAAAAGAGGTCACAATCAAGGGGCGCATAAATACAATGTTAATAAAAAATGTGGAAAAATCAATTTCAGTGAAATAAATGCTGATCCAATATGTAGAATAAAGTTAGGCTCAGAAATAAAGTTGCCTTCTTTTTCATCACTATAACACCATTTATTGTCTGTACCTATATGTAGTCGCTAAACACGACGGTTATTTATTTATGTACCCAGTTATCACACAATCTTATCAACGTACTTGTCACGAGTTCGTGCATCAAATGGGGGGTGGGCAAGTTTAGAAAACATTTTTGAGCTCGAGGCTATTAAAAGAAAAGCAATCAAAGACATACATCATCACGCAGGAGCAAATATTTCCAACACAGCATTTATAACTCATTTGCAACAAAGAAGTAAATAAATCACCGGGCATAAATCACTCGCCATAATGGTCATGACATCACAGGGTAGTCTATCATCGCATAGTCAATCACTATAGGATATTGGTTTTAGAGGAATCAGAATGCCGACTGTGTGTGTTTAGATGTACATTTAAACCTCTGTATAAACGAAGTCGGTAAATTCGGCAATTTGCTTCATTGTATCGAAATTTCGTTGTATTGAAATTCGACCTTTTATGCAACTGAGTACGGTCGCCGATCGATTGATCTTAAACGCAAAGGGTCGCATAACTTTCTGAATTACTGCAATATCAAAAAAAGTAAATTTGAATGAGCAAACAATTCATTTTGATAAATTTGGGAGTCGCCGACGAACGATACCGTTTCATGCCACGTACGTCGACGATATCGTCACATCGAATGCACGAATTAAGCGAAGCCAGCCACGCTTTCGCTGGCACTCCACCCCCGTGATTAACAGCGTCACCCGCACTGGCACGACGCTATCAGGGAAAGCGGCGGCAGCGAATGCTTCGTCTGCCTCTCATTCCAACGGATGACCGAAACTTCAGATTACGCAACCTCCAATACTAAAGGCGCGGGAAGATGGCTTACATGGTGCCACGCCATCTCGGCGCGCCCACTCTTTGCACACGCGGCAGATCACCTGCAAAGTTGGGTGCGCCGCTGCGTATGAGCTCGGCCACACACCGCCACGCACAGCCACGGACGAGACGGGCGCCAACTTGTCCCCCTCGCCCCGCTACATCCCCTGCCGCGCACCCTCATGCGCGCTTGATCGCGTCACCTTTGCTAGCGCGGGAAGGCGTCATTCGTGAAGCCACAAGGTTGTTTCACTCTCGCAAGTTCACTCACAACTAAGCACACAGTGGGCGGGACACGATAGGATCTTATCGCACTTAGACTTTATGCGGAACATGACGCGGCTGCACTTCGGCGGTCGCTGATTTGAGAGGTGCCTTTGCAAGCAGCCGCTTGTCGATCTGCATCAGCGGAAGTTTCCATTTATTGTCTCGGCATTCCTCTGCGGCGGTAGTGAAATTTAATTATATTGAAATCGCATACAAACACACATCGTTATGTTGTGGTTCAAAATACATGGTGTTTATGGACAAGAGCTTGTTGTGATTTTGTTGTAATTTTCTAGTGTTCATCTACAATTTAGGCTACTTCAACACGAAAATATTCTCACCTGTCTGGATTGGGTACGAGTAGACAGTGTCGGTGAACTTGTCCGGTGCGGTGTAGGCCCGCACTTTGACCCTGTAGGTCGAGCCAGGTTTTAAGGGCCCATTGCAGTAACCCTTGTCTCCCTTGCAGTCTTCAGAACCAATCACGAAGTCCTCGGTGAGAGTGCCATTAAATGGGTAGTACGGCTCTGTCACCTGCATCATGATCAATCGCCCAGTTAATAATGACCTCTCCTGCCATCGTGAACTACGAGATGTGTGAAATACTGTCAATGTAAGTGGCGCGTACCGCACAGCCAGTCGCATTGCATGTTTGCGTTAGCCAGCTGGGAGCATAATACCCCGGTCACACGGGGCAGTTCTGATCACGATCAAGCATGTTTGGGATTGAATTTCTCGATCGAGATAGGCTCTCTACCACAGCTTGGGCAAAGGAGCCAATCATGATTGAGGAGTTTGATCCCATTCGAGCACGACTGGAAATGCGCATGTGACACCAGTATTAGTCAGCACCTCATGGCCATGGGGATAAATGTGGAACATATCCTTTCAACCACAGGCTTCATAGTATACTGAGATGCTGGCTTCCACAGGCAGTGATTTACCTTTTATTCCACTTTCATTTCCAGGTTTCCTATTAATTCTACATTTGCACTTAGTTTCCCATTTGCTTTCTCTGGTTTCATTGTTTGGTAAATCATAGTGTTGAAACACAAAATAAGTTTAAGAGACCAGCCAAGCAAATGACTGATGTAAAACAATTACAAAGAAGATCATCTAGGTTCTGAGCACGAGCTAGTTTCTGCCTTGGTCTCCGGCTTGCCTCCTCTTGTATATACAATACAATGCATATAGTCTGTTTTTTCTGTGTGCATCCACATGTAACGTTGTTAATGTTTTGTTGAAGTTGTGGGGTAATGAACAACTTGCAATATGTTTGTTGGCTTACCACTTGTAATGAAACTATGATTGTTTCCCCAAACAATAGGATTGTTACTGCGCAATAAGCTTCAACCATCCTAAGTTCTGAAAGCTGCTTGGTTCAGAAGTATGCGATATCTTAGCCTTTCAAGCAACATTAAACACTGTTTTAGGTGTACCGTACCTGATATGGAGGCCAACTATGGAAGCTCTGCACTTCTGACCACGTTGGCAGGTTCGCGCTGGCCGCATCCTTTGAAACATCTTCGGCCACAATGAGCGTGTATGCGTGAATCGGACCGTGGCTATTGGCAAAGAAGTTCTTGCGGAAGCTGACCCGGATCGTCGCTGTCGTGTGGGTCACCGACTTCGGGAAGACAGAGTCGCTCGGCTTCGGTGGGGCTGCGTTATAAGGCCACGGTTATGATATGTGTCAGTGTTGTTTAGCATTTGCGTATGCAGGGTAGGTTTAGGTAATTAGGCCTTGCATATGCAAGACACGCTCACATCAACACAGGTGCTCTGAGAGGTGCCATGATATGAAGGGCACCAAAAAAATTCTGACTATCTTGGGTTTTTTAATGTTAAATGAAATCTCAGTAAATAAACTTTTTTTCGACATTCATTGACGACCAGAATGTGGTTGCTGCAACCAGGAGTTGTACCCGCAACCTCACACTGAGAAGCAGATTACCACAACTACCGAGCTGCTACAGAGGGAAACTAGAGCAAAGTCCAAAATGTAGAGATGAAATACGTCCTCTAACAAGGTTTCAGGAAGCATATATATATATATATATATATATATATATATATATCGAGAATATTGTGGCATTACTGGGAATATTCTAGTCCAATAAGATATTGTGGGAAATTGTGAGCTCTTTGTCCCATTGTTTGCTACCTTCTGTATTGTCTTTCACGCTGTTCCAACATGTTCGCACACCTCTTACACTGGTAATATCGTAAGATTGTATTTTAGCACATAGACGTGCGCCCTTTTTGTGCTGCTTCCACCACTGAAACACCTTGGTGCGAGTCATAAAATCCTTCAAGCTAAAAACGCAACTGCACTAATTCGAGTGCCTCATATATGTTTATATAAAAGCCACTGATGATCCTTAACCTTCTTCATCAGCACAGACAAAAAGCAATTAATAAATCATTTTCATTACGTACCCCAGATGGGCATTGTCTGTTCCCATCTCCCTTTTCCACCAGGGCCAATCTTTGTGTGTGCTTGAATCTGAAATGGTAAGTGTATTCAACTATGTGAGCCGTGACAATCATGGTTATAAATATCTGACTTATTTATTTCTGCTGATTTAAAAGAATTAACCAGATATGGCGTTTTCATATGAGTGACCGATCTGGTTAAAAAATCTGGAATTGGTAAAGCACTGGCAGGAAAGGCTCTCTAAATGTAAGCAAGAAGCAGGTGTTCTGCTTCAAGAAAATGTCATGCTAATCGAAAACCTACACGAAAACCTACACACTTTGTGTTCTGTATATTAAAGTGAAAAGAAACCTGGTAATTTTATCAAGTCCATGGATGCCATTTAAATTTGCACCCTATGTCCTCCAAGACACAATAATGTGCACCAATTGGTGCCATGCAGCATTTCTGTTAAAAAAATTCATGCCAGTCTTTCGTAACTCTAAATAGGTTGCATTGTCTGCTTTATAGAAAATTATTTTCTGACAATTTAAAAATTCCACTACAGCTTGCTTGAGTTCTACTTCGCCTTTTGCAGAGTTTCGAGCATATCTTTTTTATTACCTCAAAGACATAGGTTCGTCCAGGAATAAGGTTTGAGATGACTCCCTTTGTTTCAGTTGGTTCAAACAGTTTGTGGCGATAGGTCAAGGAACCCTGAAACAAAAACAACGACAACAACAAAACTCCTTTTTAGTCTTCATATGGTTCACATCAATGATTTCGATTGAAGTAGAATGAATTAGTCACTAATGCATGCTAAATGAGATTCTGCCATTCCATCAGAGTAAGCAGTTACAATGACTTTAAAACATGTAGTTGTCCAAAATCATAATTGTCCCATGTGAGTGATTAAACAATTACTAAAGAATAATGGATTAATGTTAGGTTGTCGTGGATAAATGTGCTGTTTTTCACATAACTTTAACGCTTGACATAAATTTTAGATATTAAGTTCTACAGCTATACAATGAAATGCAATTCCACGCCCTCAAAGCTTGATAAATGACGTGTGGTGATTTTTTGCCTAATGCAATGTATAAAGAAATCTTGCTTCCATAAGGCTGCACAAAGTCTACATGTTCAGGCAGAAAGACTAAAGAATAGCCAGTTCCCTAACAGCCTAATTGCGTCAATTGCTAAAAAATTTTAAGGACAATGAATGAGAAATACTGACGATTATAGAAATGGTAGAGCATGACCTATGGCAATGCCATTGATACATAAAGTTTCGTGCAAGCTAAAAAAGAGCCAACAAGCACGACGTAGAAATAATTCTCTGCCCTGGATAAGCTGATTAAATGCGTAAAAGGGTGAATAGTTGCAATGGAACAACTCATAGAATTAAAAAAAGAATTAAATTATGGGGTTTTACGTGCCAAAACCACTTTCTGATTATGAGGCAGGCCGTAGTGGACGACTCCGGAAATTTCGACCACCTGGGGTTCTTTAACATGCACCTAAATCTAAGTACACGGGTGTTTTCGCATTTCGCCCCCATCGAAATGCGGCCGCCGTGGCCGGGGTTCGATCCCGCGACCTCGTGCCCAACAGCCTTACACCATAGCCACTGAGCAACAACTGCGGATAACATCTCCATAGTTCCACCAAATATCTAGAAGGAACTAGGGCGCTCACTGTCGCGCCTGAGGGAAAAAAAAAGTACCTAGAAACGTGGTACACGCGAGCGCTGCATGGGGGTGCAGCGGTCGAGCACTGGGTTTGGGCGTCAATAGAAACACGTGACCGGGGGCCACCGTGCTCGCGGCGGGCTGCATAATCTCGGAGGCGACGTGCACGCGTCATGTGCTCAGGTGCTGTTAAGAGGCTACTAATAAAAAAAATCACCGTGGCCATGCTTTTTGGCCATACTTGGCCCTTGCGCCATAAAGCCCCATATATCATCGCCAAAAGAATCACCGACGATTACGATACTCCCTAATGCGAAATTTGAGCGCTGCTCTATACGTGTTTTTATTCCCGATATATTGGCTGGCGCGGACAATCTATCTCGTTCGGCACGTTGCAGACGGAGAAAGTGTGGCGCGACTGCCTCGCTAATCGGGAGATCGCGAGAGAGAGCGCGTGGGTGACGCATGGACGCGATTCGCAGCAGCCGCCGCAAACAGATCTCTGCTAATGGAGCGCTTTGGTTTGAGGCGCGTCGGAAGCGAATCGAACCGAACGCATACTATTTACAATAGCCTATAGTAACTCAGACGTTTCTTTCGTTTGCCCCATAACTCACTAATTAAGTTTAATTGCCCAACTTTTTAATTATTGGCGGAGGACCCCAAGTATGATGCGTAGATTTGTAGACACCTTCAGAAACCGCCGATCGAGTTGTTTACGATACGTCTCACGTAGTCCTTTCCGGGTTGCAAAGAAAGCCCGCGAAATATGAAAAAGCCACGTGTCGGAGCGCTTGCGCAGCGGTATCATGGTGCTCTCAAGCGTGTGTTCGGTGAGCAAGGTCGGCTCCCGTCGGATGACAGAGAAAATGCATGCTGGGTCGCTATTGTGTAGCGATGCCTTATGCCTTATTCTATGCTATTCTTATCATCCACCACACACGGCCGCCTGATCCCGTTGATAATGTGGGCAGACCGTCACTCTGACCACTGGCCAAGCGCGAAAAGCCTGAAAAAGCATAGAATCGGAAAAGGCATCGCTACAAGATACCGGCCCTGCTGGCCGAGCGGTGCCGATGAGATAAAGAACGCCCTGTCGCTTCCTCGTCGCCAATCACGATGCAGCCGACCTCGTTCACCGAACGCACGCTTGAGAGGAGCACGATACAATTGCGCAAATGCTCTGTCACATGGCTTTTTTCGTAAAGGCAACAACTCGACCGGTGGTTTCTGAAGGCGCTCAATTACCAGCACTGCGCCTTTGCTAAGATTTCTTGAGTGGTATATACTACACATTTATAACCAATTTGGCCAGAGTGAAATATCGTTGCAGTTTGGTTAATACGCGTACCGGCCCGCCGTGGCGCAGTAGCAGCACGCCGCAACTTCGCTATTTTCAGTGGCAACTGTAGTGTTGTGACATTGGCTACGTTCAAAAGACGCTTCAGTTTTGGTGTGACACCCATTACAAGTGACATGATCCCGAAAGGTATGCTGGCCGACAGTGATTGAAAGCGGGACTAGAGTTGTTGTGTTGTGTGTGCAATCGAATGTCATCTCTTGAATAAATAGTGTAAAGACACTACAATGGCGATGAGGATGGGATTCGAACCCACGCGGCCAAAGCCCAATAAAGATAGACCAACGAGGCGCCGACGGCTACTTTGCAAGCCGTCAGCTTACCCGGGTAGAGACGCTCTGGATGTATGAGCCTCCGGCAACATTTGCCGTAGAAACTATGGGAACGCACAAATTCGACAAATTATCCGATATTTTGAATAAACCAATCGGTTTTATCGGGGCTACTTATGTACATGCTGTGAATCACTACATGCACTCACCTTCATGTAGTAAGTGATTTTGAAGCCCGTCAGCACGCCGTTCTGTTCGCTGGATGGAAGCGACCACTGCAGCACGATTTCGCTTGGTTTCAGCTCGAATGGTTGGAAGTTCTGGACCTTCCCTGGCACTGTTAAGTTACAATATAAAGACAAGTCTATCAGCATGAAAAGCTGGGCAAGTTGGCATCAATACACAATTTAATGAGGCTTCGAAAACAACAACGAATGACTGAACAGGACACACGAGCACATACATGAAGCTGTCAGTGCATTTGCATCGGTGTGCTCTCTATAGCTGGTGCTCTTGTAGTAATAGGCGCCCTGCCATGAAGCTCCCCACACACTCGTGACAGAAGAGACAGAACACCAACATACTGAAATATGTAGACTACTGTTGGTTCGTTAGGCATATGATGACCTTTTAGGTCTACGACGTCGGTACACGGTGGTAGTCTAAGTACACTCATGACATAACAATCTTGTCGTTGTGCGCGGAGTGCTTATGACTGGCCACTAAATTACCCTGCCAGTTACGAACTCGACCTTGGCGTGCCTCTGGTGACATAATCCATCTTTGTTTCCATTCAAGTCCACCAATCATTTGAGCTTGTCGCCACATGGTAGACTACGAAAAGTGGTCACGCACGACGTGGCCTCCAAGACCGGCACCCAATGTCATTTGATTGCCATCAACTTCTACAACAAGGACAGCAACGAACGGTCTCGTGCTGTTTATCCTCAGAGATTCGGAGCATGTACTCGATCTCGGGAGCCATGTCGCACACGGACCATTGTGTGCAGCTGCGCATGAAAGGTAACGAAAAGAAATTATACTCGAGGGGCGCGGCCTCCTTAGTAAATTATGCTCCACTTCATACATATCAGGCTCCGCTACGAAGGCTAGTTATATCGCTGCACGCATTTGCCTTCAAAAATAGTACATCACATTTGAAAGAAAAAAAGTGGGTATGCTCCATGTTTCTCGATGTAATCTTAAGCCTCATAACTTTATATCACAAAGCCTGACCTGTTGATTACATAGGCGGTGTTGCAGATCTGAGCCCATTAACTACTAAACGAGCGGAGTGGCACTTTTGTGCGATCAACAGCTGTAGCGCACCGTTGCGTTTGCGACCAAAACGTAGTACACTGCATACAAAAAGCAGAAAGGTGCCAAATAACACATTATTTGACGTAACTTTACGCCCAGAGCTCCATACTTGTAAAGTGTAATATACACCTGTATGAAACAGTTATTTCGTGATACATGTTGCAGATCGATTATTATTATTATTATTATTTGTTTTTAACACATATACACAGTTAACAGGAAAGAGAAAGCGAGGAGCAGGCTGGCAACTGCCATCGGAAGGGGCACAACGAGAAGAACTGCACTGTAAAAGCGTGCAATGCGAGAATTTCGTCACTGCACTAGTTGGCTAGCTTCCACAGTGTTTGCTGCCTGGTATCAGCATGAACGTTCTTGACAAGTCGTGACACTACACATGTTCACGATGGTTAAGGTGTGCAAACGTGACAGTCTGTGGATTCAGTGCCGTAACGATCGACCGCACTGGAACCTACCGGACTCGAGGGTCTGGAAGGTGCGGGACATGGGCAGACTGCGGCGGACGGTGGACGTGTCGTACCCGCTCATGACGGCAACCACGAAGGTGTAGTTGTGGTGGGGCCGCAGGTGCTCGTACGAGATACGCTCGCCAAGGGTGAAGTTCTGCACGAGCACGCCCCGGTGGTCCAGGTACTGCACCTCGTAGCCGTCGCGGTCGCCCGTGGCGCTTTCCCAGACCAGCGAGATGGCCGTGTCCGTCACTGTCAGCGCCTTGATCTCCTTCACCGGGTCCGGGACTGCGCGTCCACAGTACATATGGAAATTGGCTGTTTATTGAAATCAATAAGGGACACGGAAGGGAAGGAAATAACAGGTGACCACAATGTAACTGTCTAGCGCAGTCTCGGTGCAGGGGAGTGAAAAGGCAGGGAGAGAGGATAGGGTAATAGAAGGAAACTACTTACCAATGAGAGCAGTGCGCAAAAAATCAATCTGTTCACATTTTAGAAAGAAATAGAGAGAGAGAGAGAGTTGGTAATGAGCTTTCTAGATAGCTGCAGTGTTCGCTGAAAAAATAAGATTATTTTTCATTTGCATGTATGTATACACGAGTTCCCTAGCTATAGCTTTCCATGGACTGGATTTTAACTGTCGATTTATGGACATTTAAGGACTCTATCCTTATTCTAGATGTAAACAGCACATGATTTACAATGCAACTTACACAGCCTGGTGTGTCGGTAGATGGGCACGCTGTAGACTCCGCCACTGATTGTCCAAATGCTGATGTTGTAGAGTCTTCCGGGAACAAGATTGTCGAAGAGTACCAGCCGGTTGGTGTCATTCGACAGCTTTTCCTGCGCCGGTATACCGGTATCGCTAAGCTGGAACCGGTACCGGTCAAAGACCACGTGCCGCTGAGGCGTGGGCGTGTACTTGATGCCCAGTGTTCGAGTCTCATGTTCGTCGGCAACAATGTTAATGACAGAGTCGATGACAGGCACTGGAAGAAAAAAAATGTGTTCGTTTAATTTAGAGTTAGCTTACAATTCCTCAAGTAACTGCAGTCATGTCATCCACAAGTACAGACATCTGTCAAGCTGCAGAAAAATCGACATTTGGGTAAGTTGGTACTGATTGGATATCTTGATGGCCCAACGGAAACAATGAAGACATCAGAAAGGAAAATACAGGACAGAGTTGTGGCTTGGATAGGTCGTAGTTGTTAGGATGAATAACTCTCCTACAACTACGACCTGTTGTTAAGAACTATCAGCGCTGTTCTGTATTTTTCCTTCCTTGTGTCTTCGTCGTTTCCGCTGCCCCATAAAGAAGTTCAATATTTCACGCTCTATTTTAAGTACTGAACTGAACAAAACTAAAAAAATCAATGTAGCCACAGCCAATACCAAGAAACCATCACAGTTATGAGGAAATTCACACAAAAGTACTTCTTGCTTGTTCGCAATGGCAAAACTCTAGAATGGCACATGAATAAATCTATGTGCTGCTGATGCAGTACTTTTGCCAAGAGAATTTAAAGATAGAATGAAAGATTTGTAAGGAAAAAAAAAGTTCTCACTGGTTCTAGTCTGGACGCCGAAACCTTCACTTCTGACATCATGGCTGACGGCGTAAAGGCGGAAGGAGTACAACTCTCCAGGCTTCAGGTTTTCAATCACGACGTTTACGTTGTCTCCAGGACGTGTTATATTAGCTGGAACCTGCAATGCGGGTGTAACAGGCGCAGATATTAAGTCGCGGTATCCATAATGACTCCAAAAAGCCCAGACAATAAAATCTTACTGAATGTTTCAAAGGGGTACCAACATGAAATGTTCGACTGTTCATATTTATTTTGCGTTAGATGAAGCTCCTAGACCTCGAATCCCTAGAAAATTAATGACAAACCTCAGAGCACTGCAAACAATTTACCATAATAACACTTCAACAGCGGATTTCAGTTTAGTTTCCCAGGAGGATACTGTGCTGTGATGCCCTGACACAGTATCCTCCAGGAAAACTATACCGAAAGTGGCTGTGGAAAAGCTATTAAATTAAATATCTAGGGCGGTGCGAGGCTTAATAGCATTTTTCTGGGGTCCAGAGGTACGGGCTTTTTTAAAAAAAAATAGCTCGAAAATATCGTGTCAGTAGGCCTGCTTTCAAACGAACCAATAGAACCAAAACATTCTCGCTATAGCAATACAGCAGGCGGCACCATACCACACAGAAAAGTAGGCCACATGAAAATTTAGCTATTAATAAACATAAACACGCAACTTCGCCACTACACAGCGTCTTTATTATTATTAATAACGCTACATGTACATACAATTGCCAATGCAGTAATGTCGGCAATGCGATTTCTACATTGTCAAAGGCGGTGTCGAGCGCACTGCAACACGCATATCCTCAAAAACTGTTTTAGTTAGAGTACTCTAGCTCACAGAAGTTTAGTTCACAGCCAACGTACTCTAAACACTGTTGCACCTTGTTGACTCAGCAAACAAACCAAGCAGTTTGTTTGCTGAGTCATGGCTCTTCAGAGCATACGCGGTCATGCGTTATCATACAGAGTTTAGAAAAGCAGCCTTTATGACCTAGTTAATATCTGTATACCTTTGCGACCAAACCGGATATGAATGCTGTCTGCTGCATCTATACATAGCACCAAACACTATACACTGCCGAATGCCGTGCCTAAACAACATTTTATTCGAGTGATCACGTTTTGTCGGAAAGGTCTGGCTGCTTCAACGACGACGCATGCGCTAGTAAGTTATGTCCACTGTTGATGCGATGAAATTTATCGCATTTTTTCCTTAAATTTCATGCCTGACCATGGAGAACGAGAAATATTGGAAAAAATATATTCGAAAGATAATCGAGACATATTCATATTTTTGAGTAATTACTGTTCGATTCGACGTCTAAATCGAACAGTGACTTGACCCGAGGACTCAATCGCATAGAACAGTATTCGATTCGTTGTTCAAAGTTTTCGAACATTCCCGCACCGCTACATTTTATTTATTGCCCGGGCGCCGCCATGTTATGCTAGCTCCACAAAGCCCGCAATCAAAAGGCGCGCATACGTAACCCGCAAAGCTGTCCACTGCGCTATGCGCATGCGTCAGAGGCTCTGTGTGCGCTATACTAAAACTCTCTATTTAAATCAGTATATTGCGTCAAGTAACTAGTCACCTGGTGCTGTAAAAGAGGTGCGGTTACCCAAGGTTCGTGCAAGTATGGTTTTATACGTAAATATGCTTATCCATATGCATACGTTAGATTTACATAAAAGCTTCACATAAAAGTGCACGTAAAATCGTTAATACAGCGGGAGCCCCAAAGTTGGAACTGTCACGGGGGCTCCCGTACAATGTAGAGACACACGTACATACGCATGTGTGTATGCATAAATAATTAAAATAATTAATATTATTATGAACGGTAGAAAACTAGATAATTACCTGCTGCGATTTCTGCTTCTTCTGGTCGTTGAGAGGGTTGTAAACAATGATGTAATAATCGACGCGTCCCGGAGGTGCCGTCCACTCGAAGGTGATGTTTTGGGAGTCAAGGAAGTGAGTTACGTGCTTGATAGAGTTGGGGTCTGAAAAAAATTGCGTAAAGAGGGGTCAGAAGTGCCACTCTACAACAAAGCAAAATGCCCAGCTTATTCCGGGGCAGGAAAGCGTAAGAAATGAATGCCACGAAGTAGCACGCCTGTGCACACACTGCCTGAATAAATACGTCAAGTTTGTGCTTGTGGAAGAATCAATTTCTTAACTTAAATTATTAGTTTTTGAATCAACATATTAAGTTTTGTGCTACTCTTGATATGGTACTCGAACGTGATGCATGATTCTGGACTTGAACACAGAATGATAAAATTAAAATAGGTGAACCAGTCAATACCAGTGCAATTGCATTCGGCAAGCAATAAACAGGAGATTACAGAAATTACTAAAGATGAATATATATTGAACAAAACAATAGCATTTCAGCAATTCCGCATTCTAATGATTGGTGAAAGTCAAACACAGTGCTCATGTGCAAATCTTCACTACACTCGGCGGCCAACTTAATGTGCACTGATTTATTCAATATGCCCAATAAGTGAGCATGATCTAGGATTATCCTTCAAGATCACTCGAAGACACACTAACAGCATCAAAATTTCACCGGGTGCAGGACTTGCAAAAGAGCTGAATTAACTTAGGCGCATAGCCAGGAACTGGGACTCTCATTCTGGGTTAGTACGTACGATAAAAAGACGTTTCCTTTCATTCTACACCTGCACACCCAAACCAAGAAGAAATTAAGCGTTTTCGCGAAATTCACGTCCTGTAAACCTTTTAGACCACCTGCCTGTATATGTATTGCCATTTACGGAGTAAAGGTTAACAGAGCCGCAGACGTGAGCGACTAAATGTATTTTTTTATCTGCTGAAGTATAGATTGTAGCAACATAAGTGTCAACGTGCAGTTTTCTTTTTTGCTGCGACAATAACACGTGTCGCGCGCGCACACACACGCGCACGCGCACACACGCGCGCGCGCACACACACACACACGCACACACACACACACACACACGCACGCACGCACGCACGCACGCACGCACGCACGCACGCACGCACGCACGCACGCACGCACGCACGCACGCACGCACACGCACGCACACGCACGCACACGCACGCACACGCACGCACGCACACGCACACGCACGCACGCACGCACACGCACGCACACGCACACACGCACACACACACACACACACACACACACACACACACACAAACTTCCAGTGCATTGTGGTTGCACAAAGCGTCACATGTCGTTACCGGCATTGTTACTGCACTACAAGGTGATGCATGTGTCTGCTGCGGCAAAACGTCTGGAGAGCACTTGGCACGATGTAATGTGAAGATATTCACCCAGCGAGACCTGCAGTTAACGTACACCTTCCAGGAGCGCTCGGATTGAAAGTAGATGGAAGCATCAACTGGTTAGCAGTCAAGAAAAGCAAGAGACGTTTTTAGTATTTGTAGAAAAAAAAACAGGGAAGATATTGATAGGACCGGATCCATTACAGGCATAGGCAGTAGTACAAGTAGATAGATATACGAGTGTTGAGGAAGAGGAAAATGGATTAAGGAGGTGTATACAAAATTTCTAAAATGAAAGGCATCTATAGCATACCCGATTAACTCAAGCAGGTTAGGTGACCATTTGTCACCGCTTCATTTCAAAGGGGATGTCAGTAAATCATAACCACCATCTGCCGTCCGCGTATCTGGTAACCCGATATCCCATGAAGAGTAATACGTTTAGGCACAATTCAAATCTTTGTCTCAACATTCCTGCCCAGTTTTTCATTCTTCACAGTGACCAATAATGTCACATTAGCATTCGCCACCCTATTCCAGATAATTATTGTATGCATGAGACACACTGTACTTGCATTCGGACAATATTTCTCACTGAATCTGGGTATTGCTGATGATGGAAGACTCTTCTGACCATGACACTTAAAACAGATCACAAAAGAACGAGCACTTACACAGCGTTTGCTCCACGTCTTGGGCGTCAGTGCTTTCCACTTTGTTGCTGACTGTTGCCACGCGAACTACATACCGTTCTCCGGCGATCAAGTCATCGATTTCAGCCGACGTTGAGTTGACAACACCTAAATAAAGAGAGAGAGAGACAGGAGGAGAAAAAAGATGACGCTAACATTTTGTTCATTTCCTCGCAGATGATTGCCTACCGCCTGTCAAACTCACGTAATTTTATTTCATGAGAAAGGTACGCGGAATTCTCAAAAGAAATAGATGAGGGCCCCTATTCACATGGGTTGTCGTGTATAAGTGCTGCTTGCCATAGGCCGGCCACCTTCATTACATGATTAAACCTCGAAACAAGCAACACGGATATAACGAATTATTGGATATAACAAAATAAGTGTTTTTTCGCCGATCATCATCATCATCATCATCAGCCTGGTTACGCCCACTGCAGGGCAAAGGCCTCTCCCATACTTCTCCAACTACCCCGGTCATGTACTAATTGTGGCCATGTTGTCCCTGCAAACTTCTTAATCTCATCCGCCCACCTAACTTTCTGCCGCCCCCTGCTACGCTTCCCTTCCCTTGGGATCCAGTCCGTAACCCTTAATGACCACCGGTTATCTTCCCTCCTCATTACATGTCCTGCCCATATGCATGCCCATTTCTTTTTCTTGATTTCAACTAAGTTACTCGCGTCTGTTCCCTCGCCCAATCTGCTCTTTTCTTATCCCTTAACGTTACACCCATCATTGTTCCTTCCATAGCTCGGTGCATAGCTTTTCGCCGATATGACCCTGTAACGAGTATTGAATGCATGCTTATAACGAATATTGGATAGAAAAAAAGGTATTTCCGTGTCAGAGCGATTTTGTTGTAACATGGTTCAACTTTATTATGTCCAACATAACGATTGGATGATCGTGTTCTTACAAACAGTTGTAGCATAAGAGCAGATGCAAACGAATTGCGATGTTGAACATAAGAGGGCTCCATCGTACCCACAATATTCACTTACCGAATTCCCTCCAGTATGTAGATTCAATAGGGCGGTACCGAACAGCATAATGATCAACCAAGGAGTTTGCTGGGGCGTTCCATGTGAGTATCACGGTTGAGTTGCTAGCCTTGACTATTTGCAGGTTTTGTGGAGGCCTCGGGGCTGTAAATTTCAAAGTAGGGTTAGTTTATAAACGCAATTTGGTTTATCATGCAACGCAACAACTTTGTAAAAGAAACCATCTTTAGTACAGCGTACGATGTAGTGCCCAAGAAATCATTCCGACGTCTGGAAGTATACGAGCAGAATACAATCAAGCAGTCCATCCAAGAACACTCAATAAAACACATCTTTTTCGTGAACAATAACACATACGATAGGTACATTTAGGAAATGAGTACACAGAATTAGGGAACGCTATCGGCCAGGCATACAAAAGAACTCAGAGAATGCACAAAAGAATATCATCATCATCATCATCTGCAGCAGCAGCAGCCTGGTTACGCCTACTGCAGGTAAAAGGCCTCTCCCATACTTCTCCAACTACCCCGGTCATGTACTATTTGTGGCCATGTTGTTCCTGCAAAGTTCTTAATCTCATCCACCAACCTAACTTTCTGCCGCCCCCTGCTACGCTCCCCTTCCCTTGGAATCCAGTCTGTAACCCTTAATGACCATCGGTTATCTTCCCTCCTCATTACACGTCCTGCCCATGCCCATTTCTTTTTCTTTATTTCAACTAAGATGTCATTGAACGGCGTTTGTTCCCTCACCCAATCTGCTCTTTTCTTATCCCTTAACGTTATACCTATCATTCTTTCCATAGCTCGTTGCGTCGTCCTCAATTTAAGTAGAACCCTTTTCGTAAGCCTCCAGGTGTCTACCCCGTACGTGAGTACTGGTAAGACACAGCTGTTATGCACTTTTCTCTTGAGGGATAATGGCAACCTGCTGTTCATGATCTGAGAATGCGCACCAAACGCACCCCAGCCCATTCTTATTCTTCTGATTATTTCAACAAAAGAATATAAAAGTGCGCCAATTAGTTTTGGTTTGTAAGTATGCAAAGCCTCCTGAGGACGCGATTTCTAAAACCTCCGAACATCTTTCCCATTGATTGGCTCAAAAGAATAGGTTTGGCCAAGGTAATTAGATGACGTACACGATAAAAAGAAAACTGATTTCGCGAGTTGCTGATGTTTCAATTTTCCCCACAGGCAGAGCAAGAAATTAAGTTGCATAACGTTCTTTGAGGCAAACGCCCGTCTATGCTTTACCTAATTCAAGAAGTGAACAGTCTTTTGCATGTCATCCGTAGGTCGCAGGTACTGTAATGTGCAAGTCGTACTACGGCTGAAACATTTGATGACAGTTTTCTCAATGCCTGCCTTCACTGCTATGGACAGCACGCATGCTCTGAATTTGCAAACTACAGGTAGACTGAAATATTACAACCAAGAGCTGTGTCCGTCGCACTGACCAACTATAATAAGAAACCTTTCCCTCCCCCTTGTCCCGCGTAACGTGGCGCGGTTTTCCCTCTAACCAGCCGCGGCTATATGTAGAACCCGCCGTCAGACGGCGCCATTCTCGCACGTCTCAGTCGAGCAGCAGCAGCAACATCATCAAGAACAACGATGATGATGATTATAAGGATAACAGAGACATTTAGCCTGTCCGCTATTCCGGCAATCGGGGGCGATTGCCGGATTTGCGGGGGCGTAAACGTGAGCGGCCGAAGCGGCCAGGGCGGTGCAGCCACCTGGTGGCGTAGAGCTCAACCAGACAAACACAGAGCTAAAATTGCAGTAACCCACTATATCCTGCTTCGCTGCTGGTGCAAATTTTCGGCAGTGGCGTAATGGCGAGCGCGATTACGCCGCTGTTGAAAATTTACGCCAGCGTCTAAGCAGAATATAGCAACTTGCTTTGTGTTTGTGTGGTTGAGCTTTGCACCGCCAGCTGGCGCCACCAATCTGGCCACCCACGTTTACGCCTCCGCTCAACCGGCAAACCACCCGCGCTTGCCGGAATACTGGAGGCACTAAAATTCTCTAATGACGAAGTACCCGGCGGGCCACTCACCGACTGTCTGGTAGTAGGAGTGCGGCTCGGACCAGAGGCCGTGGCTAACCGCGTACACGCGGATCTGGTAGCTGGCGCCGGGGTACAGGTTGTTGAGCAGGAGCCAGTTCTGGCGCGTGTCCTCCTGGCGACGCTCTCCGGTGTCGTTGCGTACGTAGACGACCGCGAACGAGTCCTGCCGGCTTGTCACGTCAGACTTCCACGAAACGTTCATGTGCTGGCCGACCGGCTCCAGCGCCTCGATTACAGGCGACGCCGGACCTGCGAAGGGGCGATCACATTGCGGGAACTGTTAACACCTCACCAATTTTGCAATAATATGATTATCAATGTTATAGTTATATATGCATCATGTACAAGTTATAAATAAGACGAGACAGAGAGTCCAAGGGACAGTATAGCTTGTCCGATTGTACCCGCTGGAAAGCCACGAGAGGCACACACAATGCTACATTTTGTGAAAATGGTGAGTTGCAACTAAGTTTCTCAACACCCAGTACGTAGTTGGCAGTTAATATGCGGTGTTTGCACCGCATCGTGTGATGGTGTGTGAAGCCCCTCGTGTGTCACGTGTCTATTCACACGAAATAGCAGGCACTTTTCTTTTAAACTCCTTTACCGTTCCTCGTGCTTTCGCTCCCAATGAAACTAGAGTGTTTTAGCTTGTGGGTAAGCTTCTTACCGTTTGCAAATTACCAGGTTGCCGGAGCCGTGAACGGCAGAAGCAAATATGCCAGCGACATCTAATGGCACTTTGTCCAATGACGATGCGTTTGAAACATTTCTGCAGTGCGTGAGTGTTTTCATCGAAATAAAAGTATAAAAAAACCACACGTTATAACAATTAGTCGCTACCAAAGATTCCAATTAGCAGTTGAGTAGGGTATGGTAGGTAGCTGCAGTATTTGTTTGCTCATTGGTTAAGCTCTACACAACAAGATTTCGCTAACAGCGTTGCCGCTGCAGTAAAAATATCCTGTAAACCGCTATTAAGCAAGTGGTAATAGGTGGTGTCCAAGTCCACGCCCCAGCGACAGCTCCCTTTGATTAACAAAAGCCTATCTCGGAGGCTATGCCTTTTCTGGCTTGATGTAGCGGAAGCAATTGTTAGAGCCGCAAATGCGTCATGGTCGCCATGTTTTGGACATCATTTATAGGGTCACGGACAAGCTAGAGCTCACTAGTGGCACGGTTGTGTACTTACGTGTCGACTGATACGTGAAGACTGGCTTGCTTGCTACACCCTTGCTGACAGCGACAACGCTGATGGAGTAGTTGCGGCCTTGCAAAAGGCCTTTCAGCAACACCGAATTGTTCTTTACTGTCTCCAGGCTGTCGCTGTTGAAGGATTCCAGTTCGTTGTAACGAACCTGAAAATTAAAAAAAAGACATTAACGGTTGCGAGTGGGTGGACTATGGCGGAATTAGGGGAGAAGTACGTACAAAACTTTTATGTGAAGGAATGTTACGGCAGCTGGGGAGGCAAATTATGTGCATTTATATATATGATGACGTTGCCGGTAATAATGTTATGTTATAACCAAATTACTGTTCTTTCTGTGCAATATTACCGCACCACTTCGTGATACTAAGATGAAGCTTTAGCTCGGGCCCAACTGCGACGCGGCCTATTCAAATACATGTAAAACGCAAAAACGCTTTCCTGAAATGACAACCGGACCGATTTTAATTAATTTTGTTCCATTTGAGAGACAAAGTTTACTTCTAGCGACTGTTGCAAGCGGAATTTCGATTTATGGCCTGGATTTTGTGAAAAGAATTTTCAAAAAATTTGAAAGATCAAAGAAAATAGACGCACGATGTTTATAAATTAATAGCTCTGCATCAAAAACAGATATCGCGGTTCTGTAAAGCCATTAGATCATTCAAAGCGGGCAAATTCTTTATGTCAGTTTATATCTTACGTGAATTTGGCAAGTCGTGTACAAGGGTTCTGCAAAAGCTGTATTTCCATATTATTCATTTTTTTAGATTCATGTGTAACATAACAATTTTGTCCGCTTTAGACGTACTATCAGATGCAATTTACAGAATTGTGATATTATTTTTCCTTGCTGAGTCAGAGTGTTGTAAACATCATAGTTTCGTTTTCTGAAAATTTTCAATTTCAGCCAATTTTTACTAAAACAATGACAATATAAATAAAGAATTAGAAACCAGCAGTCACTAGATCTTAGGTTTTTCTTTTAAATGCAACAAACCTCGTCAAATTTGGTGCAGTGGTTGCCAAGAAAAACTAATGTTTTTTACATGTATTTAGAAAGGAGCACCCGAGCTAAAGCTCCCTCTTAAAAAAACACATTTATGCGATTTTATAATTGCCATGATATTGTGACCATGACAACTGAATGACCTTAGATCAGTCATCTTCAGCACTGCATATGGACGGATGCTGCAAGTTTGAAGGAATCTATAACAGCCACTGGCTACGTAAGTTATCAATCCAACGCGATTTATTTTGAAGTCCGATTTAAAAAATAGTACGAACATTGAGACCCCACAACGTTAGCATAAAGACTCACCATGTAGGCATCCTGAAGGCTTGCATTATTGGGCTTCCAGCGAACCAGGATTTCTCCAGCATCCCCATAGGTTGCATTCAAGTCCTCCACAGACAAAGGATCTGCGTGATGCGTGCGACTTCGATCAATAAGAAGTGCAAGTCAAGAAGTTAAACACAAGCGTTGATCACATTTTATTAAAATTACGATTATTGAAAGAGATTTTTAACAAATTCTAGTCCCTTCGTGCGGGTACTTGTTGCTTCCTTGTAATAATTCGGTATGTAACTGTATTGGCGTGAATTAGTGCTATTTTTATGTTTTATTAGTATTTATTCAAACATATAAATTTCTTGTTGTTTCGTAATATCGAGCAACTTGCTAAATGCCAAACTGCAAAAAGCGCTTAGCTTGCGACCATCTTTGGTGAAGATCATAATGAGCGCGATGAGCCGGAAAATTTGTAAAATATGTTGTTCGGTAAAATCAAATTAGACGGCGTAAATCAATGAGCCAAGCAAGCATTTGTGCTAGTCAGGCCGGCGAGCCGGCGTACCAGGTGATGAACGATATGTTTTTTAGTATTGCATGAAACTGATTACTTTAATCCCACAACATCCAAGACATCGTTTTTGATACGTAAGCTGAGTTTGACACCCAGGAATGCTAATTTAAGCGTGGGAAGCTTAGCTCAAAGCCCATATAGTAGCGTTTTCGACGCTTTGAAACTAACGTTAAGTTGTGTATAAGTAAGCAAACTAATTAATGAATAAATAGTTACTACATATTAAGTGTTATTTTACAAACCTATTCAATTGTCGGGGTTACAGATGTACTGGTCATGACCAAAAATAAGGGTGAACAAGTTGTTTTAATTCTTTATTTGTGTGCGTGCGATAGTGCTTGGGTTTTGTGGGGTTAACGTCATCATCGGCCTTACAACGTTTGGAAAGGAGGAACTCACTCGGCCATGTCGAGCAACTCGCTAAACAAGAGATAGCGCCCTACGTAAGCGGCGCCGTTGTCTAAGATCGCCATGAGCGCTCCGATTCTAAAGGTCCGTATAAATGTGCATTCGTCAAGATCAAGTTGGAGGACGTAATACTGAGCCAAGAAAATTTTCTTCCCAGACAAGCCAACGAACCGGAAAACAGTCTGTCAACTCGTATTTTATTAGTATTTTATGTAACTAATTAGTGCTGGTGTGGTCTTTCTTGTCTCTTTCCTCTTTTAATATCTTGCGCTAGACTTATGCCTTGTACGATTAATTTATTCCTTGGTTTTGCAAAGTTTCGGAATGTGGACATCGCTTCACCACATCAAGCAACTAGCTAAACTGAAAAAAGCGCTTAGGTAAAACACCATCGTCGCCACGATCGTGATGAGCGCTGCGAATTCGAAAATTCACGAATTTGTGCATTCGTTAAAGTGAAGCCAGACAGCGTAGGTGGTGGCGATAAACTTTATTGAAAGGGGGAAAGGTAAAGAGGGACGTGGCTGAGGGTTAGGGCTCAAGTAAGGCCCTGGGCCTGCTTGGCCTTTTCCACCCAGCCTACCAGTTCAAGTTGTCGGTCGACGTCCCCGGAACTGAGCCAGGCTGTCCAGTCAGTCTCGCTGCTGACGGGGGGATGAGAGAACGGGAGCGAGGTGCATTCCCACATTATGTGTGTGAGTGTTCCTGTTTCTGAACAGAGCCTACATTTGTCGCTTTCCCTGCCCCCTGTGATTTTGTTAATGTATTTTGGGTGTGGGTATGTATGCGGACAACCTCAGGCCGATTTCACTCACATCATGCGTCGGCAAACTGATGGAGCACGTGGTCCTAGACCGTCTCAATGAACACGTAGAAGATGGGGACGAGTTCTCCCACTCTATGTTTGGTTTCAGACAGCGTAAATATGAGTCAAGAAACAGACAAACCAGCGAGCCGGCGGCGCGTTCGGGTTATGATCGCATTCGAGGATTGCACTCACGTGTGGTGACGTTTCCCATGACCGGCCAGCTGGCCACGTTGCCGCTGACCGTCTTCACCATGACCTCGTAGGTGCGGCCGGGTTCCAGGTCTTGGTCGAAGATGGCCACTCGCTCTTCATCCCTGCCCACAATCTGCCTAAGTGAGTGCTGCATGCTCAGGGCTACCTGGTAGCGGTCGAATTCGGAGAACGACTTTGGAGGGGACCAGGACACTTCGAACGACCGGGAGGTCACTTTCTCCTTGTTGAAGGTCACGTTGGATGGTGGGAGGGGAACTGCGTTGGTTGAGAGGGGGAAAGAAGGCAGAACCCGGAAGGCAACCGTTATTGCACGAAAAATGCGCGCTCTTCGCGTCGTCATCATTAGTATATCACGCCACAAAGCTGCAGCAGGACAATTGAAGACATGTGCAGCGCAAGGTTTAGTACTGCTATTCAACACTTGGTCAGCACTTGGTCAGCACTTTGTCAACACTTTGTCAACACTTTGTCAACACTTTGTCAACACTTTGTCAACACTTGGTCAACACTTGGTCAACACTTGGTCAACACTTGGTCAACACTTGGTCAACACTTGGTCAACACTTGGTCAACACTTGGCCCATGGTCAAAGTCCTCACCGTGTGTGAAGTGTTGGGAAGAGGTGATGCTGCTCATCGTGAACTTTTCAACAAGTGTGATCATCTGCGCAGCATTCTCTTTCCTCTCTTCTGTCTCTCCATCTTTTCACCCTTCATTTTTCTGATTAATTAACTGATCAATTATTTTGGTGCAGTCGGTTGTTTCTACAATAACTTCTGTCTGAATTGGCCTCGTATTCTAGTAGGACTTGCACAGCTCCTGCACTCTTTATTTTACCTTTCTTTAAGTGCAAATAAAGCATCAAGTATTACGTATCGCTCTTTAACACGCAGATAAATCTAACTGCGCTGGCGACATTGGATTGCACCCGCCCAGATTACATGCACAGATGACCGGCCGCAAATGAAAATGTCGATCTCAGGCGTCCAGTGACACAAACTAAGATATTGTAACTTTAAAACTCTTCTCAGTCATTTCACTCAGCTTTAGGAGATTCATTGGCATGATCAATGGTACCATACACAATATGCCAAAGTGAAAGGACGTCAAAATTTTTACCCTGAAACTCTAAAGTAGGCTCTTGCACATTCCTTGCTTTATCGGCACTCAGTTCACTAAATTTGTAGCAAAATAATAACCAGTGTCCCCCTCATTAAATACTGAAAGCAGCACAGACATTTCTGTAATCAAACGGCAAGGTGTAGGCACTATTTTTCTGGGCACTATCCAAATGCCCAAAAGTGCGTGAAAATGGAGATGTCGCTGGCTTTCTACCGAAGGAAAAAGAAACACAGGATCGATTAAGCAATTTTTGGAATATCTACAGACTTGCGACCTCATCACTGCTTAGGGAAACACGTAAGTATCTAGGATATACTTTCTTTAATTTTCACTGTGAATGCCTACGTTAATAATACGAGTACAGCCAATTTGTAGTACCGATTCTTGAAGTCGACATATTGACGAATTCGAAAAAGTATGAAACGGCGAAATCGACAAACCTTGCAAAGCTTATCAACCCCACGGAAAGTTCCGGCAAATGTGTTGGCCGAACGTACACTAATTTCATTTTCGACTTGGCGAAGGCGTTTTCGCAGAACACTTGAACCGGCTGGTGCCACTCACCGGTTCGGTACTGTGCCTCTGTGGGTGCGCTGATCTGCGTCTGGCTGATGGTCTGCACCGAGATGTTGTACGCGCGACCAGGTACGAGGCCATAGAAGGGGGCTTGTGCCGGACCGGGTGGCTCACCTTCCTTGTCGACGTAGAGGATGGACTGAGAGGCATCCTCCGGTGTGATGCTCACCTGTGTGTTTGAGCTCAAATGAGTCAGAGTGGGGCTCCAGAAGCGGGCGGGGGGGGGGGGGGGGGGGTAAGAAGAAAAGAAAAGTATGTGCTGGGTCTGCAGTTAGCTGACCCAGAGTAGTGTCACTGGCTTGAGGATGAGAGAGGGGGGCGAACCAACTCAGGTGCAGTCCACTGCCCTAGGGGGAGCAGCACGCTAAGAGGTGGCTGTGCTGCAGTCGCCACTAAGTAACCGTTTCCGGTTATAAGGAATAGTAATTATATTTTGCTGTAAAGGTTGTATCGTGCAAGGAATTGTTCACATTATGTCACTTTAATATATAATATTTAACTACGAGTACTAACTGTGGGCTTGGAGTGTCTAGCTGCACAAATTCTAGAACAATAACAAAATGTAAGTTGTCAATTGCCATATCGTCTTTGTTTATTTCTACAGAAGCAAATGCCTAATTACAGGTAAAAATACAGCAAGAGAAGTAAATGAGAGTGGCAAGAGAAAGAGGTGAGGGGGGGGGGGGGTAACACGCCGAGCAGCCACACTGGATGCCGGGAAGCGGAGTGACGCTTCTGAGCTGACCACAGTCTTCTGCAAACAATCTCAGTGAAGAAAACAGAGAGCCTTAGCTTCTCCTTAAACTTCTTACCATTTACGAACAACCGTGCTAGCGGAGCGCGGAAATGCTGGTAGCGACAACTTGTGAGGCTGTGTACAACTACAACGCACTTGAAACGTTTTTTCGTTGTGCGAGTGTACCCGTCGAAGGAGAGTCGCAAATGACTGCAGGTCAGTGATTATGTTACTACTGAAGCTTTACGAGAGCACCTAAGTAGAATATGGTAGGTCGCTGCAGTATCAGTTTTGGGTACTCTCCGGTTAAACTCCCCGTCACAAGATGTCGATACCAGCGCTGTTACTGCCTTATGTACATCTCTTTGTTACCACTGTACTCAGGAAAATGTAATGCGTTTATGGACAACATAACAGCATTATATGATGAGTCTAATCACTTGTTCATGGTTCTCTTGAACAAAATGTTTACAATCAAGGAAACATATTTGCTTCATGCCGATTTTTTAGTGCTTTCATTCTTTCTTCTTCATTCTTTCGCGCTTCGCCTTTATGCTATCTTTTTGTGCTCGCTGTCCCTCCACTGTGCTTTAATATTTCCTGAAGAAGCTAACTGCCCTTAAGCCACCTTGCCTCCAAGGACCTCTAAGAAAACTGCATGTTTTACTCAACGTATGAATCTAAAAAAAACAAATAAAATCAGTTTTCAAACTCTTTTCTGTTACTAGATGCCTTGCTTCACATTTTCAGGAAATGCACCTGGTAATGACACTTGGTTACTGAGTCCAAAGACAATGTCCCAGAAGCGATTCACCTACTATACAGTAAACATACACTCAATAGTTTTGCAGGTTAGCAGCTATGATGCTACATACTGATTATAGTAAATGGTCATAATTAAAGGTACTGCTTTCACTCACCAAATACTGGTCGAAGATGCCGGAAGGGTAGGGTGGCTGCCACAGCACCAAGAGCGTGGTTTCATTTCGGAACCACACAATGAAGCGGCCTGGGGCATTCGGTTCTAGGAAGAATGAATGAATGAATGAATGAATGAATGACATTTTTATAGAAAAGGCTGACGCTTCACCTTATGTCGGCTGGCTAAAGGAATCGCTTCGTCATGTCAAGCAAATTGCTAATTGCTAAACCAGTTGCGTGTATAAAGTAGAACGGCGCTTGAGCTTATGCGAGTAGTTAGACTTTATCCACTGCTACTGATGGACTTAAGCTCCCACAATAGCACACGCGCTTACCGCAAAGAAGTAAACATCAACACGGAGTACCCAAGTACATGTTACACAGCTCTTGTTTCCTGCACAACTGCTACTAAAAGGCACAAGCTCTTACAATGGTATGCATATTTTTATGCCACTTAAAGCCATACTGCACCTCTCTCACACAGGTAAAAAACAGGAACAAGAGGCGAAGTTCGCATTTTGTACTGATGTTCTTTGTACATGGCGCCAAGTGGTCAGAATAGTGCGCTAACGTGTAACTTTACTTTCAGATTAAAATATCTTGTCTCCCCATCTTCAGAGTAGCTAGGTCTCATTCTTTTGCACGTGTAAAGCGCGTGGTATAGCATCTGCAACTTTCAAGATACGTTTCAGTGCTTCTTCAAGCTCGCATGACACATAGATCACCTCGTAGCCGTCAATACCTGACGGGGCTACGCAATACGTACTTGTGGTGAAGTTCGACGCGGCGGACTGCTGGGACTCGCGGGACTTGTAGACGCTGAACAGTTGCAGCTGGTAGGTGCCTCCCGGGGTGAGCTCCCTGAGCGTGTACGGGGGGTTTTCGTCGTTCAGGTGCACACTGCGCTCAGGCGCCTCGTCCTGGTCGGAGAGGGGGGAGATGGCGAGCCGGTATCCCGTGATCTTGCCTTCGGCCGGTGGCTGCCAGTACACGTGGGCCACTTTGCCCGTGTCAATTTTGATGGACAGGTTGGTGGGCGGGTCCGGCTCTGCAGGAGCATCGGCGAGAAGAGCACCAAAAGCAGGCATCAATCAATCCGGCACAACTGAACGCGCAGCTTCGTTGTAGTATCTTACGAGAAGTTGCGCAAGATGGCTCGCGATGTTCTCTATGCATACCATGATACGCGCAGAGCTTCAGCTAAAATTATACGTACGTGATGAAAAGCTATCCTTCGGCTTTGGTGGGCTCCTTGGGAAGGCAGGCAGGTTGGAAGTATCAGTGGGAGCAAGGTGCCGTTTTGAATAAGGTGTTTAGGCAGCATGCTTATTATTTAAACAGTTGTTATGTGATTAATCTAAACAAGGCAAAAACATTCACAGAAAGATGAAAAGTTCAAGGGATCAAGAGTGACTGAACAAGGGAAGCCCTAAGCCTGGAGCCAAACATTTCGCCAAGGAGGCTTGTTTTAGCCAAGACCTGACGACGAGAAGTGGCCCTTTCTCCTAATGTTGGTTTTAGGCTTGGGTTTCTCTTCGTCCACCGTTGACAAGCTGTTATGTAACTGTATTACAATATATTGAAATACCATTGAAGTGTTTCGAAGAACATATCCTCGAGTGCTGGTGTTATGTAGAGAGGTGCCTTACACCCACGGTCTGTACAGTTCGGTGAAAAAAGGACGGAAGGACAGTCTTAACAATGCATTCGATAGAAAATGTTGACTTCAAAAGTGAAACCTTCAGGTTTTTTTCCGCGACTTAGCCAAACTTTCGATGTGAAATTTTACCTACTCCTGTAAATATGATGACTTTATGACCTTTTGCCAGCTGACCCATAAACATGTCTCAAGCATAGACTGAGATCAGTGAGAAAAAGAAAAGCGCTTGTAATTTTTCTCTCATCCGACTATTGATATGTGGGACTACGTTATGCTTCTAACTTACCTGCTGTCACTGAGCTGTACTATGTCGTTAAGGAAAGCACTCTGGAAGTATATTTCTAAATTTTGCTCCATAGGGTAATTAAATAAGTTGGTGAGTGTGTAGGCCCTATATATTAAACAATATGGAAAGAATGCCCAGAGAAAGGGATGACTAATTGCTCTGCCACGAACTTTTTCACTGTTGGTCGAGTGCTGTGGTATAGCTCCAATGAAGGACCAGATAGTGTGCGCATTTATTTACGGGGCACTCATACAGCTTTTGAAAAACTTGGGTCGTTAAAAAGGAGAACAGATGCCAGAACTGCTGTTCTCCTGCAGCGCACTGAAGACAGGCTGCGATGCTTTACTTTCGATGGTATGGCGCCTAACAAATAAGAAATCAGAAATTTTACCTCACACGCTTTTTGTCGCTATATACTTTGCAATTTTTGAGCTGCAAGAGGTTTTCACATACATTTATGCATTATAACCTTGTTTTGCTCATTTTAAACCATGGTGTTCGCACACAAAAGATATTTTACGCGCTTAAACAAAACACCACAACAAACAGAGATACATCCTGTGGCGAAAGCCCGAGAGAAAGTACTGTGTACGTGTATTTTTCTGCATGGCCGTTCATAAAGTGTGGGGGCAACATGTGCTGACGGCGAACGTGAATATCCGCTGGAACTGCCGTGCTTCGAAATCGTTCCAAGAATGTCATCTAAGTTTCCGCTCGTTTCTTGCCGGAAACGCCAAGAAGTGACATCTTATCACAGTTATTGCCACACTGAACATGACTAGGACTAGGGCATGACTAGCTTCCTGTCGCTTTTCTATTTCAACCATGTTCAGCAGTGGCAGAAAGCTCTCTTGCACAAACATTGCCATTGGAGTACAGTCTGTGACATACCTGTTCGTGTGCGAACACAGCAGTTTCATAATGTTCAAAACAATGCTTTCATAGATGGCAGTTCATGTAGATGCCTTGGCGGCCAAGCACAGGATGAAAGCAGGACACATATCTGGTCGCTGGCGGAGTGCACCTTATGAGGACTACTAGTGTAACAGACACTTGTTCCGCTCTTGTTTCGCCAGCCTGTAACGCTTGCATGCTAAGATAACTTAGTGCTTGATGGCGGAATCTACCGGACTAGCACAGTTAAAGAAGAATTGGTTTAAGCTATGTTAGTAAACTACTCTCCACAATAACAATACGGACACTCTAAACGCGAGAGGACGCTTGGCAAGCCAGAAAAGACGCAAAAACTAAAGACTAGGGGCGACGCCGTCTTGACATTCCGGCACAATTTGGCCGTGACGTCATGAATTTTGACGCCGCCTCCTCGGGTCTAAATCTTTATCTGTAAAAATGAATTACATTGCATTCTCAAAGCGCCATAGGCTGGAGTTATGAAGTGTCATGAACTTTTACTGAATCAGAATGGGCCGAAACACGAAAAAATAAATAGTTCGTCTTCCATGACATCACACTGCCGTACCGACTGAGAAATTTTAGCGCGAAATTCAAAAACGAATCTTTTACGACAATTTTCTCTTCTATTATAAACGCGATAGCATTAAGGGCCCCCTGTCGCAGAAGATACGATGTCGGCGTCGGCGTGCGGTGTCGACGTCGGCGTGCGGCACCGGTGTTTACGACCGAGAGAACCATCCCAAACCACGCATCGAACCACGCAGGTCCTCCGCGTGGTGCATAGGCGTTGCTGAACTAATTGAATTTCTGAAAGTCAAACGCGTCAGAAAATTCATCTAGTACGACTTGTACACAACTTACAGTCATGACAGCGTCAGATTTTAATGTGAACATACTATTGTGTTACGCCGAAACTCAAACACAAACCATTTTTAACGCGACATTCCAGCTGCCGTTTGAGGTCTGTCTAAATGCACGAGCGGCGCGGCCCACCCGGTTTCTTGCAACACCATCAGAAAAAGAACCCCAAAGCTTGCCTTTGTGCATAGCGTTCGCCGCCAGCGTTACCAGGAAGACATTACGGTCACATAAGCTGAAGTTGCCAGGGAACGTAAGAAGCAGTCAGGGATCTTTGAATTCTATCGCGTTCCCCTCTTAAAGGCGAAGCTTAAGCGTCCTCCCAGATTTTTTCGATTGACTGCCGCGAAATCAAGGAAACCGGAGTTCTTCAATAATAACTCGTCAATCTGAACTGATTCAGTTTTTCTCTGTTTAGTGCCCCTTCAACGTCTTTTCCCACGTCTCTTTTTTTCTCATCACTCCCCCTTTCTCTCTTATCGTACCGGCAATGATGTCGTCGGACGAGAGTGCGGCGGCACGGATGGGTAAGGAGACCGGGAGGGATCGTGGATGAGGGCGTGTGGATGGTGCGGGACACCCTGGTTCGGGCAACGGTCCCGCACACCGGCCGGCCGTGGCGGCCAGAGGATTGTAGACAGGGTAGAGAGGTGGTGGTGGTTGTGGTGGTGGTGTGTTGGCAAGTTGTGGTTGGTGGTAGTGACTGGGATAGAGTGAGGAGGGTGGTGGTGCCGTCTGTACCGCATGCCCGGGCTGGTAGCCTTGGTAGTTCGGGACCGGGAGGGGGGCTCGGTAATTGGGTTGCCCTGTGCAGGCCAGCGAGGAGAGCGAGAAAACAAAGAAAGGAAGAGAGAGAAAAAAAATGTTGGACGGTACGAGCAGTATGCTCTTCGTATAATGGTTTCTCATAAATCTGCAGATTTAGCTTTGAAGGCAAGCCGTATATGTTTTTTTATAGGAACACGAGAACTGTTTTGTACAAGTGTGTCGTTGAGCATTCGAAGTGAGCAGAGCACGCAAATGTGGCATGGTAAATGTTCTGAAAGAATTCAGGTCTATGAACAACAGCTCTCACTAAGAGAAGGTTAACAGCATGAATGCTAACGCACTGTTTGATCACAGATCTTGACAGATAAAAAAATTAGCTCAGTTATTTCGGATCTCTCATGCCTTCGATGGACTGTTAACAATCAAACACAGCTCACAAGAAATAAAGAGCTAGAAGAAAATTGGGTCTGACAACACTTCTGTGAAACTTTTTCCATTTCAAGCAAGTGTATTGTAACATGTGCTGTCGATGTATAATTGAGGTTGAGTATGTGCGGCCCATATAATTCTGGAATTTGTTGGTATGGAACATGGCGTGCAATCTTCGCGTGTCCTTGATACTCCTGTGCAGAGTAGGCCAATGCATTCTCAGTGGCCTTTTCTCCGAGTTCTTTTTTTTCTTTCTGTACTTACTGTTGTAAGAGACATCGCCAAGATAGCCATGAGATGTGACTCCTTTCTGTTGACATAGTGATAAGAGCACACTGCAGACACTGGAAATGAAAAATAGATAGGGGAAAGAAAGGAAAGCATGCGAAGTGGAAGCCTTGATCGAGCGTGCAGAAAAGCATGTTGCATGTGCGCCAGGAAGGAGGAACCTGATGGATGTGTATTGAGTATAGCCAACCACCACCAAACCACCACCAACCAACACATGCACACATCACAACAACAAACGAAAGTTACTAGACGGGAAAAAAAAATATTCTCTGCTGCTTAATAGTTGACGCCGTCCCTGGAGTCGATTTCATACTTGCACAGAAGTCAACGTGCTTGTCCAAATAAAACACTCCTGGAGGTAAAAGCAGCTTAGACCAAAGCTTGAGCCGACCACCAGGTCGAAAGAAATCAATGGACACTGTAAATGTAGTCACGCAAGCTCACACCCAGCCAATATCGTGCCGCATGTCATCTTTGAATATCACCAGCGCAGTCTTGAGCACGTGGCTCCATCGTTCTGGAGAAGTGGGTTGACCTCTGTACGCCTTCTGTATACATTTCCCTCGACCGTTCAACTCCGCGGCAATCCAACGTAACAGCAGGAAAAGCCATTTCAATACACCATTGGTCAAAATCACCTTGCGTGAATTCTACAAGGTAAAAATATATGCATGAGCAACAATATATTTGGAACAAAAGCAGGTTGGAGAGAATGAAAGTGTGGGACGCTTGCGCAGTCAAGTACATTTCTGCTCTAACACTCTCACCTGTATTGTAAAGGATGCACTTACGCTAAGCAGGTCATAAACGCGTATAAATGTTTCAGTTTAGAACACCCACGAAAAAGGGTGCAAAGTAGGTGCGCGAAACAGCAGAGAAAGTCATAACTACTCCTAACATTACTGCTTTAGGCCTCTTCAGAGCATTGAGGAAGCGAATGGAGCTTCGTAGAAGTAGTATATCTCACACTCAAGCTTGTATTCCTTGTTACAGCACTGCTATGGTAGCTCTAGCCTCATCAACAATGAAAATGCTTCCGTAAATCCTTGACATAACGATTGCAGTTCAGCAGCAGGTTAATGGCAGAGTGCAAAAGTGTGTTGAGTGATGTCGCAGGGCGTCATCTCTGTGACTGAGCGCATAGCACACGAGTCTATGGGTGACGTGCATCAGAAAGAAAAGCGAAAAAGTTCACGGAAGCGTCGTTTGAAACTTCCGCTTCCTCTTGGACACAAACGACCCTTGTCCGCATCCCGAGAGTCACATATTGTATAGCAGGTTTGTATGCAGAAAAACACTTTAAGAGACGTGTTTTTCGTTCAAGTGTTTTTCTGCAGGGCTAACCACAATGAAAATTTGTTGAGGGAACACATCCTAAAAAGGGCGGTCGAGGTCTTGTTTTTCATAGAGGCAGAACAGGCAACCTTAACATATAAATAAAGAACTAATAAAACAATAACACTGCAGAAAGACGAAATTGCATGCATCTTGCTCGGGGTGCATAAGGTATACACCACGTATAGCCCATATCAGCATGCCACTATAAGGGGGATACCTTTGACCATAAACTGCAAGAACGAATGAATAAGTGAACAATGAAAGCCACTGAACCGTTTACGTATGCAGACCGACAGTTCTAAGCGAGTCAATAAATTTATTGACAAATTTTCACGGAATTAGCTAATTCCATAAAATTTGTATTCCGTAAAATCTGCAATGAAATCCAGAACAGTGGCTGAATTCACAAAGCTTTTTGTTCGGAAGTTTTGCTCGCCATTCGTCGACCGTCCGGCTTGGCCAATAATATGCCCAATATAACGGCTGGCTGACACCAGTTCTTGAGGACAGTTCCAGGGTAAGAACGTTTTTGCGAAAATGGGCTCTTTTGCGTAACATTTACGAAATCTTGATAAAGATTTTTGCTTATTTATCGAAACCGCTCTACTTAAACATTCTGTATGCAGTCGAGTGGTTCCGTATGTTTTTCCTCTTGACCTTCTTATGGAAAATGTTGTGGATCTCTTACGGGCCAATGATAAAGATTCGGTACATACACTACGCAATTCTTAGAGTTTAATGATTACAAGTATATTAATAAGGATTCCACAGATACACTACGAAAGCTCTATCATGAATCCGCAAGAGTTCCACACTATATTTTGTAAAAAAGAATGAGCTTGCACTGTAGCGAAAGCTACGAGGCATGCCAAGGCACTACCACTTGCTTCTCGTGCGCCGCTTAGTACGCCTTAAAATCTAGTTCTGTGGTTTAGCGTCGTTTGCATTGTAAGTACATACGTTCATTATAGCCAAGCGCTACATAAATGTGTGAACTGTTTCTTCATCTCCTACACATTGCCAGTGATTACTCTCCTTATGTGGTAGGAACGTGACAGCAGCGGGGCGCAGACGCGGATGGACACATCGTTCACTGACGCCATCTGCATGCTGGCTCCACTGATTGGCTCACGCACCCCGTAGTTCTCTCCGCACTAAAAATAGATTGCGAGACAGAATATATTTCTCCGTAAAAACGGTATGGAAAAGATACGGAACTATTCGATTGCCCACAGAATGAAACAGCAGAAGAGTCTTGAACTGAAACGCACCAGTCTCGATGACGCTCGACCATAGCCGATGGTTGTTAACTGTGCCGTTGCTGAGGTAGAGCTGGAAGTTGTAGTCCGTGCCGGGCAGCACGCCATCGATGGGCACGCCCTCTACGGAGTCCGTGGCCGGGAACGTGAAGTTCGGCCCGGGGTCGCCGACGGGCGGCGAGTAGTCGACGCGCAGCTCGCCCCCAGGTAGGCTGGTGTACTCGCTGGGCAGGTGAAGCGTCAGCTGGCTCACTCCGCCCACCTGCGCGCAATAACAAAATTGTCATTATCGTCATGCACAAATCTTTGTTTTGTGAGCCACAGCGATTAAAAGACATGCGCAAACCGACAGTTGTGCAAATGTGAGTCGTCCCTTTAGCGTTTCAAGCACTGCGGATCTGTTAATAATATACACACTCAGCTGTTCAAGCTTAATTGTAAGTCGTCCCTTTAGCATTTCAAACACTGCGGATCTGTTAATGAAATACACACTCAGCTGTTCAAGCTTAATTGCATGTGTGGTTACAAGCTACGTCGGCTTTATAAGCAGGGCATAATTGATAAGGATATAACACTCTAATCCGCGTAATGGGGGCATTGCGCTTTCCGCATTCGCGCACCTCCGGCTGCCTTCACAAATTGGTGTACGCATATGCCTGCCGTCTCGATTCGATTGGTTTCTGAATGTCACTCAAGCCCCACGCATTCAGTTGTGAGTAGCGGCGAGCAACGAGTCTTCACTCCAGTGAGAATAGGAACGCGTACAGATCACGTGACAGCTACCGAACGCTATAGGAGCGTGTAAATGCGGCAGCTACAAGCTCCTGACCATTTAGCTGCCACGTGATATACATGCATACGCACTATCATTCTACCTGTAATGAAAGGCCATTATTCGTCCCGGGTGACAGGTATACGCGCAGGAAACTGATATTCAGAACACAGACGTGGCAGACCTACATGTATATGTGAGAGCGGGCTGTTTAGGTATACGCGACCACCCCCCACGTATACCCTTCCACTGTGTATACCCTTCCACGTATACCATTCCACTGTGTGCACACCGCACAGTATGTCGTTGGCACTTGTACCATACATATATAGGCACGTCTTGCACAGCGCACGTTTGACGCTGCTCTTGGAAGGCCCACCCTGGGTGGTCTAGCCGGGCCTCGTCGCACTGCGCAGGCGTCAGCTCATTCGTGCTAACCGCCTCGCGCTGACACCGCCCAGGTGGACCCGTAAAACACTCGGGGCTGTTGACTCCCTCCCTCCTCGCCACGCAAGCCACCGCGCCTAGCCGCCTTGCCCGTCTGTCCATTTGATGACTGGCGGGAAGCCCGTGCAATCGCCTTGACCCACTTGTTATACAATGCGCGCCGCTCCGCCAAGAGCCCGCGAAAGCGCCGTGGAAGCCGCAGAGCGTGGGTCGAAGCACCGCCCACTCAGCCGCGGCAAGCAATTTTCGTCGGCGCTCGGCAGATTATTGATAGGCCTCTCTGCGTCATTTAAAATGACCCCGATAGCCCTATGGGTTGACGTTCTACAGGAGTACATCAAGAGTTCAATCAAGGAATAAATGACAGCAGCAGCTGCATAGCTTCGTTTCATCGCTGATGTGAAGTCATTTTATAAAGTCTTCCTCTTTACTGCGGATAAGGTGTGCCACAAACGCGCACAGAGACACATGTTGTTTTTGTTGTTGTTGTTGTTGTTGTCCTGAGTGGCTGTGGCCCATACCCACAGTGGGGGATATGACATATCAGAGAGGTTTAAGCTTCTCTAGGCATGCGAGTCATCTTTCTAGCGTAAGATTTGATCATCTCGTCACTGCGACCGGCTTCACAAACCTGAAGTTAGAGGATCAGCCAGCCTCAACTGAAACTATATTTATCACAATTGAGAAGGATGCCCTACCCTCAGGAGAATGAAATACTAGCCATTAATTCGTGGTCGCCAGAGTTAAGAGCCCAGCAATGTGCCCGCCCCCTCTTCCTTCCCCGACAGACACGCACACAAAATCTTTCAGCATCACTGCTCCGTGTATGCTGTCAGCTTTCAACGTCTCCTTCGACACCTCCAATTACAAATACTTATACTGACCATACTTCATTGCGCAATGCATTGCTATTAAAGCTATTCTTGAATGAATCTTGCAAGCTAAAACCCCCTCAAAGCAAGCATACCCGTCATGTAATGTTTTCTTTTGTTTTTGTTTTCTTTTTTAAGAAGCGCACGCTGGTTCGCCTTGCGCATTGTAATAATCAAATGCGGGACTGGATCCGGGCCAGACTTGTGTTGGCTGAAGTAAAGACCAAGCAGAACAGGCGAAGCAAGAAAATAAAGATAAGCGACACGCCCTTGATCAGAGGCCCCAAACGTGCGCCCTTGTCGAGAGCGCAGCTCCAACTGGATTGCTTATTTATAGCATACTGATTTTCTATTGAAATTTTTGCTCTCCTCCAGTGCAACTACAGAGCAGGCACACACTGGGAGCACGTCGGCATTTAGTTGTCTTGTCTGCGTGTGTGCCATGTTCTTGAACATGTAGAAACCAGCTCAACAGGACACACTGCACAGGAACAAACTAGTCGCGTCCAGTCGGCCAGTGTTCAGCGCACGCCAACGAGTGTCCACGCTTGTTCCACCTACTCAAAGAAGCGTAGGCGCAATCACGAGACGCTGAATATGCGGTACGTGACACTAACTCTTAGCGCACCCGTTCGTATTTGCCATCGCAGGGGACGGTGCCGCGCGTAGTGGCAGATAAAGATGACGCGAACACTTTTCCCCGGTATATATAGGAGGCAGAAATTCGTACAGTTGGACTGCATGCATGGTCAGCTCGAAGTTTTGTACTTCTCACCCTAATGCGGGACCTTCCTTTGTTATGCTTTTCTTTTTAGAATGTCGTTAGAGTGTCTAGCAAAGATTTTTTCATGGCCTATTGTGTTCGACGTCACATACTTGAAAAAGAATGCAGCACATTATAAACACAATCACAAAATATCTTCGTACATCATCCCGCGTAACTCTGCTTAGCTTGAGCTATACTTTCCATTTGAAGTTGTCCGTGTTTAGATGACTTAATTCATCACAAAGAACCAACCAATTCATGCCACCCAGAAAGGCGGTTTGTGAGGGAAAAATACGCTGTTTACAGAGATTGCTTCTACTTAGGAATCGATAGCTTCCTAAAGAATTCTAAGAGCTCTCTCGAGTTTTTTTTTTTTTAGGTCAAACTTACTTAAACGTTCTTTAATCGTCTCAAGTTTTCTCGAGTTGAAAGCGTCTTGATAAAGGCTTAAGTTAAACCTTTTAAAGAATACCTGCTTTAACGAAACCTGCGCAATGAATTGGCGGCACACGCAGCCGCGACGACGATGATCTGGAACACATCGAAGCTCTTTAAGAGCGTAGCAGTTTGGGCGAGTTGGTATGTCATTACTTTTTTAGGCTTGTAGAGCAGCTCAGAAACAGCAAAAAGGAACGTGGAAGGGGTCATGAAAGGGAATGGAGAACAGAGTGAGCGCTCACTCTGTTCTCCATTCCCTTTCATGACCCCTTCCACGTTCCTTTTTGCTCTTTCTGAGCTGCGCTACAAGCCTAAAAAACTCTTCAAGAGCACACAACAGCTATTGCTGTCAAAAGGGCTCAATAACTACTTATCTCGGCTAAACATTTAAGCACTGTTTATTGCGCAAGGGCTTTGCAATGTTGTGCCCGTCGGCTAAATTAATTCATTATGAGGTCTTACGTGCCACAACCACGATCTGATCACGAGTCGCGCCATATCTAGTGAGGGACTCCGGAATAATTTTGATCCCCGGGGTTCTTTTACATGCACCTAAATCTAAGTACACGAGCGATCTTCCGTTTCGCCCTCATCGAAATGCGGCCGCCGTGGCGGATGTCAAGCCCGAGACCTCGATTTTAGTAGCGCACTGCAGTAGCCCCTGGGGTATACCTAGGCAGGTGTTGTGTCCGCCGATTATGTGGTCATGCATTTAACGCACTCCATTCCAGAAGCCCACACACCGCGCTAAGGGGTCGCAGATCGATATGACACAATAATCCGGAGAGATCCGTCTCCCACGCATACGACGTGAATATATACATTACCCGCTTTTGCCATCCGCTCCTAAGCCTAACGTGGCGGCGTAGGTCACGGGAGCGATATGGGATCAAGCGCGTTAACCCGTCGCGGCACCGCGCGTAGAGGCTCGTCAAATATTGAACGGGAGCAGACGAAAAAAATGCATGGCGCTGGCTGGTGAGTGCGCGTCGCGTTATGTGCAGCGGCGTAATTATGAGTGCTACGCACGTTCGCTATTCGCGATGCGGCTGACCGCGAAGTACGTGGCACGCGGGACATGTTTGGGGAGGGACTTATACGGTCACGGAAACTTCCTGTAGGAAGGTCGGCGGATTGACAAAGGTCACAAGGGTCCTACGCTCTAGGGTTGTAACCATGTACTCTTGTTCCACACAAGTTTCACTAGGTTAGTGGAACATTTTAGCAAATATGTTCCACTTAGCGAGACGTACGGGGAACAGCGGCAAGGAGATAGACAGAACGAAAAGCCAATTCTCAAGGATATCTGTACCACATGTATACCATTTACTAAGTGGAAATTGTTCGCAATTGTGTTCCACCTAATGGAAAGTACGGTGAACGATTTTGAGAGTGTAGTAAAGGCCTTTCTTTTTGAGCGTACACCTAGTTAGTGTGGCGGACCACCACCGAAAAAGTGCCACGTCACATTTTCGTAACTGACGAGACTTTCGTCAAAAAGTACACACTTTCGGTGACAATAGTCTATAACATTTATATTTGAATGATTTAGTTGAATGAGGAAATTCTTTAACCGCACAAAGTTTTTAACGTGAACCCAAAGTTTGTCTGCAGGCTGTAGAAGGCTCGTGAACACTTTTGTTGAAATGCATACAATAACTACACACGCCGGACTTCGACCTTGCACTTTTAGTCGACTGTTTTGTTATTAAGAAGTGTAGATATTGTACAAGGCAAACGGTGAAATCAGCAGGTAAGCAAAATGTAAGCTAACTATAATCCAAGCCTGGATTCATATTTACGCAAGGAAATCTCCTTTAAAACCGCGGCCCACGTACCTTGCGCAGAATAAGAAGTACGCAGATTATTCATAGACAAAGTAATCTGCAGGTAGGCGAAAGTGATGTGTTTTGAGTGTATGCAGTGTATGCAGTGTATGAGTATGCAGTATTTTCTCAGTGAACTTCATGAAACTCTCTGCCTACATAAATTACAGTTTTATTCCACTACAGTGTCTGTAGGACGTCTGTAGATCATTCACAGATAAAGGGTACCTTATAGGCGATTCAGTTTAGCATTTCTTGCTTCTTCATACAAATGTTAAAGTCCATGGATGTTCACACAGAAGGCAGACAAAACAAGAGAGAAAGTTGCCAGCGCCGGAAGTGAAAACTACTGGAATAGCTGCTTGTGCAGATTGCTGTTCCGAATATGCTGGCGTAGTTTCAGAAAATTCAGAAGCGGAATTCTTGTAAAGTCAGCAAGAAAACTTGCAAGACAGGGGTTCTAAGACAAACATGGATTAAGGCGTAGCGCTTCTAATTTAATGAAACACCGTGTAGGCCCCAGCAAGTATTGTACAAAATTTGCATATGGGGCTTTGTGTGTATAGGCATCTCGGTAATTCAGACTTTTCGTAAACCGCGCGCCCCATAAATATTTGTGGGTAACTGCACACATAAAGACCCCCCTCCCCAAATAACAGAAAAAAGAAAACAAAATGCAAATTTACAAAGATACGTAACGTATGCGATTACAGGTGCAATAGCTTCACGCAAATGATTTAAAGTAGAAAAAAAAACAATCTCAGTTCTAGACCGTGACAAGCAGAAACGAATTTCTATTGAAAAGGGAAACATTAAAGAAATCCAGCACGTGAATAAATACATTCTTAGACATCGCTGCCACTTCCCCCTTGAGCGGTTGCAATAAGTCTACCGAGCGTCTACAAACTGCAGCGTCAATCTGTTTTTATAAGGAAACTTCCTTAAAGCATCGACCCTATCCAGGAGCCCGCTGTACCGATTGCATCGGCAGAGTAGGGCGCCACTTACTGTCCTTGGAGAATGCAGCCTTCTGTTTTCATAAACAACTGTCAAGGCCTAAGACGAACAAATAAAGAAATAAAAATAAACGAGAGGGTGTAAGATCAAGAAGGCCCGGTAGTGATACAGATGCGAAGAACGTGCTATTTCGTTCGAAGCGTGCTTAAGCGACGTTTTGCGCATACGTTTTCGATATACCGCAGTGCTCGAAAGCGCGCACCTTTGCAAAGAAAACACAGGCACCCACGAGTGCTCGGCCGAGCGGCTTTTTTCCAATAAGCGGCGACAAACGCAGTGGTCTTACGCGCGGAATGCCCTGTCCTGTTTCTCTGTATAACGGAAACGTCTGTATACGTTAACACGAAAACCGTGTACGAGCAAGGCAGTGGGTAGCAACAATACGCCTGCTAATCCTTCATGGTTAGATGATCCTAGTACGAATCGTAATGCTTTACGAGAAATACCTTACACGGAGAAACAAAATCAAGAAAGGGGCTGACAGATGAAAGACAAACAGAAAAAAATTATAAGAAATCCAAGTGCCAGCATCTCTAAGTAAATAAATAAATAAATACTTATTTCTCGCTACATAATTTGTTGAGTTGGTGCTGCAGATAAACATGGTTGTCACTGATAACCTATTCCCACGTGACACGTCATGCTGGGGTTGGGCCCTTCGTGCCGTATCTCTAATTAGAGCGCGCTCGATAATGCATATATCAGCTGCATCGGGTGCCACATATATGGTCTTCCAACAATTTGTGGCCATGCTTTTCGTCGTCAGGAATGTGAATCACGAAAGTCCAACAAAGGATATACGCCGCCTACAACAACACGGTGAGTTGTTCGTAACTAATGCGAAAATCCTGCGCTCTGTTTCCGGACACACCACCGAGAACGACTTTTCTTTATTTAGCGTCCGCATTTTGTTATTCAGGTGCCCGAAATATGAAATATTCACTCCACGGCTTTAGAATTTTAAACGTTTGAATTTCTCGCCCACTTGGACTAGAAACGTAGCTTGCGTTGTGACGTGTTTACTAGCAACAACAACATAGGGTATAAATATCGGGCGCAACCCCCCCCCCCCCCCCCCCCCCCCTGTTTCTGTTTCTTTCGATGTTCTACACTGCGGGCCAGTGCTAAGCGTGACATCAAAGCACTTCGCCACAGAACTAGAGTAAGGGCGTATATCTCGAAACTTGCGTTAGGCGCATCCACGACGACTGCTAAATGAATGACTCCCTGTTACAGCGTTACAGCTACACCGCGGCTCATACAGCAGAGACAAAACGGCGCAGTGACATTAAGCGAGAGTGCGCGCATGCCGAGGAAGCGCGAGACTCGCCCAAATACAGCGCCTGCCGAGCGTACGCAGCTCCCGCAGCATATACACAGCTGGTTGGAAGGCAAGGCGCGGTGTGTCCAATGCACTCAGCAGCAGCGGCGGGTGAGCGCCACTTCTTCAGCCGCCAACGTGACCGGCAATCCCGGAGACCGATCTCTCACGTCGAAAGGGGTGGATTGAGTGCCTCGCGGGGGCGAGCTCTGGTGCCACAGTTGTGCCGCTTTTTCCCGCGCGTAAGCCGCCGTTAGTGCCGCCGTGCGTACGATATGCGAACGGCGCAGATACGGGACGAAGCAAGAGCTTGAGCACAACGCGCACACTGACAGTTTGTTAAAGGAATACTGATAGGAGATTTCGACTTTTCACTTTGGTTGTTGTATTAATTGAAGGGCCTGGATCTAGAAAAACCATAGAATAATACTAGCGAATCTTAGATTGCCCTAAATAACTTACCATAACAGATCTTCTAAGAGCCAGTTTAATGTTGAATTCCAATGGCAGGTCCAGATCAAGTTTGTCTGCTCTGTATGCAGCAATCCTATTCCAATGGCAGAATGGGAGCGTGAGCTGTGTGTTCCAATGGCAGATTGGGACCAGCCGCTGATCCCGGATTGCTCCGTGGAGCAAAATTATTTGCTCCGCCGAAATCGGCAGATTTGACCGGAAGTCCTCGTGACGTATTTCCTTCACCCGCTTCTGCTTCCTGTCACGGTCGCCTGTTTCCGGTCGCGGGCAGCTATGGAGGACATGGGAAACGTGGACGCCGCTTCGCGCCGTGCGATTTTGTTCGCGCTCCTAGACAGCTCCGCTCAGACAGTACAATTTCCAAGTCGAGTGATGATTCTTCTGACACGGACAGTGAAATGGGGTGGTGGGTTGCGCTTCCAAGCGCTTGTTCCTTTCTCTATCCTAGCGCCCTCTCACTTGATTTTCGTGTACTAAGTGCCCCAGCGGGAGCGCACGCATTCCCTTCGCAGATATGGTGCGCGCACATGAGAGCGATCTCAGTCGGAGCGACGCGCTCCGTTCGTGATCCGGCCGAGCGCTCGCGATCTACCATTGGAATTCAACATAGGTGTCGCTTCCCTGTAGCTGTGTGCGTCATGACGTCATGACGCAGAAGGCGGTCATTTGGGAGCAGTGCATCGTGACGTTTCGGCACTCGCTCCGGCCAGCTCGATCGTCTACAAGGCTCGGTCTTCTGCTCGTTCAACTTAAGGGCAGTGCTCCTCGGCCACGTTTAATCTTTTCGGCATTTCACCACTACGAAGTTACAATAATTCGCCCTGTTCGGCTTCTCGTTGAACTTATGGCTAATAACGAGCGTCTTATGCAATGTTTATTTTTTTAAGCACATACTCAGTTAACCTTGCTTTAAGTAAGCTCTGCTTTATCGACCGAATGTAAGCCCTTCACTGTGTGCCACGATGAAAGCGCCGACGACAAATTTACAGAAAATGAACAGCCCCGCAAGGCTGTGTGCGAACTCCATTAGCAACACTGCAGAACACTTTCTCACAAACTTCGACAGAGATGCATTAAAACTATCGCCCCTGAAAACTGCATCACCGGCTTCGCCGCTCATGGGGCGCAATCATACGACGCAAGAAGAACGACGCTAACCTCTAAGCGTCCACCGCCGATGATCCACAAAGGATCCATCTCGGTAGGACAATGGTCCCTCTTTGGTTTCCATCTGTGGGCCCATACGGGATGCCAGGGAGCTTAGAAGTTAGAAAGATAGGTTCTTAATGATCGTCGAGTCCTCTTTGGGCAGCTTTAGAATCTTTCATTCCTTCCGCTTTTTTTTTTGTCGATCTAGTGTTGGGGATGGGACCATCGCTCGCCATTATGTCTTGAGTGTACTCGAGACCTTGCCCGTACAAGACAGCGCGAGACACGCCATAATGACGAGCGTACTATACCATTTGCGTGCATGGCGTCGTTTTTCCGGCGAGCACTTCTTCGTGACCGAAACGTTTAGCTGCTCGGTGCATCAACCGGTGAAGTCGCAAGACATTAAGGGGGAGAGCGCAGAGCATACCCCGGATACCTGAGTGCCTTAATCCATACCTGTGCCTGTATGCAGTCAAGGTTTGCCTCGGAGAGCGTCATTAAGGCGTTCGGTTTCTCTACGCATCATCAAGGGGGACAGGGCGGAATTCCACGAGACGCGTTGCGCAATACGGGAACGCGGTCGTATCGTGCACGTGCGCGTCTATTGGCGGCTCGAATTATAGGGACCTACGTGGTCGCTCTAGGGAAGTCGCGGCGCAAGAACAGAGTTGACCTCGACGCGATTTGTATGCGACCGCCTCCAGCTGTTCTGGCACTTGAACTGGAAGCGTTCATGCTGTAGTCCTGCAAGCAGGCGGCATTGCTGCTCCAAAACAAAACTCGCACGAAGGGCTTCCATAACTGAACACCCAAGATCAACGAGTGAGATCTTGTTGTGTAAGAACAACATCGTTCATCTTGTCATCGAAACGCAGTTAGCAGTTCAAAATACGTCTACGACAAGCTCACGCGCATCAGTTAGCGTTTGCACGCCGAATAGTGGGTTCGAAGATTAGTAGTCAACTAATTTAGATAATTTTCCGGAATGTCTAAAGCAGCTTTATTGGTGGCAAGAAGTGTTTCGCGTGACTCCCCTCTTACAGGAAGACTCCCGCTATAGCAAAACACTTTGCGCGATACCGAATGGTTTGCTACACGTAAAGGGGTTCGAGCTGCATTTCGTTTTACCCTCTCTCGCAAGTCCGTCCGAACTGCATTAATCAAATAAAGAAGGGCTCACTGCGAACCTTCCTCTGCGTTCTCGCCTCGTCACGTTAACGCCCGGAGGGAAAACACGTGTTCGCGCATAGGCCGCACGATCCCGCGCGGTAATGAATTACTCGAGGATGTCGGACAGGGAGCTATCTGCTTTATATCATGTGGCCGGTACGATCGGAGCGCCCCCTACACTAATACACAGGCGGCGTGCTTGGGCCGTAAGCACGCGCTGAGCACGGACGCGATGTGGCGTGCGGCGAAGAGGATTCCCGTAATTGATCCCCTTCCACCGCGCCCTCTGACTCGCCGCGTCATTCCTCTTAGCCCGCTTTTCCGGGTTCAGATGTCCAGAAGCGCGCGGATTTCGCGATGCCGCAGACCGCGCCCCCTGCGTACGCTCCCGCATCGCCAATCCGAGAATTCATCCAGCGTTGTATATGTAGCCGCCCAGCGTATGTACGCCACACACTCCGTGTGATATAAAGCCAACGTGCTCGAGACTTTCGTATATACGGTGTGGCAGCTACTGTACAGCATTCTGGAGGCTACGAGAGGTTTCGACGAGGAAATCAGTAGTGCGCAGAAGAAAGTAGGGACGACGAGTTTTCTGGCGGCGGTTAATTTATTTCAGGCCTCACTAGAGATAATGTTATAGCCTTGAAGATTGGCAGAACGAAGTACCTTTATTCACGCTGACGTAATGCGAAGGCGAAACACATTTTAATGCTTTACATCCTAGATATGCAAACCCCTACTACACGTAAGCAACTGTTCTATTCATCTTCTACAGCGAAGCTTTCGGGGGTAATTAGGGCGCAGTTTCGATGCGGATATTTCTGGCTTTTCGGTTCGGACATGCTATGGAAGAGAAGAGTAACGCAGCCCGAGAAACCTTCTTACTCGTTCCAGCCGTAAATATAACGCCACGGGATGTCGCCACAAGCTTTGCTGTTTCTATCTACGTAATCGGCATTCCACCGCCGTGCACGGTACCGGCGCTATGCAGCTTCTATCACGCTGCACCGTTTTACTATACGTACGCGCCAGCGAGTAGCTTAGACGTGGCAATGCAAAAGCGAAGGTGCAGGATGCGGTGACGTGGCCAGCGAACTCAGCGCAATGTCTACACGACGTCCCTGAGCTAACGTCTACAAGAGATCCCTCCTATGCTGTCTATAAGACGTCACGGGAAAGCTAACGACCCGAGCCGGTGTAGTGTATCCATACTTCCAGTTCCGCGCTGATCCTCATGCCATCAAACAGAGCCGGGGAGTCCTGTTGGATCAGCGGAAAGCACGCGGGATCTTTCTCACCACTCGCCCTCTTCGTGGGCGACCGCAAATGGACGCACGTCGAGAGTATCAGGGATCTGGCGGTCGGCGTACGTGGCGTTGTAATAGCATCTCCCCTTTTCTAATTACCTCAGAAAGGTAGGGCACACTCCGAACCGACCCGCATGTTGGCGACTAGCTTAAGCCCGTATTCGGCTCCCACAACCGTATATCCTCCCCTATGGCTTCCCTACAGCTTTCCCTTCCATTTCCCGCCTTCCCTACGAGATCTCCCTAGCCCTCCCTTCAGATCGCTCCCCCGAGGCGTCATCTGCACTGGAGACGTTAATCCCCAACGGGCCCGAGCTCTCGCAAGGGAGTTTTGGCGCAAGCATTTAGCGTTCCGAATTCGAGGACAGGGTCGCATTGAATGCGCGTGTACGGGATGGATAAATAGAGTGTTACTGCGTTTCGCTCCGGCGGATCCGTAAGCTCCTCTCTCGTGCTACGAGTGAGTTCGGTTTCTGCGTCGATGTGTTGTTCTAACGGCCTAAGACATCATTGGCACGTGGCGCGTGTAGCACTCAGAATGCGCAGTGGTGCAGGGCGAGCGAAGTTACAGCCGAAGAAACACCACCGATCAAAATGCGGCGTCGAAAATATAGCGGTCTTATTTTCTCGCTTCCCCGTCGAACGCGTCGCTAATGGACGTCTCTTGCAATGGGAAAATCAAGAGTGAAGCGGAATACTGAAAGGGGGGCAGTGAGGAAAACGCGGAGTTTGGTTTCGGTTCCACAGAGTTATATGTTGTATAACCAGCCGGTGCTTCTTTATGTTTTCCCAGCCTAAGCTTATAGTGCTTCCTTTTGACGATGCACCAGCAAGACGGAGAAGATTACTTCTTTCTCACTTATTTTAGTTCCTTCTTTCCTTCTTTTACCTGGGGAACATTTTAGACGCATCGCTCGAGAACGCAGCAGGTGCCAGTTATAAACTGGACGAACCCTTCTCATACGAATTCACCTATTGAGTGGTTTTATTTTACGCGTTGCATATTGCAATCACTCAGTTCAGCCCTTGGGCGCGGCCGGGCAGCCACCATTGGGGGTATGAGCCATCATAGTGGCTCATACCCCTACACTAGAGTTTTATGCGTTGCATATTGCAATCACTCAGTTCAGCCCTTGGGCGCGGCCGGGCAGCCACCATTGACCTTTATCGCAACCACGTGACGTGACGTCACGACAGCCGGAGGAAAAGCTGGGCCCCAACTCGCGCGCAATATGCAACGCATTCTTGGCTTAGCCAAGCTAAGCCTGGCCATTTTTTTAACCAAGGTTGTGATGGAGACTGAAGTGAACATTTATGAGTATCAATTTGTCACCACCCTATCCGCCGTGGCTGCTTAGTGACTTTTGCGCTGCGCTGCTAAGCACGAGGTCGGGGGATCAAATCCCGACCGCGGCGGCAGCACTTAGATGGGGGCGAAAGGCAAAATAGCCCGCGTACCCAGCGTTTGGTGCAAGTTAAAGCACCCCAGATGGTAAAAATTATTCCGGAGTCCCCCACAACGGCCTGCCTCATAATGATATCGTGGTTTTAGCGCGTAAAACTCTAGAACTCTTTCTTTTAACTTGTCACCAATTCCTGCACTGCACACTTAACCAACACGGGCGTTTTTGCGTGCTTCTCTGCTTTAAACGAAAGGCGACCACCAAAAACAGTAGCATGGATGACGGTAAGAGTAAAGGTTGCGTTTGTGTTCATAAAATAGCAGATACAAGCAGTTGATGAGCTAAGTGTGGTAGGAAGGGAAGATGGGTTACACAGGTCATTCTGCTGACGAAACAACATTAACAGCAACGACCACAAACAAACAAACAAAAGCTTCCGATCACCGTGTTGGAAACACTTAACGGCAAATGCTCCCGGAATCGATTAAGTCTCCAAAAGGCTCCTATTCATTTTCACATCTCTACCTCAGCCCGAGAACTCAATAAACCGCTGGTAAAGAGTCAAATCCCAGGCGGATATCCGAATCAGTCTCCCTTTTTCCGATAGGAAACTGCACAGCAAACGCCAACTGCAGAACCGTCATTTCCTGTCACGGGCTCCGTTAGCCAGGGGCGATCACTTTTATCTCCGCGACGTTATGTCTCGGTTCTATTTCCCGTCGCTCGAGTGCCGAGCCGAAAGCCCGACCCTGCGTTTTTCTTTCTTTTAAAGCTCCTCGCTCGCTTTTAGACTCTAAGTGGGGGGTGCACGTGTATGTATGCTTGCGTGTCGGCCCAATGGGAGAGAAAGAAAAGATGAAACAAAGAAGGCGAGATAGGAGGCAGGCAGTACAGAAGAGGCAAAAAAACAAGAGCAACACATCGCTCGAAAGAAAAACTTCGGGAGAGTATTTCGGGTCTCGGCAACACGCGTTCACTGGGGCTTGTTCCCATGCACTCCGCGGGGTTTTTCTCGCTTGCTGCGAGCAGCGGGAGACTCTTTATAACGGGAACAACAAAACGGGACAAGCGTGGACAGAGTAGTCGTGGAGAGAGAGAGAGCATGAAAACAAGTGAAAGATCAATAACAAAAGAAAAACGGATGAAGGTGGAAGAGGGGAGGAGTTGGAAGAGTAGAAGCCGGCCTGTTGCTGAAGCCAGCCGCACAGTTGAGACGGCGGCAATGAATGGCAGACGGCCAAGGCCACACGGGGACCGCGGTCTCGGCCGACGGTTTGAGGGAATCAAAATAGAAAGAAGTGTGTGCGCGTGAGAGAGAAAGAAAGAAGGAAAAGAAAGAAGCACAGGCGAGAAAGAAGATTGACACTGACACAGAGTCGGTGCGACGTCGCGGGAAGGGCTTCCCTTAGCCTTTGCGAAAGAGGGGAAACAGACGACACAGGGAAGGCAGGCGACAAAGAAAGCAGACGGCAAAATAAAGGAAAATAAAAGAAAATGCAGACGACAAAGAAGTTAACCTCTGCTTTGTTGACAAGGGTGCCGCGGTATACATCAAAGTACGCAGCTGCTTAGAGCGAGAGGGTAGAAAGCTGAAAGAAGGATGTGGCGTGATATGTGCTAGTTTGTAGCTCTAAATGGTGGGGGAAGCACTGCAATGCGGTTGCGTGCTTTCAACATGGTCGAGAACAAAGCACGTCTGCTGACAGACGCGCACGTGGCACGGTGGTGAAACTCAGGGGCCCATAAGTGTGTTGTTCTCTGGAGCGGGTACTTCCAACTTAAGCACCTCGGAATTGTTAGTGTATATGTAACAACAGTGGAATACAAGACTCAGGCGGTGGTCAGATACGTGCATAGGATACAACGAAATTGCGCATTTGATCGGCCGGTACGTGCTATCACGGCCCAGAGGGTTTGCTGATAGCGGCATAGGCGATCATAAAGACCTTACGACGGTAGGAGGCAACCAAAGTTTTGCTCCGTTACCACGACACCGAACATAACCACAATACATACATGGGAGGGAGGGCAGACTTTGCCTATATACATACCCAGTGCAATTTAGGAAACATTACTAGTGAATTACGCAGTGATGCAGTATTCCGCTCAATCATTCGGCTTTAACCCAGCTACTTACAGATGTTAAATAAAAGCTGTATGAACTTAAGCAGTGAAGTGTCTTTGACAGGCTGGCCAACGCTTCGATAGGTGGACCTATCTTTGTCAAAGGCGGTCTTGTCATACCCTTGGAGTGTTAACTTTAGCGGGTTAATAGGGTGCCGTCACGTCGTGTCACTGACAGACGGGCGACATCGACGCCACATGACGTCACCTTACTAACCCTTAAAACTAGCACGCCAACGATGACAAGGCCGCCCTTGAGAAAGGGAAGTCTAGCTATCGAAAGTCTTCCAGTCTGTCTGAGGCAATTCATGATTGTTTATGCAACTTTTTTTCCACAGTGGTGCTTCCACCTGTCGGCCCCCGCCTTGACATTGGACTAATATAGAGGTGCAATTCCTTTTTTTTTCCATGGTGTAACCAAACTTTAGAGACCTCTATAATTTGTCTAGACTTAGGAAATAAAAAGGCCCAGTGGCCCAGCCTGATTTACGCATGTTTGCGTTGCATGTTTGACGCCGACCATGCCCATATGGAGGTCTTGCATTTGCAATTACTATATTCAATCAGCACTACTAAAAATGGTTCGTGTACAAATCGAAAGAGGATGAAAATACTCCTGGACGCGTAGATAATTTTATCCTGCTTGAAAAGTGGTATTTAATCCGTAAATAATAGAAACGCGAATAACGTAGGTAAAGGAAGGTCGGGCTATTTGATCCGTGCACAATAATAGGGAGTCACAAATAGCGTTCCTAAGAGGCTATGCGTACCCAAAGACCCAAAGTACTTTTATATGCCATTTGCGTTCTTTTATACGCCTTCGCTGGTATCACCGCCTATGTTCGGGTCGCCTATTTGTAAAATTCACTCAGGCTTAATCAACAAAGAGAATCGTCAAGCCAGTGCCTGTGGATAGGTAGGTCCCAGATAAACACAGAAACATCGAGTAAAAAATAAAAATAGATAATGCCAACTCTTCAGGGCAGAGAGACAATAAATAAAAATTGTTTGACCTGTATTAGTGAGTTACGTACCTTCTACAATATCAAAAAAGAAAAAAAAGCCACTCTTGCCATGAGTAAAGAGGATTGGCAATCCACAAAAGCCGCAAGAACGAAAGACGAAACAAAAGACGTCAAATGGACGTTGCGGCTCAGTTAGTCACGGGCGCGAAATTCAAAAGAAGCGAACGTGGCCTTTCATTTGCTCTTTTAATAACCAACCTGTTATCACAAAATTAACAAAAATAGAGATTTCAAAGAATGGTTTATGAGTCCTAACTTATGTAATGTTTCCCTTTAGTGGTCAAATGAAATCGCGTCGACCCGTACTGAAGCAAGGCAAAGTCTCGTCATGACGAAGTTGCAGGAAGAGCCAGAATTACTTTGTTATATACATTACTACGTTATAATTATTATTGCATGCACTGCGCACTATTATGAACCACTGGGGATTCCAAACAGAACTTCACTTAGTTGGCCATGAGTGTTATTCCTATAACCCACTTCGCTATAACAAGATTTGACTTAGAACCTTTTCGTAAAGTTCCCCGGAATATATAATAATCTATAATATGTAACTCGCAGCAGTTTTCCTGTGCATTTCATGGAAGGTTCTATACGTAAACGTAAGAGGATGTGCGAATTTAAATTAAGCTCGTCCCACAGCGCACTGAACAATAAAAAAATGATTGATCGAGCCTGCCATATGTTCTTTTTAATGTTTGGCATTTTCGCTTTCATTTTAAAGCATTGCGTTATATCTTTTGTAACGCTTTATTGTGAGCTGCGTTGTAATACGTCGGTACGTAGTGGAGCAGGAACGGACACTCCAAATGATCATGTGGTAGCTTCAAAAACCAAACAGCCCCTGGGCTATCAATAATTTAATAAGACTCATCCAGCGTTGCTTCCCGTAGGAAATGAAAAAAATTGATAAGTCCTGTCGACGAGATAATTCAATACGAGCGACGCTAAACGTTGTGCACATAGAAATACTTCCAATTGGACGTTACGTATCCTTTCAGACGGCCTAATTATTCCACATCCTGAAAAATAAAGCAGTAAAGACGGCAGCCCTCGCCCAATGAATAAATTGTTTGAAACTAAGAAAGCGCGCTCGCTTATCTGAGGATAACTGAAATCAAGGCAGAACAGAACTGGTCCTTCAATGTTCAAGATGGCAATGCAAAAAAAAAAAAGTAAGTAACTGTATTGAAAAACCAGCAAACTGCTCTGTTCTTCCCTCCAGAACTCTGACGACGGAAGCGGTCACTTCACGACGCAGATCATGGCCTCCGAGATTTGGATACGCGCGACGTCCGGCGTGCGCCCTTCCATCTCGGAGGCAACGCAAAGATAACAGTGATTTAGAACGCTCACCGTAATCGGGGTCATCGTTGTCCGCCATGCTTAAATGTTGTGAGATTCGTCGCGGTAGCTCAGGGGACACGGCATTCTGGGTAATGAGCACACGAAGTCGCGGGCTCGATTCTCGACCACGACGGTCGCACTTCGGTGATGAAAAAAAAAAACTGCTCGTTTCGTGATATTTAGGTGCAAGTTAAGGAACCCCAGCATGCTTTAACGGACCACTACGGCTGCCTTCGTAAAGCAAATTAATTTAATTTTCGTGTTGCAAAAATGCGTGCCGACTGAGTTATGTTTGTACCCATTGCCTTGAACAATGCCTCGAGTGTACCGTGTAGGATGACCACCGAAGTTGTTTTCTGTGCCTCTGATAAGCTATTATCGCTAATTATAATTATCATTCTTGTACCCAGAAACACAGCAAGCCAAGCTACGTCAGAGCCGGCTATCTCAAAAATCCCAAATTCATTCGCGATGGAAATATTGAAGAAGAATTAAAGAAGAAAATATCAGGAAGCACGATACACACACGAACACAGGCGAGCGAAGATTGCCTCATCTGCAGGCACCAGCACCGAGAGCACAGCCCCGTAACTATAGGATGGTCGTTCATCGCACAGGAGTGAAAAGTCTACGCAAGTCTCCTCCTATACACACGGGCATAAGACCACAGCGAGATCAGTTCGTGAAAAAGAAGCACAATTATTATTATTGAAGGAAAGGCTTGTCGTCCACCCAAATGTAGCGCGAGACTACAAAGGAAACTTGTACGGGCTTCTAAGAAAGAGGCTTCTCGATTAGTATTATTACTGCGGTTGTTGTTCTTGCAGGCGTCGACGTTCGAAGCAAAAGCATGTGGCGCATATTTTCTTTCCTTTCTAATGCGAAGCATATCCCAAGTGCATTCACCCCGCGTCGCAGAAAATGCGGTGTCGGCGTCGCGGCGTCGATGGAGTTGTCTGTGAGCTAAAATTTCCGTATATTTTTAGGTATATGTATTTAAGTATGCCACGTCTTGGTGTATGACATGCGGTATATGCGCGTTGCACATTGCCACACGGATCTATCACTAAAGTTGCTCATACCTTGTCTCACATTCTTGACAAAGTTATTCCTCGGAATTTTGAGAATGAGAGCCCACAAAGAAATTCATGAAACAACGACAGCGCATGCCTTTTATGTTACATCATCTCAGATTTAAATATCAGAAGTGCGAAAGAATAACAGAAACCTGAAAATGATGTAATTTTCTTGGCGCCGCTGTGCACAACGTCCGGGATCGGCCCCCGCAAGAGGCTGCTTCTACCAGAAAGCTCGCCTTCGTGCATGGCGTTCGCCGCCAGCGTTTCCCGGTAGACATTACGGTTACATAAGCTGCAGTTGCCGGGAAGCGTGAGAAGCACTCAGGTATCTTTGGATGCTATCGCGTTCCCCTCCTAAAGACGAAGTGTAAGCGTCCTCGAAGTTTTCATTGAGAAAGCAATACTGCTCGCACTTTCGGCCCATCGGTGGTCGTGGCGCCTCCTTACACAGCTGCGCGTCACGTGACCGTGTGACGTCACGCCAGACCGAGAGACGGGGCCCCAGCTCGCGGCATCGATGGTGGAGGCGAAGCCTTGCGCGCCGCTGCTGCGGCGCTACCGAGAGAGGGCGCTCGCTGGTGGGACGTCACGCTAGGAGGATAAATGGGGCTACAGCTCGGCTCCTCGCAGTGGTCGGCGCGCTGCCTTGCGCTATGTCGGATGATGTATAGCCATAAGTTTAACAAAGGGCAACCATGTCCACACCATCAGCCGAACCAAGGCGCAGCCAAGGGTATTGCTTTCGCAATCTTCCAGGCTTAACCAAGCTAAGCCTTCAGCCAATTTTTTTTCCCCGAGTTGACGGGCGGGTTATCTCTCTGTTCTATCTCGCCGTTATCGTGGGCCGATCCCGGTGATAGGCAAGTCGGAACTTACGTGCCACAGGGGCGACTGGGTATGTGCACAGGATATGTGCACCATGTGTGTGTGCACTCAGAATGTGCCCCATGGGGCCACAGAGTGTGTGCCGGTAGTATTTATTTTGTTTTTAATCTTATATGTTGTCATTACAAGGACACTCGGCTTATAAATGTGAACAATACAACGTATAATTTTTGCATAACCGTTCCCTGCCCAACAGTTGCAGTATTCGTACTACCGTCCTCTGGGAACCACAAGTGTTTGGCATTACGTAGACACCAACTGCAGTAAGTCTGCTAATGATATACACACGCACATATATATATATATATATATATATATATATATATATATATATATATATATATATATATATATAGCGGGTTTCTTCAAAGTTCATCACGCAGGACCCGACGTAACATATACAGGAAAGAGACGACGAACTTTTTGGAAGACTTAATTACGAAACGTATTCGGCTGGTGGCCCAGCCTTCGTCAGAGTACAGTAATGCATGAATTACAGTTCAGTTACGTCAGTACAGTTCATGCATTACTGTACTCTGACGAAGGCTGGTCCACCAGCCGAAAGCGTTTAGTAAATAAGTCTTCCAAAAAAAGTTCGTCGTCCATTTCCTGCATATATATATATATATATATATATATATATATATATATATATATATATATATATATATATATATATATATATATATATATTTGCGGCGAAAGTGGAAGCAAGAGACACGCAGCTTGCATTCGAAAAAACACGGCACACCACGGCGCAGCTAGGAACCCAATGCTCGAAGAAGCGTCGACAAAAGATAACCTCCCCCGGCACGTAGTGTGTACGCGAGACCTCCTCGTGGCATGTACAGCGTACACAGAGGAAACCAACGGCGGAGTTCCGGGCGCGGCTTCCCTCGCGGGGCTCGACCTTCGACCGCGGGCCGGAAGTGGGGGGCAAGGGGGGGGGGGTATTCAGCGTTGCCCAGTGCGCGTCGCGTCCGCCGCCCTTCCGCTTGTCTCGGTACGCCCGCCCCACGCCCGTGCCTTCCCCTAGATGTCGCCACGTGATTGCTGGCGCTTCTTATAGCGCGAGTTTGTTCCACGCTAGTCTTTTAACTGCGGGGGAGAACGCGCGTGCCCGTAGCCAGCGATGCCGGAAACAAAATATTTACTGCTGGAAAGCATACGCGTCGAAGAAGAAAGGTAGAAAGCCTAAAAGAAATATTCGACGGCTACTCACAGTGCATTGCTGTCGGTTGAAGAGGACATTGCGGAAGTTGCGACGGGGGCTGTCGGCTGCTCTATAGAACGCACCACACACCCACCATTGTCGAAGAACATATCAGTATCAGCGTAACAGTGTCAAAGAACGCATGAAAGAGCGTAACACGAACGCACGCGCATCTTGCGATTGATCGAAGCGTTTTCCAAAGATTATTTAACAAATGCGCCGTTCACGATCTGTCTATCGTCACAGTGATTATTTATTATTTATGTATACTGAAATTCCCATTGGGAATTTTAGCAGGGTGGGAAATACAGTCATAGGTTACAATAGGTTACATATAGCACATTGCACGTAGAGATACAGCATGTTAAAAAGAAAGCCAGATAGCACGAACGAAACACACTTCAGCGTCACGCACAAAACGGATCGCATTGTTATCTCGATGATCGGTATTAAAGCGAATTGTCAGTACCATTGTTCTGGTTATCTCAAGTCACGAACAACTGTGACTTCGTGCATTTTTTATTTTCCGTGCTCAATATGTTTCCGACAAATAAAAAAATAATGTTCTTGCAAACCCTTTTTTAGGCATGTTCTATATACGTTTTCTTCCCTGCTGTCGGTGTATGAAGGGCTTTACACTCGGGCCTCAGCTTCTGCCATTTATCTGAAAGTGGGAAAATCAGTGGTTGGAATTGAATTGGAAAGCTGTCTTTGTGACACCTTGGCCCGTGTATAATACTTTAGTGTATTTAAGATCCGTATCGCACTTCTCTGCGCCCGTGCCCCTCTCCTCATTACTGTTCTTGCCTCGACCAAACCCCGTACTGCATTCGCACATCAACTTCGTGACATTATGACTTCGTGACGTCTCACACTGAACAGTCCAGCTGATTCGGTGTTGACATTTCGTCATAACCCGTGAACGGCGCTGTGTATAAACATAAACATTTGCCCGTGATCAAAGTTGCGGGCTGTGCGGGGCATAAAGATAAACATTGCGTGAGGTTGCACGAGTAATATAGGATGAAAGTAAACATTATATTGCACGCACTGCCGCCAGTTTGATAGCATTTAATTGCCCGTTCCACTAGCACATAGATTCCATCATGTGGTTTTGAACTTAGCATCATGAGTGAGGGGTACCAGAGAGTTGAGACGTAAAAAAAAATCATGAACCGTTCCACTCTGTGAAGGTGGATGACCAGCGAAGCTCTTAAGCACGCGACAGAGAGGTGACACAGAATTTCGAACAGGGCTATGAACTCATTTACCGTGATTTTTATGCGCATTCGCTTGGACGACGAGGCCGCCGCTCCGAGGAGGCGGAGGAAACTAGACACGTGTGACGTGTAAAACCCCTTACACTTCGTATAGTAGCGACACTCTCCTCCTCCACCTTCACTCCCCCTCGTTTTTCCTCTCTTTCACGCTCCCCCCTCGAACGTGGCGCTGCCTACACTGCTCGAGCGTAGCAACGGCGCCAACATGCGCTCCTCGCCACTCCGTAGAAGCTTCTCGAGCGAAAATGGCGCTGATGCACGGCGCGAGGGCCCACGTGATGCTATTAGGCCAATAGCGACGCGGCCTTGGCCTAGGCCAGAGCGCGCGAGGAGGAGGCGGCATTCTTCAAAGCGTGGCGGTACTTTACGAAGTTTAAGGGGCTTTAGTGACGTCTCGCCGGGAACGCCACCACGGGAGAGCGGAAGGAAAGGAAAGGAGATACGCCAGCGCTTGGAACGCTGACGTAGAGAGTGCGGTGCGAACGTAGACATGGCCGACGCAGGTCAAAGTGTAGTATCTGTTCTATATCAGCTTGATATCTGATACGGGTTCTGCTTGAACCCAAGATGTGAAACTTATTTTTGCAAGTTGGCGGAGTGCTTGTAGCCTTTCTTGTCTTGTCTTGTCTTGTGTCCCAGACAATGGCGCATACCCACTATGGGGGATTGGCCAAGAAGCAGGCGGCTTTTCGTATGCTTAGTAGTAAAGCCAAACTAGATTTAAATTGTGGAGCATGAGACTAGAACTGTAATTTAGACGTATGATGGAAATATTGTGAATTTTGTAAAATAAGTTAACGTAAATAAATGAAATAATAGAAAATATTGATAATTTTAGAAAGTCAGCAAGGTACTCTTTTTGTATCTCTAATAAAATTGTAAATTGCAAGAAAAGCATCCCTGTGGCTTGATCCCAGTGAGGTCGCACCAAAAGAAAGAATGGTTGGTGAGGTTAGCGATAGCCCAAGTTTGGTGAATGAGTGTACTAATAATTTTCTTTGTCTTATAAAGCGGCGGCAGGAGAGAAAATAATGTTCGATCGTTTCAGGTGCACTGCAAAAAGAACATAACCTTTCTTGCTGAACGCTTGTAGCCTTTGTGTTAAGGGGGGTCTGAGCCATTGCTTACGGGGGTATTAGCAATTGCTGATGATGATAGATGCCTGTTTTGACCTTGTTCTTGATTAACACGTCCGCTGTGCGCGTGATCCCAGTGAATTTATGCCCTATTCGCTTTACTTTGCTGAGTGCTTAGATCCTCTGCATTAGGAGGGGGATGAACCATTGCATTTTTGCTTGCTTAGGGGGGTATGAGTCTTTGCTGATGAGGATAACTTTTCCTGACGCACACGAAAAAATACATGGAACACTACCAGCGTAAGAAAGGACCAGTGAATATACACCTTCACCACGGCTTAATCTTGCGCACTTTTGTGAAAGTCGTGAACTTCAAAGGAAATGTTTAAAAGACCGTTTCTGGAGCTAAACCCTTAATTTAAGAAATGCTCTCCGAATTTCTGCGTGCACTGTTGGAGATAAATGTAAGAACTCGAGTCAGAAAACCCGCGAAATTTAGAAACTGAGATTATCAATGCACGCGCAAGAACAGTTTTACGGTAATCGGCCCCGTCGTTCAATTTCGTCCCAGTGAGATAAGTTTCTTCACTTTTCTTCTTTTTCGGTAGCCGCACTTTCCCGAAATTTCGATTGCAGAAAGTTTTAAAAAAATTCATTAGGAAGATCAGACCTCGAAACATATCTGCACAAAACGCTACAACTTAAAACGTGCACCAGAGAGAGAGAGAGAGAGAAAGAAAGGAAGGCAAACGTAAATTGATCGGGAAGCGGCAGCAGCTTAACGAATTCGGTGCGCCTCGATGCGTACAACGTCGCTGTCGTTTGCAGCGAGTGCTTCGCGTTAGAACTCGAGCAGCGCACAAATCGCCCGCAGTGTTTCGCAGTCCATCACACCGCTCTATGTTGGCGACACGGACTCCCGCTCCGAAAACCATCGCCTTCTATGCTGTTAGTGTGCGAATATCTGAGCCTTTTTGGACAAAACGACGCGTATCATTGTAAGCACCCGGACGCAATACGAGGGAAACTTAGCTATCTGTGCAGGGCAGGTGGGGTATTCTGCAAGTGTCCACCTATAGTGGACAAGTCCATCTCGTCCGCTGCTGAAGCGCTGATTGGCTGGGGGCGCTTGTCACCTTCTGACGCGAACCCAGCCCAGCCAATCAGAAGTTCAGCAGCAGATGAAATGGACATGCGCACTAAGTAAGACGTTTACTAGAAAATACACCCCCCCCCCCCCCCCGCGCCCCCCGGATGACCGATGGGTCTATTAAGAGTTACAGAAGTGGCATTGCGCAGCCGCGCTCAAGGTAGTGGGCTCGATCTCGACCACGGCGCCCGCAATTTGACGGGGGAGAAATGCAAGGACGCCCGTGTACTCCAATTCATGTGGCCAAAATTAATCTGAAATTCCACGCTATACGGCGTGTCTCGCAATTGCATCGTGGTTCCGACACGTAAAGCCCCCAAATTGTTTATTTTTAGATTTACAGTGCGTGGAGGGAACCGCAGTCGACGACGGCAGAGAACTAGACGGTGCGATGAAATTAAGGAATTCACGGGCCTACGATGACTGTCAGCTGGCAAAGGACAGGGTAAATTGTAAACCTGTGGGAGAAGCCTTCGTTCCTACAGTGGACATGATTAGGACGATGACGACTGCGAACATTACGAGAGAGTGTGCGAGGAAACCCTGCATTTGTTTCTTATCTACGACTGGCGGTAATTGGCTGACTGACTACACATTTGTTTGTCTAATTATTGATCTTAATGGTACAAATCCACATCTGAGCTTTGGGATAAAATGCCTGAACCTTGAGGTTGGAATTTTCGAGCGAACTCGTGAACGACATGTGGGAGAACACAGATTTTGTTTTCAAGAGTTCATGTGACTGATTGATTGATTGATTGATTGATTGATTGATTGATTGATTGATTGATTGATTGATTGATTGATTGATTGATTGATTGATTGATTGATTGATTGATTGATTGCGTTTAGCGGTAAGGAAGCAAGACCCGAGCCAAGGTACCTTGAGTTGTCGTAGGGTCTTTACAAGTTTTGTGCGTTGGCGAATCAAATGTTGAGATTTACCGTCCGTTAATGCATTCGCTCTGTCTTAGAGAATGCAAATGCAATCGAAATTTGGAAGCGGCCACTTCTGGCCAGACGGCGGGAACGAACAGTACATGCATGCGCATACATCGTCTTTTTTTTTTCTGAACTGCGTATATAGTTTTATCGATCAACGAACAGTCTGCTGCGCAGGCAATCGATGAGAGAATTTGCCAGCGAAACTTTAGCGAAAAACATAAGCGAGAGGCTGAGAAAAAAATGAGACGACTTGAGCCGGTATAGCCGGTATATATTCAACTACGTCTGTTCGAGCGCGTTGTTAGCTGAACTAATAAACGCGCTTCGTTTCAGACGATATGCAGTCACGAGTACCTTGGGTTAACTCGCACGCACGCAAATACACACGCACATGCGCGCACACGCACACACACTCCTTTAGTATGGTGCTTGCGAAAGAACCATTCCAGTTTTTATATCTCCATTCGCCGTGCGTCTGAACTTGCGTGTCTGCGTCCGCATCAAAGTGAGGCGCTCAGTGGATATTTTGTTGAGCTCATATGCACACATGCCTCATTGCGCAGTCGCCTGAACGCACGCTAAATAGCAGTTCGTGCATTTTGTGCGGCGTTGGGTTGTGTGTAGATACAATCGTTGCCGCCTGCGCCCAATCTGATTTCGCAATCTTAAAGACACCGCCCGACTCGCTCGCATCGGGCCTTGAGGTTCGTTATGGCGGACGCCTTCGTTGCGCGAAAACGAATTGCTTTTCGTCTGGCGTTTCTTCACGTCTGCCTTTCGAAGGCACCACGTCTGCTAAATAAAAACGCCGACTCACTGCAGGTTCATATCTCGCGTTCCCTTACGCTCCTGTACCATAACATTTTCGTTCCCTCATTCACTCACTGTTCGACAGACAGACGAGGTAGACAAATAACAGATAGAGACCGTAGATGGACACGCGAACAGTAGGACGACCGACCGACCGACTGACTTTCTCCGTCTCAATAAAGGTCCGACTCCGGCCGAAACATCGACACAATACACAGTTCTGTTTTTAGGAAATGTGCCAGCTTTTGAATTATAACCTTATGGCAGCCAAAGATACCTCTACCTTGAAGTCACAGACAGACAGACAGACAGACAGACAGACAGACAGACAGACAGACAGACAGACAGATAGATAGATAGATAGATAGATAGATGTAACTCGTCACTTTTAATCCTCCAAATGGGACGCTCGCAAAAAATGAGCGCCGATCGCCTGCTGCGACGCTGTCCGTAGGACACGCGCTGGTCGAGCACGGCACGACGTCGCCGCTACACAGCCGCCCACCGCACACGCTCGGCCCCAATCAAGCGCGCGCGGGAAGGCTCGTCCAGCAGGGGGGGCACCCTGCGCGTTGTTGCGTCACTGAGTAGCGGCAATGCGAGCGAACAACGAGCCGTGCCTGCCCGCCTGGCCAGCCGAGCGAGCGAGCGACGGCGTCTCTTTCTTCCACATCTCGTTTCTTTAAAGTGGGCCACGTATACATGTGCTCGCCGGCGACCGACGCCCGCGCCTCGTATCCGGCCCTGTCTGTTCCATCTCCTGCTGCGAAGGGAGGGGAGGCGGGGGTGCGGAGATGAAGAGGAAGCGAACGAGAAGGCGCGGCTGGCCCTTGTTTGCCGTTCGGAGCTAAGCTGCTGGTGGAGAACGCGGCGTGTCGGCCGCTTGTACGGTACGTCGTCCCGAACGAGGAGTTGACCGGAGTCAACGGCGGAGGGCTTGCAGGAAGACCTTGGGGCGTCGAGCTGCCCGCTGTCAGGAAATGCGCAGCCTTTGCGCAGCAGTAGAAGCACGGGCACGAATAACCCGGCACGAATAACCGACTGTAGTCCTGCAGTCCGTGTTGCGCTGCCCACTCATAGGAACATGTAGTCCTACAAACAACCCCGTCCAAGAAAGCCTCCGACAGGTTACAGCAGTCGAAGCAGTCATCTGTTTAACGAGTCGCACGTCGCATACCGGACGCCGCGTCGTGCAACGCATGCAAAGAAGCAACGGAAGGGCATACTTTGGTGCGCTCGGTGCGAAGCGCCTCTGAGCAAAGCGAGCTTGTTCAGGGCTAATAAATGTGTTTTCAGTCATAGGGCTTATAACGTCCTGAAACCCCGCAGTGGATACGAGGAACGTCGTAGTGAAAGGCTCAAGATCAGTTTTGGCCACCTGGGATTCTTTGACGTGTACCCAAAGCACGGTACACGAGCATGTCTTTCTTTCTTTCTTTTTTTGCTATTTGCTCTCATCGCATTATGGCCGCCTCGGTCTGAAATTGAAACAACGGCCTCGTAATCGGAAGCACGACGTCATAGCAACTGAGCCACATCGAGAGTTAGGCTGTTGGGGACCGAATGGCAGATTGACGCATGCATTACTGTTACGCCTTTCCTGTAGCAGTTGCCTGTTTTATTGTTACGGTGTAGCGATGATGTCCAATCAGTAGCTACAAGAAAAAGAAATAAAGAATGAACATTTAATTTAACTTGTGCCTGGTATTTAAGTGCCAACGGCAGCGATGATTGCTGTTGGCGTTCGTCGAATCGAATCCCATATCGCTCAAAGCACCGGTCCGCTACGTATAGATGCGTTGTCGTCCTACCTTCCCGAGCATCTGATGATAAGAGTGACCTATAGGAGGACATTACGCTCAATCCTACTCGCTTAGGTTCATGATTGTAGTACCACGTCTTCTGCGTGACGGGTCGTATCTGATTATGTGGTTATCCTATTATGTTTTTACACCAACAAGCCCCGTTAACAAACATTTTGCAGTACACCATTATCAATGTCGTATTGGCGGCAACGTATCCATCTATCTATCTATCTATCTATCTATCTATCTATCTATCTATCTATCTATCTATCTATCTATCTATCTATCTATCTATCTATCTATCTATCTATCTATCTATCTATCTATCTATCTATCTATCCGTCTATCTATCTATCCGTCTATCTGTCTATCCGTCTATCTATCTATCCGTCTATCTATCTATCCGTCTATCCGTATATTCGTCTATCTATCTATCCGTCCATCTATCTATTCGTCTATCCGTATATCCGTCTGTTTGTCTATCTATCTATCTATCTATCTATCTATCTATCTATCTATCTATCTATTTATCCGTCCGTCCGTCCGTCCGTCCGTCCGTCTGTCTGTAAGTTGGCTAAGAATGTAGTGATATGTACAGGCTTCTAGAAGGCACTTATAAGTGTCAGCGAGTGCAGCGCCGCCACACGGCATGCCCAGTCGAGGTGCCATCGTTTTTACCTGGGAGCTATTGGGGCCCACGTTAACATGGATGCCACATATGGTTATCACTTATATGTGTAGAGCGATAAGACTTCCTCAAACCCAGATTTTATAAGAGACAGCTTCATGACCAAATCTTAAGGTTCCTTCCCTGAACGTCGCTACAACCGAGTCCGCGAGGCAACCCATGGCGTCACTTGCAGTCATTACAGCGTACTTTATATGAACTTGTACTTCCAGGGTCGTCACCCGGGCCAGAGTACAGAATAAGAAGTGACCCGGACACACCACCAGCTACTCCACGAATCAAAGCTGCTCGCTAAAATAAGCCGGCGACTTCCTGACGCTACAGCCGATTCACCCGCCAGGACGCGGCTTCTCTCGAACCGTGACGGATTAAACTTGCCTTGTGATTTGGCTTCCCCGAACGAGGTTGATGGCGCGGAACCTTAACACACCTTCTTCTACATAATTCATCTCCAGCGTTGACCTTATTTTCCTCATTTTTCTCTTTCTCTCTCTTCCTATCGCTTTCCTCAGTCGAGTGATCCCGCTCTCACGTATACTATACACATACGGTGATATCGAGAATTCTTGGCGCCGTCCACATTTCCGCACCATTGGAGAGAGAGAGAGAGAGAGAGAGAGAGCGCAAAGGGCAGCACGAAGTCGTGACGGATGAAGTTTTCGCGGGCCGGCGAGATTGATTGAAGCCAAATACGATGACGTGGAGGGAGTGCGGAGGAAGTGTGAGCGTCTATAAGCGGCTTTCCGACCATTAACGTGCGTGACGTACGCAGCAGAGTAGGAAGCACACGGTCACGAATACTTCGGGACGAAGTGGACGTTCCAATTTCCATTACGCGCTGGAAACGACCGCATGCGCTGCGCGAAAGAGGACAATGAAGATGAAGAAGTTTAAAAGGGGGATTGGATTGCCATCAAAGAAGGAAATCCAATCCAATCCAAAGCTGTCAGCTTGCGCTTAAACTTTGCACATTATGCGTAGATTTCCCATGTTCGAAATACTTTTGTAACGAACGGAACTTCTGTAACAGCTCTGTTGAGATAGCCACTTGCCCTGTAACTTACATATCGAAGAAATCCGTATGGTCGATGTACAGACATGTACAGTCAACAGCAAAAGTTTACGAGACGCAGTTTCCCGTTGAAATGTGAATTCCTGCGCTGTTAAGGCATGACACTTCGTATTTAATGAATCACTGTGTAGGTGGCGAAGGCTACTACATGCTGGAACATTTAAATCGAGGCTGTGTGACCACGCTTCGCGAGAATTCAGCTTCTTGGCAGATTCTGCATCCCGTAAACTTTTGCGGTTGACTGTACATATACATGTACACACATGTACAGACATGTACATGTACAGCAGTATGGGAAAGCGGAAGGGGGGGGGGGGGGGCGTGGCATGCGGATCTTACCATCGGCATCCTTTTCATCATAAGGAATCATTGGATAATCACTAAATGTCATGAACTCAGCGATATGACGGCTCCTCTGGGGAAGGAGCTGTCAGACGCGATATAACAAACTAAAGAAAGGCTATAAAACGGTATTGACAAGCTTTATCTCTCTTCTGCTATTTTCTTGTTTTTCCTGGATGCAATGCACTGCCCATGTATCTGACAGCAGCAGCAAGAATGTGTTGTTCGATTTGCTTCGCTACTTTTCCTTATGCCCTGCGTTTGCCTCTTTTTTATATTTTCGGTATCTGTGTGATGTATCTCTTCGTTATCTGTTTGTGAATGTATTTGTACCCATTTCTACCTAAGGTCTCGTCAGGGACTGACAGTAACCTGAATAATAAATAAACAAATAACAGCGTTAATGTTTACGTTTTGTGCTCAACCCTCACAAATGCACTTCTTTTCTAGTCAACAGAATTTCTGTTCGAAGATACAATCACATAAGATAGCTCCATTTCTTTTTTCTTTGTCTTTATTTTTTTTTTTCCTGCTATTTGCGAGTGTGATACAGGTTTCGATGGCCAAGACACTCTGAACGCGGGAGAAGTGCCATAGGTATATGCTTAGAAACACCAGCAATATCACGAATATGCGACATAAACGATATTATTATCACTGCTGAGACTGCAACCTTTAACAGAATACAAAAACGACAGTATGACGGGCATTCTGCTATGTCATCAGCAAGAAAGGACAGGTGGTAAAGGTAAGCGAGGTTAAGCAGAATAAATGTTCGTTTTGTTATTCTATACCGGGTGAAACCAAAGTGATGCGAAGTTCTTGCACTGAAACACCGGCGCGCTGAGCCCTCATGATTTATATATCCAAGACTGTACGAGCTTTCCCGCTGGCTAATGCAGTTGCTTCGACATGGAGGCAATACAGGCCCTTATCAAACATAATGTTGCAGTGATCCGGGCGGCGGACGGCAAGAAACGGCGATCCTGATTATCGAACGCGGGCACAGTGCATGTTCCAATGCTTATCGGGCGTTCGTTAATCGCCGCAGAGGGTCAACGGATAAACATGCACACTGTATCCACGTACGACGCGGAAACGTCCTCTGTTTCAATCAGCACAAGGGAAAATGCGGACATCTGGTCACGACAGCAATCGCCACTTGAAGAAACAAAAAAAGGAAATCAGCTGCATTAAACCGGACTGCGATATTAAAAGCGGGGGACTTGCTCTGCATCGCGACATGCGGGTATTTCAGTTTCAAATCTTTGGATTAAGAAACATGAGGGAGAGGGTTGCTTTAATGACCGACTGAAAATGTCACTTTCACTCGTGGCTTGCACTGTTTAATTTTTTTTTTTACATTAAATGATTTTTATGGAGGTTGACTGATTCTTGACTTCTTGACTGCGAACTGGCACCCTGCGCGATTAAAAAGCACGAATAACTAAATGGTGCTCTCAGAGTCTGTTCGAGACAACTATATCGATGCTAGGCGCAAATCATGAACAGCACTTCAAGCGTGGTCCCTTACCAGCGTAAAAAGCAAATGGTGTCGAAAAAAGAGAAAGCTCACATTTGTTATCCTTTCCAATTGAGGTACAACTTTGCAGTCTCGACAGAGTTGTGACCAAGACCGAATAACAAATGCTTTTGGAACGAATGGTTGAAACTTCGTTTCGTGAATTGCACGCCATGCGTGTCGCGATGACGGACGGAAGTTTCAGCCGTTTTCATTCAACTTGTAAAGTGCATTGTGCACGTTTACCGAGAGAAGAAAGGACGGTATCGTCAGTAATGCGTTGTCCGGCATCGCTTTCTAGCGATGGCCTCACCCAAAATCAATTGGATTTTGACGAACTGCGTCATTTTGTATGAAGGAAACACGATCCATTTATGTTGACGGGCACGCTTTGACTATACACGACGTACGTTAACTGCAGGGACTAAGTCACGCGAACGTTTGCTGGCGCGGTTCATGTCTGGAAGTCAGGGGTGCATGACGCCTATAAGAAAATGTCAAATCCTGTATTCAATAACGTAATACATAATGCGATAACGTGTTATACTATATATACATATATATATATATGTGTCCATGAAAGCCAGTGTCTATACCTATGCACGTTGCCTTCGTTCTATTCGAAAGCAAACCATGATAGCAGAAACGAAAATTCAGCTCTGCAACTTTAAACCAAATGCACACGGTATCTAGTTTACAGGCATGAAATATTTGGTTCCTGCGGCGCAGTCTTGAGACATGTATACTGCTTTGTGTGAAACAACTGTATCTTCGCCGACAACGAAAATTACCCGATAAGTATACATTTATATTGACGCGAGATTGCCCTGCTACGCGGGATATTAAGAGTCAACACGACAGCGATGTGTCTAACTTGTCCAGGTATATAGGTAAACAAAAGTATTTATTTGTAGAAACTTGAGAGATGACTAAATCGTTCACGAACAGAAAGACGCCGTTAGTTACCTATGTGCTTTCATTTCGTATAACAAAGGGCTTTCTGGTTCGCAGATATTGCTTGGCATTATAAAAAAAACCATTATAAGGAATCATTCTGTCACTACCTGTTTTTTTTTTCTTTGGTCGAAAGGAAGTTTTAAGGCCTCTGAGGTCAAAGTAACGATCCAGATCCACCGCCATGCCTACGAGTGGCGCTGGCCAACACACCAGGTTAGATCTTGTACGCCTACACAAAATAACCAAGCATGTGGACGTGGGAAGAGCCGCCGCGACATAGCCCAGTTGGTAGTGCAACCCACGCGCACTGCATACGGCCGCTGCGGGTTCGGTTTCTACCGGTGGCCAAGTCGTTCTTCTTTTTTTCCACTTTCATTTCTCTTTAGTTTATCATTTCTGCACTTCGATTAAAGCTACAGATAACTTTCCCTATGCTTACTTTTGGCTTCATTACCTGTAGGCTTCGTATGGTTGCGACTAACTTAAATCGGGCCCCCTCACTTCCCCGTCTTCTCGTTCCCCACTAGCTCGCGCTATGTACCCTAAGCAATACTGAATAGTGGGCTTCAACACTTACGGGTTTCTTAAATAGCCCTATACAGCAGGCTGAACAACTGGAGCACGCAGACCGAGTAATGGTTAGGCGTAGTCACGCCGATGACGCAAGTAATAATACTTCCACACTACCAAACACAACAAACTCAGTCCTCACGATTCGTTCCAGCCCGATAGCGATACCACTTGGTCTAAACGAGAGAACGAACGGTACAAAGGAAACGAATAAATGGGGCGTCGGCGTTCTACGCATGCTACGTTGGCAGTCGAGATCTCGCACCTTGCGCGATCGGCGTCGGCGAGTTCGTTCCCACACTTTTTTTTCTTTTTCGCGAAAGTCGAGAGGCGGCACAAACTGCACGCCTTCCGGTTTACCTTGCGTTGTTGCAGCACGCCACTGTTTGTTTCCTCCCGCGCACTTCCGCGTGTCCCGGAGGCGACAATAAGACCCCCCCCCCCCGCCCCCCTCTTCCCACACAAACACATTCGCGGGGCTCCGCATACTTCTGCACGCATCGCTGCTCACGTGACCGCCAGCTCGACGGCGAAACCTCCTCTTCCGCCCAACGTCGCTGCGCCAATTGTTACAAGTGTGGGAACGCTAACTGACCACCTCGCTACGCTGATTGACATTCTGCGCAACTCGCGAGACAAAACAGCTGACGGAGGAACATAATACGCGCGCTAAACTGCACGTTTTTTTTTTTTTTTTTTAAAGCGAAGCCGCTTTGTCCGCGAATCCTCCAGGACTTTCCTGACCGTGGCTGCCACGGCTGCTGCATGGTGCTATCTCGCCGAATAGTTCACACTTAAAGATAATTTGAATCATATGCACGATGGTGGGATCGAATCTGTAGAGTTAAACACCTGTACAGTTAAAAGATCATTTAGAAACGAAAGCATGCACTTAGCGATGGGAGGTGTCATTCACTCCTGTCGTTTTCTCGTCTTTCTTTCTTCCTTTCTTTCTGTTTGTTTGTTTGTTTATTTTCTTTCTTTTTTGCGCTAGAGATAGTCGTGGAACACCAGCTAGCCCAAACATGCGCGTTATTTCGCTCATCCACGCCTTGTTCCCGATTCGTGAAATCTGTCAGCGTCTCAGGGTCGCAGTTATCCACAGCGAGGAAACGGCAATGATTCACAAAACATTCGACAAAGCTTTTCTGTCGTTTTTGTTGTCGTCTTCGCCGTCGTCTCCGAGTTACGATAAATCAGATGAAACCATTTTACCATGGACGCGAATTCCCGTTTGGCACTTGCTGTATGGAAAAAAACAGATAAGATAAGGTGAAGATAAGAAAAAAAAGCCGTTCTGCGTTGTTCTGCGTATGCTTGAGCAGCTCCGCGCTCCTATTTTAAGTTGCCGCTTCGAGAGGAGCTTGCCGCGAAGGAAACAGTTTGTCGGGCTCAGGAATCGTTTTCTTCCTGCAATGCCCAAATCGCCATTGAAAATGTTAAAAAAAAGTTTAAAGAAAAGAACGAAGGAGACGGAACAAAGCCTGTACACAAGGCAGCAACTGCGAGCTACAGACTATCGACATTCGAATTCACCGTATACCCGGGCAGACGTAGGCAGCAATGACGATTTACTATAGATGGCGGCCGAATTTGAATCTGTTCTAGATATTAAGCGAACTGGCAGGGGCTATTCTTGGTCGAGCTAGACGGCAGGAAAGCGCGGAAGACGCAAAATAGACTGACCTTATTGGAGAGTTTCTGGCGATTCCATATAACAATGTGCGCAGAGACGCAACAGGCCGTATACGGTAATACGGTAATCCTAGTACCTTGAACATGCTGCAGTTCTCCGCACGGAGAGATTTACCGCAAGGTTGGATATGCGTTACCGAACAGTAATACAGGGTGTCTGAAGCTCTGTTGGAGAGTTTTAGCGTACCGGGAACTGAGCTCAGCTAAATAGCGCAGGAATTTGTAGTCGCACCGCATTTTCGCATCAGCCGTACAGTATTACCACGCTTGTATGTTTCGCATCTGCTTAGTTTTGCTGATGTGGAATATTTTCCGTATGGCTAAGTGCGCTAGCGTACACGTTAGTGAACGCAGTTGCTAAATCTCTCTGTTAGGGAGTTTTAGCATAACGAAGATTGAGCTTAGCTCAATCACCGTTGTGCTCTTCCACGCTTTTGGAAGGGTTAGAACGTGGAAGCGTTGTAGCTCTTCCACGCTTTTGTATAAGCCATACGCTGACACAGTGATAACGTGGTTTTGGATCTATACGCTTTTTACACAGGACGATTTACCGTAGGGCCAGTTGAAATGCCGTGCCGTAATGTACGCCGGGGTTTTAGTATAGCGCGGAGACGCAGCCTATAATTTAAGAGTCCCGTTATAGAATTGTAGCCACGCCCTATTTCCGTATCAGCCACACAGCAATACTGTGATCATCTGCTTTTGCGTCTCTGTTTCATTTGACGGAGATTTACCGTATAGCGAGTTGGCAATGCTGTACTGTAACATATAACGTGGCTGAATCTCTTGGACCTTGATTTATAGCATAGCACAGAGACGCAGCCTATTACTCAAGCTCCTGGTTATAGTTGTATAGCCACACCGTAGTTCTATATGAGCCGTACAGCAGGATATTTATCATAAAGTTTGAATGAAGTACGCTTTGCCTTACAGAAAGATTAACCGCAAGGCGCTAATGGCATTGCCGCGCAGAAGTATACACCATGGCTAAAGCTCTCTATTAGAATATTTTAGAATAACCAAAACTGGAGCTTAGCTAATTCCCCCGGCTAGAGAGTTGTAGCTACGCTGCATGCCGTCAAAATCTTGTGTTAGGGAGTTTTAGCATAACGGGTACTGAGCTTAACTGAAGCGTCTGCTTGGAGAGCTGCAGTTCCACCGCATTTCCGATTAAGCTTACAGTAATACGGTAATCATCTGCTTGGTTTTGTCTGATGGAAGTATTAGCCGTATCCGTCTATAGGTGTTTTTTCGTATGCATCTAAATGCATCTGCCGAGTGGTTTGTCAACAGCAAGAAATTGCGACCAACGGCTATGCCTGTTTGCATGCACGTGCAATAGCCTCTTAATGTTGCTGACATTGACAATATTGCTTTGCGCTCGAGAGGTATTGCGGAAAGCGTATACTTTAAACGAGAGTCAAAGTCATTCGGCATATATAAATTCTATATGACCATTTTTGAAGTATACAGTGGTAGGCATTTGTGACTACGAAACATTAACTGCGCCAGACAGGCGGAAGTTAGCCAAAGGGCTTAATTACTTGTAAACGCTTGCTCAAAATATCAGCCTTAAACTGACTATACGAGGTAAATCAAGCAAAGTTGCTATGCGCTGCGTTGATGTCATCCTTCAAAGTGAAACCCACAAAATAACTTCTATTTACACTTCTAAAAAAATAATAAATTATGGGGTTTTATGTGCCAAAGCCACTTTCTGATTATGAGGCACGCTGTAGTGGAGGACTCCGGAAATTTCGACCAACTGGGGTTCTTTAACATGCATCTAAATTTTAGTACACGGGTGTTTTCGCATCTCGCCCCCATCGAAATGCGGCCGCCGTGGCCGGGGTTCGATCCCGCGACCTCGTGCTCAGCAGCCCAACACGATAGCCACTGAGCAACCACAGCGGGTTATTTACACTTCTGCTGAATACAGAAGCATAGATTATCGACAGACATTGTTGCAAAGACATAAGGTGTCTGCTCTCTCAAAAGGTGCTCGATTTTTTTTATCAGAAAGTATATGCAACCAACCCCGAGAAACATTATGTTGGCAATATGATCACTGCTGGAATAATATCTCCCACCTTATCCAAGGGCTCATGAAGTGTGTACTTGTGTGTGTGCGTACACACGCACACACACGCACAAAGAAAAAGAGACACTGAACTCTGGAAAATATCGACGCCGAGCTACCGGAAGCTCGCGTAGGACAAAGGGCAGGGTGTTGTGCACGCTCAGTGGCTCCATTAAACTTGCGGGCGATAAATAAAAAACAAAACGGCTCTCTGAGATGGCGCAGTTGGAGACAACGAGAATCGTGTAGTAGTGCTCGTGTTTATTCACTGAAACAAACGCCAAGTAGAACGCCCCCGGTTACGAAGCAGCGGCGGCAGCGGAGATTTCACGTTTACGCAACGGCGGCGTCTCTGCGGCCTGCTGTTCTCCCCCGTCCGTCTGCTCACGTTCTCGAGAAACACTAATGTGTTTCCTCGTTGTACGAAATGAACACACACACACGCATTGCGTATGTATGTGTTTTGGCTGTAACGCCGTGCGAGCAGCCTTGCTTCTGACCCACGAAAGAACAATATCCCGGTGGCACATTTTTACGAGCAAACACACGGACAGAGCGCACGCTCCATGTAGCCCCCTCCCCTTCCACCCCCCCCCCCCCCCACCCGCTCTACCACCACAGCGCGAAACTCGGCTAGTAACGCGGCTCTGGCTACGGGTCGTGCCATTGTTCCTCGGGCATGCCAGAAACCAGCGAAAACCCTGCAGGTCGACGCTGAACACTAAATGTCGTACCCACTCACGCGATATACACCTCAGGCAAGTCTGAACGCGAAGAACAGAAGGCAGGGCAACAGCAACAATGGGCCGTTCGTTTTAGCGTTTTGCAGACGGCGTTCCGCGCCTGCTATAGCAGACGACGCGCTTCTGCAGCGGCGAGCTTTTGAAGAACAATGGGGGCCGCTTTCTCGACAAGCAGGGCATGCTGGAGGGCGTACGAAGCTGCATCGTGATGGAAACTTGCATGGTCTGGGCGGCTGATCCCGTTCTGACTGCGCTCGTAAGCAACGCTCGCGGCTTGCTGCTTGCAACCGTCTCCAAGCACGCAGAACAGAGTTTGGAGGCACGCGGTGGAAGTAGGCGCGCTTGCACTACGAGGATGCCGGCGTATCTCTATACATATAACAACGGTATGCGAGCGGATATATCGCAGAGGGGCTGAAAATGGCGTCGCTATAAACAAAATATTGTTTTTGCTGCTCCCATAGCGGGGTGTCTTCTGCGTCGTCTGCGCAGCGTAAGGCATCCGCGGCATCAGCGGATTCTCAGACCATTTCTCTGTTAGCACATTCCGTCCTACGCGTGAGACGCGGGGGTCCTTAGCCTCACTATCATAGCGACGTCATCTTACAAAAAAGCATGTGCGCTGCTCCTTCCAGAAGCCATGTTCTTGTTTATTTTTACAGCGAAGCTGCTAGCCTGTAGTTGGTCGCGAATTTTCGTGGCGCGCTCACCCAAAACACGGCAGCTGGAAACGAGGTTTGTGTTTGAGTTTCCGCGCAACAGAATTAAGTTTCCGCGTATATTCGAATTACATTCCGACGCGCTCATGTCTGTAGATTGCGTGTAAGTCGTACCTTAGGAATCCTTTGACGCATTTTAGTTTGAGAAATTCAATTACTTCATTGACGCACTTGCGCTAGGCGGAGGGCCTAGAAGAATATGGATGTGTCCTGTGCAAACGATACCGCCACCTAGCGACTGCGGCCACTCAGACAGACCTCAAACGGTGGCTGGAAAATGGATTTTCCTTTAGTTCCCGCGCAACAGATTTTTTTCTCGTATATTCGAACAACAATCCGAGGCTATCATGTGCGGCATTTTACACGTTTTATGGCGCAATTTATGGTTAAGCATTAATTTCGTTCAATAAGGCACTTGCGCTTGGCGAACGGGCTGGAAGAATGAGGATGTACTTTCAAATTTTTTTTTATTGACAAATCTTCATCCAATGAAAGGGATTCAGTTCTATTTGTAGACTGCGTGAGAGGCAGCGTATGCCACATGCCTTGGCCAAGATGCGAGGAATCCTGCGCTTAGAGTTGCGTGTACTGCTTACGATTGGCAATACCAAGATTTTCACAAGTAAGAAAGCTGGTAAGTTGACAACTCACCGTGCGTGACCTACGGGGCGTTCTCTGGCAATGAACCAACACGGCACTTAATCATTCATTAATTCATTCATTTATTCATTCATTCATCAGAATCCTGGCATCCACTTCAAAGTACCACGAAGCGACAGACTCATGCGCCTTCCTGAGAAAGAAATCATCACGGTTCAGAAAAAATTCCTCTTGGCCAGGGGGTTCCAACGCGGCACAAGTCCGTTACCGGAGTCGCCATTCTAGCACCTGAGCTAACCAGCAGGATAGCTGATCTGCAATGCGAGGGCGAATCAAGCAAGTCGAAGCGCTGTAACACTAATTACCTGATGATTTATGAAGAAATTTACAAGGTGAAGGAAGGAATTAAGTCGTATGCAGAAAAGCTGCAATACATGTAACAAGTCATGCAGTCGAGCCACATAGTTCACATCCTTTACAATCGGTGCTGTTGCACGTAGGATCACACCATGATGCTGCTTACCAAACTTGCCCACTAAATTTGGTAATTACTTAAATTTGGTAGGCAGACAGCCTTGTCACGACCAAATATGTGCCACTCATTTTTTAAGCTGTTCCAGCCTTCTTAATATTTATTTCAAATCACCACGAGATGCGATAGATTTTTTGGTGGTCGCCTGCATGAGGCATTAGATTGACCTCTTTTCTATGTTCAGATGTACCGGCAGCTTTATCGCACCCAAGCAGGCAATTACTAGCTCTCAAATCTCTACAGGATTTTCCCAGGGACAGTTACAAGCTTAACTATTCGTGAAAAGTAGTATATCTGCGCTATTTCCAATAGCTTCGAAACCTTTTCACGCTTTCGCTGTTCTCGCACACTTTTTACCATTCAGCATGAGTATCGTACATCACAAGGAAAAATTCTAACAGATAATTCGGACCGATAATCTAGATTACCAGCGACCGGACGAATACAAACGGTGACAAGTAATACTGTTTAAACTGTTGCTAGTAATAAATACAAACAATTAGTGTGCTCAATTAGCATTCGCAAAAATATATTTGCGCAATACAAAGAATCAAGTAAATATCTGCGAAAAAAAAAACTAACCGGAAATGTAAGAGGTCACAAAATACATATAATTCACACTGAGTGCCGATTACACGGCAGCATTTTTGTGCCTGTAAACACAAGTATTTTTTTAATTGTTTTCGCTTCTCTCTGTTCCTAGCGGCAATAGGAGGGCATGATCTTACATTGTTTTGTTTGCTACCCGTCCTTGCTGTTTTTCTTGGGCAAGATTACGGGATAGGCAGCTCTCTTCAGTTCTCTTTCACAGCAGCTAACAACAACAACAAAAAAAAAAAACAGAGTAAGTACGCGCTCGGCGCCAGACGACCGCCGCCTTCCTCCGCAAGGTGGCGGGGCTGACGCTAGTGGCAGCAGGCAGGCGTTAGGCTTAGCGTGCAGCTTCGACATAGGGCGTCGCGGGCACGCGAGCAGGCGACGCACGTCTGGTCGCGCAGGCCGCGCCGAAAGAGCGAGGTCGTTCTATTCACACGACGGCGGCAGTACAAACAATAAACAACGCGACGGCGCCGGAGACGGGCCAACTGCACTTCCCGTCTCCGGTAAGCCCAAACTGCGTGCGCGCACTATACGTAGGCGGCCGCCTGGCGTTTTGGAGCGTGACTCAACACGACGTGCAGGTTGAGGCGGAAGATGGGCGAGGGGGATCTGTATGGAGAGGGTGGAGGGCGAGGGGAACCCAGCTCGGGCCTCTGGAGTGCGTCGCGCAGTGCTGTCAACTGCAGTCGAGTGAGAGAACCGCCGGGAGGATAGGTTTAGGAGTGATGCCTGATTAAACCCCTTCCAGTGGTGTGTGCGCAAATGTGCCCGCCTGGCGCGTCAAAAGCGATATCGCTGGTGGATGATATTTAAAACGTGTCGCATATATCTTGACGTGTTTGTTGCTGTGCTATCAACTACATATCCCGCAGTGCTGCTAACCAGGCAAGTGAGGGAGCTGCCGGGAGGAACCGCTTACGGAGTGATGGCTGAATAAGAGCACACGAATATGGAAACACGAAGAAAAACAAGGTCGCTGTAAGAGGTTGAATAATTAGAAGGAATAATAAGGGTCAACTTTCACTTTTCTAACTTTCCTCTCGAAGCCTCGGCGCCGGTACGTTCGTGTGACGTCACGCATTTCAATATTTTTTTTGGTATTTGGACGATTGTGGTTAAGTGAAAGGTTTTGAAACTTTCTAATTTCTCTCTTTGACTCTGTTGTAGAATAAAATGTAGTGGATATTTAGCGACGGAACCTTAACTAGACCCGAGTTGACATCTGTGACGTCAGCGTGAGCTGCCCATCTTCCAGTGTTGCATTTTTTTTCTAGCTTACCAAGCCTCTCATCAGCGCGAGCGTAACTTTTTGATATTGTAGAACAGTAATTTACTAGAGCATATAATAATTTTTTCTCTTTAATGACACTTTATAGGAAAGGGCAGGTTTTGGTTGGCCAATAAATGATTGCAATTCATTATCATCTCCATCCCCATCACTGCCACCATCTATATAGCAGTCGGGACTTATGTACCCTGACGGCTCTACATATTACTAGGGCGTGCGGGGATGTAACAAACAAAATCCGGAAACCGAGAACTAAGCTGAACGATTGGACTTAGTCACGAATCCTGTTTACCATAGTTTGGAAGTAGTATTTTTCACTTTCTCCTGTACTGTGTTTCCTGGTATCATCTCTATCTGTCCTCTATTCTCATACCCAGGAGGTTGCAATTCAGTCTTTGACTATGTGACCTCCTTCTGTGTCTTCACTTGTAAAATATTTTGTGGAAAAAATAATTTATTTATTTGTTGATTGATTAAGTGATTGATTAATTGCTTCAGTGAGTGATTGCTTGGTTGATTACTTGCTTGTTTGATTGTTTGAGCGATCGATTGATAACCCATGTGGTGGCCGCCATTCACGTGTCAGCAGAGTCAGCTGAAACAGTTACAGCGCGGGAAAATGCCGCTTCCTCATTTTTGTTATGATTTGCTGATGAAAGGAATGAACAACCAAATTAATATCATGTCACGTAGGCTCCAAGACTTTTGAAACTGGTGAAACACACACACACACAAAGACTCACGCAGCACGTATATACACGGTATTAGATACACGCAGGCACACGACAGCCCATACCGTAGGAAGAGTTTAGCCGACTTCGAAGCTACACTTCAAGCAAACGTGCTCTATTTGACTCGTTTTACGACTGAGAGCAACACAGTGGAGCCAGACACATCGGCATTGGAATCGCTCGGTTGTGTGCAATCACACCCCAGGAGTTGGAGCAGAGAGCAATAGCAGAAAAAAATTTATCCTAAAAAAAGGGAATCGCAAAGTGGCGCGACACATGCGTGTAGAGAATTGCAAAATCTTGACGAAGAAAACACAGTTAGAAAATAAATCATAGGCACACTTATTTCGAAACCATACCCACCCATATCTCGCAAATGGTTCCAAAGAGGGAAAAAAGGAAAAAAAACGGTTGTCAGTAAAGAGCAGACGGACAATTCGAATACGAATAACAGACATTTGGGGGGAAGGAGCTACACAGGCCAGATTGCGTTTCGCTTGGTCCATTCCCCGCATAGGCAAAGAAAAAAAAAACAGAGAATGAAACAGAATTAATAATAAAGAAACAACGAGGGAATAGCTATTTTCGTCTCCGTTCAGCCAAACCCACCGTTCGCTTGTGCTCTCTTAATCTCGTTATCATGACCCCCGCGTTGCATACACCCGTACGGACTTTATGGCAGATCGTTCCACGGTCATCGCCGGAACCGCAATACGCACCCTCCTTCCCTATACTCCTCTCTCCCTTCCTCAAAATGGCGTTTCCTCGTTCCTGAGCTTCTCCCTCTTACTCCTTTATTCTCGGCGTAATCTGAACTCCCATAAATGTATCGCTCACCACACCCTGCAGGCCCAGTCGACCCCTTTCCACGACCCCTTCGATGGCCTTCTGTTTTTAACTTGCAATTTCATGCCCTTCTTTCTTTTTTTCATTCACCCACTGCTACCCCGACACAGACCCCTCCATGGAGCTTTAGCGCTGCCTTGCCTTGATCACTTCTTGGTATTTATTTCCCTGCCTCAACCACAACACACCCCACCATCTTTTCCTAACTCTGCACTTTCGTTGTGCCTCTCGCCAATACCAAGCTCCCCACCAGGCGGCGTTGTTTTCGTCTGGAAAGCTGCACGTGTGTTTTCGTCTGCCAGAAGCAGACGAAACTTCTTTTTCTCTCTCTCTTCCGTTGAAAGAGCAACTCGTTTCGAGACAAGCCACTTCCTGCCTTCTTGTACTTTTTTCGGAATGCGGCAAAGTACGCAGTTATCGGTAAGGCGCATGTTGTGACGGGTTCCTGCAACCCAATGCGGAAGTAATTTGTTCTTTTTTATTCTTTCTTTCTTTTCGTTGCGATCAGCGAGCTCTTGTCGAGCATCACGAACATATAGGACAGGAATAAGCTGGGACATGGGGGGTCGAGAAAATGGCGTCTGCGCATCAGATGCGATAGAAATACAACTTAACTATGATTACCGGCGCCATGTAGAGTAAACAGGACGCGCGTACAGACAGTCATGCACGTAAATATTTGCACAAACTGCACGCACGAACGCGCTTACACTGCTCGGTTAATGACTGTGCGAATCTGTCGGGCACGGAAGACGATAAAAAAACGGTTTATTCCGCGTGGTCCGATTGACTGTTCAAGGAAATGGCTATAGGCTCCAAAAAACGTCTGACGCTGCTTGAGCACACAGAAAACGAAGAATATACCAGTTGCATGAGAAAAAAAATACAGAAATGACACCCTATGTACGCTTAATACACTATACCACATGCAGTTGACTTATGAAACTAATGCGGGCAACGTTTGTGATGTTGACAGCTGTCAGTTGTCCCTGCGTTGTCGAAAGTAATATTTGCACCACTTGAAGTCCTAGAAAGCCAACAATTGTCGAGGTACGCTTAAGGTACCCAGCCCTTTAAGCAAAGATAACAAATGCACGCATATCACACACTGCAGTGGAATAGGAACGCTTTATAGTTTCCATTCCTTACTTGCTCAGCGTTCCCGGCCCAACAACTCTCTCAAGCGAAAACGCGATATCGATACAAAACAGTGCTAATAACATTATAAGCATGGAAAGGAAAATACCTAACGATTCCATTATAGCTCCCCTATTCCATTTCGCGATTCCTTTACTATAGGCTGAGCCGCATTACGAAGCTATGTTATCAGACTTTTCTTCAGAGGAGTCTGCGATAACAATGGAATAGATATCGGGGTAAAAAGAATCCTTCCATTTTGACGGCCGTATACACGCGTTCAGTATCAATGCCATTCTTCGTTTGAGGACGCTTTCACCTTATCCATAGTGCTTACATAGATCGTGTACGAAACGTGTCCGTATCGGTCGTTTGATGATAACACCAAACGCCGCGCCTCTGCATACGTCAGCAGGAATGCGAAAGGATGACTGAAATCGTGTTTGTGCCATTTACGACTGCGCCCTTCCTTTCGACGTGTACTCGGTAGAAAAGCTAAATTTACCCAAAGCACGCCGTTCAGATAAGAGCTGTCAATTCCATCAGCCGAAAACGCGATGTCGACCCAAGGCCGTGATATGCGCATTTTAAGCACAGGCCACCGAATTAAATAAATAAAGGAAGAAGAAGGAAAGATAGGCCGGGAAAACATGCAGCGATTATGTTCCCGTCATATTCGTTCCCGGTCCCTTATTAGTTGCCCTAGCGGCATCCTACCAACGTCATCACTATAATTAGCCGGTCCCGAGCGATGTGTGATAAGAATAGAACTCTCCCATTATAACAGCCATACGCGCGTTTAGCATTAACGCAAGTCTTCGTTAGAATATGCTCTTGCTTTTTTTTTCTGCGTGCTTTTTCTTGCCCTTCCCGAAACGTGTACGTGGCTCATTTGACGATGACGCTAAACGCCACGTCTCTGCAACATGTCGGGAGGAACGCGAAATGATATCTACAATCGCGTCCGCACCGCCACTTATGCGGCTGCGTTCGTTTCGTTCGCCGAGTACAGTCGATACCGAAACGACCCTTTAACCAAAGCGTGCCCATGTCGGAAGCCTCGACAACCGTCCCGATAACAGCCGGCGTTCCTGTACCATTACAATGAATTGCCGAGAAACAAGAACGACGCAAGGCTGAGGCGAGCTATTCGCTGTTAAGGCGAGACGTCTGTCGATTGCGGACATTTGCTGTTACAAGGTGCACTGCTTTTTCTTTTTTTGCTCGAAGGTGGGGCGGGTCAGAGATAACAACAATTGCAGTCGAATTGTTCCGAAACCACGATGCGTTACGAGACCGATTTCTCAGCGCTTCGCCCGAAATATAGATGGCTGGCAGCACGGAGACATTGGCGTTGGACGTTCTGCAAAGATAAGGCTGTTTACTTAGGCGCACCCGCACACATACGCGCGTGCAGACGGAGCAGCATTGAAATGCCGTCTGGAATTCGTCGAACAGACGCTCTCGATGAGTTCAAATGCAGACAACCCGCATTGCCACCAAGGTTGTGTCTTCGCGAAACATTACACACAGAGTTCGGTGTCTCTCTTGAACAAAAAGTACAAATCAAGGGTGGCAAAAGTTTTTATTCTTACAGCGACAAGAGAACAGTGAAGTGCTCGAAGATGTGGGATTGATAGCAGTCTGGCACCCGGCAAGAAGATTACGACGGTATGGAAAGTACCGTACTCGTACAAGTTTATGAAACGTGGTTTATGAAAAGAAGCCAGCCTCTGCTATCGAAGTTGATAACGGTGACGCAGTGGGATGGCGTCCGCGCCCTGCACTCCGATGATACGCGCTATCAAAAAGGAGAAATGTAACATGCACTATCACCTACGACGCAAGCACACATACGTACACTAGTTTTATGTTTAAGTATTAATATATTATATGCTAACAAATTTCGAGACACAAAGGTTACCATTTGGAAGAAGAAACAACGGCATACTGCGAACCACAATAATTGTATCGTCGTCATGGCAGGCAATATCAAGCCATCTATGGTTTACAAGATACAACTGAAGTACTCAACAATGGCAGAAAACACAAAGAAAGCGAAAACAAAAGAAAAGCTGCAGCGTAAGCATGAGGACATATTCCTGTTCATAACTACGTATGTTCATAAGTCCAGTTCTATAGTTGAAGTAACCATCAGCAATGTTTGCTTCCGTTGCTTGCATTGTTAACTGCATCAGATAATGAACAGTAGGATAAATATATTATCGTGTAGTATTCTGTTAGGTCTGGTCCAATCAGTAATACGGAAAGATGAAGAAATAGCGGAATATTGGCCTATTTGCGAATTTCTTTTTAGACCTGCTTTTAGCGAACGCAACTACGAGGATCTGTCCAGAGCTTAGCCTAAATGACAATAAGCTGTTCGCCAAACAGACAAAGCTACCCTAGAGGTAGTTCATATTTAGGGCTGCATCTAAGGCACTACGTATTTTGTTTACATTTAGGATTTGCGGAGAAGGCCCCACAGTTTTTTTTTTTTACTCACCCTAGAAGGCGCGAAATGCTCCTCCAGCCCACCTTTTATTTTATTTTATTTTCGCGAGTAACAAACATGCTCTCGGAACGAGAGTTGCATAAAGCAAACAGCAATCGCGTTTTGCGCGGTACGACTGCTAAAGAAGCGCGAAGGAAGCGTACGCTAAAGCAAGAAAGAAAATTGAAAGGGCAAGATAAGTAAACACAAGCCGCGCATCTCCAACTTCGACTAAACTGGACGAAACGGCGCATACCAAAGCGCGAACTGACTACGGAGAAGTTCAAGACAGAGTCGAAAGCAGGAGTTCGACAGCAGACGCATAACTTATCGTCTGCATTGCTTCGGCGGACACGAGCAGACGAGGATCCTGCCTCGGCGGCGGCAGTGCAACGGGAAGGTTTGACGTTGCGAAAGTTATCAGGCGCAAAAGAAAACAATTTCGCGAAGCAACGAAGATAACGGGGCAAATACGAGCCGTAAAATGTTTCATCATAAGAATAAGTATGGACTTATTGCCACACACCGATGGCAAAAACACGTCTGGGTAAATGCTCTGCTCTGCAACACTTCTTCCGAGGAAGAACGTTTGTGGCGGGCAGAATGATCGATTTGTGTTGGCAATGCGAAAATTTGTTAGTTTTCTGCAGTATGCGACATCTTCTAAGTGTGTTGCATCTCTTTCTGCGTATAAGTGGTAGTTGTGTATACGTTTTTATGTGCGCATAAGCATGCGAGTGTTTGCATACGTATGACAACAGCAGAAGTAGTTCTACAGTGCTACAGGGCAATGACACCAGCAAAGACAATTAGCCAGTGACACGTACTTCTCACAAACGAAAAGCCTTGTGAATTCAGCCGATCATTTGCAGTCGCTGTCATTATGTCCCTTTCCAGCGGCTAGTGGTTACCTGAAACATTCTAGATGAGGCAGCGAACAACTGAATGTCTCGGGCCACAAAAATGAAAGTATGTCGGGACCAAGAAAAAAAAAACGTGCTGCTCGGAGGCGCCCGTTACATTCGTCGGTCGCCAAAGGAACAACGGACATACGTCCGGCGACAGAATTCGGTCGCTCCCGTCGCCCCACTTTTTCCATTTCTCACCCTCTCTCTCAAACACACATACTCTCTCTCTCTCGATGTTGCTAGTAGGTTCTTTTCGCCACAACGCATTTTGTTTCAGCCGTCCGGACTATAAGGCGGCGACGTTCCGTCTCTTATCGCGGTGTTCACACTTCCGGGCGAAACGCGAGCGCGGGCGTTTTCTTTTACGCCGCCGCCGACAGCAGCGGAATGGGGCGGCCATATTTATAAATCATCAAAAACAAACAGGGCCGACCGCCGTGTCGAGCAATTTCTTATATACGTATTGTCGCGCCGTTTCCAGCTCCTCGCGTAGCGCCGGCCTCTGCGGCAAAACTGAGGTGACGCGTGAAGAGGGTGTCATATATATATATGTGTGTGTGCTCCTGGTTTCGCCGAGTACTTCTCGCGATCACTTCACGCCTTGTTCGTTTGCTGCTTTCATTTTCGTTCTGATTTGGTTTCAGACAGAGAAGAGCAGTATAATGGCGTCTGAGGGACTGTTGGAAAATGCAGCACAAGGAGTTTATAGTATCGTTTCTCACAATAGAAAAGAAATAGCCGTAAACCGAGAGAATAAAACAGAAATAACAGAGAGTAGAAAGAACACAGAACGAAGAACTATATACGGAAAAAAATGTACAATAGCTGAAAATCAGAGAATTTTTCTTTGCACCTTCCTTAGTGTATCCAGCTTCTCTGGACATCAGGGTTTAGTTCACGGGAGTGCCACCACGTGGCGTAGTGACCTTAAACTCTTCAAACTTCCCGCGGTGACGTATTGATGACGTCAACGAAACAAAAATAAATAAAAGAATTAAAAGCTATTTCTGCGCACTCATCTTCACCACAAAGCTTGTCCCGCCGGCGTTATCAGTGTTCTTGATAAAGTGTTGCCGCTAGTCGGCTGGAAATTACTTGTCCTCGCAAAAACGTTTAGTCGCAACGAGCAAAGCCTCGGTTTTTCCTTTTTCTTTAGTTTTCTTTTCTCATTTGCAGTCTTTATAAATCTTTTTGGTTTCTGTTGTGAATGCCTTAAACTACTCTTTTAATTCTATGACTAGCTATTGACTCTATATTATTTTGCAGTTTGTAGTACATTTACTTTGTGTAATGTTCCACTTAGTGACTGCTGTGCTGCTGTTTTATGCTGTATATTTGCTCTAATGTATATATTTTCTGACCGGAGGTCCCCTTTCAGCCACATGCTCTGAGACCTTCTGTATACTTGTGTAAGCATGTATATGTCTGCTCCTTATTAAAGAAATAAACTGAAACTGAAAACCCAGCGGTGATTGATTCCGGGTTCTTCAGAGGCTTCCCGAAAGGTAACTTTGTTTTCTTTATTTATTTTTTCTTCTTTTTTTTTTGATGCTGCTGCGTCAACGGGCTGGTATAATCATCGGAAGCACTTCGCGGCAGCTTTAGCCCTTGCCCAACTCCGACGTCGCCTATTTAAATATATCTAAAAGGCAGAAACGCTTTTCTGAGATAACCACTGGCCCGCTTTTAATGAAATTTGTTGCATTTGAGAGAAGATATTAAATTCTAGTGAATGCGGGAAGCGGAATTTCGAATTAGTTCTGCATCTTTTAGAAGGAATTTTCAAGAGTTGGTAAGCTTGAAGCAAATAGAAGCACGAAGCTTGCACAATCGCAGCTCTGCACCTAGAATAGGTATCGCAGCTCTGTAAACTGCATCCACGAAAGCATGCAGAGCGGACAAGTTTGATAAGTTGATTTATATCTTACCTGAATTTGCCACATTGTTTCAAGGGTTTCGCAACGGTTCCGCTCACAAATTAGTGTTATTTTTTGTAATCATGTATAATTTATCAATTTTGTCAGCTTTAAATGCACTTTTAGGTGCAATTTACGATATTGTGATATACTTTTCCATTGCTGAGTTACATATGGTTTTGTTTTATAAATATATGCGATTTTCGCCAACTTCTATAAAAATTATTGAAGACCTAAATAAAGAAAGCTTGTAACCAAGAGTAAATATGTTTTAAATTTTTCTTTTAAATGCAACAAACCCCACCAAATTTGGTCCTGTGGTTGCCGAGAAAAGGGATTTCTCAATTTCCATGTATTTAGATGTGATAACCGAGCTAAAGCTTTCTCAGTGTCGCGCAGCGTCTACGAGAGACGTCTACGTGGACAGCTTTTGATTTTCACCTATCGGTTTTGTTAAGGTGTCCCCTATTATTACCGTAGCAATTTTGTTTTCCGAGAAATTTTGTTTTCTGCAAACCGAGAAATGGTGTGCTTAGGTATTTGGATGGACGCATGAATCAGTTGGTTTTGCACCTTGGGGCAAATGGTACGACACAACAATTGTGCGAACTGTTTCTTTGTCGTCGTCCATTAGGATGCTATGGCAGAAGCTGCTCACAATATCACGTCACGTTTACTGGCCACCCGGCCAAGTACACCTTTAGGCATGACATTTACAAAATTTAAATTATGGGGTTTTACGTGCCAAAACCACTTTCTGATTATGAGGCACGCCGTAGTGGAGGACTCCGGAAATTTCGACCGCCTGGGCTTCTTTACCGCGCACCTAAATCTAAGTAGACGGGTGTTTTCGCATTTCGCCCCCATCGAAATGCGCCCGCCATGGCCGGGATTCGATCCCGCGACCTCGTGCTTGGCAGACCAACACCATAGGCACAGAGCAGCCACGACGGGTAGGCATGACATATACAGTACTTGCATCTAGATGTAACAGCGAAAGACATTCCAATATCAAACCAGCATTACGCGTGTCAAAGTAGCCGTGTAGTCCAAGGGTCAGTTTCACCACGGGTACGGTGTCGGAGCTCATATTTCACGTGACTGCACGTACGCCAGCATTAATTTTCAGAAAATTACATAATTTTCTTCTTTGGACCGTAACATTAGGCAGCCAAAATATATGCGCAATAACCCTCATCCTAATACTTCAATAATTTTCGTCCTAATGTACATGCCCGTGTTGATACATACCTTATAAAGTACTGAAAATATTTCAATGCTTTCCCCCAGGCAGCTGTTCTTATTCCTAATGACGCCAGGAAACCGAGCACCATGCCAGCAATTCTCAGAAATCCAATCGAGACAGCGCGCATTGTTCCCGCCCACCTCGTGTGATATACCGCAGCGTTGAGGGGCTTCTTTTATGATGCAGGAGAATCGGTTGTAAAGGCAGAAGTGTGCGGTTGGGCACATGCGCTTAAGTTCATGAACTGGATTTGCGCCAAAACCTGTCCAAGCTTTCACACTTGCTTTATAAGAAGCCTACTGCACCATCAATATGACGGCTGCTTCTAACTGCACCAAATAAAGCTATTAAACCAATACTAATATTGGTGACACCATTTTATAATTCGGTTGTTCAGATTAGTAACCTCTAGATACGGAGTAAGTTGAGTAGTTGTGTGCATAATTAACGAAGATACGTTATTTAACTTTTCAATAACTGATCTTAGGTGCCTAAAACAAATTAGTAGCTTGGAGCCCGTCCTCGGGATCGTCTAGCCGAGCAAACAAACTTCGATTGAACATGCTACTGAAAGAGCTATCTGAAGAAATATTTTGCAAATAAACGCTTTGACGCAGATATAACGCGCCTGTAAAGTCAAGCTGACCGCACCAAACTTTTTGGGACATTATCACCAACAGTGTAGCTGCCTGAGCATGCTCCTCGCGGCCAGTCCGCGTTCCATTTTTATTCGCGTCGTTGTTTTTTTCGAAGGCAAGCAGTTTAAACTTTTTATGTCAATATACTAGTGAATTACTTAGATTTAGGTGCACGTTAAAGAAACCCAGGTGGTCGAAATTTCCGGAGTCCTCCACTACGGCGTGCCTCATATTCAGCAAGTGGTTTTGGCACGCAAAACCCCATAATTACATTAATATACTAGTGAACGTGTGCCGCCGAAAGTTTGCTTGGTCGCAGAAGCGGTGAATGACGCAATGATGGCGCAGATTTAGCGCGTGGCTGGCATCAAGAGAATGCGCTGCCGCCGAAGCATCAATGGTGACAGTGCCATCGTGACGAAATCTGGGGCGGTGATATTGACGGCTCAGGCGCTTTTCTTCGCGTTGATTTCGTTTTCAGCAAGATATAATGCTATAAATGCAGGGTCATTCCTTCTTGTCTCGCAGATTGAAATATGGGTTTAAATAAACTACGTCACATTCGTCCCCGAGAGTAGGTGTAAGCAGGGAAATGCTCGCTCGCTCACTCACGCACACATACGCACACATACACATACGCACGCACAAACTGAGATACGACACATGTTCACCCGCATACACATTTACACGCGTCCACGCACACACACACACACGCACAAAAATGTACGCACGCACGCACAAACAAACGTACGCTCGCACAAGCATACACACACTCATGCGCACGCAGATTCAGACACAGAGACACAAACACGCGCGCATGCGCAAGTACAAGTACGCACACACGCATGCTCAAGGCGTGCACGCGAATATACATTCCCTCTCCTTCCCTGCTGCCTCACAATAACATGCGCGTGCAAACAGACTGAATAGCACTCGCTCTGCAATTACTGTTCAAAGTCCAGCTGTAATAAATCGTCAATGTGTCCTCTGCCGAGACGGTGCTAAGCCATTTGCTCCTGTCGTGTGAAACAACCTCCCATCTCTGACCAAAACACTGCTTTAACGCACCACCAATGTTTCGACAAGGAGGAGGGAGGGAGGAAAGAGAAAAGTAGAAGGCAGGGAGGTTAACCAGAATAACGTCCGGTTGGCTACCCTACACCGGGGGAATGGGAAAGGGGAAACAAAGATCACAGGGAGAGAGAGGAGGGAAGGAAAGAAGGAAATTTCGACAAAGTGCCGTAAATGCATATGTTATTAGAAGGCACTACCCTCTCGGCGCAGTCAGTTGAAACTTGTTGATACTCGGCCAATATATTGAAATAAAATTTTCTGAAATTTTGCCGATTCTGTTACGCATGTGCATTGCCGTGAAGTTCCACAGAATGGTGAGGGTGCAATTTACAGAATGTCAGGGTATGATCATGCTACAAAGCACGATAGCTTTCCTCTCTTTTTTTTTAACGTAACACAAAGTCATATGCATGCTTCTTTGTTATGTTCTCGTAGGAATAGCTTCTGCTTATAAAAGTGATGACTTAACATATGAGCAACACATTGCTATCTTTTAGGAAAGAAAACTAGAACATATATTTGAAGAGCACCACTGAAGAACGAAAACCGAAACCAAATCTTGAGTTTTGTGTTGCTGCCATCTAGTGGGAGAATGTGGAACTCAGAGGAAAATGTGTCAGAGTAACCATCACGGAGCACGGTATCGAACCGCTGTCAGCATGACGCGGGGCGATATGTGCATACGATTAAACCACTTGTCCAAGGCTTCCGACGTTTCCGCAACGATACGCTTGTGTTTAGCAAGATGCCACGTGAATTTGCATTTCACAAATCGCTTTTGGGAACAGTGTTACGCCACGCGTAGAGCCGAGTCTCCGGACAAGATACGCTGTAGCGGCGATTACGATAGCTGTCTTGGTGTTATCACAGCTACCGTTTTTGTCTCGAAAATCCAATACTAATTTGCGTCGTTTCCATAGGCCTCTATTCTGAATTTTAATCGCTCTGGGAACAAAATTCTAGCTTTCCGCAGCATGATCGCTACAATAGTCTCGTGTGGATTGTCTTCTAAAACATTTCCGTCACCTCGTTTTTTCAGTAATTGATCTGCGGTACCATTTATTCGCGAAAAACCCACTCGTTCCGTTGAAAACGCGCCAGGTTCGTACCGCAGCCGCTTGGGGCGCTAGTTGGTACGTGTCCAGAAAAGCTGGATATGTGAACAAATCCAGCTTCCTTCGTAGGTAATAATGGAGTGCAACTCTGAAATTTTGTCCCCGAGCGGATTAGTTATGCTGCCAACCTCGTGTTTCGCAGTCCAATACTATTGGTTAGTTAGTTAGTTAGCAGTAGTACCAGCATCAGCAATGCCTTCACTTGTTGCATGTATATAAACAAGTGGGCCTCGCAAATAATGTCGAAGGTGCTGAACAACTTCAAGCGTTTGGTGGGACGGTTAAGCTACGGTATGTTCCGGCATTGACCTTCCGGCAACTGAGGCCGCCCGGCCCACTGAAATACACGTTCAGTGGTATAAATGCCCGGCCCAGTTCTTGTAGAAGTGATCATTCTGGAGGCTGCAAGAACATATAGAGGGAAAGGGTGGAGGACGACAGCACGTCCGACTGCCACGCCAACTGCCTATGCGCTGCAGTGCACTCAATGCAAGTAGCATATTCTGTCGTAGTAGATGTGAGCCAACCTTTTTCTACGGGAGAAAGAATGCAGCGGAGGAAACACTAGGGCAAGTCGAGTTCTCGGAGAACTTCCGGGTGGCGAATATGAGAGCAAACACGGTAATCTGTGCACGCTCGCATCCCATTCCTTAATACGCCTGACGATTGCGACAGCTGCAACTACAGCCAGTCGAGGCGCGCAAGTTTTGTTAACTGCCGCGCTTGAGGCCTAAAGTTTCGGAATGCGCCAACTTTCGCGTCAGTTGCAGTCAAAACAAGTGAAGCATATTTGTGCGGAGAATCACAAACGGTCAAAAGCAAAACGAAACGCAAGGACAGTGCCCACACGAATATTTCGACAGTTTCCAAAATCTGGCCAGTGAACATGGCACCAGAGTGAAACTGACAGTTCCACACACGCAAAGTTTCGAAATCGTCGTGGCGGTCGGAAAACTCTAACACTGATCGCATAGAGAGCATTGTCGGCTCTGTTTTCTAAATTCTTCGGAAGCGTTCCGAAACTACGCAGCGCAACTTTTCGCGCACGAACTTTCCGTGAAGCATGCAGTCATAAGACAACCGATATTCAGCAACCGCCATTGCCAACAGCAGAATCTGTACAACGCATAATTGAAAAAGGGCACGAAACTTAAACAATGTCGCGCAAAGCTTCCTGCATAAATATCCCACACGACGTGCACGGAGAGTGAACGAAAAAATGTTCGCACGAGTAGCGCGCACAAATATCCCTGACTCCACTTCAGGCATTGTGCGCTATATCACCTAAGCCTAACCTCTGTGACGTATACGGCATAATCTGACGCATATGGCACGCAGGGGTTCGGGGAAAATATCGCCCCGCATTGCTCGCTCGGACAAAATGACAAGTCGTAAGATCTACTTTCTGTTGCTTTTCTCATTGTACCTTCAAGGTAGAGCCATTTCTGGTCAATCAAAATAACACCATTCACAGTTTGCGAACGTCCTCCGCAGTTTAAAGTGGAATGCCGCGTAAATTCGATGCGAAACGAAAGAGACAGAAAGGAAAGTACACACCTCTGCGTAGGCTGCCTTCTAGGCATGCAGTTTGCTTCTTTCGATGCACTTGTTTTCCTGACGAAGGAAAGACTGAAGCGGCGGGCATTCGCAGAATTTCTCGCAGAATTTTCGCGCCGTTTCCAGGACTCGATGCGGAACGCTTCCGCGTCCAGAATGCGACGACGAGTCGCGCGAGCGTTTGCGCGAAACGCAATATTGAGGCGGCGCGTAAAAACGAATACGCGAAACACCGCGGCATAAGCCGGAAGTTAAAGCTCGCTGAGCACGTGTTACAGACATCACAGGCGGGGATGCGTTTGCACCAATTGGCTATTCAAAACATCTTGATGCCGCTTGAGCGCCGTCCGACGAAGTGACATAGAGGTATGCACTCTGCAAGGCGTTTTGCGAGCGTGCGCGAACGAGAACGCAGGTGTGAATGGCATAACGCTATCATGAGATACACATTCGCGAACATCGATCTGATGAGGCATTCCGTGCATGACGATAGGGCGTATATCGAAGCGAGCTCATATATAAAGAAAAAAGAAATATAAGCGAGCGAGGCGCGACTGCTCCCGAGCATGCGGGAAGTACATGTGCATCTGCTAAATTTACCTTTTTTTAATCCCTTTATTGAAGAATTTCTCGGGGAGGAGATATGTGCAGCGGACATTGAAATGCATCCGAGTTGTTGCACTTTCATTTCTTTTTTTCTGAGAAGCGCGTTGTAAATGGTACGGAAATATTTTCGTCATCGTTGAGTGCTTTATGCTGCCGCAGGTTTTTGAAATCCGCGGCCCCTTCATTACGACACGGCTCCATTATTTTTGCCGGAAATTAGACGCGATCTGTCGACGAACATGTGCGAGGTTTCGGGATAGTTGACAATCAAACGTCGGGCAAGATATTGAGATAGAGATGAGGTTTAAAGTGAGGATTCCGTAATGCGAATATATGCAATGGCTTCAGTCTTCTATCGCGCTTGCGCAGCAATATAGGATCGAAATCTCGCGTGTGTTGTGGCAAATGTGGTACCGCGATATTTCGCACAATATGACGCATAAAGCTTTATTGAAGTACTGAAATAAAGTGTTGCTTGCGTGTGTGTCAGCGCTTTATTTCCATTCCTGTTGTCCAGCACGACACGGGGGAGCAGCATGAATGAATGAATGAATGAATGAATGAATGAATGAATGAATGAATGAATGATGGCGTTTAGAGCCCCAAGGTATCACACCTGCTATAGCACGGTAGCCGCAGCAGAATATTGTGACATGGTATTGGTATGACAAACTTTTACGATCGGTTCTTGCCGGGTATACGCCTGAAACAGCCGAAACGCTTTATCGTTTGCTTCCTAAAAAGGCCGACTGGAAGTGGGAGGAGGAGAATCAAATGGCGTTCGAAGGTCTAAAAACGTCATTAACGTCAGAGTCCTTGCTGGTATATTTTAACGAAAGTGCTTCCTTGATATTGTCGTGTGATGCGTCCCCGGTAGGTGTAGGCGCAGTATTGGCTCACTGTGACAACTCGGGAAACGAGCAGCCGATTGCCTCGCATCGAGGACACTAACGAAGGCTGAACGGAACTGCGCTCAAACTGACCGAGAAGCATTAGCCGTTGTGTTTGGTGTTCCGTCATTTTCACCAATACTTAGCCGGGCGAAGATTTGTCATTTTCACAGACCATAAACCACTCCTAGGAATATTCCGGAGGGAAAAACAAATTGCCGAAGTACTGTCACCTCGCATGCTGCGTTGGACTTTAATGCTGTCGGCGTATCAGTGTACTCGAGTACCGCAAAACGCAGGACCACGCTAAACTCGGACTGTCTGAGCAGGTTGCCGGCTCCGGGATTTCATCAAGACGCCGAGGTTCCAGGCGATGTCTTACTCTTGGAAGCCATAGAGTACGCGCCAGTCACCGCCGGGGATATAGCATCATGCACGTCGCAAGACTTCCAGCTTACAACGGGGATGAAATGGATTGTTGACGGCTGGCCGAAAAAGCGGGTTCCCCAAGAACGTATGGTGCATACGAGGTAAGACAGCATCAACTGTCTGTGCACAGAGATTGCGTGGTCTGGGGAAACCGCGCGGTAGTTCCATCGGCGTTGCAAAAGCGTGTGCCCTTCCTGTTGCACGCAAATAATCCGGGAGTATCGGCCATGAAAGCTATCGCGAGATCCCACGTTTGGTGGCCTCGGATGGACGCGCAGATTGAAGGATTCGTGAGGTTTTGCAGGGCGTGTATCAAAACAGGCGAAGTGAAACCAGAGCGCCTACCCACTTGCGGACAAAACCTGAGCGACCGTGGAGCAGGATCCATCTCGACTTTGCGGGGTCCATTGACGGTGCCGTGTTTTTGGTGGTCGTTGACGCCTTATTAAACTGGGTGGAGGTGGAAATGAGGACGTCAGCACGCTCGTCTGTCGTGATCGAACGACTACGTAAGGCGTTCGCAAAGTACGGGCTGCCGGACTTAATTGTGTCCGACAATGGTGCAGGATTTACGAGCGAAGAAATTCAATCGTTCCTCAAGCTAAATGGCATTCAATGCATATATACTGCCCCTTACCAGCCGTCAAGTAATGGCAGAGCAGGACGCAGGGTGCGCGAGTTGAAATGTGCACTAAGATGTGCACTAAATATGTGCATTAAGAAGCAGGGCCGGGCAGCACTAGCGTGTAAAGTCTCTCGGTTTTTGTTCGAACAACATTCCACACCCCACTCGGAGACACGCAAGGCCCCTATAGAGCTCATGTTGGAAAGGAACTCGAGGTCAAGCCTGGCAAGACTGCACCCCAACACGATGCATGCGGAATGCATGCGGCAGTTACCACTGCAAAGTTTTCAGCGCGCTGACTGTATATATAGAATTATTTTCGCTCAGGTCGAAAGTGATTGGCGGCTCGAGTGCTACGGCGCCGTGGTCTCGTTATTAAAAAATTAAATTATGGCGTTTTACGTGCCAAAACCACTTTCTGATTATGAGGCACGCCGTAGTGGAGGACTCCGGAAATTTCGACTACCTGGAGTTCTTTAACGTGCACTTAAATCAAAGTACACGGGTGTTTTCGCATTTAGCCCCCATCGAAATGCGGCCGCCGTGGCCGGGATTCGATCCCGCGACCTCGTGCTCAGCAGCCCAACACCATAGCCACTGAGCAACCACGGCGGGTGTGGTCACGTTATGTACGAGGTCCAGACGTCAGACGGGAACAAACATCGACGCGATTAGGACCACGTACGAAAGGCTTGGGACCCAACACCCGTGATCGCGCCAGGGGGTGCAAGTGCCTCGTTTGCGCTACTCGAACCCTCAAGATTGGTGCCTGCGCCTTCCCCTGCAGAACCACCTGTTTTGAGACGTTCTACCCGTCAGCTACGTCCAGTGCAGCGTTATGGTTTCGATGACCAGTGGAAACGGACGTGACATCGCATTAGTGACGTCGTGCGGTGACGTACCAGCGAAGCAGTGAAGCTTGCGCCGTTATCGCATCGACCACCTTGAGCGTGAAACACCTTGAACTTCGTAAAGTAGTGACACTCTCCTCCCCCACCTTCACTCCTCCTCGTTTCTCCTCCCTTCCACGCTCCCTCCTCGACCGTGGCGCCGCCTACACCCGTCGAGCGTAGCAACGGCACCAACATGCGCTCCTCGCCACTTCGTAGACGTTTCTCGAGCGAAAATGGCGCTGAAGCACGGCGCGAGGGCCCACGTGATGCTATTAGGCCAATAGCGACCCGGCGTCGGCCTCTGCCAGAGCGAGCGAGGAGGAGGTGGCATTCTTCAAAGCGTGGCGCTACTTTGCGAAGTTAAGGGGCCTTACTTGAGCGCAGATAAGGGCGCCGCTACACCATTTAAAGAAAGCACTCTCGAAATAAACTGTTCTGTTCTCACTGGCTTGTCTACTGTCCGAGCGTCAGTTAGTACAAATATTAATTTTGAACACCCGGTGTTCCATGGCATGCACACGAAGGGCGTTTTCTAATCACGACCCCCACCAAAATGCGGCCGCCGTGGACATCGAACCTGCGCACTGCCGCCGCAGAACGGCACAGCAATTGAGCCGTCGCAGAGGTCTGTAAGCTGGTCGAGTGTCGGGCCGTTTCGCGCGCTTGAGAAACGTCTGACGATCTAAGCACCGCGCTTACGCGAGTCATTAGCCAGAGGAGATGAACATCTCCAGACTTCGCAATGCGCAACCACTCCCCCTCGTTTTCATCTTTTATGCACTCTCGTTTCACCGCTCTCTAATCTTTTATCTCTGTACCGCGCGATGGTGCCGCAGCATTAAAGAAACCCCGCGGTTGCTGCGATAGCTGCAGCGTTCGCGCGCGCAGGAGAGGCAGCGTCTATTCCTGGCGAACCTTGGACGGCGCTGCAGGGGCAAACCTCGGAGCGATGGGCGCGGCGAAGTCCGTTTCCGGAAGGGAGAGAAGGGCGGGGAACCCACCAACCCATACCCGTCTTTTATTTCGCAGAAAGGAGCGGTCTTAGTGTTGGGAGCGTGCTGGATTCAGAGTCGTGAGTGAATGCGGAAAATCGAGGCTCGAGGGGATGGATGCCCCGCTGCCAAGCACGGCGGCTTCCCCGGCGTATACCGTGTTTTCCAGACTAGAGTATGCCGAGTAGGTGGAAGTGTTTTTCTTTTAGAGATGATGTATTGCAAGAAAGCCCCTCGAAAAGCATCGCAAGCAAAGTGGCAGACGTGGCTGGTAATACACGACCCGAGAGGAGGCTGAAAAGAACCAACGCTAAAGACGCCATCACAGTTCAGGTGTACTTTGGCAGAACGGTAAATGGCGAAGGAAGGAAGAAAAGACGAGGGTCAGCGAACTGGAGCCGTGTTTTGGGTCTTCTGACTGAAACACTGAAGAACGTGATACGATGTGCAGGACAATCATGCAGTGCGCGGGAGGGTGACACGGTATGCAGGACATTCATACAATACGCAATTAGAGTGTGCAAGGCAGTGATACAGGGGGCAGGACAGCCTTACAGTGTGCAGAACAGCGTGTAAAACAGGGATACAATGAGCAAGAGAGGGATGCGTTGCGCCGAACAGCGCGCAGGACATTAACGGTGTGCAGGAGAGTGCTCAGGACTGCGTTATACGGTGTGGCATGACAGTGTGCAAGATATTAAGGCGTAAGCCTTTAGTGACTCGAGAGTGTCCGGGCGCAGTCCGTGGTGGACGCGGGAAAGCGGTGATCACCGGCAAGGGCAGCAAGGAGAGGAGGCGGCACCGGCGAGGGGAGCAAGGAGAGGAGGCGCCATGCCAGTAGCGCTGTGCAACCGGGCGCGTGGGCGAGCGCGGACATGCGTGTGGGGGTGCGCTCAATCGGCGACAAACCTTGCAGCCTTATGGCTGTGATCGCATCACATGCTCGCGGCCACGGCGGCGTACGTTCGCAGAACTGTTCAAACAGCAACAGAGGAAGTCACAGATAGGCTTTCGCCTATCGCAGTTTAGCTCATCAATGTGCCCATAGATTTTGCGTGTAGTATTAAGGTTATTGTGCAACACACTGATGCGGTGTTCCTACCGGTATGCAGCGCAGCGGTACAGTATGAACAAGGACGATACGGTGTGCAGAACAGTAAGGACAGAGTAATAGGTGGTATCAAGGACAAACGCTTGCATTCGAACAGTTTAAACACTTATACGTTCCAAGCAGCTTGAAGACGAGGACGCTCGTCTTCAAGCTTCAAGAAAAGACGAGGGACATAGCGGTAGAAGTGGAAACGCATCGTCTGAAACGACAGCGCCGCTCATGATGGCGAGCGTCAATGCTACATTTGGAAGGCAGTAGATGAGAAGGTTTGGCCACGCGCGGTAAAAAGATGCCAGAAAGAAATCGACGCGAAGGAAATGAGGATTAACGTTGGAGCAAAAAAAGAACGCCTAACAGCAACTAACGTCTGCACAAAAGAAGGAAACCGTGCCAGTGACGACAACAAACTCAGTAACGCGGCATGGGCGCTGACTCTGCGGGACTTTCCGTATGCGCAAACTCGACCAGAGTTGTCCGTGACAGCGCAAACCCAAACAAAAAGACGAGATACCTTCGTTCATTCACGCACGGGACACGAACGGGCCAAAGTCGTCTTCTGGGATCGGAGCCAAATACGTGCTCAGGAGGTGACGGCGGAGGATAAAAAAAAATTCGTCAGAGTTTGCAGCCTTCTTAGGTATTGTTTGCATGATTCCTCGTTGGAGCAACCCTCTCTGCCGCGAAGCCAGGTTTCCTGCGCATTGAACGGACAATTCAGCTAATGGATCGGCCGGGCCGACCGTTTCTTTTCTTTTTTTAGTTTTCTCGCTATGGCCACCTCCGCACCGATTCGCGTGCTACGGGGTCCCCCGTGCACGAATCGATGCATCGGCACAGCGGGTGGCATCGCTCGTAAGAGACAAGCGTCACGACGCGTTAACGTGACGAGAACCACGCCCTCGGGGGGCAACATATTTCGGGAACGTGCTAAACGGGCAAACGAGATGTTCGTCGGACGTGCCCGTCCAGCTGCCTCGATCCATGCGCTTCTGGGAATCGGTAAGCGACATCTCGCGTATCCATTACTTCGGATCATCGCTATAATGCTGCCATCTGCAAGCTTTCCGGAGAAAGGAAGGAAGCGTACACTTAGCTGTACGTGAACTCTGTCCGGAACATGCCGCAATTACAAATACAAGATCCCAAGTTTTCCGTGCGGATTCCACGTAAGCTCAGATGCGGTATTTGGAAACGTTTCCTCCCGTATATGTGTAGTGCCGGCGCAATTGATGCAATGTAAGAAACCCCTTTCTCCAGATTCTGACCTTTCTTATCATCAGCCTGTCATGGCTCGACGATCTTGGTGGTAACGCACACGCGGAAGCGCCACTCGGACCACCCACAAAACTCGAAAATAAAAATAAAGAACGAAAGAAAGCAAGGAAGGAAGAAAGGTATAGTAAGAAAGTAAATACAGAAAAAAAGAAAGAAACAAAGCAGAAAGAAAATAAACGAATACAGTCGTCACTATATTCCGACCCACGTTCGAATATCAGGGCCGCGAATATTTCATTCTCCTCGCAAAGCCTACACACTTCCAATGCGAGCATTTCTCAAGCAGCTCCCGTTCAGTACAGCTTATCTGATATTGGCATTTTTTAATAACTGAGTGGGGAAGAAAAACAAGAGATAGAAGAAATCAAACACGAATACTAAATTGAACCGAGCGCTAAGCGGAGCCCCTTATGCAGCGCCGCCAAGGTTAACGTCGGAATCGCGTTTCGCTGCCAACAAGGGGTCTCGGCGCACGTTGCATTGCACGCACGACTAATGGACCCGTTCGCCGCGTTTCGTTTATTATGCCTTTCCAGTTCGCGTCTCCCATTTCGATCGCAGCGTATTGGAGCCGCCGCGATCTCGAAGGCCAGCGGCCCATACGTTGCGTCCTTCGAGCGCCGTGATCACACCGTCAAGGCACGCGGGTGCACTGCGTGGGCCGATAATAAGAACGCTGTTTTCTGGGACTGTACACTGGCTACGGGGGCCGCTGGATCGTTGGGACGCGAAGCACGTAATGTATGCAACGAGAAGAAGGCAAATAGCCATCGGGTTAATGGCAAAAACTCGCTTGTGATAGAGGCGTGGTTACACAAGGATAAGGCCGATCACGCGGTGGCATAGCACGACACAGCCGTGGCTAATGGTAAGCGTTAGTTCCGGCGGGGATACACAGTGGAAGAACAGATCATGCAGAATTATATAGCAAGGGATGGTTATTAGCGTTATAGCTTATAAGCGTGATGAAATCTGGAATGAAGAGCTCGCGTTTCGCTATGGTCGGGCGATGGAAGACCAGAGCATGCATTAGGGCAGGAAAAGGTTGTTAGACTGATGATAAAACGATTAACTTGAGCATTGTTAAGTGGATGACGAAAAGATTGCGAAAAGGCCGAGAAAGAAAGAAGAGGAAGAGTTACGCGTAATAAAGTGTTAAGCCAGGTAGTAGAATAACGCGCAGCTGTTGTTTTCGCACGCAGGTTTTTAAAACGCTTCGCAATGGCCTGACGGTGTCGGCTGTGCGCATGTGCGGAGGGCAAGAGGGAGTGCATTTTAGTTACAAGAACAGCACAAAGCTTGATACACTGATTGGACCATCAGCGTTATTCCGTCCGCTGGTGCGGGACCAACAGGAGACGGCGCCTGGCAGCCCGTCCGCGGCCTCCGTAATGTCGATTTCTAAAACGAGTTACACACTCGAGGCACCCCGGCAATGTTTTCGGTCATAATGACCGGCGCCATATCGGAGGATTCCGCCGCCCGCCATATGTGCGCCTATTTCTGGCGCATATCTCGGCGAGTGTAGTCGGCTGGTCTGGGCGCTACGAACGCTTGCCAAGCGCTTGTGATAAAGTTTCGAAATGAGATAGACGGGGCATGAAAAACCGGCGGCAAAGTACCCAGCTGCAAAACGGCTACACGAACAAGCCGCCTTTACAAAAGAGCTCGCGCACCGACCGCTTTATTCGCTTTAAGCTATGCATATATACTGCCGTGAGCTGTCTTTTCTGTATACTGCTGCCTGCGTATACATGCAATGTGTTCTGGACTGCAGTGTAACGACAACTCACCGCGTTCAGCCGCTCCGAGATTCCGCTGCTGCGCAATTATTTTTAATGAGCTTCCTTTGTTATGAAAACTCTGCATAACAGCTTCGACCGTTCCTATACGATGAGTCACTATCCCACAGGGCCCGTCATTTAAACCACAGTGCATCCTTTCGCGCCACGGGGCATCACAGGCCGACGTTTATGTCCAAACAGTTCCGCAAATAACGTTTCAACGTTCGCAAAGCAGATTTTTTTCCTTTATTTATTTCTTTTACTTTTTTTATTTATTTCATTTCTTTTTTGTCGTTCCGCGTTACATTCCTCAGCACGGTACATTTAGGTCATTGCATTCTTTCTTGAGCAGCGGCATCAGAAACCAATGTTGCTGTTGAAGTATTTTCCGCAAGTTTCTTTTTTCTTTCGGTAAGTCTTCTTGCAGTGTGCGCTACACCACATTTTCTCTTTTTTCTTCCTTTTTCTTTTTAGCTGTGACGATTTCAAGCAGCTAACGAAAGCGTGAGCGAACAGAGCTCTACGCTCCTATTTTAGTTCAGCATAAGTGCCAATGAGTAAGCGGAGCAGTCTTGCTAATATGTTCCCCTCAATTACTGGAACTCATGAGGAGAGAGATTAAGAATGATATATAGCGCACTTACCGCACATAACTCTTACATAGGTTCCACTAAGTAAGCGGTACATATCGGCAAGAATGTTCCACTTAATAAGTGGAACTCATGTGGAACAAACGTCCTTGAGCGTAGACTCTTCGTTTGGTTGAGCACTTAGCCACTCTTACTGCAATAGCTCTTAAGTTTCACTGGGTAAGCGCCACATCTTAATATCATTCCGCATAGGCTTAACCAATTAGGTGGATCGTAGTTGACAAAAATGTTGCACTTCGTGGAATTTATGTGAAACCAGATTAATAAGAGTGATGTATACATCACAGTGGCAAGGAGCTCAAGCGAAGGAAGAGCCGAGGCTCAGGCACATTCGTCCCCTTCTCACAGGCTACACTTAGTAAGCGTAAGATTTTCAGCACTTACGTTAAACTCACTTCGCGCAGCCTATGAGGAACGAGGCTTTTAAGAGTGCACCACGTACCCTGGCAAGCCAGACACGTGTAAATGTGGGGGCATATGGCGCGCGCTCCTAATCGTAATCTCACCTTGCATCCCACAGCTTTCGACTAAAGCACGCCAGGCGTCGGCACGCATGTTTCTGTGTGTGTGTGTGTGTGCGCGCGCGCGCGTGTGTGTGTGTGTGTGTGTGTGTGTGTGTGTGTGTGTGTGTGTGTGTGTGTGTGTGTGTGCGCGCGCGCACGCGCGTATGTGTTCGCGGCGGCGTACCACATATGAGCGCATGCCCGCGTAAAACGCAAGTAGGAGCAGGGATTCGCTGGCGTAGGGTTGCAGTATGTATACACACAGCTCGGAAGCAGGCGAGCCGGCGGCGAGAATTCGCCAGATTGCTGCTAATTGAGTTAGCGGGGCAAGGGTGACGCTGCGGGGTGCGTAGGAGCGCTTGTACTTCGTGGATCTCTCTCTCTCTCCCTCTCTCTCTCTCTCTAGCTCTCTCTCGTTCTCTACAGGAAGTTTGGGGAAGGCGGAGGAGAAGGGTGAGATGGCGATCCCCACAAATGTGCTTCCCTCCTAAGTTTCAGTGGAGTATTCACGGTGGTCTCGGATTGCGGGGAAGTGGAAGCCTTGCGTGTTTGCCTAAGAGCAACGGAATGAAATAAAGAGAGAGAGAAAAAAATACAGCCGGGGGAAAAATGAAAAGAAAGAAAAGGAAGTGAAGAAAGAAATAATGAAAGAAAGGAACAGAAATATAACAAAAAAAGGAGACAGGTAAATAATGGAAAGAAAGAAAAGTATCTACATAGTACTAGCTATCTATGAGTATTACTAATAGCGAAAAAGAATGAACTGGACAAGCCAGCCTATCCAGACGAACGCAACACTACAGTAGACGCTTAGTGCATGACCTACAGTCGCGCCCCTTTTCTCATATACTCCTTAAACCAGCATCCTTTTAGCCACTATTTCCTGAATAAAATTCGCCACTGGCGTACTTACCCGAACCGGGGATGGAGGCCAACTTACGCCTCTTCGCGCCCACCTTTTAAAGTAGGTACTGTAGTCTGCCCAACGCCGATTAAAACAATGCAGCTGAGGTTAGTAAAGCGTTTGTTTCTATTGCATATCTCCTGATTATGCAGCAAGGATTGTGTTTTGTTATTCGCAGCTACTTGCGCTTCATGGAAAAAGGAGGATGGTTCTTCGATCTATCCGTCGAAATCGTAACTTCCCTGGGGCTGTCTAACCATCTCCAAAAACGCAACAAAAAGTGTTGCCATTTTTTACCTAATTGCAGGGAAACAGGTCCTAACTCGGCATAATTTGCCTTTTTCCAAGTGTTCATCATGTATGATTAGTAATCAAATAAGATAATTAAAATGATAGCTGCCGTTGACGCATTTCGGCCTCTTTCTTCGTATGCAATAATAATCCGCAATGTTCTACGGATATATATATATATATATATATATATATATATATATATATATAATTGTGTGTGGAAAAATCATAAATCTATACCACGTGGCCGCAAATTGAAACAACAAGACGTGCAGGGAGAAAAAAGGGAGAAGCTGCAGCGTTATGCAGAATGAACTAAGGGATATCATCTACTGCGGGTTGCCGTAGTTCTTCGCGTGGCACGCGGGTGAGCACTTCTGTCGTTATATGTGTGTGTCGTCGCTCGCGGCCAAACAGGCGGAGCTGCTCCAAGTGGGGCGCAGGTGTCGATGACGAGAGGTGACTTAACAAAAGCGGTCGGCGGTTCTCCGCGCGGCGAATGCAGCCGAGGCCATCTTTATGAGCAGGGTGTCGTCGCCTCTGCAACGAAGACGACGATGCATTGCCGAATAAGATGCGGGGCAAGGTGGATTAAGAACTGGCGTCAAGGATGCTTTAAGAAGAAAAAATAATAATAATAAACAACGAAGAATGGAGCGTGGCGTTGCCAAATGTGAACAGCTAGTGGCGAACTCGTTATCTGCGGCGCTGTCCCGCAAGATATGCGGCATCGTACAGCACGGTACAAATTGCCCAGACGGTGCAGTCTTGCGGGAATGAAACGCGAATCCGAGAAAGTGAGCTAGCACGCGAATTTCCTTTAGCGAATTCTCCACTGTGTATCAACACTGCGGTTATTTACTCAGTGAGGCTTACGTCCGTATTTTAGAACGTTCCTCAACCCAAGTGTCCACATCCACTGAAGAGAGTCGATGGCAGCGCCGGCCCTTGACAGACGTGGACTCTACGCTTCATGGACACTGCACAGCAATCTTTGAGAAGCGTAGTGTCTTCTTCAGTCGAAGGCGGAGGGGGGGGGGGGGGGGGGGGGCTGCATGTGCTCCACACGAAGGAGCACTTAAGAAGAAAAAACGAAATCAGGAAAGAAACAATTCATGATAAGTCAAAAGGAAGGTAAGATCAGGATGCCTTAGAACACCCACCTATGACGCTAGATATAATAAGTAAGAAGAATCATGGTCTTGCTGCGGTAAAGCTAGGGAAACGATGGAGCATGTTTTATTAGAATGTGAAAACATCTGCCCAGCAGTCGAATTAGGCACCACTGGCCTCCTTGAAGCCCTTGGGTTCAGCGAGAGCAGGGGAAAAGCAAACATGTCTGCAATAGAGATTAGTAAGAGGCGATTGGAAGATTGGAGGAAGAAAAGTAAGGGAACGACAAAAAACGAAGACGTACAAAAACAAAGTTCACAATAGGGGGTCCCAAAATTTGGCTATGGGAATCCATGGTGTTTTTTTTTTCCTTTTTTTTTAGCCTAGGTACACATTAGGCAGTATATTAGCAAGAGCTAAGGTGGCACAACCCACCGCACCATTCTAAAGGGGACGCTCATAACATCCATCCAACCATCCGGTGTAGTGAAGGGAAAAATAAAGGATCGTTTCAAAATACAGCTGTTTCCCCCGTGTTCTCCACTCAACTCCACTCCACTTCTCCACTCAACATTCCAGTTCGACTAGATGATGATGATTTATTGGCATCCTCTTTGAAACGGGGCGCTGATAAATACCCACCTAGCCTGGTTGAGCCACACAGGTATGCTATACGTGCTTTTCATTCCAGCACGTTTGTATACAAATATTTAACCTTTTTTTTCTCTTCGGAACTGCTCTAACTTGTACCACAACCTGTGCCTGTAACCAATCCGGACGCACCAATCTCTTCTCTGCTTCTTTTTTCCACCAATACTCTAACCGTCTCTAGAGTATCTCGACTGCTGACCGGTTGATGCTTCCCTCCACTTTAAACACAAGCACTTCTGGAAAGCAGGCGTTACGTACGGGTCTCCTCGTTGGGTGAATCCCTTCGCATTCCATTGGGATGTGCATGAGCGCATGGTCTCCCGATTTTCGCTGCACCACACACATCCATCTCATCTTATGGAAACAGAATGTAGCGCCCTCTATAGACCGAAGTCGTCGCCGCACTTGAACGATGCTTCACGGCGGTTGCCGGGCGAAAATTTTGTTGTCAGGTGCTCGCAGCGACTGCACGAAAACCACCGCAACGAAAGTGCCTTTCTCAAACAACTCCTCGTAGCAGAAATCGAAGAGGAGCTCTACAAAACCGGAGTGCCTTTTTCAGCCTAGGGTCGGCGCTGTGGTTCACTCGGAAACGAACTTGGGAGTTGAGGCTTCTTGAGCGTGCTTGAGTGTCCGCTCTTCCTCCCCAGGAGCCTGTTGCCAGTGTTACCATACATCACTCTTAACATCGTTTCACATAAAATCCTCTTAGTGCTACATCTTAATCTCGTTCCTTACAAGTTCCATTAAGTGCGACGTTATTGCAAAAAAAAAAAAAAAATATTCCGCTTACAAGCTGTAACTTACGGGTAACGAGATCACGTGGAACGCGTGTTTCACGTGCTATCGAGATAGGAGAGTCTGTGAACAAGCAAATAGATAAATGCGGTGCCTGGGTCACACATCCGGTTTCTCGCACATCTGCACATTCCGCGTACGCACCAGCCCAGTCCAGGACAACGCGCACGGCTTCCTGCACTCTCAACTTCCTCCGCGTTTCCTTTCTCTCTTTCTTTTTATTTTCTTTCTCTTCCTATCTATATATACATACTCCCTCTGTGCAGGGGTCATCACCAAGGTCAGAACCTGCCGACACACGGCCTCTCCGTGTGCTTCAAACGCAGCTGCTCACTATTTTCGAAACGCCGGAAAGTTGCCACGGGGTACGAAGTCCGGCGCCTGAGCAAATTGTCCACGCGATGCGTGCCCGTGTGGGTACCCCTACGTGGCGGCCCTGTCTTGTCATACACTCTTTGGATAGGTCCAGAAAAACGCAGGTCCAGAAAAACAAAACTAGAACTTTCGTTGCCAGCCTTGACGTCCTTCGAACGAACGAACGAACGAACGAACGAACGACCAACAAAGAAATTAAATAACCAATCTGTTGCAGTACACTCATAACCTCGTTCCCTTAGGTGAACGAGGTTTCGCCATTAGCGAAATATTTTGCAATTATTTTCCACTTACCTAAATGGAATGGCATTACTCCTAAAACCACAAATGACGTGGAATGGTCTTCTACAGATTGGAACTTCTTTATTTTGAATTACCGTGATAACTACGCAAAACTATGATTCAGTTCAATAGCCACTGTTATACGGAACATACGTGTACGGTCCCACATAAACATGGATCTGCGGTGGCAGTTGTGTGGAAGAATGTTCCAGATAACATGCAGGTGGGCGTGGAATACTGTCCCGTGTAACGGTGCCCTATTTTACTGAAACCTATTGCCACATATTTAAGGTTATGTGAGCTTAGAGAGTAAGAAGTTCGAATGTCATTTTCGATTTTATGTGGAACTTCGTTCCATTTAAGCGGAAAATCTAACTGGAACGAGACTAAACGCGTGTTACAGGGACCTAGTAGGTGCGTTATGACGCTTGTGACGTATGGTCCTATGCATGATATCTTCGTTTATATCGCGTCATTTCATTTGCAGTAATTATTAACTAATTAAAAGATGGCTGTAGTTTGATCGCAGGCATAGAGCAAGCCAGTCTATCATGACATCTCGAGGCATAATAACTGTATCAGCAAATTATCTCGGGCGCTGCGACGAGTGCTAGTATTTGTTTTTTCGCGGAGCTCGCAGAGCTTGGACCTTGATTTACAGGAAGCTAAATAATACTCAAGTAATTATTAATTAAGATGGGAATGACAATGTCATTTCGGTGCTCCTTTAGGAGTGGACCGCAAAATACCGTCATACTAGCTTGGCAACACCCTCGCTCGTTCGCCCACCTCGAAATCGGCAAAGAAGGCGTCAAGGCAAGGCCGACACTAAGCGAGGCGAAACCAGCAACTTCCACACACCGATAGGGATCAAGGTGATTAGGACCGGGTACAACTCGATGATGCGTTGGCAGCTACGCGGAGCCGAGGTTATTGCAATGGCAATGTTTACCCGAAGCGACTTCCACGCTATAGCGGACTCCACCAGCAAGAGATGGCGACAAGCAGGACATAGATTGTAACAAGAATACTCTGCTAATACAAGCACACACACGCAAACAAACGCAAAAAGAAGAAAAAAGAAGCATAAGAAACAGCGAGAGACCTTGAAAGACAAACACAAATGCGCAGAAACACATACAGAACACAAATACGCAGACACGCATACACTAATGTAAATACCAGGAAAACACAGAAAAGAAATTGAGGTAAGCATGCAGGGACAGAGGAAGAACCATAAATAAACAAAGAAGTACAAACAGAAACAGAAATACACACAAAGAAACAAAAACACACAGAAATACGATGACCCCAATAGGCACACGTAATCCAATTCACACAAATACACACACCAAAAACACAAGCGAGCACACTCACACAGAAGCAAGAAGAAAACACATGCAGAAAAAAAATTTGAGAACCATCAATAAACACGTACACAGACACACAGACAAGCACACGCACGCACGCACACACACACACTCACATTATATATATATATATATATATATATACGAGCGTGCAGGCGCAAAAACGCGTGAAATCACACAAACACAAACAAAATAGAATGCGCACCCTGAAAACGGGGCAGACGCGGGTAGCGGTACTTGAAGTCGATGTATATATATATGAATTGCTTTGTGCCCTCAAGGCAGAGAGGGATAAGAAGGAAAGGGGGATGGATAGAAATACAGATAAGAAACGCGGCAAAGGTCTTTAAGGAATTAGATTTTTTTTTCAATTATACGCCCGAGTCGGCAACACGATTACCCGCATGCATGTTCCCGGAATAGAAGTCGGTGAAGGCAGATGTATGTCTTTATATACGATAGTGGAGGGGCACAGACGTACACAGACGAAGTGGGGGACCAGAGCCGGAGTCGTAGCTCGGAGGCATTGCCCCCGCGGCGGACTTAGTGCCGCGCGTTCAGTTAGCTGCGCGCGCGAGTGTGATTTCCTCACGCAGGCACACTCATTAAAGAAATACGACCCGCTCGCACTGTTCTTAGTAACGGCGTCAGCGCGAGAGCTTATTTGCAAGTGGTGTATAGTCCCGTGGGAGCGGCGGTCCCGAGGTAGACACGTCATTTCCGCTGTGTGGGCGTGTGCTCCGAACGCGGTGACATTTACAGACGTGCACGTGTTCACATCTGCATAGAAAACTACGACAATGTATACTCCCCAAAGCAATGGGAACTTGCCCTAAGCGTTATAGCACTTTCCTCACAGCAGTGCGTCAGCACTGCCTTTAGCAAGCTGCAGCTTAGCTACCTTATCTCACAAAATAACTTAAGCCTGGTATTATTTAGGCTTAAAGTATGGCGATGCCTAACCTTTAAGCTAGACGGAGTACAATTTTGAGGGACCACATTCATGTACTGAGACGCCAGGCGTCATGTTGCTGGTACAGTTATGTAAAACGTAACGCCTGGCGCTCAATTTAAGTGTTTATTGTGCTTGCAAATTAACATCGATGCTACCTTGAGATTTAAGGAATCATACTGAAGTCATTCAAGTTCACGGGGCTCGTGCCTTTAAAAAGCACCGCTTGCGTATAAGAAATGGCACTCGATCGTCTTCCAAATACGTCTTAATATTTCTTTAGCGCGAGAAATAAGCCATCTCAAAGAACTCACGATCTCACAGCAACTGATGCGTTGCACTTACAACAGCGGCACTGCCACCCCGTATACGACGACACTTGCACAACATTAAGAGCAAGGGCCAAGGTGTTCATATTTAAAAAAAAAAACGAGAGAAAAAAAAATACAATTTTGTGAAAAACTAACAGACAGGAACGACTTTATCGCATTAACACCCGCATGCGCACATAACGGCGGCGCTTTCTAGACGACCCAAAGTGGAAATCCATCTCGGCTTCAGCGGCAGAGCCGTCCTGAGCTCGTTAACGTCGAACAACCCAATTTTCCTGTTGCAAGAGCCTCGGGGGCTGTGGTGTGTGCAAGAAGCACTCGGCGGGCATATCTTTTATTTGCACACCGTTGCACTCTTACTTAACGCGCCGAGTGCGCCGCAATACCCTCTCTAGCTCTCTTAGGCTTTCTACAGAGAGAGAGAGGGCGAAACTCCCCCTCTCTCGCAAGCAATCGTCAGCTAGTCGTCTCGAGAGAGAGAGAGAGACAGTGCAGGGACAGCCTACAATTTGAGAGAAAAACTAGGGAGAGTTCGGGAAGCGATAGACGTTCGAGATAAAGAGAGAGTAGAGGGAGAGTCTAGGGAGTCAGGGAGGGCTAGGAGAGTATCGGAGAGTCTAAGCAGTGGGAGAGAAACCGGGGAGCGTTCAGCAAGTGGTAAATGTTTGAGAGAAGGAGCAGGAAGTGAGAGAAGCTAACAAAGTATGGGGTCAGTCTAGGGAATGGGAGAGAAACTATAGGGAGAGTTCAGCAAGTGAAAAAGGTTTTGAGAAAAGAGTAGAGGGAGTAAGAGAGGCTAGGAGAGTACAGGGAGAGGCTAGGGAAGGGGAGAGAAACTAGGGAGTGTTCAGCAATTGATAAAGGCTTGAGAAAAAGAGTATAGGCAGTGAGAGAGGCTAAAAGAGTATAGAGCGAGTCTAGGGAGAGTTTAGCAAGTGATAGAGCTCCGAGAAGTTGAGGGGGGATAAAGTGTAGGGACAGCCTATATAGTGATAGGGCGCCTAGGGAGAGAGCTTAGGAATACGGAGGATATACAAGGAGAGGCTACACAGAGAGGATAGGGAAAGAAAGCCAGTATAAGAAGAGAGACATGCTTTGCCAAAAGTTTCCTTCCTGACGTAGGTAATTCAACTTCGCTCGAGCATTTCGATATTACACTGTGCTTGTGGATTAACCTTGCACGAATAGCTCGCGCACTACCGGTGTCGAGCTCCCCCGCTCAGGTTTTCTTTTTTTTGCGTTGTTTTGTTTTGCTTTCTTCTTTTTTCTTCCACCTTAATGTATTCGTTTCCGGTCAATTTACTATCTTGCGACGAGATGTAGAATGAGGAGGGCGAAATAAGGAGGGGGTGATTATGACGCTTCGAGGAGAATAAAATCCTTCTAAAGCTGTAGAAGCATCTTGACATGTCGTTTTCTGCCAAATTATTACGGGAAGGCTTGGAGCGAAGTGACAGCGAAGCGACACGCGAGGAGATTCGCGTTCAAATTAGTTCGCCTACTGCGTTTTGAAACGTCATCGCTGCCATTTTGCTTGAGCACGAACGCGAGACGCGTTTCCCGTTTCCAGAAGGTTCACGCGTGCCTACGTTCGAGTTACACTGTTATCACCTAATAAGGTGCGGAGTTTTGGTGGAAATGGCTATTGTGGAACTAAATTAAAGAGAGCTGACGCTCTAATATATGCAATGAAAATGTTCGAAATTACCTTATACGTCTCTGTCACTGAACTGATCAAATTTCATCGAATTTGACGCCGAAATTCTCAGTCGGGCGAGAAATCAGTGCGACGTGAGATTCTCGTTTCGAACATTATCTGCATTTGAAGGACGCCACGAAAGTCGTCGCGAATATTTTACTGCGCTCTCGCGATGCTGTCTCACTATACGTCTCCCGTTGCGCACGAAAAAGAAAAGAACGTAGACTTAGGTAAACGCGCAGATGTCAATCAGACATAACAAGGAACATCGGAAGCCGGAATGATTGAGCGGAAAGATAATCACGACGTCTCGGAGCGAGGCAAAAGATGGGAGATTTGCTGAAAGGTGAGTTTGTGCTTCGCGAAACCAACGTGACGTCTAATTTGGAAAAAAAAAAAAGACATGGCGGAGCGAAGAAGTCGCGATGGCTTCGGGTTTCAGGCATCTGGCGTACTACGGATGTCGTTTACGCAAGTGTTTCCCATTTCGTTCGAGACTGTAGGAGTGATGAGTCTCTCGTTTCCTAAGAAGATGCGCGTGCGTGCCTGTGGAGGTGCCAAAGTTATAACGACAACGTCCCTCCTAGATTAAAGTATTCATGCGCTCCACTGACTACACGGAATCACGGTTATTTGACTTTATGTTCAGCAAGTAATTGCGAAATTTGTAGTAGGCTGAGGAATCTGCTGCATCTTCTCCGCAGGTTGTAGAAGATATTTCCTACGCTGCTTCATATCTATACGAATTTAAAGTGTATAATTACTTGGAGCATACTTTCTTTTGTATAATGAATGCGCTTGTTCTGTCATTACTTTTCTCTTTTTCCAGGTGTACTTGACGTATAACTCCTTGTTGTTTTGGCAGTATGTAGAGCTCGGTTAGCCGTTCATATAGCCACATTAACATGTTAAATTTTAATGACAGCCGTGAGATGTCGTGAACGCTACGTCTAATACGTTCAGATTATCCCCGTGCCGTGGGAAGCACGTGACCACTTCGCAAACGTAAACGTTACGCAAGAAAATCTCTTCCTTTTCCAGGAAGCGGACCAACGCGCAGTTGTTACGGAAACCGGGGGACCGCTATTCAGCTCGGCCTCTAACTTTTCACCTTCGCGAACAATTGGCTCCGCGAGCCGTAATACGAGAACCTGCATTGTCCGGGTGAAATAGGAATGAGAATGAAAAAAGAAAAGGCGAAGTCGCACGTCTATTTTTATCCTAATTTCATGCACCGTAATGTTCACGCGGTCTGGAAAAAAATAAAATTCAGGCTTGGCGTCGTGGGACGCCAGTGTAAGGGGCAGCAGCCGACGAAACGTTTCGAGGAAAAGAGCTTAAAAAAAAAGAACCTACGGCATCATCGACCCCTCAAGCTGCAGCGCCAGAAAGCAGCGTCCAGACGATAAGAAAATAAAACCGGTAACAGAAGCAGCAGACGGCGAATGTATACAGAAGACAAAAGAGAAAACAGTAAAGCCACTGAACGCTTAAGGTGAAGACGCAGCAGTTATGCGGGAAGCCACCTAAAGAGGGAGCGAGTAGGGTTGTGAGAGGGTGGAACGGAACGCCATCTATGTGCGAGGATGCAAACAGAACAAAAAATTGCGGTGTGTGGACGACGAAGAGTGCGACGCGTAACAGAGGAAGTCGCGGAGGAAAAGAATATTGGAGACAGGATAGATAAAAGAGCGTTTGAATGTTAAATGGTAAACAGAAAGAAAGAAAGAAAGAAAGAAAGAAAGAAAGAAAGAAAGAAAGAAAGAAAGAATGAAACGCCAGGAAAAACAAAACAGCACCCGAATACGCCGGGTGCGATGACTTCAGGGCCATGAGCAAGGCGGCGTTTGGAGCAGTGGCCGGAGCAAAGGCCTCCGTGGACCACACCGCGTAGTTTTGCATCGCCAAGTAAAGGGAGCCGCCGCCCGACGCCAGACGTACGTTCCGTATGGAGATCACGCCTTTCAAAATGGCCGAGCCTACCTTTTCGCTTCAAACATCTCCGCCTCTCTCCCCCCATCCATCGCCCTCAACCTCCTTTCCCGTCGCCCCGTCCACATCTCCATCCCCTCCTGCTTCCACACCTTTCTCTTATATTTATATTTCCATTTCTTTAAAATCTTCGGCTTGTCTCGGATTCATCTGTTTCTTTCCCGAAGCGCACCTCCGCACAACGCATGCCCCACATCCTCGCGGGCCGTCAGTGTGCAATTTCATCTTTGCTCATTTCCCTTCCAGGACGTTTCATTTGTTATGCGTTCTCCCGAGCGTGCGTCCGTCTGCGCATGCGCGGCGGAGCATTATGGCTTGCAGCGGTGCGAGCAGAAGGAAAAGAAGAAGACACCTACCCAACGTGGGAACAAGCGCTTATTGTTTTCGGCAGGCTTTAGGGCATGCGAGTGTGCGTGGCACATACTCGAGCGGAATGCAGGCCTTCTGTGCCGAGCGCGAGAGGTGAAAGACCTGGATTCCGCATGCACCGCTCCGCCCACTGGCCGGTTTCGAAAGTGTGCGAGGCAGAAGTCGTCGGCAGCCTGTTTCTATAATGCTCAAAGCGTAACGCCGACGTAAGCGGAGAGGTCGACTGCGTAGCGGTAGCCCCTCTAGAACGGAAAGCTATTTACCCTAAGGGCTTAGTGGCTGTAGTAGCATTGCCGATCTCTAGGCAAGATGGCCGTCAACTGCACTTCATTTAAACTGAAAAAAGTTTAAATGTATCTCATAAACTCTACGTACATCAATTCCTGGTGACATTCCATTTAAGGTGCTTCAAGCAGTAAAAACCATTTTCGAAGACTGCTCGGCCACCATAAAAACATCTTCCTGACAGTGTAAATAATTATTCCCGAGTTTCTTTAGCGTACGATAAATTTTCTTTAGAAAATCAATTGAATGACAATCTTAACATTTCTCGAGAAGTGCAGGTAACACGAATGCACTAACCACGCCACATCAAGGCACCATTTGAAATGGTAATGCAATTAGATAACATGCCTTTTAGATTAACCGTGAAACAAAATTTTCTTGAGAACAGTGGCATTGTCGATACCCTTCACGACTCCATATATGTGGACTCACGAGAGTCTTGGAAGAAACAGCAAGATCGTATAGGTACCGCTAATCTCTTCTCTCTATTTTTTCTCAATCTCGTAGCAAGGGAATCGAAGCAACGACCGCCTGCTGGGCATAACAGTAGAACGCCATCGCCACTAAAGCACTGCAAAGTGTTCGCTGTCGACGTTCGACGTAATCAGCAGAGTTAATTAGCCATGGCACTTCAATAAAGGAACAGGAGGACACCTGAAAGTCGCTTGCCTGTGCTCAGTGATACAGGCTTAAGGATGGCTACGCGGCTGACAGATTTCCACCAATGACGTCACGCTCCGGCCTTGCGCTCGCTCGATGCGTCAACACACCGCGGGCTGCCTGTTTAATAATTCAAACGCCCTCTGCCTCGCATCGTTAACTCCTCTGGGAACAAAAGAGGGCGACGTCGAACTTGGCATTGACGCCTGCAGGCTACGTTAGGGGGCGCAGTGTTAGCCTTATCGATAGACGGCGGGGTATGCCAATGTCGTCATTACCGGCGGTGAACGTTATAGCCTGTAACAGTCATGATGATTGTCAAGTAAAACATTTTTTTCATTGTTACATAAAATGACTGAGCTCAACGCCGTAAACCCGAGACCAAGCACAATGTGACACCAGAGAAAACTAAAACAACTGGTTGTCTTTCATTATACTGGCCATGGAGTGTACATTCGTACAAAAAATTAGGTTGTATGTGAAGTATCAATTAATTAATATAATCAATAATTTCTAATTGGCTTGCTGCGGTATCCACAAGTAAAGCTTTGTTGCAGCCAGTCAAAAAACGCTGCTACTGGTTGCTGCGTTAAGATTCCAGCGCTAAAACAGAATTTCGAGGGAGCACAGGGAAACATAGAAAATGGTACTTTGGACACTTGTGGGACTAATGGTGATGATGACCATGACGGTCGCTAATGACGATCGCCTCAGTGCTATCATCAAACCTGCCCGAACTAATTAAGTTCTCTTTTATTACAGCAATCTAGCATTCTGCCAATCTCTACTTCGTAATGTTACCCATGCCTATGACGGCCTCATCCCAATCGTTTCTTCCTTATCCCCACCGTTTAATACTCCCATCAGCTCTGAACGAAAGTGCTCCCGGAAGTGAATATTTTATGAGGTTCTGGCTGAGAGGGATATCTTCGTACTCAGTCAGAATGCGTTGAGTTGTCTCCAGATTTGTTCTGCAGCGGACACAAACCTCCCCCAGTTACGAGTATTTGCTCCTGTGTGTCCTTTCGCTCAGGCATCCAGCCCGTTCCTCCGAAAGCAAGACACTGCGTTCTGCGTTGTCTCACAAATTTTCGTACCTCTTCTTTATTGTACTTGTAACGTGTTGCATGGACATTTTTCTTTATTTGTTGCCGTGCTTTCTATCCAATTTACCGTTTTTCTTTTACTTTCTTTTTAGTGACTATGGGGTGTCTACTTGCACCACCATGTCAACAGCTTTCTCGTACAAATATTCTTACCTCTCCTTTGTTGTACCTGTCACGCCGTAGATGGACATTTTTCTTTATTTGTTACCTCGCTTACATCCAATTTGGCGTTTCTGTTTCCCTTGCTTTCTTTTCAGTGATTATGGGGTGCCTACTTGCACCGCCATAACACTAACTTGTCATCAGCTTTCTCGAAATAATTTTTGCACGTCGCTTTTCGACCTCTTTTTCTATAGCGGGCAAGTGACTGTGCCAATGCTGAGCCGTTCCGACATAGATTCCTTTCGATACTCAATTCCCTTGCTTTCCATAACTATTCAGGAGCCGTCACAAGAAAGACGGAGGAGGGGGCTGCCGAGAGAGCGAAGAGAGAGAGTGAGAGCTGTGGAGGAGATCATCTATTAAGTTCGCTCAGATCCCATATGGCAACGTCCCGTAATTGAAGGGCTTCATTGATTGTCATCGACACCAGCCGGCTGCAAGTCAAAGGGGACGTCAGAAGCGGGAGTATCTCTTCTCAGCGGAACCTTGAAAGAGAAAACGCTTTCAGCACCCCCACCCGAATGGCATCGTATCTCCCTTCACGCCTTTCGCTTGCCACGCACGAACGGCTTTTGTTTTTCTCTCATCTTCGTCTGTTCGGCGGCGGAGGTCGCAGCTGCGCGTCGGGATTCGAGAAACGTGGCGGTGAATTCTTACGCTGTCCTCCGCTTTGTATTGCTTTGTTTTCTTTTTCTATTTTAACCACAGCGCGGCGCTTTGAACGATTGCCCGATAAACAGCCGCGCATGTGTGTGCGTGTGTGTTTGTGTGGCACTCCAAATCCCACAGACTCGCACGCTTGCTCACTTGCCTGCCTGCCTGCTTCGCCGTGAATCTCAATACAAGAAGTCCTCTCAGACTCGGGATCGTGTGCGCTAGGCCCCGAGATAGCTATCTCTCTCTCAGTTCAGCCTCCTTTCGCTACACTGTTCTTTTTAGCTTGCTTGTTTTGTTTTCCGAAGCGACGGCGTCTGCGTCGACTCGAGGACAACGGCATCGGAGCGTCGACTGCCGCTACGCGGCGCGACACTCGAAGTCCCCGAGGAATTCGCTCACAGAACGTGCGGTTGCAATAATCGCTGGAAGGGCTTTATTCGCGCACATACACAGAATTATTGCAGTTTCGTAAGCCCTTTCGCGCTTTCTTCGTTTCCTTCAATGTGAAGATATACGACTCGACGCGTCGCTGATTACAGGTTACCCTGTCGTTCACGCAGAACGATTGCGTCAGCAAGTTTGCGCTGACCGACGCCTGTCACGGCCGAGAATTGTCGATTTAATGCTGCGCAAAACGTGTGAGAGTTAAATAATTTATCTCAACTGGTTAACTTGTGCGGGGGCGATTGCTTTCATTATGGACTTTCGGAATCGTCGCTATCATTGAAATTAGGCTATATTATATAACCTTTTGAGCACGGACTACAGCGTAAATAAAACAGTGAATTAAGGTAGTAAATTTAGTAAATTTATGGCGAGCTCGTTTGTTGAGCTTAATTTGAGGTTTGCTGAGCTTGGGCCTAATTCAGGCGCAAATTTACTTTACTTGCGCATTATAGAATTACAAGCGAATAGGACGACACCTTAATATTTGCTAAAAATACCGTGTATATATATATATATATATATATATATATATATATATATCTATATATATATATATATAACTGCATCGGACAGGCCACCTTATAATCTTTCGGAAGGTGCACTTGCCTTCGTCAGAGGCGACAACACAGGTGTGCTTAAAGTATAACAAATTAAATTGAGGCACATGTTTGGTTTATTTAAGTTTAATCTGAGAACACGCTAAAGCTCAGCCAAAGCACAAGCTAAAACAAGCAACCGTGCTATATATGCAGAGGCAGACGGCGGCTTAGCGCACATTAGCTGAGCTCGCTCTTTTTTGGACGATCCGATTTAAATAAGCCGGGCACAAACGAGCTGACGAGAAAAACGTATCGAGCTGTGCGTCAGATGATGAAAAACGTAGCGCCGCCAATAAAAAGTGCGAGCGCGGCTCATTTACGCCATGCGTGAATATCAAAAAGCGGATTCCCGAATGCGGAGACTCGGTGCTAATGACACTCAAGGCGCCCGAAGCGCCCTCTTCGCTACACCCCTCTTTTTACTGCAGCGAAACTGCAGGACTGCTCAGGTATTTAAAGAAGGACCTGCCGCGGTGGCACAGTGGCTATGGCTTTGCGCTGCGAAGGTCAAGGGTTCGATCCGGGCCGCGGCGGCCGCATTTCGATGGGTAGCAAAATGCAAAGACACTCGCACACTTCAGTTTTCACATGCACGTTAAAGAACGCCAAGTGGTCCAACTCAGTGCGGAGTGCACCAACTATACTGCTGGCCTCACAATATCACGGTGGTTCTCGCGCTTAGAACACTAAAATTTTGTTTGATTTAGTCTATTTAGGCAGTTAAATAAGTACTGACACACGTTTTCGAAGTAGTACAAAACTCTTGTGACACACTTCTCGCACGCAAAACTATTATTACACGTAGCGAGTCTGAAGGCTGCCAAAACACATAACATACTTGAATTTAGTATCAAATTTGGTTTCAAAATACCGGAGCTATACAGTCTTCGACATTACCGTGACGTCATGAAACAGAGCAAATTTGCTGACGTCACGCAGCAATAAGGCTAGAGATGACGACATTGCTAAAAAAATACAGAAAAAAATAGAGCTGCTGACTGCAGTGGCAAGTGGCAGCCGCTGCGATCACGTCGTCGGAGCGGGCCGGCGTGTCATGACGTCATGACGCAGCCACCCCCGTGTGCCGAACCAAAAACTGGTTCGAGAAGCAAGCGCTAAGCTAAATTGGGCATTTTTTTTTCTTTTTACATTTTCGGACCGTTTTCGTAAATTTATGTAACACAGAGACACATAAGAAACGACAAATGCGAGGCGCCGTATGAGTACTCTTTTAAATCAATGCCAGAATGCTGACGTGTATGTACAAACTCGTAAACACCGATGACTTTGTTCCCTTTGTTAATAGCAGTGGCCGAAATGCAATTAGAGGCAGGGGTTCCACGCTGTCTAAACTTACGACAGCTACTGCAAACCCCTTCTATAAGATTCGCTCAATTCTCCCCAACCAACTGAATTAAGGAATCAGCATAAACTCTAGGACAAAAGCGAGTCCCGAAACGCGCGAAGTGCAACCATTCACTGGCTATCACATTAGTGCTTAGCGGATACTGCTGCACTTTCTCTATATTTATAAAGTTCAGACAATGTCCGAAGTGCTTGCGAATACAGAGGTGCATAGCCTATCAATAAAGGCTAGCTGATTGTATATCTCAATAGCGTTCATTTCTATGAAAAAGATGGACGCTGCGTATAAGTACGAACAAATTTACACAGGACGAGGGTTGATATATGACCTTGTTTGGCAAGTCCCTTTCTGATTTGTTGAAACGCAGGCAGAATGAGATGGATATAGATGTCACATGAGACAACACAAAGTGCTGTGTGTTGCCCCATGTGCCAACAAATTAGAAGACGACATATGGCGACGATGGCCAAGAAGACATAGCAATTATAGGTAATGTTAAATGACGAAGGGATGTTTATAGTGTTTATCGTGAGTCGTCGCAAGAACGCTGACAGCACGCCTAACTGAACATTATCTCTCGGTGAAAGATACTTCAGCAAAGCAAAAAAAAAAAAAATTCACACCAACCTCCATTCTGTGGAATACGTTCTGCTGACATAGACCAAAGGCTTTTGTACGCCGCTCAAATTCAATTCTGCCGCTACGCCGCTTTTTCCGCCAACCACGCGATTCGCTTAGAAAATTTTTCTTTAGTTCTTCAAATACAGGAATGCTCGGGAGAAAAAAAATAAAAAGAAGGAAGAGCCTATAAAACACAGAAAAGAAGAACTGGACGCGCAAAACCTCACTCCATCTTTCCGTCATGTTTATAACCACTTCACTTTTTCCCCCGAGGCCAAGTTATGTCCTCTTCAGCACCAACGCAATTGGCTGAGTTTTGTTTATTTTTTCGTTTGGTCGGTTTCGAAAACAAACAGTACTGCAGTATAAGAACGAGTGAGAATCCTAACTGCGGCGAGAGCAAAAATCAGAGAAAGCGCTATTCTGTTGCGTACAAAAAAAAAGGGGGGGGGGGGGGGGTGCGGAAGAAAGTTGTTTTACTGACAAACATTTTTCGCTCATTTGCCCTCCTTCACCTCCCCTTCCCAAACGAAGTGACGAAAAGGCACAGTGCGCGCGCACACACATGGTCATGTTCTTACGTGTGTACGCATTCGCCCACAAAAACACATCCACGTGATCACATAAAAATTCAAGCACAACTAGCACGCTAGCTCGCACGAACGCACGCATTAACTCAGACACCATAACTCCCCTCTCCCCCCAAAAAAAGCACGCGTACACACTCAAAACATACACATTCGCAAGTACGCACAAACCCATAAACCAGCACATGCATTCACACACAAATACACAAAAACACAAATACTACATCTACGCACGCACAAACACACACACACATTCCCATCCAACCACGGACACACACACACATTCACACAAACGCGCGCAGTAATATACGCCTTCCGTGAGCTTTGCGATTTCATTTCCTGCCGCTTTCTTTTCGTGCTCCGGCGTGTGTTTACACAGCTTGTAGAACAAACCCTCTCCTAGCGCAGTAGCTCGGCGCGCATGACTTCGTCGCAGCACTTTTGTGTATCCCAGTCTGCAACAACACCGCGCGGTTTTCACAGAAGACTCTCCCTCACCTGTTTTGCGTGGGGGCGTATTTGGCGAAGGGGCGAGGACTGGAACGGATGCGGGGCTGTGTTTATAGCACGCGACGTTTAGTGTTCACTTTAGTTTTACTCCTGTTTTTCTGCGCTGCTGCAGACGGCCAAGACCGGACAACGCAAAAGCAAACAAAGCCACTCTCGGCGCGGTCCCTTTTGAACTGCTTGTCTTTCATGTCAGTGCCCACTGCGCTTATATTATACCTTCAAAAGGACGCCGCATTTTGGTCAAACCCGTTTACCACTTCGTTTTAGTTATTTTTCCCGTCGTTCCGTTCGTGTTCACTTGGTCCTATTTGGTCAGCGTCAGAGACCCGACCTACTCGGCTGTTGATTCCGACAGGCACGGCGACTCTGCAAAGTGCTGACGCAGAGTGTAGTATAAGTCGCTGTGTCTTCGGAACTTGGCTGGACGCAATTGCCTCGGTGCTTCTAAACTAATCGACACAGGCAGTGTGCCCCCCTCCCCCCATCCCCCTTCCCCAACCCCCTGAGGATATGTGTATACGCAACTTCGGTGTCGGTTTCCCTGACTTCGATCCGTTTGCCAGTGGCTTGGGACAGACCCGAAGGGAAAGCCGTGGAAGAGACAGGAGGACTCTCCACGCCGAAGAGCTCGTCTGCCCAGCCTGCGTTCAACGCCAGAGCGCGCATTACTGGGATGATATCTGGCTTGCGAGCAAGGACACACTGTCGGTGACAGACCTGTTGCTAATGCCGATTTCTTTCGCAGGATCCTACAATCCCACCGGCGGTGTAACTTCACCGCCGGTGAAGTTACAACTTCGTCGTCCGCTGCGGCCATGTAACGCTAAACAGACGGGATGAAAAGCGACAGTTGAATCCAACACGATCTTATAAAAGTCGCATCGTCTGTCCATTGTCTCCCCGTCTGTTTTACTCTGCATCTAGCAACAGATTCGTAGCAACGCAGATTCTTTCCCCTCAAAATGAATCAGACGAGAATATCTACTTGAAGCAGACTTCTGGGAACATTAACACGTTTTGGTTAAAGGAATAAAGTAGTGGTCTGTGACCGCAGGCGCGTTACGAGACTACTGCAACTGTAGGCGTGCCCTAACATGGAAGATGTGCAAGTGCAAATGCCGTCTGTTGGAACATGTGGCTTCGTACTTCGCTCAGCGCAATAGCAATATAAAAAAAAACGCAAAAGGATGTTTTCAGAGTTTCCAAAACAAAGGCACAGTCGACTAAATATATTGACCGGAAATATTAGAAGCCAAAATGGCTGTGTCATGTGCGAAAACAAACTAAATCAATAATCGAAAATGACGTGACATGCAGGTGAAGAAGAACCGAACCGCCAGGAAAGGAAAAGAGAGGGAAAAAAAGAAGGAAGGATCTAGAAGGAGTAACAATTATCGCTGAAACACATCACAAGGACAAAATATTTACGAAGCTATGACACAAGGACAAAATGTTTCCCCAAAGGCAGAAAGTCGAAATGTCGCTGCGACGAAAACATCTGCGACGGTGCCTCCAAACCTACTTACGCAACGTTTGCCGTTCCTTCGCCACAACAGAACTTGTATCTAGACCCACATCCAACGCTTTCTATTTTATTTCCGCCTCGTTCCAGCCCCCCGCTTCTTTCCACTCACGTTCCCTCAAAACACCCTTAGCAGTGGCCGAACATTCCGACTAATGCTTCGGGCCACTTGTCCCATCATACCTCTAGGTGTCTTTTTCTTTCTGTGTCTCTCTCTCTATCTTTCCTGCAGACAAGTTCCTCCTGCGATGCTTCCGTCGGCTTCCCCGCACTACAGCGAGAGAGTAGCTGAACACTTGCGCACAACATAGCCACGGGCGTTCTCCTATAAAAACATACACCTACGCCATGCAATTGGTTTCTTTCTATAGCAACCATTCGCGGACATGCGCACATACACACTCACACCCACGCAGTAACGCAGGACCGGCGTTCCACGCACTAACGTCGCGGTAAGAGGCAACTTGCCCGCCCCTGGAAGAATGCTTTCGCCGCCCGACTTTGGACCATTAGCCCGTCATGTAAGGGAAAACCTGTACACGCAGTGCCACCTACAAGGGAGCTTCCCTGCGCACGAGTGAGGGCAGCAGGCGCTTGTACCGACTTAGTATGGCCAAACTTAGTATGTTTTGTTGGAATCTCATTAAACACCAGATTGATGTTCCCCTTCGTGCCGATCGCGAATGTATGCACACAAGCGAAATTTGGCGCTTCTTTGGTGGCTAAACTTGGAATGGCCGCCAAAGAGGCGCCAAATTTCGCTTGTGAGCATACGTTCGCGATCGACATGAAAGGGGACGTCAATCTGGTGTTTAATGGGATTCCAACGAAACACACTGAAGCAGCTCAGCCCAGTCAAACCGGCTAATGCATTGAGAACTCTATTTTCACATCTCTCACGAAAAAGAAAGAAATACAGAAATTGTGGAAACCTGCTATTGAACGAAAGCTGAACATTCCTTTACTTTTTTTTTCATTTCGATCCATCCTTCGCTGACGCAAATGCGACGTCACAGTTTTCAATGTGTTTTCACGCATTTGAGACGTCCTACGGAATGGAACATTAAATTGCGAGGTTGGCCGTTCACTAAATAAAAAAATGAAATAATTTTTATTAAACCAAAAGGAAATGAAGAGCCGGACGCCCTAATCGCCGATCTATCACGCGTCGTTCACGCTTGACGAGTTTCTTGCCCGCCATGCAGACTCGGAGATCGGTGGCGTCTGTGCACGCGTCACGGAGGCTATGCAGCAAGCAGTACCATACAGTACGAGTGCGACGTTGTGCGCATCACGTCGACGTACTCTTCGTTGAGAAGATGAAGTGGTCACATCAGCGAGTGCCTCCTGCAGAGGCAATATACGAGTTGAGAGACGAATGAATGACCGAAGAGTGCTGACATTTTCTTTATTATTTTTCCGCCCGTGTGCAATTGCCAACTGTAATGAAAGCCTTTACACACACGCTTGTGATGCACTGAGGAACAATCGCACCGTGCGCCCCGGTGAGCGCACCGGGGCGTGGAAGATGTGGCGATGACGCTGGTGGCGTCGCTTCGGCGAAACAGGGCCTGTATTTAGTTCCTGCGATCTTGCGTGACGTGAAATGTCCCACCATCGATGAAACACCATGAGTAGGGGTATCGACGTCCATTATCTCACCGTCAGGTGAACGACGAAAAAACACAATCAGGGTCCAATCCATTGCGCAACAAGCGTGCGCGTTATCTTCAGTTGTTTAGATAGATGAATAGAAGAGATTGCCGGAAATTGCCGGCATAGATAGGATGCGGGTTCAGCTGAACCACGGACACGGGTAATCGGAGATCGAACGTGAGGTCTTCGCCCCTGAAGTAGACCTAATTGCGCTGATAATGTTGGCGTCGAATTGATAATGGGTGATAACCTACGATGAAAAAAAAAATGAAAACTGGAACAGCAATATTGCAGTTCGTATCTTCCGGCAAATTCGGCAGGCTGGCTAAGAAGCGGATCCGTTGGCGACGATAGCATCACTTTTTTTTTCTGACGCCTCGCTCTAGGCTAACGGGAATGAACGGCTTTCCCGCACGGCATAAGAAACGTGTCGTTTCTAGAATTCGATACGGTAGGGTGCACAGCCGTGTTAATTGCACTGAGTCGTTTATTTACACTAGGACCTACATCGTTCCACTGCAGGACGTATACTGTAAACGCCCACTTAGAAAACAAAGAAGAACGCCTGCAAATCGCCTTAATAACCCAGTTGAAGGAACAAAAGAAAAAGAAAGCAGACATCCCTAAACTACGGGTCACCACACAACGTCGTTAATCCAGTCCACTGCGTCAACATATTTATTTGTTATACGGGGTGTTTCTGGCTTAGCGTGAAGTTCAATGGTGTTTTAATTTGCTCTTTATATGACGTGTCTGTGTGTGCGAACGTGTGTGTCTGTCAGCGCGTTTATAATTTTGTGTTAGTGTTTATGAGCGTTTGTGTTCCTCTGCGTGTGGGTTATTGTGTCTGAGTAGGTGCGCAAGTGCTGCATTCAGCAAACCGTGACCACTAATAGTACCTACAGCCGGTGCTGGCACATGGAGCCAGTAGCTCTTCCAAGTCCAGTGTCAGGCTTAGTAGCATTACGCGCCAAATAAAGAAGAGTTAGACGTTCAGTGGCCCTTCGGCCAATCCATCAATCGAACTTGTCATTTGAGCTCTAAGATTAAACACGAAGCTAAGGGCTTCTCATCTTGACGGAGCTTCAAGCCTCAAGTCGAAACAAAGTCAATGAAATCGTAAAACATGTCATACAAAATGTTCCTTGCGAACAAAGCTATACAGACCACCACGTGACGCATCGTGACGTTTTCTATACGCATGTGCTTATCTCGCACCATAGCGCAGAGCTTCCCACTAATTGCTCCAGTAAACGAAGCACAGCAACCCTTCTACGCGAAGTCCCGTCTTTGCATACCTATTATGCTAATGAGGGACAATTTAAATTTGCCGCCTTTGTGGGTTCCCGCGCAGCGTAAAACATAGGGTCAGCTGCGAAACGGTCGGGACGTGATGTGTTCATGCAAATCAGCCAGTCACCTCGCACAACGCATTTTCTTAAGTGCCTCCACAGTGGTAGATTTATATTTCAAGACCCCCGCTAGACGAAGCCAAGGTTCCAGCTGGGAAAAAAGAACTTTCCGCGACACAAGAGGGCATCACGTAATGTCCTTTTCCGTTACGTATGTCGACCGCTTAGCCTCAGATGTACACACTGCCTTCGTTCTGACGCACTTATAACCCTCGATGGCGTTCGATGGCGGTGTTCTCTCCTTGCTACATCTGCTCTTTCTTAAGGTCGTCCTCGTTCTGTCCATTCCCATATATACATACAGTTTCCACTCAACGAAATCGCTTCATTCGAAGCTTTTCGCGATCCCAGTCACAGCAGCGCGCGCATTTCGGAGTGGATTATTGGAAATGCAATGGCGGCCGGACTTAGTACGAAGCGCGGAGCGGCAAATCGCCTCGCGTGACCGGTTGGTGCGTAGCAAATATGCGGTGGCTACCCGCCGCGGTTAGCGCAGTGGCTATAGCTATGCGTTGCCGAGAACGAGGTCTTGGATTCGATTCCGACCACGGTGGCCGCATTCAGACGAGGACGGAATGCAAAAAAAAAAGAAACGCCCGTGTAGCATGCGCTGGTTGCACGTTAAAGACCCCCCCCCCCAAGTGATCGAAGGTAACCGGAGTCTCTAACTATACAGGGTACCTCGCAACCAGATTGTGTTTTGGAACGTAAAACCTGAGAATTTAGTTTAAGTAAATTCAATGCGCGGTGGCCTCTTGACCTTGTCTTCGATCAACATGGAGAGACAAAGAGCGTTGTGAAGGTCACTATATTGCACGTTGGGTACACTCCTTGAGGCTAGCCGTATCACGTGATGAATGATGGCAAAAAAAATTTAATTATGGGGTTTAACGTGCCAAAACCACTTCCTGATTATGAGGCACGCCGTAGTGGAGGACTCCGGAAATTTCGACCCCCTGAGGTTCTTTAACGTGCTTCTAAATCTCAGTACACGGGTGTTCTCGCATTTCACCCCCATCGAAATGCGGCCTCCGCGGCCGGGATTCCACCCTGCGATATTGTGCTCAGCAGCCCAACACCATAGCCACTGAGCAACCACGGCGGGTCTGAACGAATGACGGCAGCCGACGAGGCCTCTACACACAGGCGCCAGCGGTCGTCTAGTACTGTATCGCAAGCGTCTATGGTTGCTTTGTTTCAACATGTTTTACGAGATCCAACACAGTTGGTCTGCTTGTTCCACATTTTTTATGACTCTTTCAAGGCATCTCCGCTTTCTAGGAAATTGCGCTTATAACGATGACTATTCCTGTCCCGATGAATTTGTTACATAACGAGTGTTTACTGTTTTCATCTGCTCCGTGTGTCGCAATCTTCCTAACGTATGTCACCGTCATTCATTAAAACTTCTTTCTGGGCGAGTTGGTGCATACTTGACATAAAAATTGTAACAGCGCAAACACATGCAACCACAAAGTATCAAAGACGAGGCAATGTGTCTCGTCTTTGTTACTTTGTGGTTGCATGTGTTTGCGCTGTTGCAATTTTTATGTCAAGTATGTCACCGCCTCCGAGATTAGGTGTCGCGTAATGTCAGAGGGCAGAGTGATCTGTCCAAATTCATGTGTTATTCGATATAGGATGGTGTGTTAAGGCTCACAATGGAGCTTCTGTGCACAATATAGCATCTCTCGTTCACAACAAAATATTCTTGCACTTGTTATAGATAGCCAAGATCCTCAATTTACGCTTGCTAAACTCGGCGGAATAATGTCGAAATTCTAAAGGTGCTTTAGGTCCGGGGACACATTACGAAGAGTGCTCTAATAAAAGTCAAAGAGATGCCACGAGACTACTCAGAAATGAAAACATCTACTTCAAGAAAAAAAGAAGCACAATAAGATCGTTTCTCTAGACGAGTCCATTTAAGATTAAAGCTCTACGCTGGAAAAGCGTCATTCATAAATTAGGCGCTCCCTTTTCTTTAGGCTCCGTCTCGACAATTACGTACAGAGCAGCGAAGGCTGCGGCTCACGTCAACCAATCAGTATCGATAACTACGTTCTCCAACGAAGGCTGGAGCAGGGCTCGCCATTTGTCTGCTAGCAATTCTTTCGTGAACGCTAATATTCAGCCAACAACAATAATTACGTGCAGTACAATGGGGGCTGTGGCTCGTGTCAACCAGTCGGTTACAAGAGTCGGCTGCGTTATGCGGAAAAGGGTGGAGCCCGGCTCGCTAATTGTCTGTCGCTAATCCTTGCGTGATAGCTTATATTCAGTCGGCGGCAATAATTGCGGCAATGGAATGGTGGCTGCGGCTCGAGTCAACCACTGGGTTACAAGATCCGGCTGCGTGCTACAGACGAGGATGGAGCAGGACTTGCTCATTGTCTGCTACTAATCTTTCCGCGGAAGCTTGCAATCAGTCGGCGTCACTCGCACAGTGATCAGAGGCGGACCACGGAAGAGCTTCTTCCGGATCTCTTTGCCGGTCGGCTGACATAACCCTTAGCTTTCGTTGCACTGACTGGAATTGGTGAGATGGAGTACATCTCAGATACACCGAGAATACACGGTTCCAAGTCCCACCAATACACTCCTAAACCTTGTTCCACGCGTGTTCCACAAGATAAGTGGAACTTACGTGGAACGAACGTCACTGAACGTCGGCTCTTCAGTCGGCCGACCTTTCTGCCACTGTTACTGCATGTAACTCTTAATATGTAACACATCAGTGTAACTATGTAAGCTGTACACGCTTAGCCTTGTTCCAATTAAGTTCAACAATCTAAGCGGTAGATATTTCCAGAAAAGCTCCACTTAGTGGAACTTGCGTGAAACGAGATTAAGAGCGCACTTCCGAGTCGCCTTGTACATTATATATTCTGCACATTGCCTTCAATACTTCTCAATAGTAAATATGAAGAGATTACGCAACATATTCGCCCAGGATGTCATGTCGGATGCATGCGGATCTGTACGAACGCAGATTAACCAAAATATTGCCGCCGGCGTCTCCAGAAAACTGACGCTAATTTGATATAGGCAGTTGCGTCGTCACAGACGATGAAAAGCAACCATGAAGTGTGTTTGCAGTACCAAAACATGACGCAACAATTCAGGATGCAGCGTCGACGCGGCAACCTGCGTATGACACTACATGTTGCATCTTGATCTCTGTACATGAGCGAAGAAAAGCAGTTTTTACCGCATCAAAGACGTGCAGACGGTTATATTGTGCATGCTGCTTTTGTGTATAAAACAGTGACATGTAAACGAAATCGGTTTTTCTTGCATTCGTAACGTTCTAGTCGGTAATAAAAACCGGTAATAAGAACTGAGGAGGGGCAGAGGCCACTCTCAGGCGATTGAAGCCTTTAGCCTTTGTCTCCTCAGGCAGGACCTGAAATAAAATGAAACTGAATTGAAAAGTAATTATATCCTTGAGCTACCCGCATATCCGAGGAGGATACGCCGAGGGCTCCAGTAACTCGTCGATAACTAAGATGGAGATAAGGTCAATATAAAAACAAAATGAAAGGAATACGTCGAACCTTCCCACGCAGCCTGCTTGAGATCTCTTTCACGGATTGAACATAGATACTGCGCAACGCCAAAACAAAAAACGGTCTCTGAAAAAAAAATTCAGCCGTAAGTCAACACCGCTATACGCACCACGGCTCGCGTCGGATCACACGTGGTGCTAGGAAATCCAATTCCACGAATCGAATAGCAGTCGGCACGTTGTCTTGTAGCGAAATGCAATGGACTCCACCTCATATCCCACCCCTCCATCCCGCTTCCCTCCCCCCAGCCCCATCCCCTTCAAACCAACGCCAGAAAATGACACACACACATCACCGAAGACCGAAAACACCTCGTTTCTTCTCTTCGATCCCGTCTTTGTTCTTTTCAACAGCGACATTTGAAGAAAGGAAACGTAAAAAAATCAATATTTTATTTCGAACGAATGAAGACCGTGCGGTGATAACGGAGTCAAGAATCAAACTTGCAGAAGCCACAAGCCTGCTCGATACAACGATCGCTGTTTCTCTTCCTGTGATGCATTGGCTCGTTGAAAAACAACCGCTTACAGCAGATTCGAGAGAGTTGAGTCCAGTTGCCGTAAGATACTGCCCGCAGTCCTTTGACAGCATTTAAAAAAAGTTTTTGGAGTGTTCTGATAACATGCTAACGAATGTTCATACAATTTTAAGACATCATACCAATTTTAGACTTGGTTTCACTGCAAATATGTTGATTTTAGTGCCCCATTGAGTCATCATGGCGAAGTGCTCAGGCGGTTGTAGGCAAATAAAGCTTCGCTTTGGAACTACAACACTGTGACCTAAAAGAACTGAATGGTGAGTTAGCAAGGATGCTTTAGACAAAAAAAAATGTCGCTGTTACTGGCGCCAACATTAAACATATATCTCGTTCGAACCTGGCACCGCAATTTCTCACGCTACAGGAAAGCAGGACATAAGCCATAGTTCAGTCTATAGGGAACAGCGGATTGGCGAAATAAAATGGGTGGCACCGAAGCTTAGGCATATGCGTTATAGGTAAAGGCCGGGGAATCGGAGAGATGCAGCCTCACGAAAGTCTGCACTGAAGGAACAGGTTTAATTTTCTCGGACCGAAGCGTTTGATCAATGAATCTTCCTACTGGACGGGTACTTCGCAGTCGATCTGATTGACTCACGCGATGTGACGTGGAAAAGACTATTTCACGGAACATGGAAAAAATACAGAAAGAAACAAGCGGTTCAGATTCCAACTTTGAAGGTAGATTTAGGCAGAAGGAATGAATGAATGAAAAACTTTATTTTCACAAAGGAGGTATACCGGCGAAGGTGGAGCCCTCAGTCCAGGGCCCATGTGGCCTTTGCCATCTTGCTAGCTCTGTCGAAATATCTTTCGCCGAGGCTACAGGATCATCTGCCTATGCATTCTCCCTATGGCCTCTCTTCTTAACCGAGTGATTGAGCTCCGTCCACAAAAGCAAAAAGAAAGGAGGGGGGGGAAGAAGGGGAGGGGAGGTAGTGTGTTAGCTAGCGAAGGAGTAGCAATATCATTACGGAACTCCAAACTCCAGTAGAGACACACCCAGTACACATTTTGACAACCCATGGTAAGCTGGACACTCACGAAGCCGCAAGCAAGAATAGTTGGAAGAGAGGAATTGGGGCGAAAAGAAAAGGTAAAATGACATTCTGTTGAAAACTAAAGTTCGCGCACAATCGCAAATTTCCCTATTTCGCTGTGCAGGACAGTTACGTTCGACAGTGAATGATGGTGGACGGCTGCGTTCGTGGTTCGCTAGAACGTGGCTGGATTGAAGAAGAAAGAAATGGAAGCTAGAATGGAAGCTAAAATGCAAGGGGAAGGAGAGGCGGGAAGCGTACCTGCAAAGCGAGAGATTGTTCTGAAAGGAAATTCCATCGTCCAGAAAAAGACAGATGCGTTTGCCCTTTCGTGGGCGTAGTGTTCGGGACCGCGAATGTCTTCTCGCGATGCTCGTTTGAGGACTACGTCCGGCCGTCCGGTAACTGCGGCACAGGCCCCTGGCCAAGCGCTGGCGTGCCTGCTGTCCCACTTTCAAACACAATCTTTAATAACGCTTCAGTACCAAAGCATAGGGGGCAAGGAAAAATAAATAACCGCGCCATAACTCAGTAACTTCGAGATGCCGGGCAGCTGCAACGCGGCTTCTGTATGGGTTCTTGACAAGCGTTGAGAAACTCCAATATCGATGAACGTGAGAGTGAACCTTCGTCAGAGGGGACTTCGTCAGGTTCACTCTGACGAAGGAGCCGGGCAACAGCTGAAATTCTAATAAAGAGACATTTCCTTTCAAATGTGTGCCAACTGCACGTTGTTCCAGTAAGACAATACCCGGACCGATAGGACCTTTCCTTCAAACACGCGTATATATATATATATATATATACACTAGTCAAAGGTTGCCGACCCTATCAACAGCGGGAAAGAACAAGTGCAAGAGGAAAATTATACCAAATGATACATTTAAGGCACCGAACTTGGAAATAATGGCAACAAGCATTTTGCTGGTTTCTGCACAACAGCAAATTGTTGAATGAATGAAACAATGTGACAAGAACTGAAATAGACACAGCAACAACGAAGTTCACTAGCACATGCGACGTGGACATATACACATAAAAAACCGATAAAAAAAGAAAAACAACGAAAGAAAAGAAACATACCAAGTCCCGGCAAGGACGTTACCTTCGCAGAAACTTACACGTCTTTGCAGCAACTGGTTGCCGCCATTCCTGTACTTTTAGACTAGTAAATCCATACAGTCAATCTATATACGTACAGGCGCTCACTGCTGCCTGTCCTTCAGACCACAGTGCGACAGTTACTTGGGTTATCTATGAATATCAATCGCACCTACACGCGCACAACAAACAAGCTGAGGTCCTTCTGCGGCGCTGGGTTAATTTCACGTCCAACCCAGGGCAATTACGGCGTCCTGCTCCCCATAATTCGCGCGGCTACGCGCGCACACATCTTAAGTGACCCTGGACGCGCATGCGCAGCTTCGCGCAACCGCTCGGTCTATAACGACCGCGCCGTCATGCGTGCCTCGAAGGTTGGTGAACGCGTTGATCCACTTTGCTTTCTCGAGACACAGCGCCGTAAGGAGGTTAAGCAAACAAACGCAAAAAAAAAACAAGGACAGCTCGGCGGAGAATGCCGCGCCTGTCACGTGAACAGCGCGCATTAGATAAACCCTCTGCTGCATGCGATTATGGGCGTTCACCCTGCAGGGAACGTGCGCAGGTTTGTTGAGCCGCTTGGTTTCAAAGAGGTTATGACAAACGAATTTCTCGCGGGTGTAGAGCTCTCTAGAAAAACTATCAGGAGGAAATCTACCCTTGTAACGCCTATTGCTTAGGAAAATGCTATCTAGACACTGATATAAAAAGCTCGTATATGGGCATAATAAAGATTAGCCTATATGACCCCTATTTGCTATAGATGCCCGTATGTGTCCAATCATTTTTATGTCCATATATTCGAGATATGATCTTACATGGCATATAAGCGGCCATATATGACTTATATTGGTCATATATGCTCATGTCTGCCAAATTTTAATGTGCCAATATATAAGCCTCTTATATATAATCATACCTGTGAAATATTATATGGCTATATCATCTGGCCGCCATTAAATTCATATATGTTTCGCTTGCGTGTGACGGTTCAGCCAGCGTATACGAATGGTGATTAGCACATGCATTTGCGTAAACGTAGTCCTTCTGGCTTAAACCGCCTTTGCCAATCGGTCGTGTTAGATAAAATACTTCTTTGCAAATGCCAGCAACTCGCAGTGATTATACGCGCGTGCGAATTCAGAAACGGCTTTTTTACTGCGTTTCGAAAAAATATGAATTATTGGAAGTTTAGTCGTATACAAGCAGGTAACGAGCAAAAAAAAATCAAACTAAGAAAACGACTGAAGCCACCAGCACGAGTAATAGGTAAATGCTTGCACTACGACTCGTATTACCATACTAAACGATCGTAGTACCAAAGTTACCCCTAGTAAGTTTATCGGTAGGGGGGGGGGGGGGGGGTAGACGGTGTAACATTCGCGGTGCTGGTCGCATTCTACGTTGTAATCTGCAGATAACATTGCCCCGCTTGCCGCGATATCTTCCTTTCTTTTGCCACTCTCTGATTGGCTGCGTGGCGCTCAAAAAGCTCGTCGCCGAACGAATGAATGTCTTTGTCTTCCTGGCGCTGCGTGGGTCGTCTGTACCTTGGGCCGCTCGTCCTGCCGCCCTCGGAGTCTAGCCGTCAAATACGTAACAGCGGTGAGGGATTGAATAAGAGTCATCTTACTATAGGAATTTCAGCCCTTGATTATCTCGTCTTATTTGAAATTTAGTCAGTTAAAATACATACGCAATAGACGAATACTAAGTGGACCGGTATTAGCGACCTAATGCGCGCCTGTAACGATCACTTTTACCTTAGGACAAGGTCCGGCGGTAGGCAGGAAAGTATTGCGGTCAGTATTGTACTGCAAGTTGATTTCCAAACAAAATACTCGGGGAGATTGAAAAAAAAGTTCGTCGTCGTTAGTGTATCCGCCATGGGGTTTAATAATACAAAGCATATCTCTCTCCCCGTACGACCCTTCCTTCAAGCCTCGGGTGAGTGGAGAAGTAGCGTGGAAACGCAACTTTTTTCTTTCTCGCAATTTCCGTGCTTCGAAACTTTGGCCGCTACGGGTATAGAGTAACTTAACGAATAAAAATAAGCATTTACGCAGCACAATTAGACACATAGTTCAAAAGCGAAAAATTTAATTTACAATATGGGGTTTTACGTGCCAAAACCACTTTCTGATTATGAGGCACGCCGTAGTGGAGGGCTCCGGAAATTTTGACCACCTGGGTTTCTTTAACGTGCACCTAAATCTAAGTACACGGGTGTTTTCGCATTTCGCCCCCATAGAGATGCAGCCGCCGTGGCCGGGATTCGATCCGGCGACCTCGTGCTCAGTAGCCCAACACCATAGCCACTGAGCAACCACGGCGGGTAGTTCAAAAGCAAACAGCACGTTACGACACATGCAAGAAATTCTTCGAACGAAACAATTAGCGCGATCGCCCCAATCACAGCTGACCGACTCACAGTTCGACGCGAATTCTCGCCGGCAGAATCCCTTCGCCCTCGGTTCCTGCAGATTCCGTCCATTGCGACAGCAACGTATACCTTCGATAGGAATTAGAGACTTTTAGCGCGTCTGCTATTCCGGCAAACGGGGGCGGTTTGGGCGGATAGCCGGATGGTCGGGACCATAAATGTGAGCGGCCGGAGCGGTGCAGCCGCCTGGGGTTGTGGAGCTCAAGCAGGCAAACACAGGGCTAATACTGCAGTAACTACTTTATTCTGCTTAGCTGCTGGTGCAAATTTTCGGCAGCGGCGTAATTCACAATTGCACCGCTCTCGAAAATTTACACCCCAGCTAACTGGCTCTGTGTTTAGGTGGTTGAGCTTTGCACCACCAGCTGGGGCTCCCAATCTGGTCGCTCATGTTTACGCCCCCGCTCATCCGGCAAACCGCCCTCGCTTGCTGGAATACTGGGCGGACTAAAATTCTATATTAGCGAGTTTTATTTTAGGGGACGCAAGCGGCTTGCGTACGCAAGAACTAGGGGCGACGGTACTGCGCATGCGCAGACCGCTACGTCTACTTGCGTCCCTGGGTTGTTTGGCCGGCCGAAAACATCGCTGCCCCTAAGTGGTCTCGCGGTGTAGGAGAACTTGCGAGTAGCTAGCGGGTCGATAATCTAATAAATATTTCGCCAAGTGTCGACAGGCGTCGTTTTTATATATATTAGAGAGGTTTAACGTGTCCGCTTATCGGATAAACGCAGTTGGAGGGTTGGGGCGGAGCCATGAACGGGAGCGGCCTGCATGGTGCAGCCGCCTGGTGGCGCAAAGCTCAAACGAACAAAAGCAGCTAATATTGCGGTAACCAAGTCTATTCTACTTCGCTGCTGGTGTAAATTTTCGGCACTGGCGTAATTGTGATGCTGCCAAAAATTTAAACCCGTAGCAAAGTAAAATACACTTGGTTACTGCAATATTAGCTGTTTTTGTCTGTTTGTACTTTGCGCCACCAGGTGGCTGCACCATGCAGACCGCTCCCGTTCATGGCTCCGCCCCAAAGCCACAGCCTGCGTTTACCCAAATGCCGGACACTCTAAACCTCTCTATTACCTGCTTTTAATAAGAATAGTTTTATGTGCTTTACTTCATATGCTTGATTTAATGTTTTAAAAAATGATAACGCAGCAAAGATCAGACGTTGATGGCGCTGCGAGCGCATGCGACCTCACTGCGGCTTGCGTTTGGGGCCGCTAACCGCTAACCTATAGACCGTTTCATCGGGCGAGGAGGAAAGGGCGCGCGGAGAGCCTTTCCTCCTCTCTGGCTTGGGCGATCCGGCGCGGCGCTGCTTGAAAGTATTGCTGTCGCGTGCTGCGGAACGATTTCCAGATGTTTTAGATCTTACTTTGTGAAATTTACGCCATGTTCGTTGATACAAGGTCGTCAGGGAAGCCTTTCGGTGCATCGGTAACTACTGTAGGCAGAAATATGTCTTGGGGGCGCAAAAATGTGACACGCATAATCAGCCGCGGTGTACGAGCATTATCAGTCGCGGTGCGTGTATGTGTTGTTTACTATTTTGCTTATATCGATTTTAATTCAACAAAGAAAACCGGCGTCTCTGTGTTACCAACATTAAATGGTAAATCAGCTCACTGTCTGATGGATTGGCGTAGGCAGTAAAACATAAAACATAAGAGCGCATGCTCGTGCACGGCCAACCTAAGGCAACCACGAAACATCTGAGCGGCAGGCGCTATCAAATATTTTTGATACACTGGCATCGTTCTCACGCATTTCAAGTCTAGTATGCTTGAAATTACCATATGTCTACGCTAGCCTTGCTGCATGAGGCCCATGGCGCTGCTCAACACAGCGACCACTGCGGTTGGTGAGCCAGCACGATACACATATAAGCTGTGTGCTTCGGCATTGCCTTTTTGGCCTGTATACAGCCATAATATATGAGAGAGTTCGCATAAAAAGAATGCCATGGCTATTTTTGAGCGCAAAATTTCCGTAATACGTGTGAGTGCGTAGTAGAGAACTGAACGAACACAACCGAAAAAAAAAATTCGGTTATCATCCTCTTTCTCTAAAAAGCAAGAGAAAACGGGCTAACGCCGCACAACGTTTGTAAATATATAACCGCTGATGCCGCATGCTTGGACCATGCGCTATACAGAACAAAGATATCTGTAATCCAGCACCTACTACTGCTTAGGACGCTCGCGCAGTTCGTAAACGGTCGCTTTGCTGGACAAGCTTAATTCAGACTGTAAGGTATGCTGCTATTACTAGCCAAAACTATTTTATTAATGGGTGGAAACCTCATCCATCCAACCAAGTAGTCACGCAATGTAACCTGCAGTGAACAGTTTGAACGCTTGTCAAACAGCACAGCTCCTATCGTAGCAGAACAGTACCCATGCTGTTACGATCGTCGCGTATGTTTTATGGCTCCTAAACCGCAGCTTAGAAATAGAGGATAATACTGCAATAAGGTCACATTAGTGATTGGAACATTTAGAAATACACAATTGATCTCCGAGGCTGATTGTAGGCTCAAATATGCGAGCACACCATCGCGCTGCGTGTTCCGTACACCTCAACGCCAGCAGAAATTCCGGCCATGACGCCTTTAACCACTTTAGCACGCCTCACAGAACCGTTTACCACGTAGAAGACGCACGTCATACTAAACAGACCGCACGAGCGCGAAAACAAACGCCAGAACCTGCCGCCGAGCGTATACCTGCCATGCAAAAGACCGCTTTCACCCAAGCCAGTATGGCGCTGCTCATAGGCGGCGCCACTGCGTTCACAATATGGCGGCGCCTACGAAAAAACGGTCTATAGGCCTCGAGCGCTGCTGTTTCAAATCAGACCTGCAGCGCCACTGCGGCGGCGGCTGGCGAAATGTCCCTGTTCCCTCCGCACAGCCTCGCCTAGCCGCAGCAGGTGGAGGATAGCCCCTAGCAGCGCAAGAGTGTGTACGCGGCGAAAACAGTCAACCTCTATCTACTGTTGCGTGTGCGGATGTCATAACAGCTACAAGAACACGGCCGGGAAACTGCTGAAGGTGCAGTTTTATCATTTTCCGTGGAAATCGTACGAGGCTGATCGGCGACAACGTTGGATCGAAGCGCGTCCTGTCTTCGCGCGGTTTCCATCGCCTTCTCTCAAGGTAATATTGACACATTGTTGGTTCCCTTGTTTTCTTTTATTATTTTTAGCCCGAATGGAGATTTCTGGCAACCAGTGCAACGCAAGACAGTCATCTGCAGTGCTCACTTTGTCGGTAACAAATCGAGCACGATTTCCGGCCATCCCGCCTATGTGCCAACTGTGTTTCCGCCATGTTACAGAAGAAGTGATGCAGTACTACAAATTATTGGGAGTGACACTTGCGCTGATGTACCACCCTCTGGCCACACACCAGTTGTAAGTGTTTGCTGGAAGCACTGTGTTGTGTCTGAATTCAAGCAGTGTTCCGAGGCATTTCATTCCATGCAGCAAAGATCATAAGTGGGCCTAATGGCAGGGAACATGTATTCGATCGCGACTCCATTTAACTAATATCTCATTACTCAATTGTTCCTATCAACCAAGACATCATTCTTTTGCTTGAGATTAACGCAACATTTCAATGCGTTCAAGTTCTTTCCAAGCACTTAAAACAAAACTTGACGAGATGCTTTTCTACAACTTTTCAGATGACCCAGACAGATGCAGATTTTAACGGAGGTGTTTGCACTGTGTTCCTCTCTGTGACAGCAGAAGGCGCCGCATCTACACAAGTTTGCCACACCAACATTGTTGAGAAAGGTGTACAAGCAAGTGCCTCTGTGAGATCGACAGCTATATGACCGAACGAGCGCAGCTGTGCATTTATTAGCTACGCATTTCTTGGCTCTTCATTTGTGCGGCGCATTTTCCTATGATTTCTGACGGACCGACGGCACTGTGTAGTTCTTCTCTCACGCAGTGAACGTGATTAGCGGCGTACAAGTCGCCACCACGAAGCAAACTACTTCGTTTGAAGTATTCCTGAACGTTTGCTATTCGTCCGTAGCCGCAAAACAGCAAGCGGGGCTCGTTTTGCGTTGCCATTTTCACGCGCCGACGTTCACCGCACACAACATGACACAACTTCGAGCTGCGCGCCGGGAAGAGAACAGGGACAAAATGCGCGATATGGCCGCATTGGCGCTGCGCACTTGGAGAGCGGTGGCGCCACCAACTGAGTGCACGAGGAGTATAACGTGTTTCTGCTTGCGTACGCAAACGCACCCAAGCTCTAGGGGCCCCAACGCCTTGCCTCCCCTAAACTAAAACTCTCTATTATCGGAGGAACTCCGCTGTACAACGGACGTTCGGTATGTATGACCACAAAGCCTCTCAGCGACCCGTGACGTGGCGTCGCGTAGTAAACTCCGTTAGGAAGGAGGGCGCCAACTCAAGTCAACCAGCTGTAGAATGCCAAGTGGAAAAAGCAACGAAAAGGGGTCAAAAAATAAAAATGAGACAGAAGAACAGAAACTGGATATTTCATGGAGTTCCTTTCCGAAACCGCAGCCGTAAGCATGACGTTAAACGACCCGAATGGTGCTGCGTCTGAAGTGAGAGTAACGGCAGTTTTCGTAACAAGAAAACGCACTCCCTCCGTCGTCGTGTTTCTGGTCTGACGAGAGGCTCACGAGGCGCGTTGATGGCTGAACAGTTCTAAAGTTAATGAAGACAACTCGCCCACCGTAAAGAAAGAAATAACAATAAATAAATAATAAAGTGCGTGTACAGGCTCGTGCAGAAAGAAATCTTAGCCCGAAAAAGAAAAAAGAAATGTAACTCAACCTTAAACTAATTATATTACTCCCGACGGCGCTCTCGAAAGGGTGCAAAAGAAAAATAGCGCTTCGGTGCGAGACTCCACTCGGGGCTTGAAATGTTATTGAATTTTAACTGCTCTTTCACTAAAGAAATAACGAAACACAAGCAAACTCCAAACGACCGACAGATCTTCCGTGGGTTCTCTTGAACCATGGCTCATATACGCGACGGCAGATACAGAACAGCCGTGTACTTCGGTTATGGTTTTTTTTATACACACGCGTGCGCACGTGCGTCTCGAAAGCGCATTCAATGGTTTAATAACTCAGCCAGGTAGCAATAAGAAATAAGACACGAGAAAAAAAAAAGAGGAATGATACGCTCGGCGGAAATTCCGAGAAAACGTTATAGCCGGGAAGCACTTACCAATGTCATAGCTATTATAGTAAACCCATGCTTGTTAAAGGCGATAATCAATTTAGGTTCACAAACTATCACAGCTTACGGCGTATGAACTCCTTCTGCCCCTCTTCCTGGTTCCGGAGACTCCGTTGCTACCGCAAGTTGGCGACAGGCACGGTTAAAACAACGCAAACGATTCACTTACATACTAGCCATGAAGTTACGATAATGTTACCTTCCTACGCTCTAAAAACGAGAAAAACAAGCTGCCATTACACGACAGATGGGGTTGCAGGGATGAAAATATATTGCACGCTGTTCACTTCGTTAGAAATTGTGCGATGCGGGACAACTTGTGCCGTGATGGCAGATGAATTGGTGATTAGCCGCGACATCCTAACAAAAGTCGTTGCCGTCTAGCTTGTCCGAGGAACGGCTCACAACCTCACAAATGCACGGGTCGAGCTGTCTTATCGAGCTGAAAACCGGTCATCAACGCGTTCTTTATCGCTGAAGGAAAAATAAGCTTCACTCGGACGAAACCTGCAGCAGATCAGACCGAGCGAGCGTCGTTCATAGTTTGGTCGACCCACCTGCAACAAGCACCTGAATGCGGCCGGGTCACTTCAGCGCGGCTCGGCTCGACTTCCGACTCGACCCGCGCACGTGTGAGTTCATGTAAAACGAAGCTCATGGCTCTCCGCGACTTCAGCCTACGCGATAATACTCGTCGGAGGTGAGTTCCTGTACATGCAGAGAGGACGATGACATCTCGACCGACCGTCACCATTTTTTTCCTCCCAAACGGAAACCCCCGATCCTCCGAGCAGACGCGTTGAGCCGTGACCGCGCGGCTCACGGAGGACACGCTAAGCGACGCCCTCTTCGCGGAAGCTCAGATCTGCAAACACAGTGCACGGCAGCTTTCCCGTGCTGGACGTTTAAGCCAATGACGAGCGTGTCGGATTGGGCCGAGTACACTTGGGGGACCACGCTAACCGGGCTAACCTCTGCCGTGTCCCAAACCTACTGTTTCGTTCTCAGAATACGTACAGCCTCTCTTGAATTGCGAGCCATGAAGGGGTGGCTGGACTCAGGCTTTTTTACTGTTATTTGTTGCTTCCTTTCACAAGGAATGCTTTCTTTGAGGGCGTCTTTCTAAGCGAACCTTCCTGAAGAGTTTGCGAACTATGGCTGGTGTTGATGCTGTATGCGGTAGCCTCATCTATTCAACACTTTCACATGTGCCGGCTGCCTCCGCTGTTCTCTATCCGGAATTGCACACTGAAATGCCGAGTGGTTCCTAAACAACGTCAGTGTTGTAAAATAAGTGAAAGCACACGTAGTGAGGATAAAGAGGACTATTTACATGTATACAGTCTAAAAGATTTATATGCTTAAGGGTGTTTACTTGTCCCATGGGTAACACCCTTACCGTTAGGGGTCAAAAACATTTTATAACGCAGGACAACGGAGCTCTAACTAGATCTGCGAATAGAAAAGAACTATGGTTTAAAATTGTGTAATAATTCTGACAGCCTTGGGCGCATACAGAATTTAAGACAGAATTTGACAGCGACCGATTTGAAAGTTCATTTAATGAACTTTTCTTGTCCTCTGCCAAAGCTATCATCATTTATTACTTGCCAGAAAAACTCGGCAAACAAGATACCATCATAAGGCCACACCAACAATTTGACATTACCCCTTAAGCGCGAGGTGGTTAGCCATGGGACCGCCGAAGACCCTTCATACATCCATAAAAGTGCAAAATTTCATGACCCTTCTTTGCATCGAAATCTAAACTTGTTCGAGGAAACAAGTATTGCAGTAAAATGACTCATTTAGGCTGCACTGACACGCGCTCAAGAATTTGCTCAACATTAAGAAAGTCTGAAGTTCGATTTTGTGCGCGAGAGAGAACGAAGTTGAAAATGTCATGTCAGTGCTCATTTATGAGAACCACAGCTGTTAATTTGCTTCTTTTAGTTTTGGCGCACATCCGATCGCATGTATCCTGCTTAACCAGTGTTTCCCGCCTTCGGCAATTGTGCTGGCACAGCGTTTCAATTACCCGTACGACATGTACTTCCAGCTGTAACTTTCATAAAGTCCCGAATTTCGGGTGTGACATGCAAGTATGGATGACAAGACGTAATCACGAATAAGTTCGTCCCGAACGAATTCCAACTAAAGCCCAGCTTTCCAGTCGTCCCTGCCTTCTCATTCCTTTCATCGTGTGGCCGGAAATCGAAAGGAGAAGTCTCGGGGCGCTTCCAGACGACCGTGTTCGGTCGACCGTACCGGACGAAACAAGCGCTCCGAGATGCGTTGTGATGGCACGTCTGTTCCGAGGATGAAATCATCTCTATAGCGCCTGGGTGCTCCAAGTAGCGTCGGTATTACTGCGCGGTTTTACGCACGCGACCGACAAAACAGCGTCGACCTTGTGGTTGTTGTTGTAGGCTCCGAGCCCGGGAGTTTGAGGCGCACTTGTACCGCAGCTGACGCAGTCGTTCTCGGTGGTTTCCCGTTACGTACGCCAGCCCTTGTGTCTGCGCGTACTCCGAGAAGTGAAAGGCATCCGGAACGAAGCGTGTTTGTTTTGCGAGTCGAAATGGTCGGGCAATGATTTTTTTCTTCCTTTGCGCTAGAAGAAACCGGAGGACCAAGACACAAAAGAAAGATATGCTTGCGCATGCAATCACGAACACTTCCTTCAGAATTCAACAGAGTCGTGAATACAGTGACGTAAACAAGGCCTGACTGTAAGTAGTATACGATTGGGCCGTGTCGTTTGACTAACTGATTTGGATTAAATTGGGAATTTTCGCAACTAGTGCGTGGCAGGCTTCACCGCATTGAGTAAATTGCTCAGCGATGGAAGGGTGATACCTCGAGCTGATATGAAAAACGCCCCGTCAATAAAACACTTTCAGGAAACAGGCTTAAACGGTGAATATAAAAGAAAAAGAAGAAAACAAAGGAACAGCAGCAAATCAGTCAACTGATCAATCAAAATTAAATTCGCAGTATCAGTAATGCATCGCACATTCAAAGAAAGCATAAACTTGTTGCTATCTGCCTTCGTCATGCACGCCCGTTTAATGAAACTAAAGACAAAACAAATGCGACAGGTGTCTTCGGCTTAATAAAAGAGGAACATTGGCCCATAAAAATTTAACCACAGTCTTTAGCAACTATGCAGCTGTTTCGCTATGATTTACTAAAGCACTTTCTGTACGCTTGGGAACTTACAGGATTAGGCGTTTAGTGCAGCAACGCCCGCTGTCTCTTCACACGCAACCCGTTTGAACGTCTGTGGACCGCGATTGGGCTAAAGAAAGTGGACTCGTTAATAGATTTCGTCTTTCGGTGTTCCCTGTCACTTACACAGTTAAGAAAGCAGGTCGATGAGAAGGCAATGCCGCCTAGTGATATTTACAGAGGTCATGTAATGTATACTTTGCTAGTTCAAAACCACAAATCAATAAGCGCATATGAAGAACACTACAAGAGGAATAGCCGGCGCCATCTACGCGCTTTAACATCTCCTAACCAGAGAAACCTTTATTTAAGAAAAAGAAAGGAAGTGGGTGACGAGGGGGGGTGGTGAGGGGAGCAGAGCAACAGTTTTAGCCCGCTGGCTATAGAGCAGCACCACTGCATTGCAAATGAATGTGTCATTGCAAAACTTTTGCAGTGGAGCCCGCCACGGCTCCCAATCCCTAACATTAATTAAAAAGAAAACAGTAATTTAAAAAGAAAAGGCACAGAAACGCGACCACGTGCAACGCCCATCAACAGAACTCCCGCGTATACAGTCTGCAGTGTTGCGCCACTGGCGCGCGTAATTTCGACGTCAGAGAGCAACTTGACAGCATACGAGATGAAGCGATCAATAAGGCAGCCCATGTGCTGCAGCCAAGAGAGAGTTACTAGGACCCGGCCCCCCCGAGGGTTCGAGTTTGAGTCGCGCATTTGCCCATGCGCGAGGACTGAATTCGGTGTCTTTCTCGGGAAGTGCCTTTTAATAGGAATCGCACGGTCTTCGCAGCGCAGTCTTCCCAGTCTACCGTAATTGCGCTAGCGCAAGCATCCTTATATGGTAAGCCACGCACGTCTCCGTTGAAGGGCCCATTTGTAAAAACTGACTCTGCGACGCCGGTTGCTACACACCGAAAATAACTTGGAAACGCGTCCATTGTCTCTACAGGGAGTCGAATTCTTTCCTCGCACTACGACTTCACAGGGGGTGGGGAGAGAGAGATAGAGAGAGAGAGAAATGACCTCAAGTAGTAATGTTAATCAAAGGGTAGTTCCGGTCGGCCACCATGCACTAGGGAATGGCCAAGGTTCAGCGGCGTTTACTTCCGGTGGAGTTGTGAATGAACAGGAAACCAGCCAACAGACGCGTACGCAAGAAAATAATAAAGTGGGCGCGCGACTAAATGTAAGTGAGCGCTCATCCTGTCGATCTGCTTCTTCCCCATTAAAATATTCATGTTCGTTAATCATGTTCACCGTTCACTGTTCGCAGGGGGGAAAGTGGACAGAGACACTAAAATACTAAGCTAAACTATAGCTGCGTTCGCATGAACCCGACAAAGACAAGTCGAGCCTACTTGTCGAATCGGAAACCAGTCTCCGGGTTCGTGTAAAAGCCGTCGGCTCGGACCGAGCGAGAATCAAGGCGAGGGCAGGGAAGTGACAGTACAATCGAATAGATGATGATGATGATGAGAAAGTTTAGAGAACTACTACTATTACGTGAGAAAAACAGTTGGAATTGCGAGACGCCGCACTGACGTACCATCCCTGAAGTTCCGACACCAAATTGAAGAAGAAACAAAAGACAAAGAGGGGGGGGGGGGGGTCGGTTTTTGTAGTCAACCTCTCACTGCGAAATTAACGAATACACTGTTTTTAAGCAACACTTTAGCACTCTTCACTGATTCAGATTTGCTTTTCTCTCTTTGACATCGCTTCAGCATTCCCAGACAGTGTCTTTGCCGGTGTCCCCGACCATGTCCTTTGGCTACATCGCTCGCTGCACAAACACGTCCGCACACTCGCAAGAGTTATGCCATCTCTCTCTGTCTGTCGCCTACCTGCCAAGCTCCATTTCGACATCGTCTGTCTCGAGCTAGCTGTTTCAAAAAAAGAACAAAACAAAACAAAGAAAGAAGAAGAAACAAAGAAACGTGGATGGTGTGGTACACTAACTGGGACGAACCCACACACAGGCGCGTCGCAACAACTCGCGGAACGCGTCAAATCAGCGCACCCAAGCAAGCGACGGGGACGTTACGTTATTTTTCTCGGGCATTTCCTTTTTTTGTGCGACTCGGTCTGGCCGCGCGAAACGCCAGAGCACACGGATCCGGATCAGCTTCGGCTACGGCTTCTCTAATTGCACGAGTCTCGACTTCCCGGATCACGCCTGCTCCTCCATACGTCACCTCTACCCTCCCCCTCCTTCCCCCTCTCTCCCATTACCGCGCACCCTCGGGTGCCTTGTTCGCGCGAGAATTATTTCTCAGGAAAAAAGGTACGAGAAAAATAAATAAAATAAAATAAAGATAGTGCACTCTGACATAACTGCGGACGACGCAACCACTTCCCCACATCCACCACCACCACGCACACGCGCTATTACTAACACGTAAGGTGCAAGCAAGCCAACAAGCAGGCGTACGCGTGACTTGGGGCGTAGCAAGAGGAGCCGTCACGCCAGATTAAACTGCGCATGCGCGTGGGCTTTAGCTAAGCGCGAACTGCTCGTCGCGCATGCTTGGAAACGCTTTGCAAAGGGTTTTCGAGGCAAGTTTGGGGCCAGAGAGGTGAGGGAGGCCATAACGGAGCGGATGCCGGACAAGTTGGAAGATGTCCGGAAGGCGAAAAAAAAAAATCCGGAGAAGAAGCAGCAGAAGAGGAAGGGAACAAGAAATAAAATAGGTTGGAGGGGGGGGGGGGGGCGTGAGAGCTTCAAAGCATAAAATAGAGCGAGAACTGCAGGGAAAAAACACACACGCACACACTCAAGCGCACTGGACACAAACGCGTAAGGAGACAAATAATAACAAACAAATCAGAGTCCACAAAACAAGGACGAGCCCCAACGAAAGAAATCGCGCGAATCTCGGTCACCACTTCCTCCGCGGCTCTGGAATTCCAAATCTTTCTTCGTCATTTCTTTTTTTCGCGTCTTTTCCTCTCCTTGTGCAGCCTTGCGCATTGAACCCTTTTTCAATTTTCTTTTTTTTTTTTGCCATACCTCTATCTTACATTTTCTTTCTTTTTTTCTCCCCCCCCCCCCCCCCCCCTCAGCGGCTATATCACCTCCTCATTCTTCGAACGGCGCGTATATACCTCAGGGGCGCATTTGTCCTCTCCGATATATCCACCATTTTCTGCTTCATCATCGTTCTATATTTTACTAGATGTCTCGCATTTTCTTTTTCTTTTCTTTTTTCTTCTTTCTTGCTGCCGGGCATTTGTTCCATGCGCCCCTATAAGTCCCGCATTCGCGGTCGAGCGATCCGAATCTGATTGAGTTGCTCGGAATTTGTTCGGCCTACGGCGTTGGGATGGTGGCGCGGACGATCAGAAGCCGCGCTGTCCGTTCCGGCTGAAAGGACTTTTTTTCTTTCGCTCGAAAAGCCCCGCTGCGTTCCCTGGTTAGCGGCGTTTAAGAGCTCAAAAGAGGCTTAGGCCGGTATTAGCACCGACACCGCGCACACACACACTTCATGATTGGTTTGTGCTTTCGTCTTTCTTTATATATGTATATATATCGGAATAGAATCGGACGAGAAACATCCTTAACTGTGTTCCGCTCACAAGGCGATAAATGGTGATGAAAGAATATTACATATATATGTAGGTATATTCTTCTTTCATAATCAGTTATCGCCTTGTGAGCGGAAAACAGGTAAGGATGCTTCTCGCCAGATTCCATTCCTTTGTAGACTTGTCAATTTAATGCAATAATTCTTGATTGTTCTGTTTATGCGCAAAAGTGCTGCTCTGTATACGTAAACTTCTGTTTGTAGCTATCGCTTCTTTTGTCACTGCTAACTCCTAATTTTTTATCAAACGAAATTCTAACAATGAGCATTGTGTTATTTTGGCGGTGAATTGGGTTTCTATGTTACAGACGTCCTTTTTTTTTTAATCCGGTCCCCTAGGCACCTGCACATTTCTTTCTGGTGGCCTGAGATAAGCTTCCACGTCCTTATCTATTGGTCTATTCCAGCGATAGCGCGACGGGGCTTCGTGCGAGCCAATGACGAAATGCAAAAAGAACGAAAATTTTAAAAAAGAATGATCGCTACCACATATAAGATCCCACATTCTTGTTTTTATTGTTGTGATTATTGAAAACACGGGAAGTCGTTACAGAAACCACAGCTCCCGACGGTTCTTCTGCCCATGCTTTATCTCGTGGTGTATAAAAAATATTTTAAAGGTTTTTTAGTACTGCACACAGAGAACTGAAGAACTTTAAGCAGCTCACCTCGCTAAGATGCACTGCAGATCAAAAAGACGCAGATGTACTAGAGACTAAATAATAATAATAATAATAATAATAATAATAAAGTGGCGGGGGTGGTTAATGGCTTGCGACATCAAGATCGCTTACCATGGATTCGCTCACGTGACGTGGCACGAGGTTCCGGGAAATCCCTGTTTGTGGAAATAGTGGGCCCAAACTAAAAGCAGGAAAGCGTAATTTGCGATGATTCCTAACAAATCTAGTGCCGTTGGCTTTGCTGCAATTTGAGCTCCGCTCGGTCTGAACGAAAAAAAAAATCTTGCTTCTGTTAGTCTGTTACGTAGGATTACGGTTAAACTCGTTTCCTTTTGTTTTCGTTCTTTTCTTTCTTCTAATTACCAAGTCATGTCACGGTGACTCAACGCCGCAGCTCGTCCTCCGTGAAAATCAGACAATGCCTTTCCACTCGAACACGACAGTCAGCCTTCGCTCTGGTGACGCCGTATGACGTCACACGTGGCTTACTGCTCTGTCTGCACTTGTAGACACGTGACGGGAAAGAGCGAACGCTCGACAGTGCGGCCCAACGCGCGCAATGTGGAGCGTGAAACATCAAGTAACCCAGAGCCACGTACGACCTCGTGTGCCACTCGGTGCACGGGAATTTAAAAAAAAAGCACCAACTATATTTTCTCGTCTTTTTTTTTTTAAGTAATGCCTCAGACGAAGCTCCCACACCGTATTACTGTGTTCAGCCTGTATAGCTCCACGGGCAGAACGTCTCGTATAATCATTTCTCTTTTTTTTTAATGAGTAAAATCTTTGGAAACTTTCTATAGGCGCCATTGAATTATAAAGAGACATATGCCAAACGCCTTTGCATCCACAAGACCATGGGAAGTTAATGGACATTCCCTGAATTCCATACTGATAGTTTGAGGGCGTGCAATTTTTGTCGAATTAAGGCGCGCTGTACGGCGAATAATATTGAGCCACTTGCGAAACGAAAATAAGAGCCCGGTAAAAAAATCAAGCGACTCCGAACAGAACTCCGCGAAATTCTTGAGAGAATACCGTTCTAGTGGCTGTCGTAGCGACTTCCGTAATTTTTTGCTCCTACTTCAGAACTGAAAAGCGCGGCTACGACTTAGCCAGAACAAATAAGGGCCCGCAATCAGTTAACGTAACCTAGTTGCACAGTTTATCGGGCTGGCCGCGTAGTACAAGACGAAATAGCTCAATGGTTAGCTTCATGGGTTAGCGACCGCATGTATCGACGCCGCCAGCTAGGTTCGACACATTCCTACGCAATTATTGGAGGCAATTATTTAAGCCTCGGCGCGAAACAGAATCTGGGTGGTGTAAGCGGCAGTTATTAAGAAATACCAGTAACTGAGACACCCCTTTCTCGGCTATTAATCACCACTAGTCGGTGCTATAGCCAATTACCTGCATTCTAAGCAGTCGTTAACGAGCGCCATCTGGCGCGCGATCTGTACGCCACCCCACCTCTATGCAAGACGGCCGCTGAACCTACCACCGAAGCCTTCAAGCAGTGTAACCTATATCCAACCTCCCTATAGGCATTCAGCGCATAGTGTGAGCTGAACACGACGCAGTGCCGCGCGAGTGAAAGCTACCCGTGTTGAGAAAACGTGCACGCAAGAGGGGCGTTGCGTAAAGAGACGACGAGAGGCCAGGTCAAGCCGAGCCAGGCCGGAAAAGAAAAGCGCGCGGGGTTAGGGGGAGCTCCTTGGCGCGTTCGCGCTTGGTGAGCTTTCTTCGAGCGACCCTCGCCAATTAAGAGGCCGCAAGATTTGGACCACGATTTCTTCGGGCACTGCACCTTGGACATAGGGTCGTTACTGATCGCAGGGAAAAGAAGGAACACTATCAGCGTTTGGTTCTTGTTTGCAGTGACAAGCACTGGTTCACCGCCGTTGGCAAAATGCACGACTACTTTAACAACGCAAGAAAGCTGGATGCAACTTGCAGTAGGAAATATAAATATAAATTGAAATAATTGCCTCCTGTCCTTTGCATGGATATATTCGCGCCACCCATGATAGTTACCTGGCTCACTTGTCAGTGATATTGCATACTTTATTATTTATTATTATTTATTTATTATTAGTAGTATGAGGTTCTATAGAAATAATAAAAGAGTTTATTATTATTATTTATGCTGATGCCCATTGCTTCTTTCTTGTCGGTATATAGGAAAGAAGTCTGACACACTATCAGGCGGCATCATCCTAGATATTTTTTTCTTGCGGTTTCTGACTAAGCAATGAATGAATGAATGAATTCCTTTAGGAATTGTGGATACAAGCGACTTAGCGTAGCGTCAGTGGCATTGCGCATGCTCGGACGAGCTCTTTTAGAATGCTTGTGTGCGCACAGGCCCGATGACTTCCGCTGACATTGGGTCGTCTATTTCAAGCCCACTCTAATAAAACATATTTGCGGTCGCATAAACAATACACGCGGTGTTTTCGATTAGTAGTTCTACGAACTAGCGCAGGGCTATCCGAGGCGCTGTTATCTGACAGTAATCGCTGGCGTACACACCAGCTCGGGCAGTCCGGCACGACAAATCGAACAAACCCAACAGCCCACTATATAGCCAACTATGGTTTCAGAGATCGGGTGGCAGCGCGCAATGTGCACGACTCTCGGAGGCCACAGTTTAGATCTACGCAGCGCAGCCTGTAGGCGAAGAAACGCTACACGCGCAGGTGAAAGGCGAGCGTCTGCTGCGCGCGGTAAGGGACCCAGCGACACGCGGCTGGAGGCCACAGCAGTGAAAGGAGAAGTAGGGGGGGGGGGAGGGAGGTCTCGTTAGCGCGCCCTGCGGCAAAACACCACGTCGCAGCGCAGATGCTTATCTCCCGAGGCGGCGGGACCGCGAAACCCAACCCGTTTGGCGACGAATGGCTCCGGGGTTGTCGCGGCGACTGAAAAGAAGGTCACGCGGCCAGATAGGAGGAGGCCCTCGCAAGACTGCGGCTCTCTTTTTTTCCTTCAGGCGCTCGCGGGGAGCTCGACGCGCGCATCGGCGCGGCATTGTCGCTACGCGCGCGTCATGCATTCAATAATGGAATGATTTAGCACGGCGCTACAGTTATACCGTTCCCGGTGGCACTCACCCTTCCCCCGTCCGAAGAGCGCATGCGCGGTACCGACTTTCGCATGCGCAATTGAGGGCAGACGGTGACGATATATACCAGCAGTCGGGGACTTGCGAAAAAAAAAAAAAATCTTCGCTAAACTCAAGAAGTTTACGTTTTTCTGTTGGCTGGCCATGCTTAGCTTAGCATGCTTATGCGAAGCTTTATTACAACCACCATATCCGCACTTCCTCGGAGGGAAAAAACCTGTTGCTGGCACAAAATGTGAAAGCCAAATATAAGCGTTTAAACTTGGTGTGGACACCGCCTCACCCGCCGCGGTATATAGCCCAGTGACTGTGATGTTGCGCTGCTGCCCCCTAGCTAGGTCGCCAGTTGAATACCGGCCGCGGCGGCCGCATTTCGACGGGGGCAAAAAGCAAGAACACCCACGTATTTAGATCTGGGAGCGCGTTAAAGAGCTCCGGGTGGTCAAAGTCAACCCGAACTCCCACCCACCACGGCGTGCCTCATAGTCAGATAGCGATTTAAGTGCGTAACGCAGAATTGAAGTTTTGTTGAGAGCATTGTCATGAACAGTGTGACGCCGCCGACTTCAATGCTATTGAAGCTGGTCACGTGCTGTTTCGATGGAGAAAAAGTTTTCGAACGTTGCTGGCTTGATTGTGTTCTGATGTGGTATTATGTCAGCTTTCCAACGACAAGGAGACTTCCTGATGGGCCGCGGTATTACCGAGCTTCACTTTTTATTCCAAAAGTGTGACGTAACAATTTAACACGATTTATTATTCCTATGTCGTGTCTCTCTAACGCATTACAGATACCGCTGTTTATAACGAGAATATAGCATGCAGTTGTTTCCACCCGCGGCTACGCATCCTGGTAAAGAACGAGGAAGTCATCTGTAAAAGGAACGCCTGCCAACGAAAACCCTTTATAATCATTACGCCACATGATAAGAGAGTTTGTACAGTGTGCAGACTTTTTCTTGCGGCGCCGTAGCATTGTAATCATTAGTAAGACGTACTGCATGGAAAGCGACAAGGGTGTATATAAGGTGCAAGGCATTCTTATTTGACGCGTTGTGGAGTGCGTTGTCGACACTTTGAATCATTGTGATGTAGGTGTGTTTTGCTTGTTCGCGTTCTCGCTCTCTCTCCATACTTCTTGTATAACCCTTGCCTAAGGCACGTCAATCTGGCAAGGAAAAGCCGAGTCCTGCTTCCCTGAACTGTCTGGACCAGAAAGATTTTGTCAGGTTGCCAAGCGGGACTGTTTTTGTTGAGTCAACTACTATTTTACCAACTTTTTCTTTTCTTTTTCAAAGGAGTACCGCCAGCGGCCGGTATGATGCCACAGTCAGAAGCGTGTAATACAGTTTAAAAAAAGAAGTTCAGCGAGAACTAAGCACCCATAATATAACTGTCTGAACTTAAGGCGCGACTTCTTGACAGATGCGCATGTGTGCGGCACAGCGATTGACCTTGCGCACTCATCTGCCGAAGCGACGTTCCTATACCTCGTATATATACACACATATCTTACAAAGTTGCGTTGTCGTGCACACCGTAACGTGCTCGCGTGCGCTCAACACACCTCGACTTTCCCGTTAGATATCTCCAAAGAGGCTGAAGTCATGCTTATAATGCTACAACGAAATGCGTGACCAATGGTGGGAACGAACGACTGTCCTCCAGCATAGCTGAACGCTCTGACCATCGGACCATGATGGCAGGCATGCTTCTCCCGTGCCAAAGCCCCGTTTTGAAACATACGTATGATGTTTGCGTCCCGTGTCCAGTCCGCATTCTTTGCTCGTGACAGCTAACGCGTTTAGGCGCTGCTTTTAGAAGTACACGGCCTTCGGGATCGGCCCATGTTTTTCGTCAGACGGGTATCTACAATGTGGGTGAGGTCCACCTGTAATGCTATCGCATTAAAACGAATCATACAAACTCGAAGCATTGCATGTAGAACTTACTTCAAGCAATAATGTATGAAATCCATAGATACCTGCCGAGGACTTCAGCTAGTGATACCGTGCAATATTTTCTTTTTGTAATGCAAGTGCATTGCAAAAATGGCAGCCGACCAGAGAATGACAGAAAATGTTTGACCTAACGCAAGTCCTGGACGCAAACGGGTTGTAGTTCCAACGAAAAGAAATCCTCATTAAGTGTTTTTGAACACGGAGTCATAAAATACTTTCCAGTTATAATTTCGTACGCGCTATGAGGTACTTAATACGTACAAAAAGATGTATGTGCGAAAGAAAACAAAGAGATTACAAGCTAAATAAACACTCTAGACGTTCCTACGTTGTCAAAGCTGTACACAGAGAAAAAGAGATACACCAGAACAGCACTACCGCTCAACAAAGCAGAATTGCAGTCACCTTTTAATATGGCTGTGAATCGGGTAAACCAAAATCTGTGGTTGTTCCTTGAGTCAACGTTACCGCTTCATACCATACAGGCTGAATAATCTCGAATGTTGTACTCAAGGAAAACAACGTTCAAGAGGAAACACGACAGGACGTGACGTAAATGGCGTACGAAGTGTGACGTGTTTTTCTTATTTCCTTGGAATGTGGATCTCGCAAATCACCTGTTGTGGACACGTCACAAGCGTTTTAAACAGTTCTTGCTTGAATGCTTGTAGGGAAGGCTTTCGGTGTCACTAACACGTCTGCTTCGATGTCAGCGATTAACATATTCCCACCTGGCTATATATAAAGCCTCGGTTCGTGTCGCGTTGTCGCTGAAATATGGAACACGGCCAAGTCCCTCAATCATTCGTTTCCAGCATCACTAAATCACTGACGGCGGGTTATGCTGTTTTCACCGGCGTTCGTCTTCTAAATATTTCTAACCACTGCTCCTGTCGTGTGCCAAGGTTAGCGCGCGAAATAATAAAAAGTTGAACTGACCTGACCCAGCGAAGCAGCTAGCAGCAGTAATCCGAGCAACGCTGCCACCGACGGACGTTCCATCGTTGAGATGGCCAACCGTCGCCTCATCGCCGGGAAACGAAGCCAACGGCGCTAAGTTTGTCGTGTGTCCGGCGGTGGGCACTTGCAGTGAGTTCGGTCCGGCTTGCGGCGACAAGCCGCCACCGCATGCTAGAGGAATGCGGAGACGGTTGCTACCCTGTGGCTCGAACGTTGCGGCTGGCTTTCGAAACGACGTGACATCGGCTGGGCTGCAGAAAAGACACAACGCGCCCAGCACTACCACGGAACACAGCACTGACGATCGTGTCGACGGCAACGACCAAGCGATTAGCGGGACACGCGTCTCATTTAGGCTGCAGCAGCACTTGCAACGAAAACGTGATTCTTAGCAGCGAACTATGTCGGACTTGGGTGCCTTTCCGCTTCGTCGGAATAACCTTCACTGGCCACCAGCGTCCGTCGATCCAGCGTCGGTTGAACGGGTTGATCTTCCAGACGGCGACTCGAACAGCGTGTAGCAGACGATGACACTCCGATGGGATAAAAGTGAAATCGGTGGTTCCGACAACGAAAGACTGCTTCGCGCCGCGTCGAATAAGAGCACGCTTTCCTATCCAAGATGACACAGATCCACCAGCGGCCACGCTTTTCTTTTTTTCTTCCGTAGATGCAGAACACTGTCGCCTTCTCGCCAATCTTGCGTTGATGCGTGGTACGGCCTCCCAGCCCGCCGCGTCCTTACTTCCTTCTTGCCTCTCTTCTGGGACGAAACTGAAACGCTCCGAACAAAACTAGCACGCCGTTTTTTCTTGTTTTCTTTCAAAAGACCGCACACACAATGCCGCAGAAGACCGCCGGGTCGACAGCACCCGGGGCCAATCGGAGGTCCCGATCTGGATCACGCACGTGCCTGTCTTCTGTTCCGCCTGCTCGTTGTCGGGTTATCGCGGCACGCACCTCCGCCGAAGAGTCCACCGCTCGCGCGCGTTTGTCATCCAGCACCGCGGCGCGCTAGCGATCCTAAGGCCATCGCTCCTCGAAGATTGGAAGTTTCGTTGGGGGAGTCTTGCGGTGGTTTGAAGGGGGGGAGGGGGCGGCAAACCACGCCGAACAAGGCGGCGATGAGAGAAGGAGCGCGACCACGCGACGTCTCCCAGTTCTACGCTCGGGACCGACTGGAAGTGCCCGGCGCGCGGCGCGGCACAGCGATTCAAGCCAGGTCCCGCCACCGGCCGCTGCGCGAGCTGCCAAACCGGTAGCGCCAGCTCGGAGGAACTCTTTCCCTTTCTCAGTACAACTCCCGGCAATGCTCTCTTTCGCGGTCTTTTTTACCTCGCAGGAAAGGGTGGCAGCACCGGCACGCCACGTTCGAGTGGGAAAGGGATCCGTCAGTGCGCGGCTGCAAGCGGCCGTGAGGTTGGGGCAAGGGCAACTCACGGGGGTTGCCCCAACTTCGAGCCCGGCGCATTCCGAGGTGCGCGCATTTCCTTGCCCTCCCTGCCCTCGCTCTGCCAGCACAAGCGGAGCGCGGCGGCTGTTTCTCTCGCCCTCACTTATTGCCCCCTTCTCTCTCCCTCTTTCGCGAACAACCAGTCCGAAGAAACGCGCGCGCGCAGCTTTTCACTCTCGCCTTGTGTAACTCCGCTGGGCAGTGTGTCAGTGGCGGAGAGGTGGCAAAGTGGCGCTTAGAGCTGCTGCGCCATCTGTCGGCGAAGATGGTAAGCTGAAGTTTTGGCGGGATGTTTGCTGGCGTTCAACACTTGCGTGTGCTAAATTGAAAGGAAATTACGCGGTTTTGCGTGCCTAAACCACGATACGATTGGGAAGCATCCCATAGTGCGAGACTCCAGCTTATTTCGGCGACCTGGAGTTCTAATATGAACGCTATTGCATTCAGCCTTCATCGAAATGTGGCCGCCGCGGTCGGGATCGAACCCACAACCTCACTCGCGTGTGTTCTTCATGGAACAAATTGGACCACGCATGTGTGCGTTCATCGCGTTTGTGAAATAAACAGCTCCACTATCACAATTCTCGTAAGAATCATGATACATGTCCGCGCCGGTAGTTCGAAGGGGGCTAGTTGACACCATTCAATGTGACCTCAGCAGAATCTCTGATTTAGCCAGCCACTCAATGTTTCTGGTCAAGCTTACTCATTTTCGTGTTGACTCGTCAGTTGTCAATCTCTTGCGACATTATCTTCTTGATAGATCACGTTATGTAAACGTCAATGGCCAAACGTCTTCTTTTTTACATGGCAATTAGCGGTGTTCCTAGAGGATAAGTATTAGGGCCACTTTTTTTTTAAATTTGTAAAAATTTTTATTATTGGCGGTCTTTCAGGTATTCCGAATTCTTGCTTCCTTCTATATGCCGATCCAGATTGGAAAGAAATTCACACTGTTGATGAACGTCGCATTTTGCAGTCTGACTTGTTTTCTTTTTCTAAATTGTGCAGAACTTGAATGCTGCTAAGGCTCAAGTCATGACTTTCACCCTCAGCATTATTTTTCTTGTTTTGTATACCGATTCTGTGCCATTGTGTAAGGTCTGTGAGATCAATGATCTCGTTACTTTTTGAGAAAACCTTACTTTTCTGTTGACACTAAACGCATTGAAATCCTGGGTATATACTCTCTGGGCTCTATTTGCAGGCCATCGAGGGAATTCAAGTCTCCTACACCATTCTGCAAGATGGACAGAACAATCTGTGTTCTTCAACTCGAATACGGGTCAGTCGTCTGGAATGGCATATATATATATATATATATAACAGTGGTGCTAGAGATAGGGTGCACGAATACTTTCAAAGCATTTATCAACACAGCTTTGCTAACACAGGCACTGGACCTTGCTCTAGCACTGGTTGGACTATTGTCATTATGCCTTACTTCACTGCCTATGTAATCGCACAGGCCTTCTGTTTATTTTCAAAGTTCTTCATGGTATCCTCACCTGCCCCGAACTCCTCAGCTGTATCATGTTTCCTACGCCGCTCAAAATCACCAAAGAAATTAGAACTTTCCATGTTCCTGCCTGTCATCACCAACACTCAACCGCCCACAGAATATTGAGCCTCTACAACACTGTATTATAGTAAGATATAGCTGAGAGTTCTAAACAATTAATTACTCGTTGAAAGCTGAAGCTCCAGTACCACTGAATGTGTGGGAACGCATCGAGATGCCAAGACTATACGGGATTGCCATCTTTCTCAGGGAACCGTGCACTTCGATGACGTGTGTGGCGACAAGCGCATCGTCGGTGATGATGTTTTAATTTGCGATGAAACAACCTGTAAGACTCTGTCCTCTACATAAGTATTTGCTATTTAAGGAATCGCACTTGGGATCACCAGATACTCACGTACCTGGATCACCAGGTACGTGAGTACCTGGTACATACCTGGATTTACCAGTACTCACGTACAGTGCAGAAACCTGGAGGCTTACGAAAAGGGTTCTACTTAAATTGAGGACGACGTAACGAGCTATGGAAAGAAGAATGATGGGTGTAACGTTAAGGGATAAGAAAAGAGCAGATTGGGTGCTGGACCAAACGCGAGTTAATGACATAGTTGAAATCAAGAAAAAGAAATGGGCATGGGTAGGACATGTAATGAGGAGGGAATATAACCGATGGTCATTAAGGGTTACGGGTTACGGTTACGATTCGAAGGGAAGCGCAGCAGGGGGCGGCAGAAAGTTAGGTGGGCGGATGAGATTAGGAAGTTTGCAGGGACAACATGGCCACAATTAGTACAGGACCAGGGTAGTTGGAGAAGTATGGCAGAGGTATTTGCCCTGCAGGGGGCGTAACCAGGCTGATGATGATGATGACCTAGGATCAGGAGTACACCACTACACGGAACGCGAAGAACATTCTGCGGAAGGAAGCTCAATTTGGAGCACAAGCTAGCAGGTCTGAGCACATTGTGCGGCCAGTTTGAAATGCCTGGGTTTTGTTTTCTTACAACAGCGTTAAAATCTGAGACAGTCGGTGTGTAGTGCGGACCCTTGAAATAATGTGAGCAAAATTTAGGGACGTGTATTATATGAGACAAAGCGTAACCACTTGACAGAGCACTCTATTTCGTCTGTATAGTGCATTCTGTCCGACGTCCTTAGATTCTCGTGGCATCTTTTTTCGGGCAACTATTTTCAATGCGAATCCTTAATCCACTTAATGTGAGACAGTATTGGTGCGATATGAATTATGGGAGAACGTAAAGCTTCATACGAAGATATACGCGTATCGATGTTGCGAAGTCTTAACCTGGTTCCTCCTAAGATCCAGCTACAAGTTAAAAAATTTCCGAACATTGTCCACTTATTAAATGGAAGCCTGGTCCACGTAAATTCACAAAATGCAAGAAACAGATCTTCATACATGTACCAAAGCTTACTATTTAATTTCACACAATACATATGTGCAACGAAGTTCCACTGAAAGAGCCTCTTTTATTCGGAACAGTGTTTGATATACCTATATCAAATATCTGGGACATTGTTTTTCACACCTGTAACATGGAACGATAGTGTACGTGTATGGGACGATGTCCCACACAGATATTCATGACTCCAGTTACAGGTGTGTAGCTGTCAGCTCATAGGGGGAACATAAGGGGAATGATATTACGAGTGTAGTCATGACCAAGCTTCAGACCAAGCCATGTTAAATCCTGGCTGAAGTTCCCATATCCCGGCATTACAATGATGCCACAATGGGGCCGTAGTAATTAACATGCAGTCCCTTTTGTTTCATATTGCTTCGACGATAATGCCAGCGTAACACAAAAACTTTTCACCCGTTGCCGTTGGACAAAACGCTACAAGACGTCGCTACCAGCGCTCTTACTGTCGTTCACACTTACCATTACCCGGCGCTTCCGTAAAGCACAATGTGTGCGCTGTCAATTTAGAAGTGTCTAATATTTTCAGAGATTATAAATACAGGCAACAGGCCTGCATATGTCACGCTGTTAATTATTTCTTGCGTCTTCTTCTAGCACCCAAGTTTTTCAGGCTAAATATTTACTTGGGGCACCTTCCTTTGTCATTCCACACGGTCCAGTACTGTTCCAAGACATTGCACACGGTGAAGTGCATTCTCAATACGCTCAAGCAATGGCAGTCTTTATGCACTGGTTAATAAGTGGCTAGCCTGTAATTTATAGCCTTTATGCACTGGTTCAATAAGTGGCTGGTGTTCTGTGGGTAGGTTGCAACAATTCAGCTAGTTGAGAAATCAGCACTGCTCGAATCGTCTTAATAAACAGTGCCATGCTGCCAGTGGCTGAGATCGGCAAGCTTCTTGACCTGGCTTCGTGCACATTTCCTGCGTGAAATAGAGGTATAAAAATGGATCGAAGGTCGAAGCGGAGCTGTGGTAATGGTGTACTACTTGTCCAGCTTTAGAAGGGCAAAACGAGACGTATTACTTTAATGCTCTTCTTTTTTTGCAGCTCTTGCTCCTTCATCGCTCAAGTCGTTAGGCTGAAGTTACTAATTCACTAGTTAGTCAGTAATACTTACCCATATGTATAATTTCCGCTTTGAAAGGTGCACAAATTTAAAGGAAGACAGGCACAGAAACAAAATTCTGAAACCTTTTATTAAGGAAACGAAAATATTGCTCCATAATGTGTTCACTTTCTTTTCTTTTTTTTTTTTGTGATCTCGACTTCGTCATCGTATGGCGCCTGAAAATCAACTCGGTCGCAATTCTGGCATCACGAACTTTGACGCATGCTTTCTTTTCTAATGAGTGATGTTGGCAACTTTCTGGAACTTAATACAGCAGAAGTTTTAAAACCGTCAAAAATTAAAGAAAGAACATCGCTTGTTGCTTTCTTTCAGCGTGACAGTTTCTTATAAAGCGTGACAAAGCTTTGTCGCCCTTCCCTACGGTGACGTAATGGCAAGGCCTGCATTTACTTGTGTGTTTTATGCAATGAACGTAAAGCGGCGGTGCTCTTAGACATAGCGCGCAATGTTGATTATTTAGAAGGAAGCAAACTGTGTTTAATGCTGGCTATTGCTTTGCGATGAGTTGCGATGGGTTGTTGATTCGTAATGATTTATCCTTAATGTGTGGTTGACAAGCAAATGAAGAAATTGAAGACGTAGACCATATATTTGGCTCTGTTGAACTGCTGAGTGTAAGGCCTTTGTTAAAATGAAACTGTACAAGTTGTCAGTCAGGATACGACGACAACGCTTTAGCCTGAAACCACGCATAAGTTATTATGGTGCTGTGAGCTAGCGCTTACTATTTGAAAGCGTGTGAAATGCCGCTAAATGTTCATTTCCGCAATATTCGAGAGTAACTATGCATTCGACCTAGCTGTATAGCTCCCCTACGCTCGTAATACTGATCGCAGAAAAAAGAAAATGATGTTGATATTGTGCTCTTGAAAAAGTTGAACGCGTTTCGTTTTGTGGTTATACATTGCGTTCGCCGCGTGCATAGTGCAAGAAAGAAGCACTCAGGTTTTGAAGCTGAATACTGGAATGTTTGTATGCGGTGGTATAATAACGCGACTATGCATATGCATATAATTGAAGCGTTTCAGGAGCAAGTGTTTCTTCTACCTTCATTTTTTTTTCTAGCCGCGTCATGCGGCACTCTAAACCCTTCTGCAAGGACACTAACAACTTAAATTTAGCTGTTTTAGTAAATTACGTTTCTACAACACTAAAAAAGCCACTGTTGCCGCGAGAGACCGCTTGATAAGCCAGAAAAATGCGCAGAAACATAATCGGCGAGTGGTAACGTCGCCTTCAAGTTCCTTTAGCAGCTTGGTGTGTCGTCATACATTTTTTACAGCATCTGCTACGGCTTATAATGTTTTTCCTTCTTTATTTTTTTTTTTGCTACCATCAATAGTGGACTATATTGTATTCAAAGGGAGCCGAAAGCTGTACTTTGCAAGCTTATCTTAGCAAGGGCCCTTTGAAATGCTTGGAATTTTAAAGAACACGGGGAGTGCAGGAGATGGAAATTCTAGACGATGAGCAAGACGCGAACAAGATGAAAGCAGGAGCCAACGTTTCGACAAGTGGACTTGTCTTTTTCAAGGCAACATCTGCTTTCATCTTGTCCACGTTTCGCTCATCGTCTTGAATACATTGAATAGGTGGAAATCTATGACGTCACACTGACGTAGCGGCGTAGGAGTTTCAGAGTTAAATGCTAAAGAAATTGCAGTGAAATCTGGAACTGATTTCCTTTTCTAGTGACCAGCTTCGTATTGCGAAATCAGGGGAAAATGAGGATTTGAAAAAACAAAAATACTTGATCAGTCAAAACTGGTGTAGTGTTTCTCTTCAGTGTCGCTGCAAGGTCAGAAAAAAGAATAACATCCAGAATTCGACTGGGTTCTGAAACTAACAACTATACATAGTCGCCTAATCTACACGATAACATCGCATTTGTGCGAACGAGGCACTTCTTGTTCACGGTTCAATTGGTGAGGTTTCGTTGACTGGGCGTGGCACTGGTTCTTCACCAGGCGGTGTCTCCACGACGTCATCGCCGCCGACTTCATCTACTACTTCCAGCGGGCCCATCCTTGGCATGAAGCTCAATTGTGTGATGCCAACGATGTAACCTGCGTAACAAAAGAAAAGTTATAAAGTGATTAAATTGATTGATATTTCGATTGATTGATTGATCATTTGGTTGGTCGTCTGAATGACTGATTGCTTGGTTACTTGAATTTTGATTGATTAACTGATTGACTGATTGCCCGATTGTTTGATTCGCCGTTCGATTGACCGATTTGGTTCACCGGCCGAATGAACACAGACACTATGACAGAGGCCTTACCGGAGGGTTCGGCATTAATTTCGTACACATTGGGTTCTTTAATGCAGGCTTAAGTGTAAGTGCTCGAGCGTTTCCTGAATTTCGCCGCAGTCACAATGCCGCCCCCGCGGCCTGGGATCGAACCCTCGACTTCGTGCTTAGCAACAGAATGCCATACCCATTGTGTCGCCACGGCACGTCACATATAAATAAATAAATAAATAAATAAATAAATAAATAAATAAATAAATAAATAAAGCGTGGTTCCGTTCTGTTCAAACACTCGACATTAAAAGGCTCCTCAACAAGCCTCGTTGGGAAAGATAACACAAGGCAGTCAAGTTAACAAGACAGACGTCGGTTGGCTACCCTGTATTGGCGAGAGGCGATTTAAAAAAAGAGGGTGAAGGCGAAAGTACTGAGAGAGACTACGCGCACAGTTGTAGACGCAGGGTGTCCATAACTACTTCAGTCGTGGTGCCTGTATGTGGAGACGCAACTCAATTTAAATATTTCGAGCAGCGTCGAAAAGCTGTTTGTAAAGGTATCTTGGGCTAGCCAAAAACAATGTCACAAGTACCTTTAATAGAGTGTAAAGCTGGGCTAGTTGGTCGATCTTTGTGGTAAAAGCAGCGCAAAATATAAAGGCTACGCAAGACAGAGGAGTAATTTTTGAAGGTGGTTTAAGCAGTGTTGATGCATACTTATGAAGTTGTAGGAGCTTTACCACGTGGCTTCTCGCCCGCGAAAGGAAAACACTTATCGGGCATGACAGCTGCGAAACACTTTAAAGTTAATCGGACTCTAAAGATGGTCTCTGAAGGCAGGAGTTGGCGGCCGCATTCCGATGGGGGAGTACAAAAACACTCGTGTACCGTCCATTGGGTGCACCATGTGGTCAAAACTAAGGCGAGTTCCCCCCACCCCCTTCCCCAGACCCATACATGTGAGTTAAAGGGAACGAGTAGAAGGTTAATTAGAAAAGCTTTGCTAATTGCATAGCGTAGCACTACGAATTACCGCGCAAGCAATGCCTGCCTCTTAAAGCAACCCCACCTGAAGTCAGTGAGTCCCGCTACATGTCACAGAATATTTTTAACGAACCTGTTCACACTAAAATAAGACCATGCGCAGTAGCAAAGCAGTATCATGGTGCCAACGTTCTCACTATCGCTCAAACCGTAACCACGGAAGCCAGAGTTCAATTCCGTGTTACTACAGAGAAGGATGGCGATGCCGCCGAGCAAAGCTGGAAAATCGGCGTAACAGCAATCGCTGCAAGAACAAGGCATCGAGAATTCCTGACGAATCATAGTATACGCCGAGTGAAAAGAGCTTTGAGAAATATTGATAATTAGAAATTGCAATCATAACAATAAAAAAAAATCACGTGGTTAAAAAAAAAAAAAAAAAAACAGGCCGCCCCCGGGAGGGCTCGAACCTCCAACCTTTCGGTTAACAGCCGAACGCGCTAGCCGATTGCGCCACGGAGGCGAGGCACTCAACGCCGCCGAAGAAAGAATCTTCAAAATGCGCGGGCGTTTCGAAACCGTTGATAAAGGCCCTGAACCTCCGTGGCCCTGAAGCATTCTTCCGGTTCCGGGATATAGCATAGTCCGCCAGTAGGATACGCTGCTCTGAATATCTCAGCCAAGTTTTGCTGTCGTACCCAGTGGTTCGCTTTCATTAGCACGCTCCGTCTTCGACAAGGAGGCAGGCTTATGGTTTGCTTTGTGGTAAAGCGGATTCCCATGTATGCGACTGCTTTAGTAGCTGCGGTCCGCTACATAGCGTAGTTACTGAGGCCGCCGTGGAGTGCCGCCACGAGTCCACTGGCTAAGCGCGCTGCGGCTCGCTTAGAGCGACCCCGTCTGGCTTATGTTTAGCGCGTCGTAGGCACCAAAATCGGAAGTCGCGGCGTCCACGTAACAGCCAAAATGAAATTTGAACTGCGCGCCACTTTGACATTTAGAAGGCGGAGCGTTGTGGGCACGCCCGACTGCGCCGTAGCCTTCGCATTGCAAGGCATTGAATTAATAACGGATGCACAGCGTAGGCTGTGTTTGATTGCCAATAACTCCATTTCTGCTGAACGCATTGAAGTGCTTTTTGCGGCAAAGTATTTCTGGAATAGCCTACCTTCACTTCAAATGTCTTTCTCCCCTTCGATGAAAATAGGTTCAATGCCCTTTTATTCAATAGGAGGAACTGCACAGCAGTGATTTATAGCGATTGCGTTTACGACGACGCAATTCTTCGCATTGCGAACGTCATTTTCAGTATGGGGATTCCCTCCAGAGCACTAGCATCATAGTTAACCGCTCTCGTTGACTCATTGGGTACGGCTTTATGGAGCAGTGTGTGATGCCGTGCGTTTCATTGTGAGGTCGCCGCGATTGCACAACTATGCAGCGTAGGCGCGGACCAGAATGCCCTTACTATTATGACCCAATTTACAGCGCAAAACAGTTTGCGGTACTGTGATAACGATGGCGACACCCTTGCGATGACGACGCCATTACTGCGATTGCCTGGATTCAACCCTTCGTTGAGCAATGTGCAACACGGGTTAAAGGGTCTCCTGGTATCGTGCTGCCCTCAAGGGGGCGTTCGGTGAACAAGGTCGGCTCCCGTCGGATGACGAGGAAAATGCATGCTGCTGGCCAAGCGCTGCCGATGAGATAACGAACGCCCTGCCGCTTCCTCGTCGCCAGTCACGATGTAGCCGACCTTGTTCATAGAACGCACGGTTGAGAGCAGCGCGGTACCACTGCGCAAACGCTTCGTCACAAGGCTTTTTTCTTATTTCGCGGGCTTTCTTTGCAACCCCGAAAAAAGGACTAGCTGAGACGTACCGTAAACAATTCGATCGGTGGTTTCTGAAGGTGCTCGACAAATCTGCGTATCATACTTGTGCTCCTCAGCAAATAAATATGAAGTTGGACACTTAAACTTAATTGGCTAGTGACTTAAGGGGAAGACAAGAAAAATGTATGAATTACTATAGGCTTTTGCTAACAGTATGCGTTTGGTTCAATTCGCTTCCGGCGCACCTTTCATTTGTAAATTCTTGGCTCAAGTTATGTGCAACACCCTGTATATGCATACAGGCACATCGTTTATATTTTTGTTTATTTATTGTCACTCGAGCGTGACAACATAGCAACTAGTTTAGAAACTCGCCGGGCAAATGTTCGGTGTCCTGCGTTGAAGTTGAACATCTTATATATTGCAAATGACTTGTTACACACCGAGGGCCGATATAATTATGTGGATCCCAACTCATTACCGTCGCAGATTTTACGAGATTACTGCTGCAAAATATTGCAAGGGTGCAAGATGAGGCCTCGCAATATTTTGTCATACGAAGAGGAACCCGGGCACCTTATGAGAGCGTTCATAAATCCAGGGTGTTCTTAAAGCGACGTTAAAGGGGGTCCAATGCATAAATTTATACAGGTTAATCACTGCTTAAACATCTTCTTTCATTCAGTTGGAGGTACAAGATATGACTGGAGAAAATCAAGGCTAATATTTGTCTTTTCTTTAAATTTCGCGTCAGCACCTCAGAGCCGCTACACCAGCGTGACATCATGGTTCTGAATGTTCTGTTTTGGCTAGTATCTGGGCTGTTTTAGTGCACAGAAAGTTCTTTAAACCCACTAGGATGAATTCATGATTCCTGTTTAATGAAATCTAGGCCTTCCTTACCAAAAGAAAAGGAAATAAAATTGAATTAATAGACAATGAACCCCTCCCGTGCAGACGCTGACTTCACGGTGATCTCGTGATTATCTATGCGTTGATACGCGTTAATACGAAGGGTATTTAGAGTTCGCAGAATAATTGAAGGCGAAGTTAGAGAAAGCAGTTATCTCTAATTATGTGGCATAGCTGACCAGCGCATGATAATTAAGGTCTAGCGCGTAACACCTTTTTTTTTTCGTGATAGGTGATTTCGTTGTGCGTGGTGTAATTTTAACCAGTGGAGAAATTTTAAAGCGGTTATTAGCGGAAAGAAGAGACTCACCTTCCTTCACTGCTCCCTGAAAGTTTGCTCCACAGACCTGCGGGAATAGAGGGTTTATTTTTAACGACGGTTCCGGGTAGTGTGAACAAACCAAAATGGCTGCAATTAAGATGTTTTACCTTTGTGAAGTGCCTGAAAATGCATTCCACGTAGAGCTTGTCCTGCACGATAAGACAATAAACATGAGAACTCCACCAGACCCCTGTGGCAATTAATCCCTGCAAAAACGTACGCCTACAGGCAGGCTGCATTTTACATTAGAAAGCTGCGTTAAAACGTGAGCGCACTAACCTGAGTTTTGAAATCCGTTTCCTTGTACTGAAACAGAACAGAAAAAAAGAAACCCCATTATTATAACAAAGGACAAAGAGTGCAAGAAGCTTGAAGCTTTGTCCCACTGGCTCCTAGAATGTTTAACCTCCTGAGACAAATATTGTGAATATATAAATTAGAGTGCCGATTGTGATTTACATCTTTTGACGATTTATACTGGAGTTCTTATAGTCTCAAAAGAAAAGAAAGCTTTCTCGGGGCACATGCCAGGTCAGTCGACACATGGATGTTGCTGTAAAACGGCAACAGCCTCAATATAACGGTGGACATTTCATCGAGGTGATTATCTCGACGCAAGTCTTGCTGCTTAGATAAGGTACATAGCTTTCCATATGGAAGCCGACGTATTACGTACTTATACTTGCATTATTTCCCATGTACTTACGCTGTAGGAGATGTTGCAGTAAATTACGGAAAATAGCTTGACAACTCGATTTCCAAGCATTTCACCGTCAAAATAATGGCAGGCGTACATTTTGTAAGGCGTGCGCTTGACGTACTCTACACGGCTGCCTGTCAAATCGCCTTATTATCACCAGCACTTTCTTTCAAGTGGTATTTGCGACTCCCTCCTTTCCTTCTTGTTCAAGGCGATAGAAATGTCTTGTGGGAGTGAAGCTGATAGTTTGTCAAAAAAATGATAAAGACATGCCCGTTTAAGTGAGGGCTGGCTTTTACCCTGTACCTATATGCAGTATTAAGCGTCCATATATCAGCAGGCATCATCTGCATTTCTCCTGAAGGTGTATGAGGGAGAATTACTGGCGAGAACGCGGCAGCTTAATGCATGGCAGCGTTTTTGCCTATGAAGTGTGCATTGCAGGCCAAGAATTACCTTCCTTTAAGACACATTGGCTGGGTTAGAAGCACAAGACCATGCAAGAAATGATGGGAGACTAAGGCCGGAAAACAGCCCTCCACATGTATTGCGCGTAGATTTGCAGCCCCAGTAGAGAGGTCCAGTTTGTCCGTGAACATCTTACGCTTCACGGAATGTAAGATTACTGGCGACGAAGACGTGAGTAGCCCCGTTGATGATGCCATCTTGTGGCACAGAGTTTAAACACAGAGGACACAGCAATTGCTACAGTGACCAACGCACATTCTACTTACGCATGCGTAGGTATGATTTGTCAGTTCTCTGAAAACCACAAGAGCCGTCGACGGAAGTATCAGCGCTGGTAACGCCATCTTCTGACACTTTGTTTAGCTATAAAGCGCCACAACCACTTTCTTTCCTTGTTCCATGCTGTTCTCGCCGAAGGAAAGAAAAACAAAACAAAACACTTTGCATCTATGTTTGCTCTGTTAGCCAATGCCCTTGCCACAGCAACTGAAGAAAACAGCCTGCCAATGCAGTAACACTTCTTTGCACTCTGGTCGAAGTCGACGCTAAGAGAGGGCGCCATCAGCATTGCTACTCAGGTCTACACCTCCAGTATTGCGTAAAGTGCATATGCAGGAAAGCTAAAACTTCTTTGTGGTGCCGTTTTGCGAATTATCCCCTTCCTTTAAGGTGAGTACCGTGCTACAAATGCCACCTGTAACAATTATGTATGTTTCAATGCGTCATCGACAGGGCTAAAATATTTTGTTCCCTACAATGAATGGAGAAGGCATTCAGGCTGTCGCTTTTTATAATAGCAATAAAAAGGTTATAGTTATTACTGTCAGTTTGCTTCACTTACAGCTACATCTTTAATTGAAGTTACCAAACCATCCAGGAAGGCTGGTTTGATCAAATTGTAGCATACTAGATTTTTTTCAAGCACACATCTTCAAGCTTCGTTGTGTGCTGGGCTCACGCTTGCGTACAGTGTACTCATGTTACTGGGTCTTAAATACTTTTCACAACATCGCTTATATACTTTAGAGGACTGGAATTACAGCTGTAAAACAAACATATTTCCAAATACTTTGAACTCGCTCCTGAGGATACTCATAAGATATCTAGAAATTCATTGCAAATTCATAGTGGATTGCATTTACTTCACGAAACGGCTATTTCTGCAAACAACAAAGCTTTTCGCTAGTATTAGGCATTGCTTTAGAACGTAATTGTGAACTGTACCATAGTCCTCGGTATGCATTCAACAACGAAGTAATATTTCGAGAAAGCAGTACTCAACTGAAATTTTTGCGGAATTATGAACTTAGTACCCTACTCAGTTATATTTGGGCCGTACTAAAAAAACTCAGAATATTTTCTAATAAGCTTGTACAAGTTCGAATTGATGAACACCTAATGCTCCTGGCTGAAGGGAGTGCGTTTCGCCTCAGCGAAAACTTTCGGTCGCCGACTTCTGCCCTGGCGGATCACTACTAATCCCTGGCAGCGTTGCTCTTGCTGCGACAATAAGTTGGACGATGATAAGCCACATTTAGTTACAATTTAGCTATTAGCCGAACCTGAACCACAGTAATAGACGTAGATGAGTGTAAGTTCTAGAAGGCAGTGGCTCTGTTGGAATTCATCGTCAACTCCTCAATGGGAGACTCTTGCTGTAAGGTTCTGAAACAGAGCTGCTATCTGGTATTAGGTTGGAATCGCCACTGGTGGAATTCATCGTCGACGCCATACAAGTCGCTCAGCCTGAACAATGTTTATAACAGAGCTACCATATAGCGATTACTACTGCCGATAAGCTGGCAGCGCTCCTAGCGGAACTCAACATCAACGTCTCAGCGCAAAATGTGCAACGGCAAGCTTCCCGAACAGAGCCGCCATCTGCCGACAGAGGGAGCTCGCGCAAGGGAGGTGTGTGTGCGCGCGGCCACACTTACCGCTTTTGAAATGCATCCTTTGTGGGCTTCCCGCGTGCTGTCCATTGTCTGCGAAGGAAAAAAAAAGAGCAGGGAGGGAATGAGAAGAATGGAACGGCGCGGGGCGTAGTAGCTTGTGACGAAGTCGCTCCAAGCGGGCGCCCGCAGACGGCGACGAGATAACCTTCCCGGCACGGCATCAATGCGTCGCGATTGTGCAAACCCGACCCTCGGGCGTTCGGCGGGTCATTATAATTGGTAGCCTCGGGGGGGTCAGCGCTTTCAGCGAGGCCTCGCATCGTGGTGTGCGTGCGTCTGTTCATTGTGTTTGTGCGGGTGTATACGTTGGCTGCCGCAGCTTTATGTACGTTATACCGTTAGTGTGTCTACAGCAGCGGCGGTGATGCTGCGGAATTCTTGCGGTTGCGGCACAAAGCTGTTCTCGACCTAACCCTAATGAAAGTGCTTGAACTCCGCCTCGCCAACACTGCCCTCCCCTACTGTCTACCTTCTTGCTTCGTATCATGGCTGGAGAGCCTTCAGATTCGGTAGCAGGTCGCTTGGTTTTGTAGAAGCACTTTTGCGCGCAGCATCAGAGGTTGTATTCTCGGTGGAATTGTTGCTTAGATGAAGCGAAAATGAAGAGGTCGGGGAGGGCTAGCTGCCGAGGCAGGATGAGCAATTCGGGTCGTGTTTGAAAAAGAAGTTGTGTTTCCTCACACCACCGAGCTTGGAGATGCGCGCGTTTATGGAAGTGTGTCAACGCACCTCCATACAGGGCTACACCCTGGCTGTTGATCGCTCATTTGTGACGAAAGAGTCACGTGCGCAGGCGGTACCCGAAATAAGTAGTAACTTGCAGCAAACCGGGACGTTGAGAAGAAACGAGGGTGAGATTGAAGGCTCGCTTTGAATCATACATATCTTCGCACTCTTTCGGTGTCCGGAACGGGGCAAGTTGTCGGCATAGAGAGACAAATGTGCTACATCAGGGAGACCTTGCAATGTGATCTTTCTATCATATTTTTACGTCTGCCGATTTCCTTTTTGGACTACAGGTGACCGCACAAATGCAGGTGCACTACTGTGGGCTATACGGACACTGTCTTCTGGCGAATGAAAACACAACATTCACTAGAACGAAAACACCCCTACTCTGGAAGCGGAACGAAATTACTTACCGGGGCTTTTCTTTTCATTTACCAAGTTAGCAAAATGTTTTTTTAAAAATGTTTTCGAGTACTTTCTCTTTGCACTGTCCTATATATACTTCTGTTTGGTGCTTACAGATTCTGGAGAATTGATTTTTTTTAGTGCGTCACCAAGCCGGAGAACATCTAAGAATGCGCGAATTTAGTCCCGTAATAGCAGTGTGCTCAGGCGGATATACGTGTCAGAAAGTTGCTTTTGCACACGCCTCTCCAGGAGATTACAAATCCACGGTGAAAGTGTGCAGTGCTCAAATAATTGTTTTTTTTTTCTTGCCTAAACATGACCGATACTTGTTTTTACTGCATCCCTGACATCGCAACAACTCTCGTATTGTATTGTGACAATATATTGTATTTGTTTGCTTAATAACGAAAAATAACGCAGACACCACATTCCAGAAACCACGACTGCGCTAAGCAGCTCCAATGTCATATACCATTCCAATGACATGTTGGTACATGGTAGCTCCACTGCCATGTACTAACTATAGTCATGCGACAAACCGAACGTTTACAGAAGCAATGCAGGGCGACTGCTCTTTGCTTGAACGGCACAATGCTTTGCTCAATGACTCTCAGTTGCACGCAGTGTCTAGAATTGAGATGAGTATCAGCGGACGCGATATGCTGCGATTTTGCGTTTGAATTATTCTTGAACATCATTGCATGCTGTGCCATAATTTTGTCTTTGCATTTGGTCATGGACATCACCGTGTGCAGTACCATGATTTCGCGTTTGCATTTGGTCGTGTATATGGCTGTGCGCTGTGCCATAATTTTGCCTTTGCATTTTGTTATTAACTTCATCGTGTGCTGTGCTATAACTTTGCCTTTCGCTTAGCCAAGAAAGTCATTGTGCGCTGGGCCTTGACAGCGCCGTTACATTTGATCATGAATGCCATTGGCCCTCTGCTATAATTTTTCCTTTGCATTTGGTTGTCGACATCATTATGCACCGTGGCATGATTTCGCCCTTGCATTTGGCCATGAACGGCATTGCGCACTCTGCCGTAAACTTACATTTGAATTCGGACATGGACGTCATTGATCTAAAGCATGCAACGCTGCTCACCTCATTGTCAAGGCCGAGGAGACTGAGGTACTGAAGGTATTTGCTCAGGTTCATGTTTCCGTTGCTTCGAACCTGCGAAGGAAAAGAAAAAGCATCTCTGAATAAAATAAAAAAATTTGCATTGTGATGCTCTGCAGACGAGCGATGCAAACGGGCCAACGAAGTTTTTCAAGAAAAGATTGCGATGGACAGGCAATGGTTCTTACCCATCCAGTGCTCTTGAGCATGCATCTGCTAAGCCTTGGGAGGTATTCCTGCGTACACCGAAACAAGCACAACAGAATGTGAGTTCGTCGAGGATCTATAGGTACAGCATTCTCCTTTACACGTTTTTATACCGCATACAATGTATTTAAAATGTCACTTGTGCAATTAGATCATATGTCAAGAACGTTACAGATATCATTTGGCTTTATTTGGCCATTGGCAAAAAGTGCGGTTCAAAAGCGGGCTTTGATATCATTGAAAAGGCTCCTTCACGACAGCGTTATTGTTGGGCTGCCCATAAAAAAAAGTATGCACAAAGACGTTTATTCGTAATAACGTTTCTCAATTGTACTGTTGCCTTGCAAATTGTGTGATGCTTTCACTTTAACCCGCGTTGTTTCTTCTACAGTCTCTTTGCGTTGTTTTGACCGCTACATTACAATATCATTGCGGATGCATTAACTATTCTTCTACGTACGCAAATACTGTGCGTGAGTGTACAAAACTATGTGTTTAAAGCTCGTATCAGAAGGTGCGATTTCGCCTGTGATTTCAAAGCTGCAAATTTTTTGCGACTGCAATACGCAAATGCCGCAAGTGTGCCGTAGGTGCGACATTGGTTATCTCGTGTTTGCGCTTTCAGTGCAGACATTATTCTTGGGATTGTCACGCTAATTTCTTTCCCGCTGTCAAACCCCAACCAAAACTATGCGACGATCACGAAAACGGTGCACGTAGTCTAAAAAATGTGGGCCGTTCCCATGGGTATGTGTCACTGGATATGTGCGACAGAGGCCACTGGGTGTAAGTACAGCTGAGTATGTGCAGCTCTTCAGTGAACCTCATTGACACCACTTGGGTCAGTAGGTATGTGCCATTCGGTACGCATGAGCAGACTTCGCGTCAACCCCGCTACATGGCGCAGCGAGTGCACAGGGAAGCGCAAGAGAGCAGCTCGGCTGTAGCACAGTGCACAGCACACGACATGTTTTGAGTATTCGCATACATTAATTGTCACCACATGTAAGTTTCGCCCGATGTTTTTTTTTTTTTTAGATTTTCGGAGGCGCTGAGATTGTTTGCGAATTCGTACATGTGGCATGGACTGGGAACCAACAACAACGCGGATTGTCAGACCCGTCACTGTTGATTGCTTGCCTAAATTGTTTTTCACGATGATCTAACGGGCCCACACACGAAAATGTTTCACGAAAACAGTGTCCAGTTTGTTTTAGATCGTTACCGCCAAAGCGGACAGCGTGAGCGTGCGCAAAGAGTATTTAAGCCTTACCGCAGAAGGCCCTAGAGAATGCAAAATATCAGTCATCACGATCGGGTAGGCGCGAAATTGCGATGCAAAGTTTACACATTTGCAGAAGTCGTAGCTCCGAAAGACGCTGTGCAAACTCACAAGCACGTGAAACAGGCTGATCTGTCTTAACCTGTTCAAGGCACAAGGAGCAGCCGGTGCCGTAATTGCGCACCAACAACTTCTACAACGTGAATAAGAATAATTAAAAAAATACATTACAATTCCGACGTCTTTATTTCAAGCCATGATAAAAACCGAGCAGTTTGGCGCTAACACGGAAGCATGATGGGCACGTCATTGCGTTTTAATTAATTGGTTTGATTTATTAGTCGCGGCTTCTACCTTCGCAAGAATTAAGAAGATTTAGCTCGGGAACTCTATGTCACCTGTTCAAATACACGTAAAACGCAGAAATGTTTTATCACACAAACCGTGCGGCAACATGAATAAAATTTGTTGCGTTTGAGGAAGTCAAATTCTAGTGACTATAGGGAGCAGAAATTTAACCAGCTCTTGCAATTTTTTTCAGAAGTTGAAAGAAAATGATCAGTTCATATGGTCAGTTTAACGATGGAAGCTTAATGTTTAAAAAAGTGTGCTTCCTGCATCAAAAACATATCGCAGTTCTGTAAACTCCATTCGTTAATGCACCTGAAGTGAACAAATTTGACAAATAAATTTACACTTTACATGAATTTGTTAAATGTATATGAGGGTTTTGCAAATGTTAGTCCCACTCACATATCAATTTGGTATTGCACAGAGCAGTGGGTAAGACATAAGTTTTGTCGGCTGTCAATTTATTATTACGAGATATTTGTAGAATTATGATGTCGTTTTTTATTACTGAATAACACAGTTGTAAATTTCATAGTTTCTGCAAGTTCCGTAGATTTCAATAATTATTATAAAATATATTTCAAGTCCTAAATAAAAAAAATGCTTTCTACAGTTGCTAATGTTTCATTCTTTCTATTATGCAACAAACTTAATCAAAGTCATTGCACTGGTGGCCGAAAAGAAATGATTGATTCGTTCCTACGTATTTAGAGCGCAGCCCCCGAGCTAAAGCTGCCTGTTAGAGCAATGAACACAATATGTTATAGCTCTATTAATATTGCTGATATAAGCGTTCACAGCATAAAGATTCGTTATGTGCATGTAACCAAATTAACTGATCTGCCTGATTTGCAGATTTATGTTGTTGTGAACTGTGTATATATATATATATATATATATATATATAGTCATATCATAAAAAGCCAACAAAAGGGCCCCTCGGTTAACCCCCTTTCTTCTCTTTGATTACATATATATATATATATATATATATATATATATCTGTGCTTTTATTGCTTAGTGGTATGGACTGTTGTTTATTGCCTGTGCAATGGGCAACATGTCTCAGCTTTACTTTCTTTGCTTACATTTACATTCTTAATTGATCTAGTATGTTTGTGTGTTGCATGTGTATGCGCACTACATGGGGAAATGGGCAGGCGTAATTTCTCAACCGTGTGTTGGGATAGTCGGGTTTACAGCAGCTCATCTTGCCGTTTGTGCAATGGCGAATCAGGGAGTCATTGTCCCCGTATTTTTTAGCCAAATTGCGGCTGTATATGGGAAGTCAGCATATTCATTCCCAGCGGTGAACCTTTCTTGGACTGGCCCGGACTTATCTGCTGGTAGCTCCGCGGCACGGCGCTGCTGTCAGTTCTTGAAGATGGCGGTTGTGCTTCACACGCCAACGGCATACGAGCAACCAAGTGTTAGTCGTTTTCTATGTAGCAGGGGACGAGTGCCTATCGAAATCCACAGGGAAATACAGCCCACGTATGGGGAATGGCGTCTAGCTTTGAGAAGTGTGGGTTCATGGTGCTGTGAGCTCGCAAAAGGCTTGAAGACTTGCATGACAATTAGCGTTCGGGGAGACCGCATGCGTCACTGACTGACGACATGGGACATCTCAAGTTTAGTGCTGCGATGGGACAAATGGGGGTCTGAACCGGTGTGGGGACTATGCGGAAAAATAGTGTAAGGCACGTAACTGCACGTACGTATATTTGTAATTACCTGTACGTACCTTATGTTGGCTATTAAAAATTGGGACAAGGACTTTCGGATTTGCCCTCGTATATGGTTACTGAACCACAACGGATCCAAAATGACGTTAGACATGAAATATTTCTTTTATAATCAAGAAAATGCTGCGTATAACTGAAGAAATCCTGCTTATGTCTAGAAGTATTCTCGCTTTCGAACCTTGTGGAAGTGCGGTCATCCACACAAATGGTGGGACGGGAGCCTTTGTATTGATATACCGCTTACTCGTGGAACTGATAGCAGATCAATTACGTCATCCTGTAGGACGCGCAGCAAGTATACATAAGTTGTAGGTTGTTACGGCATTCATGTTGCGTCACTCCGGGCTTCACTTACATTTTTTCGACTACACTTCTTCAGTATCCTCTTTGCAGTAGCCGCTCATCCCGGAGGAACCGTTTCTTAGAGGATTAATCAAGTCAAGGACGCTATTACTAACTGCATATATCTGTTGGCACGTGTTGGCAACGAACACGTGACCGGGCTCCGCGGAGCGCCAGAGCAGCCGCCGTTGCTGCGCGACAAAACAAACCAGCTGAGGTGCAGTAACGCCTGGAGGCATGGCTTCGGGCCATCCGCTACATTGTTCGGGCGCCTCTAGCCTGTGTCGTATTGTGAATGAAAGTTCGTTAACAGCAGTTCTGCACTAGCCGGGTTCTAGTTGTCAAGCCTCCACCCCTCGAACACTCCTCCCCTCCCCGTACGTTGCCAAATCAGCTCCACCGACTGGAGCAAGCTATTCTCCCTTGAGTGAAAATAATTTGGTTCCCTTTGAAACCATCTGGGAGGTAACGAGAGAGGCGAAACTGCTTTTTTTTTTTTTTCCACGGATAAGCGCAACGACGTCTATGCATATTATTAACGCTCGAGCTGATGAAACCCCCGACCTTTTACACGCTGTGCACAGACACAAAGCTGGCTTTCCAGCGACGGCGACGTACTTTTGAAAGTAGGATTGTTTTTGTTGCAACGCAGGCTTGGCAAGTCCAAAAACTGAAGCAGACGACACGAGGCGACGCTTCAGCGAGCCTGAGCAGGCGCAATGATGCCCTCAGGCATCATTGCGCCGGCTCAGGCTCGCTTCGATGTGCGGCCACGCTGGCAACGCGGGCGCTTGACGGAGCATGCTCACGTGCTCGCGCGTTCACCTTAACTCTGCTCATCGCTGTGCATGTATCTGCACGATATTCGAATGCTGTTGTTCGAATATTCGATATCCGTTGGCTCGAAGGAATGCTTTGATGGAAGACTTCGGCAATATTTGTGCGCCCCGAAGGCATCGTTCTCTCGTACCTTGTTACTCGTATACAACTGATAGCCTTTAAACTTCGATGCGACGGAAACTTTTCCAAATCGGTAGAGGCGTGGTCAGTTGGCAGTTCTACACAAAATGATACACAGCCTTTAGGTCCCTTATATAAAGAATACAACCACCTCGCACGTTACGAACAGATAAACTTCAGGGCCCTTCACATTTAAATAGTTTAATGAAAAAAACAATGCTTTATAGAAAATTTAGTTCATCGTGGATACCAACACCCTTGTTCGAAGTTTAAAAACCTCATTGTTTCATTTTTATTTGTCTGAGTAGAGTTTTGTGTTGCACTGAGACATTATTACATATCATTTGCCGAGGTAGGTGCAAAAACGTGTTTTTTCTCGGAACAACTTTTGACAGTACGTACCTCGATATCACTGGGATGCTCTGGAAGGTGCTTCTGACACCGAATCCAGGTCTGAGGATCACTCATCTGTTAGAGGAAGACAAATAATTCACAACGGTGACATCAAGGATCACTCTTCCCGGAGGTCAAAGGTGACGCAACCTTGCAATAAGTGTTTGTGTTAATTATAAGTGAGATTTTCAACATTTTTTTTTTTTTTTTTTGCACCCGCCGTGGTTGCTCAGTGGCTATGGTGTTGGGCTGCTGAGCACGAGGTCGCGGGATCGAATCCCGGCCACGGCGGCCGCATTTCGATGGGGGCGAAATGCGAAAACACCCGTGTACTTAGATTTAGGTGCACGTTAAAGTACCCCAGGTGGTCGAAATTTCCGGAGTCCTCCACTACGGCGTGCCTCATAATCAAAAAGTGGTTTTGGCACGTAAAACCCCATAATTTAATTTTTTTTTTAACAATTTTTGCCTATAGTGTTTTTAGTCCTCATTTTGTAATCTGTTGTGAGCAAGTAGGCTAGATATTTATTTCCTATATCATAGTTGCTCTTATCTAAAGCAAACGGAAATGATTTTACTGGGGTGCTTAACAGGCGCCCTTTAAAATAATGCACGTAGTAACAACAGGTTGTAAAGCATTAATAAAAACCCTAAAAAATGTGTTTGACGTCCTACTGATCGCGAAGACAGACGCCTGGATGCAAGGTTGCGGGAATCTCGGACGTCACGCGTCACTGAATGGCAGGGAGGAATAAAATTTAATTGACTACACATTGAAGACAATAATTACTTTGCGCCTACGATATTGCGAAGTACACCCTTCTCTCTTGATGACAGTAAAGTTTCACCTTTGTCGGCCGTTGTTGTTGTTGTTGTTGCTGTTGCGCATTTACTTATTAGGGTTTTTACGAATGCAGCAAAATAGAGAAGCACCATTATGTAACATTACCTTCGTTTGGTAGAGTTGGTTCATCTTGCTGACAGCGCTTTGTAACAGTGAATACCAAGAAAAGGAGTAACATACAGGACACGAGGATTGCTGAGCTTCCAACGCGCAGTCGTCTCAGTTCCTTTACTCCTTCGTATTTTGCAACTTCTGACGCGGACGGCACGGTTCAATGGCACAAACGCACCTGTGAGTGGCCGCTCGCAAAATACACCACCACACATCGTTCGATCGTTAATCGAGGCGCCCTGCTGAGGCCATATCAATCCGTGCTTGCTGTAAAGATGAACGTTCTAACTCAAAATACGTTATACATTTCAAGTTTACCAAGCGCAAAAGAAAGTTCGACAGCCATTTTTTCGTGGCCTCTGCGTCTAGATGGAGCGAATAATTGTCACATGCTTCCGCCATAGAGAAAGAAATTTCTTTCTCTATGCTTCCGCGTTTCGAATCGAATACGTCAAAGCAAGGGACGACTACGACTTTGTGCGACACGTGGCGATGGGTTTAAGAACTAGAATTGAGTGAGCGTGAGCCTCCAAGATCCTGGTCCTGTGAGCGCGTAATTACGGTGTGCGATCGACGGCTGATCTCGACGAGGGTACACGAAGAACATCATTGTTGCACATCCGAGTTCCGTTAGCCTCAAACCAATGACAGACAGAGTTCCTATATACGCATAAGCGTACGTGCACACATTAAGGCTTTTTAATGATAGCGAAACTCGTCGTCAATGAAGGCAATAATGACAAGGTTTATATAATGCGAAAGACAACCTGAAACGCGATTTTCTTTCAATATAAGGTTCCGCCATACAGCGTGACAAATTTCAAAAGAGAAGAGAACCGCCATTCATCTGTCGATACCGATTACAGCTGAAATACTGTATCAGGGCATGCAGACTGTCATGCATAGAAGTCAGGTTAAAGGCGTCCTACCAGACTTTAGTTTTTCTCGTTAAGTTACAAGTGTTTCAGTTATGATTAGCTTTATAAAAGTGAGGTGTCCATTTTTAAAAGTAGCTCGTGCGGCACATGCATTCTTCAAGACGTCGCCGTATTGTGGCAGTTAATTACTTCTAATTCTAGCCGCCCTATCGTGGCGTATGCCGTCAATACATTGTTACGCTTAAATTTTCTTGCTTTTTGTCCCTCACCGCTTTTCATCAGATTCACACTGTTATGAAGTTAATGTTCGGTGCAGTGTTCGTCACTGTAAATCCAAAATTACTTTAATGATGTCAACGATTCTATAGCTTAAGAGACGGTCTTGTCTAACTAGAGTGCGTGCGTGACGGGAATGGTGTTGTACATGCATTGTAGATTGCAAGTGAGCGTCTGTGATTACTCCGGAATGTGTGGGGGCACGTATATAAATAACGAGCGTAATTAACCGGTGAAATTGTATTCGAGTACCTACGACTGTGCCCGCCGCCATTGTTGTGATTTGAGTGTCGCTCGTCTTTTGGACGCACGTTGGCCCCGATAAAGTGTTAGATTGTGTTTTCACGCGGCCTCGCGGTGTTTTGTTCTGCGGCGTCTATAAAACGCGCCAATATATAAACGTAAATAGAAGCCGATCACGTGTGCGCATATATTAATAGAGATCTTGAGTCACGCCTTCCTCACCTCTGGTATGACAAGCGGGTTCTTCAGAGGCTCGCATGCTCCCCAGTCGGATGTAAAGAATTCCTGGATCTGAAAACACGAAAAAAAGACACAAACTGTTGTGAAAAGGCCTTTAAATTCACCAAAACAGGCGTTGTAAATGCTCCAACAGAATAATGATGATGATGATCAACTGAAAACCTGTGATCATCATCACAACAATTTATTTTCTCAGAACACCTCTAATGGGGCATTACAAATGGTGGCTTAGATGAAACACTTACAATGCGCGATGCAGAGGCAAGGAAATGAACATATAGTCCCAATAGTGGAAAATGCACTAAGATTGCACTAAAGCATACTAAAACAGTAATTATGCAAACAAACCGCTACTACTACAAGCAAACATGAATGCACCTCCCTTGATGACCGCGGAAGCTCGCCGTCAGAACACTGCAGCAAGGAAGCGTGGCAGCAGCAGCGAGTGAATTGACCTTCGTGCTGCCTCTCCCTACAACGCGAACTAAGCGGCGAAAACACAGATGGCACTAAACTACCAGCACTCGGTGCACTCTGTCCCGATCGCAGATCGATTTCAAAATAGGGTCCGCGCAGCCGCGCCGTACGCAGCAGCCGCCGTAGTAGGACGGCGCTCCTCCTTCCCCTCCCTCCCCTCCGGTGCCTTTCGCACGACGTGAAGACGGCGCGCTTCCTCCCCGCTTTCCTCCTTTGCACGTGCGGGATGGAGTCGCCATTGCACCTCATCCTCACACGCTTTAACTCGCGCATACAGAATACGGCGCGCGGCGACGATTATATCGCCCTGGGATTGAATACTAAACACTTCGGCGACGACAGAAATGCGCCTGGAGTGCGCATATATTTGTTATTGCAATAAAAGAAAGCAGCCCCATGGTGTGATACACGATGAGCCGCCGAACCCCATTACGATTTCGATAACGCTTAACAACGAACGTACTCACAACAAAAGTTCCTCGATGTATAGCGATTTCATAAAGTGAGCGAACATTTCGTAAATCGAACAATCACAGTCACGTTGGTACAGAACCTTTACTGTAGCAATTGATTCGCTGGAGAGCGGCGACCCGTTATATTACTGTCAAAAATATTGTAACGCTGCCTCACCAACTGCATGTCATATTTCTTCGTTTAGTTTAACATTTCAAAAAAGATTACATGCATACAAACAAATGACAAGAAAAACTCGACAAATTTTACATATAGCACAATCTATCGATATTAAGCCGAGCAAGACGACTTCTTAATAAAACAAGCTGTGAGCGACGGTAGCTAGGCGTTGATAAAGGTACACTGACAAATGTATAGGACATCATCGATATCAATAATTCATTACTTTCTTCGCAGGCATGTGGTTGTAACTTCAAGGAAAGATGTGAAAGCCTCGCACATTACGACGAACAACGACTGAGTGCGTTCCGTATATGCAACAACACCAAAGGTGGTCTCGAAGCAAAAAAAAAAAAAAAAAAACGGAAAGAAAGAAAACGTCACATGCGAAAAGGAAGCAAGGTCTAAAAATGGAACTCTTCCTCCCTGCTTAACTTCCTTTCCTTAATTTCTTTTCGTTAGCTACGCTGCTCGCTTGTAGGTTGCGCAGAATCTCAGTTGATAATTGGACATCCTCCGGCGTTCCAGAGAAAAAAAAAAATATCTGCACTTCGTATGTGGCTGCACGAACCGGTACTCGAATACGGCGCAGCGTTCGAAAGGCCGACAAGCACCATGACCTCCGATATCGTGCGTGCCGATCTTGGAGGCAATGCGAGTACGCGAATCACGCTTGGGACAGTCACCAGAGGCCAACATAAAGCAGTGCTATCGTATGCCATGTTTCAGAAAATTTGAAAATAACATGCGGCTGACATTTTACGGTACGGAGGGAAGGGCGCTGGTTTTATGGCTTTCGTTATTTAAAACGGCGGAATTTTGCAATGGGAACACAAACGAATGACTCTTGCACTTAAATATTATTTTTGCAAATTGAAGTTGTGTTATTTAAGCCAATAACTGTTTTTTTTTCTTTTCATTTCTACACTGTGACTCTGTATACTCGATATTTCAATCTACGTTTGGCGTCTCGGTCGGGACAGCTTCTCAGTGTTATATTAGCTATAATGTATCACACAGCGTGACTTTAGGCAACTAGAGATCAGTTAACAAATAACCTAAAAAATTGAAACTATGGTAGCGCGTTATTATCTTTAGAAAGGCTATAGAGGCTTTTCTTGTGCAACATTATTTTCTTGCGCGATGGTGCCGCAGAAAATACACTAGACGGAAAGGTAGACACAGTAAAAACGAGCGCCGAGCCTCACTCCACTGAAGGTTCAGTAAAGAAACAAACATAATAAATTGTAACAGAGAAGTTACATAGTAACATGACGACGTGTTTCCACATCGTCTGTAATTTTTCGATTAAAGCATGTGTCAAGAGTCGGCGCTATTTTCGGCATGTCTACATTTTCCATCTCGTGCACTTTCTGCGAACGTAGTCCCACAACGACCCCATACCAACAAGTCCAACTTTGCGTAGTTTAGAGAAATATTCGAAAGCTTAGCTGTTTCTATGCATTGAGTCTGCACTTGTGCCGTTCTCTTATGCTAACCACAGAATGTTAAATTCTCTTTTTTTTTCCTCTTCACAAATACGAAATAATGAGATTACGCGAGTGTTACCATGTAGGACAAAGAATTGTACGCACTGCTGGAGGTGCAACGAAAAAGGATACCCTTATTTTATTTTCTGTCCAGGCTCTAAATGCAGAACCACACTCTCTGCGTTTCCTTGAAAAGATGCTCCTTTTCTCTCTTCTAATCTCGTTCCATCAAGGTTCCTTTAACGAAGTGGGACACATTTGCAAAAGCTTTACATTTTATAAATGTAACCCATGTGGAACGAATATCCTCTAGCAGAAGGGTTAGAAACCGAGCTTGCTGGTGCATTACGAGAACTCTTGGCAACAGCGCGACGCAACAGGCCAATAATTTCCAACACAGGGCGCAGACTAACTACTATAAACTTGTTAGTAAGCGGCCTCTGGTGTTGTCTATTCTTGTGCTGTTGTTTCGCACTTTTTCCAACTATCTTCTAGCGTCGGCTCTCTGTGCTGTCGAGGTTCTTTTTGCCTCTGTTACATTATGTCCCTTTTATTGTCCTTCTTCATAAATTCAAGTGAGCGAATTGGACATATTGATTTTGTTCCAGATAATTCCACTCACTAAATGGAAACATACTTGCAGAAATGGTCTGTGCTTACTCAGTGAAAATTAGGCGGCCCGAGATTAGTACTGGTAGCAGACGTCTGCTCAGACTTCACGCGCCATATTGGTCGAGACTATACTTCCGTTCACTCAGCGCTGCACCTTACTACAGATAAAGAGGGAACGTGCGATGTGTAACTCGATAAACAAGGGCGCGCGATGCCGTTTCTTTCCTCTTGCGGCGAAGACGCGCCTCCTGGCGAAGCGGGAGCCTCAGAATCACCCATATTGGGACACGTTTGCCCCTGGCTCTCGGTGCGTCGTATGTTTGCTTTATACGGCGTATCTATCTAGGCCGCCTGGCCGGTCGTCGGGACGCTTCTCCGCGACAACCACCGTCGCGTACACGTGTATGCTGGCAGAGACGGGGGAAATGCAGTCTGCACGTAAGGCATGCGGACGCGTCGTGAGCGGGTGTTTATTTCTGTGGAGAGAGAGGGGGGGAGGAGGAACAAAGCTGAATCAGTATACGTCGTCTGCTACATCCGCGCCCTGATACGGCGCACGTCTGCTTTTGGGTAGTTTCGTAGAAAACACAGAGGGAGCACTGACGCTACAATTGGAATGGTTGGGTGGGATGTGGATTTGTATAATCATCGTGCTTGTTTAGGCAAGCCTCCAAATCATTCTAAATCAGCCGGAATGCCAAACTTGCAGCTTCCCTAGACCCTTACCGCCTCTAGTAATTTATGTTAGGAGCTCCATACTTTCGGGGGCTACTATGTACCGCACATATAAGTGTACAGGTATAGACGTGCGAAATGCAATCTGGGCTTGAGGTGTTGGAGTGGGTAGCGACCAAGCGCTTACTCCAGTTGAGAGAGAGAGAGAGAGAAAGTAGAACTAGTATGTCGTCTGCTATGTCTGCGCCCTGGTATGATGCGCATCTGCTTTTGCATAGAAGTAGCTACAAAAAGTGCTAAAAAAGTTGACTCGCCAATCCCGGCCCTGAGGAAGGGGATGTCCAGCGAAGCCGGACATGCCCTCTGGGACGTTTTGCCGAAGAGGTATGGAATGCTTTATTGTTTAGAGTAATGGTAGTAATGGTAAATTAGAGCAATGGTAATATTGACGGCACACCACTGCTGGTCGTATTGCCGTTTCTTTTTCCCTTTGCCGCTCCTCGTATTCACGCCGCTCCTCGGGAGTCTTATAACTATGCGTCGCCTACCCATAGAGGTGCTGCAACAGCAATAAAATCAGTTGCTAGACTTGTTCTTTTATTTACGAAAGGCTAGTGACGTCACTACACACGCCGCAAGCTACCATTGCCGCGGCAGCCTGAGCACAGCAGTAACCTTTACCGGGAAACGCATGCGGGGAGCGCTACGTGCTTTGTATTGTTATCAGGAGCGCCTTATCAACAATTATGCGGTTCGGAGGCTTGTTTTGTGTTTGTTCTTTATTGAAATGAATGTGGTTCTGCATGTTGCATGCGTGATTCCAAGAAATGTATGTACTTTTCGCATCACTCTGCTGAGTGCTTGAAGCCTGCTCCAGCTACATGGCGGGTCGGCCCGGTATTGCATTACGTCCGTGATCGGCCCCTATTTTTGCCCACGGACACGAAAATTGCCTACCAAGGAGAGGTTAACAGCTTCTCTGTAAAAAAACTATGGAGCTGCGATAGTTGAAGATCATGGGAATGGTGGGTATATTACAAGGATTTATCTAATCTTCAGTGATGTAGCTTCTGAAGTACTCGTGGCATTTTCTTATGTCATACGCATCTCTTAAAGTACATTTCTGTATTCCACCGTGCACAATCCATTTGTGTGTCGAAATCGTCATATTACTTGCATAAGTAACAGTAAATAAATAAATTTGTTTACTAGTACTCGTACACATCTACTGGCACTGCGTCCACTGTGGTACAACCTTGCGACGGTGTAACAATTGTTTGAGATCACATTTTATGTTTGCTTATCTTTTTATAACTTGTTATGCTAAAGATTATGAGATGCCGTACCCTGTATTCACTGCCGATGGCTGGCTAGGCTCTGTCAAGCTGTCATATAGCAGCTTCTTTCCCTGTCACATTTTTTCAGGGCAAGTGTTCTGTTTTGATGAAAAGAGTTCTTTGTTCGATTGATTGATTATTTATTGTGCTTATTATTTTCCTCAGTGCTCAAGGGATCGTAGATTTCCGAAAGTTGTCAAGGCAAAAATGCTTTGCGCTGAGGTATATTGCGCATTTTTGGATTTAGAGTGCAACATATTGCGGAAAACGATCAATTTGTAAAGACAGAAAGCCGTTTGAAGACAGATTCACGAAGTATTCATCCGCTACCCTAACGTTTGCGTGCTGGTGGAACCGCCATATTTGAAGCTTCTGCCGATTTTAGCGCCAGAGTTCCTAGAAACAATTTTTTTGGGGAAGTGCTTTTGCTTCATCTAAGCAAGCTCAGGTACGCATCTGCTTTTGTCGTATTTTTTTCCTCCGCAGATTCGTTGCCGTTCTCGAAATCGATGATTACCTCCGTTCTGCTGTGGCCGTGGTCGTATGTACAGTTTCGCTTGCCTACATGGTTCCCCAATTTTATCCGTTCTTCGCAATCACGATCCTATCTTTGGTGGCGGCGTCACACGGTTTATCGCGAAACGTTTGTTGCGCTCGAAACGTGAGCTTCGTCGTTTGGTTTTCGGCCTGGCTGTGTGCTTGTCTACGTGGACATTTTGTCTGGCTTTCTTTTATGAAGATTCTATGAACCAGAGCACGACCGGTGTTCCAAAAAGATTACACTGTGTGGAGGTGGGATTTCCAAGAATTAAGCTCGATTGGTTCATAGATGAATGATACGCCCTCTGGGTTACGCAGGTAGTCATTTAAACATTAACTGGGCTTTTCGCGGGTAAAAATTAACTTTTAAAGCTTTAGCTTTCCTTAGCTTGTTCACCAGTTTTGCGCCGTTAGCGTCACGTACAGTGGTGGGCCGATCTCGTAGATATTTCAGACTACAGTTTCCATGTTCACGTGCCGTTCTGTACGTAGCCCTCGTCATCTCATTCTCTTCATACAGTCCTCACCAAGCCATGTGCGGAGTTGGTGTCCCACTCCATCGTCGTCATACGCTCGACATCCTACCATAGTAGTCACGCCAGCGTCATCCTACCATGTTGGTCACGTTCATCGATCTCGTTTCTTCTTCGTCGGTCCGCCGTAATTGTGCGGTCATCATTCAGTCGTGATTACGAAACCGTTGTCATGCCATCGTCGTCATACAGTGCGTGGTTGTGCATTGTCACGTCACCGTCGTGTTGCCGTCGCGGTCATGCAGTCATCGTAATTCCAGCTTCGTCATCCGAGTCTCGTCACATGCCATTCTGATCGAGCCGTCTTCGTCGCACAGCCGTCGCGCATGGTCGTCGCCATACGGTAATTGTCACGCCGTCATAGCCGTACACGCGTCATCATGTCATTGTCCTTAAGCCGTCGTCGTCACGCGGTCGTCGTTATACTATCCTCATGGTTTTATAATCGCCGTCCCGCTGCTGTCATGCCATACTGTACGTCATAACGCCTTCGGCTGTGCAACATAGTGTACGCTTAGAAAGCCGGAGAGTGCTCGAGCGTTGGGGAGGAGCGCCATAATTTATTAAACTAGAACGCTCCAAACACCCTTTACACGGAAATGTCTTGGAAGAAACAGGACCTTCGGACTCGCAAGTGATGCGGAGAGCTCGAGATCGGGAGTGAAAACGCTTAGCCCACCCTGCAGCTAACGCTTAGACATTCCCGTGAGACCCGTGTGTTTCCCGTGTGTTTTTATTTTGTTGCGTAGCTAGTAGACCGCCGTATATACTCATATTGTATCTTAGGTATGTTAAACTGAAGATAACATGTGATGGAAACACCATGAAGTCATTTTTGCGTCCTGCTTTAGCTGTCGTCGTGGCTCAGTGGACACATGTCATTCTGCATGCTCCCAAACCCGAAGGTGTCAGGTTATATTACCGGAGCCAGTGGCTACATTCTCGTAGGGTTCTCAATCATACATTCTCAAAACCGCTTATGTAGCTATATTTCGGGGCACGTCAAACTTGCGGTCAACCCTATTCAGCAGACCACCAATGTGGCCCAATCAGTCAACTACACAATTGGTGAACCAGTCAATCTATCACTATTGATGCTGCGTTAGTTGGTTTATACTTTTTACACTGGAAAATATACAAAGATGTGTAAAGAAATAACTGGATAGGAAAGAGAACAACTTGCACCTGACTTTGTCAGTTGCAAGTGACGTTCTTTCGTTGTCCATCCATTTCTTCACAGAGTATGCTCCACTGTATGCCTTAGAAAAATGTCTTACAGTATGTAGAAAGTGTGCAGCAATTTATATGTAAGGTCTATATATCTTTTATAGACAAATTCAGAATAATCTATTGACAGCATATATACTTATGACTTCACCCTCCCTCTAGACTGTTCCTCATATACATAGAAAAATGTCTATAAACTGTCTGTTGAATTATGGGTTCACAATTGTAAAGTATTGTCTAAAATGTGTGTAAAATGTCCATGGAGTATTTTAATGAAGCACTCCATCTATACAGTCTTAACGCTACAGTTATTCTAGATTATAATATATAGAGTGTCCATAGACAGTTCCTACAGACCAGTCTATGGACAGTCCTTGACCTAGTGGTCCACTTCTTGCAACCAATTCTGAACAGACATTTTCATACCTTGTGTATTAAGAGTCACTACTATTGGTTAAATTATAAGCACTCTCTGGATAATGTAAAGAAGTACCCCCTTTTGTATAGTTGTTATGCTTCAGAACAAATCAGGGATTTACGTCCCACTTTGACCAAACTCATAGACAAGTGCCACTTATATTAGATTCGGATAACGGAAGACGGTTACGCACAGGGACGTAATAGACAATGAACGCATACAAGAAGCGCTCCGTCCTGTCCGCTCTCTTCGTTTCTTGCCTTTCTGCGCTTTTACAGTTTCAGGATGCAAGTAAACCAACTAGCCCAGTTATCCATTCTGCCGCACACAAGAAAGCAGAACGACGTTGGAATGACATTTCTGGAGTGGGTCTGTCTACAGTGGCCCGAGCCTCGACCTCTTCAGTCATGACCACTTCTTTTTTCCTCATTGATCCGTGCCGAAGCTCTTCGATGTGCTTGTTGGAACACAGCACGTGACGCCGAAACGGAGCCCCGCATTCTCGACGACGGTCAGGTCCGGCACGGACTTGTGCAGCTACGGTCGCTTCGTGTAGCTGTTTCTCGAAGCGAGTTCGGCTTTGAAATGGGTTGACAAGCGACAGGCTGACAAGGTTGCCGTGCGCGTTCGAATGACGTGAGCGATTATGTATTTACGTGTACCAGGGCCTCCTTTTATTTCCTTTTACTGCGACGATGGTTACGTAGACACTTGACTGGCTTGGCCTTGTGCGGAGTTGTCGTCATTGACGTGTTTCCCAGAGGGTTGAACATATTGTGGCTTCGCACCGATATATTGCGGGGACCACATTTTGTAATAATCACTTTCATGTCCTTTCATTTTCATTTCCTTTCGCGTTTTTATCATCCCTTCGAAAAAGCTCAGACCACCGTAGTCTCGGATCCTACCCGACGCGTTATCTTAGCGGCTACGGTGTCGCAGTGCTGAGCTCGACATTACGGGTACCATTCCGGCTGTGGCGGCTGAATTTCGATAGGGACGAATTACAAAAAAGCTGGTCTAATTAGATTTAGTAGAACCTTAATTCATTCGCGGTGGTCGAAATTAAGTCGGAGTCCACCACTACGGCGTGCTTCATAATCATATAGTGGTTTTGGGACAGAAAAGCCCATAATTAATTTTTCTCCTTCCCGTTCGCAAGGGCATATTGACTTGGGCCATTTGAAGAAGTTCTGACACACTTAAAAAGCTTAAGAGGAAGAATAAGGCAAAACGTGCTTAAGGTAAGAAGTGAATCAAATGAAATAAAAAAATAAATCCTTATTGCCTGCCGTGTCTGCTCCCTGCACCACAGCCTACCAAGTGCGAGGAAAGTTTCCTGAGGATGATGCCTCATCCGTCCTGACAATTGCAAGAGCAAATAGTCAAGGCTGACAGTCGCCTGTCCCAACTGGCCCTATCATGGCAAAAAGGACGCTAACGTATACCACATGTTAAGCGAACGATTCAGGAATAAAAAGAAATTCATGAACGACATACTTCTCGAGCTGCCCAACCAGTTTTTCAAACTTTCGCTAAACCTACAACCTCTATTTTCTGGTGTGTGTTCTCCATTTATAGAACTTTTCGGCCTGTACAATCCTGGCAAGTCTCCTTCTTACATCTAAGGTTACCGGCATGTTCATCTATCGCGGTGTTGTTTCAACGGCCGCCTTAATGTAGCTTTAAGAGAAAAAATGGCAGTCATCCTGAAGAGTAGATTTTCCCTTCAACTGACAGTTTTGTTGACTTTAGTCGCTACTTACGATTTGATTTACTCGCTCAGTATAACACAACGAGCAAAAGGCAAACATGACGACATTGTCAATTCATGCGTAAATGAAGTTTGAAGCGACGATACGCTCTCTTACGTTCTTCTGGTCTCGGAGGTGTAAATAACTTAGGCATTGAATCATGTCGTGAAGGGTCTAGATATAGCTATCACTGCATAAATTCAAGGAAAGATAAAAAGAAAACGTATATTGCGGGGCAGTAGGAAGTTGGTCAACTGACACGTTTCAAGTCAAGAGCCACCATCTTTGGAGGCAGTGAAACTTTGTTGAAACACCACGAGACTGTTGAAGTAACTGACGTTGACATCCAATTTCCTGTCAGTGCCACCCCACTACCCATCTCCATAGCAAAGGGAACTGTCATTGTGAAATGTTCGGTGTAGAGAAGAGAAGGACATTGTTGCAAAGAAAACGCTGCTTTCCTTGGAAAAAAAACCTTCTTTCCAGACGAAAAATTTCGACCAGCCTTGAGGTCAAACCTTCTGCAATAGTGGATTGCTATTGCTATTTTTCTAGCACTTTGGCACTTACAGAGTGGAGCTTGGCTTAGGTACTGTTTTACATAATGACTGTTCAAGTGAAGTTCTTGCTAGGGCAATCAATGAGTGGTACATGTTGCATAATTATTGTGCCCTGCGCGCACCATGCGGCAAGACATTGCCCACTTAACCTACGCTTGCAGGTTATTCTACATTGCCGAGAGCAGCCGTAGCGTACGCATGAATATTCCTCAAAGGGCTGGGACAAGTACTCAGTCCATGGACAGACGTCGCCTGTGCATCTCTCGCAACTAAGGCTCTTTTAGCTTTCCTTAGAGACACTGGTCCGAATGGCATACTTTGGTTTTATTACTGTGTGTTTTGTGTTGTGTTTGTTGCGTATCTGTGGCGTACACTATGCATGCGATGTCATATTCATCATACCTGTCTGGAGTTGAGTGCTAAGAAAACCTCTCCAGTGTGCATTAAAGAGCTGTCTCTCTAAAAACGCCACTGTAGTGGTGTTCGTAGAATTCATTAAGCTACTTGGTAAAGCTACCTGTTGAAGTATACTAATGTTATTGCCGGCGACCATTCTTGTTTTCTCTGTATACATGGCACACAGTGGTGCCCACTGTTAAAGGGAACACTCTAACATGTGGCTCTCACTTTGCTGGCACTCTACCTGCAAACACCGGTTCAAGGCTGAAAGCTATAATAAATAGAGTTGAAATGAGCTTGGAGTGATTTGAAGAGAAGTTATTTCCCGACATTCTACGAACATTTCTACAGGATACTGCGAACTGCTGGTTGAAAGAATACGGGACAAAATTTTTGGCACAGGTTGCTGTCTGCGCGACGTGCCTTAGTAAAGACTTGGCCGAAGTATTAATTATGGTCAAGTTTAGATGGTGTTCGCGAAGGAACGTCTGAGCACTTAGCTATACTACTGGAAACGCGTACGTAACAAAATCTGGCATCGTGTATCCATCAGCGACGGGAAACCCAGCGCTGCGCCATTTAAAGAAAGGAGCCCGCCACGCTCCATGTCCCGAAACAACGCTTGGTCATGCACTGTGAGCAACCGAGGGGGAAAAATACGAGCGCCCAGAATCAATGATGTCCAGAAAATAAAAATAAAGCGACAACAAAGGAACCATAGGAGGAAATGCTTCGTCGAGCCGTAGAGAGTTTCCATCGTGTCTGGAATCATCAGGATAGGAGCCGGGCACCTCTACATAGCTCGTTTCCGTGTTTTTCTGCCAAGAACAGTGGGGCGGCGTGCTGCTCGGGTCACATTCAGCTCCGCGACGTCTCCGAGCCGGCTTTATCCTGTCGATGCTATGTCCTTGAATGCCTGCTATGCGACAGCTTTTAAAATTCGTTTTGTTGCCAGGACCGCCTGTATGCACGCTAATTTGCTCTCGTAACGCGTATCTTTCGCAAACGTTCAAAGGAGACAGAGGTTCAAAGGACTTAAAATAATTTACAGCGGTCATGTAAGGAGTATCCAGGGCTGGCGTCAACATTTTGACAGGGGCACTAGTCTTCATAAGGTCAATAACTCTCGATCAGCAACCTTACGCATATGGCACCACAATGACTAGATTTATATTCTGCTGGGTGGCAATTAAGTCCGGTTCTTTTACCTTCATCCAGTCAGCTGACCCTGTGTGTTATACGTACCTGCAGCTGTGGCTAATTAAACCGCTATTGAAAATAACTGGCTTGGACAATTTTTCGTGCTCGGAACTCATTTAGTGCGACCTTAGCAGGTTCTCCCGTCTTAAACCAGCATCTTGAACACAGAAAAATAGAAGACCAGCTTTCTTATATTGCGCACAACACCGTCTTCGTCCTGCTACAGCATAACCTGCTGTGCTCCCCGAAATACATGCACGTACGCCGTCACTCTGAGAATTTACCCGCGACGCAGAAAACTCTGAACCAATCACCAAACTCTACAGCTGCGCTACTGGGCAGTGGTTAGAGCGTTTTGCTCATACGTGAACATTGCCGAAGAGGAATGTATTCGAGTTGCATTGGGGAACAAAGCCGAAAGAATAGCTAGAGATGCCTCGGGAGACACGTTATTAATATGTTATCAAGCATGTGCTATAGCTGAAGTAGTCAAACATTGTAGATCCGTCTTCACAGCACAGATTACGGCTGCTTTGCAGCATCAAAATGCCTGTCTTGCTGTTGGGATTAGTGCCGTTCGCCTGACAATACAGGTCTTAAAATGCGGCTGTTCTGTTACCAATAGTATGAAGATGCACTGCGCCAAGTTTGAACTGCTATTATGCTCACTTGCATGGCGTATTACTGCTTTTGGACATACCGCCCTGTCCTCTCCTGTTAAAGAAAGCAAACGAGTCTTGAGGCTGTCACAGATTTTCGAAAAAGTAGTGACTAAGTATCAAGTTCACAGCAAGTTATATACATCCGTAAATGATGAATAGATACGTGGTTAATTTAATTTAACCCCTCAAAGTTACACACAGGTTCTGACAGGTGCTTATTACCGTGTGCCCAAAGCTCGTGATTCACCACGATGGGGAATCTAAGCCGTCACAGATCAGCAACAGAATGCTCTATCCCTTGAATCTGTAGGCGGTTAATCAACGAAAGCTAAGACCAAAGCAAGTTAGTTTCAGTTCAGATGAGTTTATGTGTTTCAGTCAAGTTGGGTTCAGTTCAATCTTGTTTCAATTCATAACTGTCTATGGGAACAGTGCCTTTTTTGCTTGTTGCGTTGTTTGACTGACATGTTCCATTCTGCACAGAAACAGATAAATTACACTGATTAGATGTCCACCATGGTTTTGAAGGAATAGTCGCAAAACATCGCGATCCAGAGCCGTCCCATCTTCAATGAAAACCAGCCGGAGTGAGTTGTGCATGCGAACGACAGCATACCATGGCTGGTTATAAACGGAAATGGTGGCAAAAGGCAACGGATTTAATTATAGTCATAGTAAGTATTAGCTGTAAGGGTGGGCTGACAGTTCGTCATGTAGCTTAGTCGATTGCATTCACTTAAGAGAATCGAACGAGCAAAGGCATACTTTCTCGTCTCATTCCTAGGTGCGGACGTTCTACAGTTGTTTCAGACAATTAAACCAATCCAAGCCCAACAACACAATTTCACCCTATACCAACTTACCGTTTGCTTGCCGATCTTGTCGCTGTTCTCCGGCTTCTCAATCGGTCCGGCCACAGCCGAGCCAAGCCAGGCGAACGTGACTAGAAGGACCACGTGGGACACTTGCTCCCGCATGACTGTAAGTGCACCGAGACCTGACCGACTTCTGGAGCGCTCCCTGAGAAACAGAAGACGATGACGAGACGTCTGGCACTATCGACAGCGATAGAGCAGACGACGCTATTGTTTCTTGCACGTCTGCTGCTGCTTCTGCTGCGAGGGTCCCGAGCAGGCGAACTTATGGACAACGCCGGACAAGGAGCGGCAACGGGTCGACCGGCTGGTTCAGTCTCCTCTCGCGAATGCACGGCCACTGATCGCGGGCAGCGGGATTTGGCCGACTCGCCGAGTTCGGGCGAACCAAAACAAGAACAACACAAAACAGGGGAACCATTTCCTCCTCTTCCTCAGTCCGCTGCTGCTCGAAACGGCTCGCGGCTGCCGCCGTTTGCCCTCCGTAAATGGAAAGGGTGCACAGCTTCCTCCTTCCAGAGGTGCGCTCAGCGCATAACGCGCAGGTTCTGCAAGAAGGACGAGCGCACCCGAATATTCGGTTTCACCCCCGCCGCGTTCCCTTCCCTCGTTCAAACAGTCTATTCGCATGCCTCGCTCACGCTTAGTTCTTGCGCGCGTGAAGCAACAGACTTAGCCTCTCTCATGTGCCGCAAAGGGAATTCGTAAAGGAAGGTGAACGATCCCTTTGGCCCTCTTGGAGTCGAAACAAAGAAGGCCCAGAAAGCTGTCGAACTGGCATTGCGTTAAGAGGAACCCCGTGCGAGGGGGTTTGCCCGTCGAACATTTCCCCGTGAAAAGCCAGACACGCACACACGTACACACACACGTACACACAAGTGCTACAAAGGGTTTAGCAGAACAACGCATCCACGGTGTTCCTTGGTTCTATTGTTTTGTGTGTGTGAAGCTGCCAAAGCCCTCTATTCAATGCACTGCAATTGGCTAAGCGCTGACCGTTCTTCTCTCAGCCGCCGTAATTAGACTTTGCTAGCCTTTGAAGAGAGGGAGTAAAAAGAAAAGAGCGTTCTTTTGCAAACCACCTTTTGACTCCTTTTCCTGCATGTGTGCGGTTTCTTGGAAGTCTCGGCTGTGCTTGTGCAGCGGGCTTCTGGTCAGTCGACTGTGGTGGCCAGAGGGCGTAACCTTTCTCGTCTGCTTAACTTTGGTTCGTGTTTATTTTTTTAACGCCTTTTCTTTTTTTTCCGCGGCAGTCAAGTCTTTCTGCGCAGTTTTGAAGGAAGTACACGGGGGTGTGAAAATGACCGGTGGTCGGCGGTCCGTTTTTAGGAGCTCGAGCGAGCTATGCGTGCCCCTCCAGCGTCACTGTCGACGGTCCAGTGAATTTCGGGTGCACTCGTTGTTCCTTCTTTGTTCCGTGGTCCAGTGACGAGGCAGTCGGGGATTTGCATGCGCCGCGCGGGGCAGCAATCGTTCACTTCTGGTTTTATTTTTTTTCATGCCCGTAACTTTTTTTGTTTCGGCGTTTCCTCATTTGCCGACGTCTGTGAGCGTTTTGATCGGCCCCTTAGCTGAAGGGATAACCTTGCGTGGGCGTTCGTTTCACCTAACTATATTATATGCAGAGAGAATGTTAATAACGGCTCATCGGCGCCTTTTCAAAGGGGTAGCCTAAATAAACTCATAATAGTGTGTTGCATGCTGGCTTACAGAAGGGTAAGAAAAAAAGCTTGTTACTTTAGCGGCATGAGACGTTCTAGCCCATGGGAATACAACGAAGATAATGGTATAATACAAAGAAGCGCGACTAATCATACGCTTTCAGTAAACATATCCATTAAAATAGTTATGATAGTTTTACCAGCCTCTTCTCATATTGAGTTCATAGAGAAATAGAGGTACATGGAGTCTCAGCCCGGCTTTGTTTGCAGCAAATGGTTCTTGCAGCTTTGTGAATTTACAGGTTTACTTACATCGTGAAATTGCCTTCAAGTGGTTTTTATCTCCACCCTTCTTTGTTTGGCCTAAACCGAGGGGTTTCACTGGTATGCCATTAACAAGTTAATTATTTTCTCGTAGTACTCAGGACCAGCTGTAGGCCTTGGTAATGGCAAAATTTTAAACTTACAGAAAAAACAAAAAGAAAGCGTGAAAAGTGCAAAATATAGGTGTATAGCCTGAAGACACAGAGAAAGAAAAATGAATTAAAAGAAAACAGAAATCGTGCAAGGAGCACACATGGGAGTTAGAAATATCAAAAGAATCACGCAAGCCAGTTTGCTTGGTTAAAACACGCGTTATAGCCTGATATGTAGAAATGAGTTTCAGAGAAGGCGAAGGGATTACGAAAAAAAAAAAATGATATAGTGACTGCTGGTAGCGGATCTTTTTTACTTGGGACTTCGATCCTTTTATAAAAATGGTAAGAAATTGTAAATTTTTCGAAAATATAGCTATTAAGTTTACAATTCTGTACCTGAGCAAAAAAAAGTATCACAATTCTTCACGTTGCATCTCGTTGTGTATCTAAACCGGACAAAATTGATTTAATATGCATGGCTCTTAAGTACACCGCTATTATCTGTGGGAGCAGAACTTCTGCAATGCCTCGTACACGTTATAAAAAATTCTCGTAGGATATAAATAAACATATAAAATTTGTCAGCTTCGAATGTTCTAACGGATGCAGGTTACAGAACTGCAATATATGATAGTGGTACACAGTGGTAAACTTCGTGCTCCTATTTTTCCACACTTACTGATTTTCGGCAAGTGTTATTAAAAAAAATGCGGCCCTATATGAAGATTTCGCTTCGAACAGTAACAAGAACTTACCTTTTTCTCGCAAATGCAAACAAATTTAACTAAGAGGGGTCCATGGGTTATCTCAGAAAAGCATTCCTGTGTTTTACACGTCTTTGAATAGACGGCATTAGGGTTGGGTCCGAGCTAAAGCTTGCTCTTAATGCTAAACATGCGCGATACACGTTGATAGTCGTAATAAACACACCTTCCTAGAAATCGATCATACAGCATTCGTACAGTCATACAACGTCGCTTAACACATTTGATTTTGGCGCGTTTGTCAAATGAATACAGTTATATGGAACAGAAATAAACTCTAACTTGCAATGGACAAGATAACAATATAAAAGAACAACGAAGTTAAAAATCGTACATTTTTGTTGTTGTTGAAACGAGGCCTAAATTTCTGTACTAAACATCAAGAATGGTTGAAGCACATGTTCTTGAAAACTGACTCCGAGAGAGAGAGAGAGAACAAGGATAGGAAAGGCAGGGAGGTCAACCAGAACAGCATCCGGTTTGCTACCCTACACTGGGGGTGGGGGAAAGGGGAATAGAAAGATGAAGAAAGGAAGAGAGTAAGCACTGAGTACGTGTAGGAGGGACACCATACACAAGGACACTATAAACGGTCTCTTAAACCGGTGCACTTCAAGTACTGCACTAGTGCACGAATCGCTTTTCGAGCCAGTGACGGGTGTGGCCACGGTCCGAGTATCTTTGACTTGGTGAACGGTCTCGAGTCTAGTCGGTGTAAAGTTGCCACGATGTCCAACGCCTCTCTGACTCCGCAGTCAAACAATATTCCTAAGTCTTGCGTACAACTCGTTGTTCTTCAAGGAGTGTTTTCAAGCGTGTATGGATATTGTATAGGGGACATTTCCCGAATGTAGAATGTTTGTATGTACACAAAGTCGTCAAGATGCTTTGCAAAAATATGCGTCAAAGGTTTATCCTTCATGTGTATTTTTAGTTAATTTGAAAACGGAAAGAGTCAGGTAATTGTGAAATCCGTGTCCTTTGTTGGCGTACCTGCAAGTGGACGCTCAGCATTTATATGTATTAGTACACTTGTATAAAATTTGCATGCAGCTTAGGAAGTTGCACGTCTGACTCGGGAAGAGTTCTGTTTATTCATTTCGAACAATTTCAATCTTCCGATGCGTTCAAACACTTTTGTTAGTTTCTGTTGACTTACTGAATGGACGGACGGACGGACAGACTGACAGACAGACAGATGGACCTATGGCAGCGTATTAGACATGTACTAAGAAAAGTCTTAAAACAGCACAGGCTTCCACTTGGACTATCTATGCTATGTTCGTGTCTCTTGCTGTTCTCTCTCTCTCTCTCTCTCTCTCTATATATATATATATATATATATATATATATATATATATATATATATCTTCACTCAACAATAACGAAATTTCCATGTGGAACAGCGCATGCCATTCGCCATACAGCAAACTCTGATTGTCACTCAGGAATTAACAACAGCCTTGAAACTTAAAAAAATCGACGCTATATCTCCTTGTGAACTGAGGCAAGTTGGCCAAATTGAATTCACATAAATGCCAGTACGGCCACTCATGTGTCTGTCTATACAGCGCTGCAAGAAAGCATAGGCTAAGGAGATCGAAAAATGTACAAAGAATTTGCCGCTATTGTCCAAATTTAATGTTTACGTTATTGCTTCTCGCTCTGTGTATGGACTACAGTGGAAACGAGGGGAAGAAGGAGTCGTCGAGGGAAATAGGTGGGTAGTGGGGGGGGGGAGGGGGGTTGTACGTCATTTCTCGTTTCCTCTGGAATCTGTTCCGCCTAAAGAGATTTTTTTTTTTGGACGCTACTTAGTTCCGCTTTCCGCTCTGCTATGGACGGAGAGGAACTCACAGTAGCCCACAATACGGGAGCAACAGGGCTCTTACTGACCGACTGCACCTTTTAAACGACGCCGCCATACGTGAGGCCACCTCCCCTCACCCCACAACCCACCGTTATCTTGTTAAGCCTCGCACGCGTCACCCATTCTATGCTGGCGGAAGCCAACATGGCGGGCGACGCAGAAAATAAGAAAAGCAGGAATGAAACAAACTTGGAACTGACTTGGAACCTTCCAGAGGCCCAACCGATCCACACAGCGTTAGACTGTGCACAATGCCCGAGCGCACGCTAGGCAGACGCTTGCTTTTGTCTTCTGGGTTACTTGACGGGCTTTCTTTAGTTTCTTTGTAATTCGTCGGTTGGCCGCAGCTACGGTGTTTATTAGACTAGAGCGTAGGTATTTCGGAATCGAGGAGCCCGTACTGCTGTTGCTTGGGGTTCGACGGTGTGAAAAGGTGAACGGGCGATCATCGTGATTAACAGAGCGTGACGTCGAGAGAAGGCTTTCTCTCCTCGAACGGCTTCGATGCTGAAAGCCGGAGTGTCCCTACCTTCTTTAGACGGCTTCCGGTGGTTGGCGAGGGCCGTTAAGATACGAAGGGTTGAGGGAGTCTGTTGCGCACAGTCCCGGACCCCCTGTGGAGCTGTGCACGCGAAAGCGTCGCTTGGCTTCACTGAGAGCGGTTTTATTGTGAGGAGGAAAGCAGCGCAGCACACTGGAACTACACCTCTGATTGCAGCTCTGTTACGTCATTGCGCGCACATTACGAGATTACCAGTTGCGCGTCTCTGTGCCAATGTGTTGCGAAGTAACGGCACACCAGAATGATATTCAAATGAGCTAGTTTGTCATGGCTAAGTCTAGTTTTAACTGCTCACCTTATAGTTCGTTTGTTAGGAGTTGACAGAAACGGATAATTCAGCAACGTTTTTGTCTGTCTCGCATTGTCCCGTGTCTCAGTTTTGCTGCTAAAACTCGCCTTAACTCAGACGCTCGTTGTAACCTGCGTTTCGCGCTTTGTCGTCATCATCGTATCATGCATTTCCAAAAAAGTGAAAATATATGTGTATGTCAAGACGAATGGTTTGGGAAATCATTAGGTCTACACGGATTAATACGACCTAAAGGAGTACTGGCGTAATATTTTCTACTGTTCATGTATTTATGTTGATTATTATTAACTTCTTTTGCGCTATATGAAGTTTCTAGACCCCTAAACTCGAGGAAAAAGAACACTCGCAGTCCTCGAAGCGTTCTGGATAAGTTATTGTAATTGCTTTTGTACAGCCAGTTTTTATCTTTTTTCCAGCGGATTACTGTGTCGCAATGTCATGTCACAGGCAGTGGTCACATGGTAGCAGGACATCGCGGGGTTTGACACATGCTGCGGCTCTCTACTCGTTATGAGGACAGCAGCATAGCGGATGACCGAACGAGCTGGAGGGAGTGTCAAAATGTCGCGATGTCCTGCTCCCAAATGACCACTTTCTGTGTACACCATGGTGCGATGACGCAGCAGAAACGAAACCCAAACTGTCTGTACAAAAAGGCCGATATATTAAATTATTTATTGCGCTCTGATGCTTGTGAGTATTTTTTCTAGATGTTCCTAACCTTCACTTAACACACGAAAGGAAGAGACTAAATTATCGCGTCTGCACGCCTTTAACAATAAAAAAAAAAAAAAACGTAACTGCCATTCTAAAAAAAGAAGAAAAAACAACAACATGCCTATTGCCTTACATGAAAGCCACGATAACATGTTCGAACGTTCCTTTAGGCTGTCACGGCCGGATTAGTGGTAATAATATAGTGGAAACGTGCTCAAGATAAACAACTTTTGCCTAAGCTATTTGACAGCAGAAATGTGACCTTGGAGCAAGTTCTGGATGGAGATGGTAACCAGTGAGTTTACGATAGGTGGGAGAATCTAATGTCTCGTTTTTTGTGTGTGCACTTCCAACAGAGTTGCCACGCTCGATCCAAACTTTCGGCGCAAAATTTGTCTGTCTGCTTCCTCGGCAGAATAAACGGACAGACAGCAGATGACGAACCTTTCCATGATAAAGGTGTGACACAAAGCTCGTCTATAATAAATGAAGTATGATGATCGCTAATACAGAGTAAATTGTGGTGTGCGAAATAAACAGAAAAAGGGCTGCAATTTGAGTGAGACGTTTTTATCCATTTTCTGTTTCTGACTATGAGTAATACTTTTCTCTTGATTGCTTTTTCCGACATTTCAGGAAAGAATTTTTTTCCACATAGTTCACTCCCCTAATGATTGCGGTTCCAGTGAGTTTCAAAGAGTCAAATGCTGCGATGCGGTTGTAACAGATGATACAAGTGCAGATACCCAGGCTTCATAAAGCGCAATTAAAAGAAGCAACAAGACGCCCGACAATACTAACGAAACAAAACCAAGCATAAGCTCTACCGGTATATGCAGCCATGCTCCGAGTAGCAAAACTGGACCTGCGAACAGCTGCATCTCTCCTAGAAAATAAGACTAACTCATATACATGTTAATTGAAACTCATTAAGGGATGAATAAAACTCATTATGTTCTCAGTATTCAAGGCACATTTTCCCCCTTGTCCTATAGGGACCAACACTGCTAAAATGAAAACGTTTTTCAGCGTAAACAGGAAAAAAAAATCATTTTAAATCAATCAATTTCTGTAGTTTGAGTTCAGAAACACATTTTTCTGTGGTATACATGAAAATATCCGTTTTCTTTGTTTCTGCATACCGATTTTTCAGGGCATTAGTTGCCATCTCCATCTCTGCGGAAGTCCACTTCCCGATGGTGAAAAGTGCATCCTACGACGTTTTCTTACTTTATTTATCTTTTACAGGGGAGTTAAACACGCAGAAAATTTACTAAGGTGCGAGACCAAGAAAAGTGAGTGTGTTGCAAAATTTTAGCAATGTGCTTTGTTGGGGGGAGTCCATACATGTTTACAGTGTCGAATCGAACAAGCACAAAATTTTGCATGGACGAGAAAGGGCAGGTGTTCATCTACAGATGTTGTTTACTGAACGCAGCACATCAAAAAAGAACCTTCCTGCACGTTTTGAGACGTGCGCAGACTGAAGAGAATCATTCACCAAATGTATTCAAAGGAGCTTATCTATCATATCAAATTTCGTTTTCTGAAGCACGCATGGGCGTAATCGATACGCATATCACCATTCCGGCCTACAAGGTATGCCTCTAGCATCTCACGTGCGACAACATTATTGGTCTTTCCAAGCGTCCGAATAGACGCAAGCACAAAGATTCGAGGGCACTGAGAAAGTACTATGTTTTTGCTTACTTTGGCTCGGCCGATTGATGGAATCGTTTCGCTCGACTGCATACGCCTTCATCGAAGCAAAAGCAAGCATTTGCGCCGTGACGAACGTTGATGCCGGTGCTCCGCAGTGAAGTTAAACTCGGGAGAGGAAGCTTTGCGACGCTGGCGGCGGGGAAAGACAGGCGGGTCCGCCGTTCCAGATTCGTTTTCCCTTGGAAGAGTGACGATCCTATATTAAGCGGAACAACAGAAAAAGAAGAGAGAAGAAAGAAAGAAATGAAATGGCAGTTAGAGCTAGCGATGTAAACATTAGCTGTGCTGGTACTTTCGTTGACCTAAGGGGGCCAATGTCCGGCTTGATGACCAGCGGCAAACCGCCGACTTCCTCGTAATCATCTAGGTTATCTTCACCGCGAGATTCTCGGACGGGTTGCCTAACCTGACCACGGCGGAGAGTGTGCGTAATTTGCGCGCTGCGTTTGCTACATCCAGGAAGGGTTGTGCTTCTGAGATGGTCGTGGCGCGACACGCTAATCTGTTGAATTCTTTTTTTTTGTCGTTAGATGGTGAGTTCACACCACATGAATGAATCCGCGACCGCACATAGACTTTGTGTGCGTGTTGACGCGCGCACTGAAGCAGTGTTCTTTATCTCCTCTCATTTTTAGCTTTTCGTCCCTGTATCCCCTCTACCACAGTACCTTTTTTGTGTGAAATGGTGCCTAGGAAAGCATTTGAATATATTTAATGCTTTTAACATTCTTTGTGTAGTTTACGTACTTTTCGGCGACTGACTTCGTAATGTACATATGTCTCTAGTCGTTTTCCCACTTACCTGGGTCTAGAGTTGTCCATCGTCAAATGTGTAGCGCTTCAGACTGCTGTGCTCAGGGAACAGGGTTTGAAACCATCCGTCGGATCCACTTGGGTGACTGAGTATGTGACACCCTTTACTTGCGTTATGTGCTCCTCTTCAATGGACCTCTTTGACGCCGATGTGTGTGATTGGGGATGCAGCACTGCATACGTGTGATAACTCGCACTGGGTACGTGGCTTTCTTCAAATTGTGCCGTTCGGAAAGACCTTTCAGTGCTAGTACGTCGTGCACGGCCGAAGCTGCTGGAGTTTGCAAGATAAGAAGACGTTAAATTTAAGTTAGGTTTTCACAAACTACTGAAAAGAGGGCATACATACCTATAAGACAGTTGACGCCACAGAGAATGTGCTGACTGCTTCTGGACGCGCTGCCCGAAGGCCAGGTCTTAACGTCTTGCTCACAAACTGTAGAAGCATTAAAAGTAAGAGCGTTGCACTGACGGCACTAATCACTTCAGCATCGGTCGATATCGTAATCGGCAGCGAGTCTTGGCTTGACGACACCACTGATAAGCCTGAATTTTTCCCGTCTTGATCAGATGCGTACCGTCACGATCACCACGCGCACGGTAGAGGCATTTTTCTTTTGGTCGACAAAATCTTTCCGAGTACCCCTTTGGCCCATATGAATGTTTGCCAATTCATCTTGTGCGATGTTTTACATCTAGTTGATGAGCATATCGCCTTTGGTTTTTCTCTGCCATATCCATAGCAATAGTTATTTAACACCATTTGCCTCGCGTAGTCACAGGATATGCAAAAAACGAACTTTTTTCCTTTTTATAGATTTTATTAGGCCGCAAGTCACCTGGAAACATTGTTCTCCAGTTTTAACACGTAACCCGGCAATTTCCTTCGACTTCACTAGCATGGTGGCTACTAAACGGGTGTACCAATACGCAGAGTTACTCACAAGGCGATACGCGGATTGCACTTCGACACTAGGCCTGTCAACAGCAAGGGTGAAAAGCAAGAAAATCCGGCAGTTTTCATGCCGCACATCTACATTTCACGCATATTATTTTTCCACAGACATTTACAGAGTGGAGCGCCCTGCCTGATACTGTTGAAGTCTGCGCTTGTGAAGTGCTTGCGGCTGCGTTCTGGCCGCAGTTGCGCACAGCTCATCATAACACTTAAATCTGTACATTGGTTGTTTGTTAGCCTCTGTAATCACGCTATGCATTACATCGACATTTTCGTGCCTATTCATCGTGTTGTGCGTGGGTTGTTCCTTAGTTTCTTTTTCTTAATTGTGGCTCACCTTTGCTTTGCGCTTTTCACAGTCGCTTTTGCGCTTTTCACAGTACATGCATCTACGCATACATATATGCAAGAAAACCAGAAATGACAACTTTGAAATGGCAAAGAAATACTTTTCAAGAGAAAAAACAAGAAGGTAACATTCACAGAAAGTTTTGCAGTAATGTGTTCCTGGATATAGGACGTACGTTTACATCACTTAGATTGTATTTGTCAAGTGTTGGGAGGGAAGACAGTAGGAGAGTGTTTGAAGGCCATAATTATTCCGGGAGCGCGGGACTTCCCAGGGTTCAGTGTATCGATTTAGGCGAAAAGAAGGATTCCGCTGCAAGTTCGCGATGTTTATGATACGATTAGTACCCTTGATTATGTCACGTTTAAAAGAACACTTAAGTTGATCACTAGAGTTGAGGATTGGGCGAGTTGGTATTGCATTCTAGAATTGGTACAACGCAACATACAAAGGAGGAAACAAGCCGAGCCGGCCAGATAATGGAACAGAGCGCCCACTTCCAACCGCTGCTTGGTTCCTTTAAATTACCTAACGATTTCTTAGTACTTTTTGACCAGACGAGGTTACAATAGTGCAGGTGAGAAGCAAATTGTGCGTTATAAACCATAAGTTTCTGTGGTATTGGTAGTAGCGTCTGGCATATGCGCAACATACCTAACGCTTTACTAAGTTTATTTCGTAAGTAATCGGTGTGGTGGTCCCATAGCATGAATTCATGAAAGATAACACCCAAAGTTTTTGCTGTAGTGGAAAGTTCTATTTCTGTGTCATTGAGTGTGAGGCACTGGGTGAGGTCACAAGGCGTGGACTTCGCTCTAAAACCGTTTTTGTCTTGGAGCAGTTTAACTGGAGAGAATTTTTTACAGACCAGTTATATATTTTGTCAAGTATCTAAATTGCACAATTCATGAGTTCATCCTCCTTAATTCCTGAGAAGGATAAACTACTGTTATTTGTGTATATAATACAGTTAATCGAATTGTCAATATTCACGATGTCATTTATATAACTGATAAATAGAAGTCGTCCCAATATGTAACCTTGAGGCACACCTTGCCTAATAAATTTAAACGAAGGTAATATTCTGTTTATTGGTACGCATGACTTTCTGTTGGTTATGTAACTTCTACTTAAATCTAAAACTATTCCGCGTGTATCATAACAGTTCATTTTTTCTAATAGTGTTCCATGGTTAATTCTGTCAAAAGCTTTTGAGAAATCAAGGATTACTCCCGATGTTAGTTTTCTTGTCTCTATATTTTTCAAAATTATTTCTTGTTGACTTGAAGCCATATTGACATGTTGTTAAAACAGAATACTTGTTAAAGAAAGCACTCATCCTAAGGAGAATAGTTTTTCCTAAACCTTTTGAAAACAGTGGAAGAATTGAGATTGGTCTATAGTTACTTAAGTTTTCCCTTTCTCCACCTTTGTACGCCACAGCAACCTTTGCAATTTTCATCTGTTGAGGAAAAATGCCAGAGGTTAAGGCGATGTAAGTGTGAGTGAGGCAAGGGGTGAGCAGGTCAATAACAAAAAGAATTGGTTGCCTTTTTAATCCGTGCACATGCTCACTTTTAGTTAGCCTAATGTTTTTGAACACATTTGAAACTTCAATGTCATCAGCCTCATCAAGATACATAGAATGTTAAGGGGACTGGGCAAATACATCAAGGCATCTTGATCATAAGTGCTTTCAACTAGAGAGACGAAGTAATCATTAATTTTGTTGGCGAGCGCTTCAAGTTTAAGAACCTCATTACCAACCTTGAGCTCTTTAACAGTACTGGCGGGTCACCTTGATGATATAACAGAATTCAGCTTATTCCAAGCCTGTTTTGCATCAACGATACCAACAAACATGGAGTAGTAATAGTCGCGATTAGCTTGTTTTTGCAAGTTTAGTCAGGCTATTTTGATATTTTTTTTAAACTGCTTCAACTCATCTGGGTCACGGCTATTCAAAAACGCATGGTACAGCCTATTCCTTTTTTTATCATTTTGATTAGCTAACTGGTTAGCTAAGTGGTTTAAACACATGACACCTGAGCGCAAGCTGTCAACTGGCTAGAAGGCGTGACGACAACAGCATGACGAGAGTAAGTTGTCACGAAGAAGGAATGACGACAATGGAACGACCACGAAGGCATCATGACCCAGTGAATACATGCCTAGTGGCTCGAAGAGGTAGATAGCTTGGGCTACTGGGTCCGCGTAAGAGGCTAGATATATATATATGGATATGCAGGTGTATAGAAAGGCTCAAAACGGCTGAAGTAGGCAAAGAATGCTATTCGTATAAAAACGTTAATAAAAATGAACCTCACTGGTGCCGTGTTGGAGCACTAGGTAAGTGCTACTCGGTATGTGCCACTCTTCAATAACAAAAATTATCCTTTACAATAGAATTTATTGACAGGAAAGACAGAGAGGTCGACCTGAGCTAGTGCGCTCTAGTCTGCTACTCTGCACTGGGGAAGAGGGAAGGGGAGTGAAAGTACTGGGATGATAGATGATGACAAGAGATGTGGTGAGTGCTTATGTACATGAGACAGTTGCTTTGCTAGAGCCGCTCGTCGAGCTTGGAGTCCTGCAGAAACGTCAACAACACTTTAGTTGCACGCATTGAAGTTGCAGTGTCAGGCCATGGGCCGAGGATAGCTTCTTCCGAAAGTGGTTGCCTGCCAACGCTGGCTAAAAAAACTTTCCAACGTCCTTCGCTCCAGCATATATGCTGGGCAATCGCACATTGTGTGTTCCAGTGTTTCAGGCATCTGGTAGTGTTCACAATCAGGGCTGTTCGACTGATCGATGAGGTGCGCGCAGCGATGGGTGAAAGCAACGCCCAGCCGAATCCTGTGTAGCAATGACGTCTTGCTTGGCGGCATCATCCTTTAAGTTTCTCTAATGCTAGGCGGAACTGAACCCGCGCCACGAGCGGTCCTTACGGCGGCGCTTGATAGCCCAGCGGGTACAGTAGGAAGCGCAACAGAGCAGCCCGGCTTTATACACGTTTTGGCGTGGGGAATACGGTGTGTCGCTACATCGATTCAATGCTAGTCACATTAGCTTCGACATTCACAGTAATATGGGTCTGGCAGGAATTTTTTTCTTCAACAGATTGATTGTACCGAACTCTACACAATCTCTACATATCTACATAGGAACCCTATTAAATGCCGCTTCCAGATGCAGCTGCAAAGCAAATACGAGCACTTAAGCTTTTGGATTTCTCTCTTGTAGTGATTGAATAGCCATCTGAAAAACGGTACACTTGCATACCTTAAGCATCGTGTTTATGCTTTACCCGCGATGCTTATATGTCACCTCTACGCATGCAGTGTTCTTGTTGTGATAATTGTGTATTCTATTTTTTTTGAAAATATACACTGGCCCGCAGCATTCTTGGCGGGTGCTCGCCTTGCTTTTCCGAAAAATGAGCTGCCACTGTTTGTTCTTATATAGTTTGTGTGAGGGCAGGGCCTAATCAGGTGTCGATACCAGCTTTAACCGCTGTGTCCGTAGTCTGTCTCCCCCCCCCCCCCCCCCCACTTAATCAATGAAGCGAGACAGCTAAACTTCAAAGTGTTGGTGCCAAATTAATCCCACGTACACTCTCAGCCGGCCATAAATCAAGAATAGTTAAACAAACAGCCAGCAATTGTGGCTTCGGAGATAGCTATAAACGCGAGGTTACTCTTATACTGCAGTATGAATGCGCAGCCTAAGAAATCGTAAGCGATTAGCGGGAACACTGCGGGCCTTGCTAAGAGTAAGGTGTACGCATTTTATCTCCAAGAAAACACGTGCACAAGTTTGACAGATTTTATTACCACGTTTCCCGTGGTGATTGAGAAAAGTGCTTCCTTTGACAACTGCTTACAATGTCAATGTCACGTTGGCGGTGGCAGTGCCCGCGTTCCATATGGTCGTGTCTGACTGATAGAGGACCACGGTGTAAGCGATGATAGCGCTTGTTATCTGCAATGGTAAATAGGTGTGTTAACGAGTGAACGAAGGTAGACTGTGTAGGTTTGAATGCACACGGTTGAGTAAAAAATTTAGCAAAGTAAGGACGAAATAATAAAAAGAATGTTGCACCTTGCCCTACCTGGCTTTCCGCTCCTTGCTGTCTCTCTGTTGCACCTTGCCAACGATACTGCGAACTCTCTATAGCGTGTGTGTGTGTGTGTGTATGTATGTGTGTGTGTGCGTGCGTGCGTGCGTGCGTGTTTGTATATTATTTCGTTTCATTTATTGTCTGCATTCACGTCGAGAGGCCACCGGGGTGGCTTAGTGGCTATGGCGTTGGCGGCTAAGCAAGAGGGCGTGGGATAGAATTCGGGCCTCGATGGTGCTGTTTCCACAGGGGCGAAACGCAGAAACTCCCCCCTTTACCGAATACCGGGTGCACGTTAAGGACCCCCCATGTGGTGAACATTATGCTGCATCCCCCTACAATGGCAGGCCTCATAGTTATGCCATGGTTTTGGCATGCAAATAACCCAGAATGAAAACAAAAATAACCTGGGTAGCATTCCAGGCGTGCAGCAGGCAGACCTCATCAGTTTTAAAGTTAGCTAGAGCCTTAAGAGGAAGCTTTAGCTCGAGTGCTCCTATCTAAATACATGTAAAAGAAGAATTCATTTTTCTCGGCAACCACTGCACCAAATTTGACGGGGTTTGCTGCATTTAAAAGAAAAGCTTAAAATCTAGTGACTGTTGGTTTCGAATTTTCGATTTAGGTCGTCAAATTTTTATAAAAATTTGGCAAAAATCGCAAATTTTCAGAAAACGAAACTATGAAGTTTACAACTCCGTAACTCAGCAAGAACACATAATATCGCAATTCTGTGAATTGTACCTGATAGCACATCTAAAGCGGACAAAATTGATATGTTACACATGAACCTCAAAAAATTGAGTAATGTGTAATTACAACTTTTGCAGAACCTTCGTAAGCAACGTAACAAATTCACGTAAGATGTAAACTGACATAACGAATTTGTCCGCTTTGAATGGTCTAATGGATGCCGTTTACAGAATCGCGATATCTGTTCTTGATGCAGAGCTATTAGCTTGTAAACTTCGTGCTTCTATTTTTTTCAAACGTCTGAATTTTTGAAAATCCTTTTAACAAAATTCAAGCCCTAAATCAAAATTCCGCTTTCTCTCTCAAATACATGTAAAAACGCAAAAACGTTTTTCTGAGATAACCCCTGGACCGATTTTAATGAAATTTGTTGCATTTGAGAGAGAAAGTTAAATTCTAGTGACTGTTGGAAGCGGAATTTTGATTTGGGGCTTGAATTTTGCCAAAAGAATTTTCAAAAATTCAGACGTTTGAAAAAAATAGAAGCACGAAGTTTACAAGCAAATAGCTCTGCATCAAGAACAGATATCGTGATTCTGTAAACGGCATCCATTAGACCATTCAAAGCGGACAAATTTGATATGTCAGTTTGCATCTTACGTGAATTTGTGACGTTGTTTACGAAGGTTCTGCAAAAGTTGTAGTTACCCATTACTCCATTTTTTGAGGTTCATGTGTAACATATAAATTTTGTCCGCTTTAGATGTGCTATGAGGTACAATTCACAGAATTGCGATATCATTTTTTCTTGCTGAGTTACAGAGTTGTAAACTTGATAGTTTCGTTTCCTGAAAATTTGCGATTTTTGCCAAATTTTTATAAACATTGGACGACCTAAATCGAAAATTAGAAACCAACAGTCACTAGATTTTAAGCTTTTCTTTTAAATGCAGCAAACCCCGTCAAATTTGGTGCAGTGGTTGCCGAGAAAAACGAATTCTCCTTTTACATGTATTTAGATAGGAGCACCCGAGCTAAAGCTTCCTCTTAATACCTAGTGAATTTCGAAAATCACGCATCTTCGGGATGACTCCAAAAATAAGTTTACGGGCAACTAACGAATTCATGCAGAGATGATGCAGAGACCGGTGCGAAATCGACCACATAAAAACAGGGCACATCATTAATAGGTAATAAGTGAGGAGATATAGGCGAGAAATATAGACGAACAAGTTGTTCTATGGTTTCTGGATGTGGAATAGTGCGACTGCTTTGCGCATTTTCACGTAAGAATATTGCACAGATTATTTCAGCTGATAAGAGTGATTGAATGCTATGACAAGATGTTCTTTCTTTTTCTTTTGTGCAAGTGTGCTCTTCATGGCGAGAAATTAATATGAACGAGTTGTTGAAATTTTTCTTGATGTGCATTGGTGTAAGGGCTCGCAGGGGGTTCACGTAACATCACTGCACAAATTATTTCAGCTGCTAAGAGGGGAGAAATGCTATAGTGAGATGTCTTCGTTTTTTATTATTATGGCACAAGTGTTCTGTTCATGGCTAGAAATAAGCAAGTTGTTCAATCTTTTTCATCTTGAATTGTGTTAAGACTTTGTGGGGTTTCACGGACGCTCACTGCACAGAATACATCAGCTGAAAAGAGTGAATAACTGCTTTAATGTGATATGTGATGCTCTTTCTTTCTTTCTTTCTTTCTTTCTTTCTTTCTTTCTTTCTTTCTTTCTTTCTTTCTTTCTTTCTTTCTTTCTTTCTTTCTTTCTTTCTTTTCTTTTCTTTTCTTTCTTTCTTTCTTTTGGTACCAGTGTTCTTTTCATGGCGTGAAACAAAGATGACCAGTTCTAATTTACGTGATGTGCAGTGGTGTTATGACTTTATGAGGTTTCACGTGGGATCACTGCACAGATTATTTCAACTGCTAAGACCGATTAAATGATATAATCAGACGTCATAACTTCCTTTTGTTTTTCTTAGTGTGGAAAACTGTGTGCCAGTGTCATTAGTTATTAACGCGCCTTTCTCTTGTTTTTCGTTTTGTTCTGGCACCCTTTAGCTCAGTGCCCGAAGTACACTTACATTCAACAGTGCTCAGAGCAGGTTTGAAAAGTCATGCGAGCACATTACGGCAGACTACAGGTAGCCTATTCTGGCGCCACTGCACGTAGTTTCTCTAAATCTGTTATTCGTTCCCTTACAGTAGGCGCAAAGCTATAAAGTGCAGTTCGCGCACTCACATGCTATCAGATATATACTTCACATGACGTGATTGTCGACTATATGCGGGATAATGTCCTGAACAATGTCAAATTCCACCGTTGTTTCGCCATTCCGTCATATTTATTCTCCTAGTAAATCGATGAGGGCGGCACCATCGTATGTGAGACAATCAGAGCGGTGAAGAAGGTGTAAGGGTTTTGCCAATACGGCAAAACTTGACTGCAGCTAGTATGATCATAGTGGGCGTAAAGCTACGAAAAGCAGTTGGCGCACTGAGCTGCTATCAGATATACTTCACAAGACGTGATTATCAACTATATCGGGGATAATGTCCTCGACATTGCGAAATTCCACCGTTGTTTCACATTCCACCATATTTATTCTCCGAGTCAATTGGTCAGGGCGGCACAGCCATATGTGAGCCAATCAGAGCTGTTAAGAAGGTGTGTTTGCCAATACGGCAAAAGTGGACTGCAGCTTGTATGGTCATAGTGGGCGTAACATTATTAACGTACGCAAACCCACAGAAATCGTTCTGACAACTGACGATGGATTTCCTGTCCCCCGTGAGCTTTGCTCAACGGTTTTTAACAGCACATTCTCGCTATCTTTTTCTGACGCTCTAATAGATACTTCCCCGTCCCCACGTGCCTTTACGTACCCTGAGATGGAGCCGATTTTGATCGATTTAGGGCATATACAATTTGATTAAGAAAGCTAAACTTTCTTCATCGGCAGGTGTTGATAAGATAAATTAGAAATTCCTTAAGAGTACTGTAGCGCATTCATCTGCTTTCTTGTCATATATTTTTACGCAGTCTTTTGCAGAGTTCAACACTTCCGGACGACTGGAGGACGGCGAAGGTGATTCCAGGCCACAAATCCAGTAATGCACATAACCGCTTAAACTACCGGCCGATCTCCTTAACTTCTATTCCATGCAAATTATTAGAGCACATAAACTACTGCAATCTGATTAGATTTCTCGAGTCTAATAATTTTTTTTTGCGTCACAGCAGCATGGTTTTCGCAAAAATTATTCTTGTGAGACTCAATTATTAACCTTTACTAATGATTTGTCTTCCGCTTTAGATCAAGCTTCAGCTATTGACTGCATCTTCCTTGACTTCGCGAAAGCTTTCGATACCGTCTCACATCGACTACTATTACTGAAACTTAGCACACTCCATCTTGATAGTAACTTGCTTAAGTAGATTGAATGTTTCTTGCAGAATAGAACACAGTGCGTTTCTGTTAATGATTATTGACTCTAAATCATGCAATGTAACATCCGGTGTTCCTCAGGGGTCAGTCCTAGGGCCTCTTCTTTTTCTAATTTGTATTAATGACCTGCCTGATTCTGTTACTTCTAACATAAGGCTCTTTGCAGACGACTGCGTTCTGTACCGCGTAATTTCTAATGAGTCTGACTTCTCCGTTCTTCAATCTGACTTAAATAAAATTTCTTCTTGGTGTGATGCATGGCTTATGAAACTAAACATTAACAAATGTAAAGCAATGAGGGTGTCTCGAAAGATTAACCATTCCACTTCTCAGGGCTATGATCTTAACGGTTGCCTTCTTCAGTTCGTCGACAGCTACAAGTATCTAGGCGTCCATATCACTAATAATCTGTCATGGCAGAAGCATATCCACCATGTTATTAAGAAAGCTAACAGTTCCCTTGGTTTTCTTCGGCGGAATTTCCGCCTCGCTCCCGTTCCGCTGAAACTACTACTATATAAAACACTCGTGCGTTCTAAACTCGAGTACGCTTCATCGATATGGGACCCGTACACTAGCTCGTTAACACAGTCCATTGAATCGGTTCAGAACCACTCATTTAGGTTTATCTTCTCTAACTACTGTCGCTTAGCCAGCGTTTCTCGCATGAAGCAAATGCTTGAACTACCTCTCCTTTCTACTAGACGTCGAATTTCCCGCTTATGCCTGTTTCAGAAAATATACTACACTAATAATGAGCTAAAAATGACACTTTTTTCCCCACTGAGCCATTTGTCATTCCGTGTTGATCATCGAATGAAGGTTGGGATGCCTCAGTGTAAAAGCAATCTATACCTCGAAGCCTTCATCCCGAAAACAAGTCGACTGGAATCGCTTTCCCGCATCCATCGTCACTATCACAGACCATGATATGTTCAAGTCGGCTATCTGTGACCATGTGCTGCCTCATTAGCTATTTTTTTTTCTTTTTCTATTGCCACTCCTCTCTGTAATGCCTGTACGGCCTGGGGAGTAAATATATGAAATGAAATGAAAGCTACGAAGAGCAGTTGGCGCACTGAGCTGCTATCGGATATGCTTCACATGACGTGATTATCAACTATATGGGGGATAATGTCCTCGACATTGGGAAATTCCACCGTTGTTTCGCATTCCGCCATATTTATTCTCTGAGTCAATCGGTCAAGGTGGCACAACCATGTGTGAGCCAATCAGAGCTGTTAAGAAGGTGTATTTGCCAATAGGACGAAAATCGACTGCAGCTAGTATGATCATCCATCGGTCATTATAGACAATTGAGTTAATCTTTGGGGTGGAAGCCGGGGACACAAGAGTTGCCTAATTTACAATGTTTTGAGAATAAATTGCCCACTCACATCCGTGGTCTCAGGGCACGAGTGAGGAAACCTACAACTTAGTTCATTCTGTTGGCAAAAATTGACACGAGAACAAATATTTACAGTTTACTTCGGCTCTGCACGATCAGTGACGACTCCGTTTTGACAAAGAAGTAAGCGCGAAGAATATAAGAGTAATGAGCTGAATGCTACAGCTCCTTTATTGCACAAGTTGCGAGTCAATATGTAATACTTCTGCAATACGCTTGTGTAAGTAAATATATATTCTTGGTATTAATATCTAATATCGTTCTACATTGTATTATTTTTTGTATTATCAAATTGATGTTATTTCATTATTAAGTATATTACTGCTTTTTGTTGATTTGCATTATTCTACTCTGCTGCCTAATGATGTTGTTTGTTTTATGTACTACCTGACAGGAGGTCCGCTTACTGCCTTGTGCTTTGGGACTTCCTTCTGTATCTCCATTTATGTATTACAACTAATAACACATTAAAACATGATTCTGATTCTCAGTTGATTGGTTAGTAGAAGTTTCAGCACGAGTGCAAGAAACTAGAGCATAACCAAGGAGAGGGCAGCTTAGTCTGTCCACTTCGACAAGAGAACGTATTTTCATCGAGGTGAAGACGCTTCCCTATGCCTTGAATAGGAATGCAGGGAAGTCTATGTTATTCGTAGAAGGTGACTTTCACCAACACGCAATTATCAATGTTGTAGGAGGCAGTAGGGTGAAAAATATGCCGTTAGGGAGACCTCCTAATCTGAAGTGTGCGATATGTAGTACACACAGGAGTCCGTTGTTATTTGGTAATAGTAAATAGACATCAGCCTAATATAGACTCGAATCAAACTGAAACGTGTTTTACAACGGCTAAATTGCGGTTTGGTGCAGGAGGTCCCACTGTGCAGGAGGTCACTGTGTAGGACGTGCAGGAGGTCTCACTGTGTAGGGCTTTCACCTGTAACTTACCGACACCACTAAGGGTGGGCCAACCTTGAAGAAGCCTAGCGCCGAGAACCTGAATTCCTGGTGAATGCACGTGTGGCGGAACATCTCGATCTGCAAAAGGTGGATGCGGTGTGTCAGTGTCCAGAAGTATACATTGAATTGAGCTGGTTGGCACGAGCTGAATAGTATCAGCACTCAGAAGGATACGTTGAATTCAGCTATTTCATAGTATTCACTGGTTAGTTGAATTGAGCTATGTTTTAGGGAAGTGTCAGTGGCTGCTATCCTTTCCCCACCCCTTCTCTCATCGGGGGAAATGCAGACGAAGGGTACATTGGCCGCAGAAGTTTGCACAATGTCGGTATTCACGTTAGAGAATTAGCTTTCATGTATTGCCGATCTTGAAACCTCAGAACATCGTACCGCAGCAGCGCTGGTAGTGATATCTGACGCTTGTTGAACCACACCGAATTGGGAAGTTTTTTTCTTTATTAGAAGCATGCTCTCACCGTGAAAAGAGAATAAGAGTCGGCCTTTACCCCAGTGATTCATGCTGCTGACTTTGCTATGTCAGTAGCTAAGTATGACCTGGCCTTTTACATGTTCCTTTGTGTGCCCTACTTGAACTTGGCGTCACAAAATGGCGCCGTCAGCTCTCTGCCTCTTCAACAAAGTTGATAAGATCAACTGGTCAGCAGTCGATATAGGTAAGAGACGATTAGAGTATTGGCTGAAGAAAAGCAGGGAAGAGATTGATAGAACCCCATTCAAGTGTAGGTAATGGTACGGTATAGTGATAGGGGTTTTAAACAAGAAAGTTGGAATTGAGATCACATAGGCAATATACAAGATAGCGATAGATGAACTAACACCTGAATAAATCAAGCAGACTAGGGAATAAATTACCCCTTCGCCCCTTTGAAAGGAAATGCCAATAAATATGATGATCATCATCACCATAATCATCATGTCTCCGGTGTTTTGCGATTCCGTAAACAGTGAACCGATGCACTAAAACTCTATTTGCGAGGGTACCTGCTAAGACGCTTACTTTTTTTCTGGTGTCCCGAGTATGGTTCACTGAAACAAGTATCTTGGTCAGCTCAGTCCAAGTCTGCTTAGCCTGCAAAAGAGGAAAACAATTTTTTTGTGTGTGACACAGTGAGAGTAAAACAACAAATAGAACAACAACATATGTGCGAATCGTAAACAATGTTTTTTCATCTGTTCAAAGATATCTTGAAGTGAGCGGGGCAGTTACTGAATTACGGTTTCATACACCACCACCCCCAACAACATGAAACCCATTACGCGCTTCAACGAATAGCTTGAGAGGAATATATTGCATTACAACCATAACAGACGTAAAAGTTAAAGCGTAGAGGGCTCCGCGCACGCCTAGCCACTGCAATGAGAAAAACGTGGATGCACGTTTGCGACCACAATACATGCACACATTCTCAGCGCTGCCCTGCTAAGTTGGAAATTAAGCGCGACGGTGCAATTCTGTAGTCCCTCGCATATCGCCATATTTTCAAATTCGACATCTCGTCATCTAGCTGCGATTCATTCAAAAAATGCCATAATTGGGACAATTTGTCAATATGACAGATCTAACAACCAGGGACATGCGCTAACGACTTTCACGTCTAGAATGAAGCGTGCGCATGAATTGCTCGCAATTAAGGCAAGTATGAAAGTGCACGTGCGTGTGAAAAACACTGAATAGTACCTGTTTGCTTGGCAGCACAGCGCAGAATGCCACGATCACCATCTGGACGCAAAGGGCAACGCAGCCGAGAGCGTTGATCAGACTGACCTCGGGTCGATGAAGCTGCTTGATGACGAAGTAAGTCCACGGGGCTGCTACCAGTAGGTTAAGTGGCACTACTACGAACAAGGACAGGCCGAACGCATTCTGGTACTTCCAAAATACTTCCATGACCTCGTAGAACAGCCTGTGAAGGTCATCAACGTCCACAGTTTCTTGGACAGTTTGCTCCGTCTCCTGGAGCACAACTTGCATGTTCCTGAGCTCGTCATTGATGGCCTGTATGTAAGCCGCTAGCGCCTTGCTGTAAAAGGCGATCCAGGTGTACGTTATCGTGCACGCCGTCTGTCCGTGGAAGAGCACGACAACGCCGTAAAAGATGTTCCAAGCCAGCATTTCCCGAGTGTATTCAGCGAACAGAAACAACAGGGGCACGATGGAGACAAACAAAACAATGGCTGAGGTTACATTGAGGACAACTATCCAGAACGCAGATGACTTCAAGCTCAAAGACGTTGGAATTGGGAGTCGCCGCTCTAGGGCACCGAATCTGTTGGCCAGACGCGCAAGCCTCGGGGCCTGTTCGATCATGGCGCAGAAGTTGAAGAGCTGTATGATGAGCGTGCGCGTAGAGTAGGCGAGCGTCACCGCTTTCTCGATCGATTCGGTGTCATCGAACATCTTGAGCACTTCGTACGAGTCGTAGGCAAAGACGGTGATGAGGACAAACCAGCTGGCGACCGCGTAGAACGCGTACGGGCTACGACGCTTGCAGACGACGTCGTCATGACAGGCTGCGTTATCGTCTAGCACTGGTTGCTTGTTTAGGAAGCTGTAGCCCAGAAACCTGTGGTAATAGTTGACGACGTGAAAGGACTCGAAGAATGTTGTCGGTCTATCAGACGGCGACGGGGTCGGACTGCTTGGAGCAGACATCTGTTCATGCAGGCAGGGGAATGCCTTTGCATCAGCTTGGTCGCGTACCAGCCCAAGCAGGGAAATAGATTCTATCCTGCTTCGACACTTATGAGCGACCTCTAAGTCACAGGTGACTGCTCTCGGGAGCACAATACTCTTATATGCACGCAGACAGAGTCGTTAAGGCCTTAGCCTGATGCTTCCACGTGGAAGCTCGAGGTCATTGACCATTAGGTTGTAATCTACTCAGCTTCATATCCGGTGGCCTGCATAAATCCCGTTGCGCGCACGTGGACTAGTCATTATAGCTGTAGCACTGGCACGCAGTTAATGACGCCAGACTGTCGCCACCTGCTGGCTATTGTTGACACAAGGTTTGTGGTTCTTGCAAGGCTGTGTTTTCCCTCGTAGCCTCTGGCCTAAGAAATGGGACGCAACGGATAGATTCTTGTCACTGCTTGCTTTATTTTCTTAAGTTGTATGTTACAGACTTATAGACGTGACGATTGTGATGCTTTTCTTGACTCGAACTGCACCTTACACTTGTAAGTGTGTGCGCAATGAGGTGACATTAGTCTGGACCCGACAACAAGAGCTTTCGGCATACGATGTGAACGTGAAAAAAAAATCATTTTTCTTTAGGCCTGGCAGTGCAACGGGGCGCGGAATGGGGAATGTGCAGCGATAGGGTGTTTCCGCTTTCATGTACAGTAACGGGGAAATGAAACTCGAACAAGAAATTACAAAGTAGAACAGCTTTTGCAGCTAATAAACCGTGAGCGTAGCTTTTACTTATTCGATCGACAAAAAATAGTATAGATTTCACGCTAAGTGCGCATGCCGAAATTACGTGGTCTTCATACGCGTTGGCGAAAGAATAAGCGAAAGTACACACTCCAGTTAGCCCTAACCTGACCGTATTTCAATCGTCAACGATATTACGGTGTGAACATTCTAATGCTATCGGAGGCATGGGCTGGCTCCGAGGACATTACGCTTTCTAAATATTCCCAAGTTTTGTGGACTCTCACGCTTGACAGTGAATCACGGGCGTTTGCCATTCTTCCTGACCAATGGAATCGATGGAAGGCGTAGAATACTTAGCGTTGAAAACAATTCTTTCTGTGCTGACATCACAGAATGTGCGTTTAGCTTTTGGTTACGAATGATTAGTGTATTTTTCTTTCTTAAAAAGGAATCTGTTGTCTCTGTCGGTCGGCTACACAAGCCATCTGTTGAGACAATATATCACACAAAATCAATTCTGCTATCGAACGTGCAATAAACTGCAGCACAATACTACTGATACAGGTATAATTAACGTGTGTGATCAGATTAACCTTGGATAGGCGCATAACTAGCGATAATTCTTTCGTCTCCCTTCTGTGTCTACCAGAAACATTCGTTTCTTTCATAGTTACTAATGCACGTCACCAGTTGCAGACCTCAAAGTTAGTGCACATGGCTACTGTAAATGCAAGAAACGAAGACAGGCCGCTCGAGAGCAACATAGGAAGAGAAAATTAATCCAAAAGCAAATAAATATGATAGAAAATGACTGGATTTTTTTGTCTTTCGCCGCCTTGAATAGAAACGTTTCGAAATTGCCGAACGAGTAATATTACGAGATGACCGAATTAAGAATGTAAAAGCGAGTGAGACGAAAACGATGCTGTGCTATCTCACTAGCAACCTTGTTTACATATGCACTTGGCATGTATTGTAAATAATTCGCATACAGTCTGCGTACCTTTCTGGGGAGGATGGCTCGTAACTAAAGCAAATAAATGCGTAGATACCTGTTTCTAAATGTCTTGCAGTTGCCCTATCAGGGCTGAATGTGCAAGTGAAGTGTGTTGCTTTTAAAATTGCCGTACGTGAAGCTACCGATGAGAAGTTGGTAATTATATCCCACGTCGAACGGGGAGTGAACATCTAAATCTGCAAAAGAAATAAAACATTGTGCGTCACGCGACGGCGTAAACATGACAGGGAATCTATTGCTGTCTAAATGTATACTGATGTCATGAAAAAATTCGCAGACATACAAACACGCATCCCTGTGTCTCCGCTTTCGCTACTAACACAGACATGATCCAAGCTAAGGCGCGAAGTTCAGTTACTGAATGGCGTTAAGCTGCAGTCCAAGCAGCGGCAAAATCGCAGTGTATCAAGCATGACCTCCGTGATCGCACGCGTCATGTATAGAGCCTCCATGGCCTCCATGATTGACGGTGTGCTTATGCTCGGAGGCCATGTATCAAGCATGGGGTTTCGTGTAAGGACTACTACAGGGAACTCAGGCGCTGCGATCCTTCCGCTACCATGGCAATGATGGTTAGTGCATGGATTTGTCTAATCTTCGTGCTTGTGGCTTCGGACACTCTTGTGCTTTGATTTAGTGAGCTTTACGTCTTTCTAAATCTATAAGCAATCACACTTTTCTAAACGCGCGAAGGTAATAAGTTGTGTCGCACACACATGGTAATTGCGAATTATTATACTCAAAGCACAGTTACATTGAAATGATGATCTTGCTAAGTCGCAAAGCCATTTGAAGCCATAACGATGAACTTTAGGCATATTCATTTTCACGTTGTATATCGTGAAAAAATTAAAATTAGAAGGACTTCCTATTTGTTCTCATCAGCTCACGACTCTGTCAATAATGTCAATAATACGTGTATGTCAACATTGCGGTAGCAGCAAGGGCTGTCGAGTCTTACAGTTTCTTTTCACACGACTGCAAGTGTACACTTTAACAGTGATAACTTCTACAAAGGCTCATGTTTTCTTATTTCTATAGGTATATGTCGTTGCTTATCTCAAAGAATAGCAGGAATCGCGCGGGATTGAATCTTTTCGTCATTCGCCATGTAGATTTATTTTAGCATCGATGTTATTATTTGCCTGGACAATACGCACAACCTAACTTAAGCACAAGCCAAGTTATAAATGCTTTGTAAGTTTTCTCTTATTGACGCAAAGTTAAACGATCACGTTACTTATAACGTAAATTACGGCTATTTAGGGCAAAATAGGAAAATTAAAGGTACCTTATCAGTTTTCAGGGCAAAGACTGTCAGTTACCTTGGAAGTGTGAAAATGTACACATCTATAGTTGTAATACCTTGTGTAGAGTATAGTGTTGTCTGCCGACAAAACTACATACATGCATTACTGTGTAAGTGTGCATTGTTAATGTTCTGCAATGTCAGGCTTATCAAATACTGTCGCATTGGTTAATCGCCAGATGCCAAGAATATCTTAGCTCGAGTCACTCTGCTACAGCTTGAGCCTCTGAAATTAATCACGCGCCTTGCCTCAACTTATGACATCGCGAAAACCAAGCGCTCTTGGGGGAGGGGGGGGGGGGGGGAGGCTGTATTTTGTAAGAGTCCACCTAGTGGACTGTCCATTTCGGCCGCTGCTGATTGGCTAGGGCCGCTCGTCTCCTCCTCTCTCGTACAGCTGCATCCAGTCAGGAGCAGCCGAAATGGACAGTCCACGAAGTGGACTCTTACAGAAAGCCCTTCCCCCTGTTCTGTATAAGTGCCATTCTATACTAGCACGTTACACAAGATTCCGCGGAGAAAGTTTGATTATTTCTGTAGGCAACTCGCTCCATAGTTTGACACCATGGGTTTGTACTATAATATTTTCCGGCTAAATCAGTAAGCAATAATTAGCGGTGCCCGACCAGTAATACTGCGGAATCGATTCGAATAAGGATGTACGGAGAAATTTGGCCTCGACTACTGATTTGCTCAAATGGAGCAGACAGAGAAACAACACGGCATTGTTAAAGGGGCCCTCAAACACTTTTTAAACACAGTACCTAAACGTTACAGATCCGTCGTAGAGGCTGCTGTGCGTATGTAAGCCAAATATTACAGCACTGCATGCCGCAAGGAATTTACATTCTCTCGTAAATTCAGTACACACAGCGAAAGATCGCTTGATGACGCTTCCACAATTTCGTCATGTAGCGTCATCGAAAGGAGCTAGACTCACCAATTCTACTGGCTGATTGCGTCATCACGAGCACATTCTGAAGCATTACTTCAATGCCAATTTCGAGTTACATAAATGAAAAAAACATGCGTACGTCTGCGATCTCAAAAACACAGGAAAATCGTTCCATCTTTTGCAGTGCGCGCCGCTGCGTCTGCTGCACGTGGCCTCCAAGATTCGAGCGCCAGCCTGAGTAATGAAGCCTACCGCTGCCGCCACGGGGTGCCGCCACGAGCCTTTTCACTGCCGCTACGCTCAACTTCTGTTCGGGGCTTCGACCTCGTGGCTTCGCCGCTGTGTAGCTTCCGGCGTCTTAGCGGAGAAAGAAGGAGAGACAGAGGCGGGGGTATCCGTGCGATAGCTCTACCTATAGTTGAAGGATTGGAAAAACATCTTTTGGCATGAGGTTCGGGAGATGACGTCCTTGCATAGCGAGACAATTCTATGATTAGTTATAGAAAGAAATGGTTTCCGGCCCCTTTAACATAATGATGTCCTCTGAATAATATCTCTGCCTAAATTGCCTTGCAACGAGTCTGCAGGCATACTAAGAAATAAGACATTTTTGATAAAGTAACTAAGCGCAAGATACAGCAAATAAGAAAGAGAAAACATATCTAGCTCCACACACGACTTCCGAAACTGGTGCCTTACCATATTAGCTTAATATCTTTAGTGCAGGTGGATTAATAATACACATTTGAGGCGAACGTGCACTATTATCTACCTCTTTCTTTTCTTTCACTCTATATAGGCACTAACAATAGCGCTTATAAGATAAGAGTGACCGATATGGCATTCTCATTCTGTACCATTTGACCAGAGATGGACATTGCAAAAAAGATGAATATCAGATACTTGAATCGAACACGACTTGAATAACGAAGGCAGATTGTTTGGTTAAGGCGTTCGCTACAAGCAGGGTTAGCGTAGCAGTACGGGTGAGTAATTACTCCGTTAGTACATCTTTTTTGGCTGCTTAGTGAAATGCGTTGACCGATTTCAACTTGTTTAGTGTCTCGCTTATATGTGTTCAGCAGACGTGAGATCTCATCGCGCACTACCCTGGGTCCTTCGAGAAAAACTGTCTAGCTCACACATGCGGGCGCAAATCCTGTTGCTTGCATGTTGTCAAGTAGAGCCTCCAGTAACGAAGAGTATCGATTCGTATTCGAAATATTTCGGATATTCGCACGCCCCCTACTAACTATAACTGAAATCGGAATCTGTGGCAAATGTATGAAGTGTAAGATTAGACGGCACGAGAATGATAGGTGGTGGTCACTTAAGCCTGAGTTATGTTCAGCGGGGTAGCTGAAGTGCTAGAAGAGCTGTTGTCTGATTGGTAGAGGATGACCGTATACGTTATGATGGCGCTTGCAATCTGAAAAAAAAAAGTAGCAACCCAAGCAAGGTTTTGGTAAAGTGTTAAACACTGTGTTTGATAAAAATAAACATTAATTTTTATGAAAACAGTCAACAGAACTTCTCACCGAGACGATTAATGGAGGCCCAACTTTGAAGAATCCGCAGCCGGAGAAGGAGAAGTCTTGGTTCTGGCAGGTGTGACGAAACTCCTGAATCTGTACCAAAAAGAAGAAGACGTAGAGACAGAAATCTTTTAAGCCGTTACCTCGTCATGTTGATAGAAACGAAAGGGACCAAGGCAACCAAAACATGAGCACGAATAACAGAAACGTTTGTTCTTAGGACACGTCCTTATCGCCGATAAACATCAGCTGACCTCCCGGGACTAGTCAAGCTGTTGTTATCCAGTTTTACCCTACCATGTGCCATACCTGTCATTATTGTACAACAGTGTACTTACGAGGTAAATTAATGATTTACTCTTTACCTCAGGGTAAAGCAATTGCCCTCAGGTAAGGAGTTGTACAAAAAGTTGAATTATAGCAACTTTAGCAAGTATATCTGTGCTTTAGAGCCTTATACATTTTAGCGAATTCGCTGATAATCGGTATTTCAGAAAATATTAAGAAATAGTTCACATATCTGCACCTTTGCACCATGGACAGATTTCGCCGTTCTGTAAACTGAATATGTTTGAGAACCTCAAGCGGACAAATTTGACATACCAGTTTACAGGTTATGTAAAATTGTTATGGTTCTTACGAGTGTATTGAAAAAGACCTGCTTACAAATTATAGGCATATTTCACTGCAGTTATTAATGCCTTAGATGTCTTAATGAGTGCAGATTACAGAATTGTGCTACGGCTGCTCATTTTTGATGTCCAGAGTTGTAATGTTGATGCTTCAGTTTTTTTAGACCTTGCAATAAAAAAAATTATGAAAATGTTGAAAGCATAAATAAAAGATATGATTCGCACATTTACTAAATGTCGAATTCTTCCGTTGAATACCACAACAAGATTACAACAAATTCTGTGCATTGAAGAAAGGGAAAACCAGTTTCTGTTTTCTCATATACGGTATTTAGACAGGATCTCCTGAGCTACGGCTGGATTTTAATAAGAGGAGCTCGAATTCAAGCGGCACGTACTCCTGAACAGGACCAGGCAGATTGGTTCGCGGCCAACTCGTTGGCGGGCGCTACTAGGGTGCTACGGCCCCAGAGAGGAGGTCGCCACTCACTATGCTTACCTGTGGTTACAAATGTCAAAGTACGGCCTCCCTTTCGAGATAGACAATTCAAGTGTTCGTATCCGAGTTGAAGACAAATTCAGTGTACATATTGGCAATATATACCATACCCAATATCCGTTTCGCGAAACTTGCAAAAAGAAATTCTTTTTCGGCAGACCATATCTCACGATGAATGTCGGCGTTAATGAGATTAGCATTAAAGCAGTGTTGGGAGAACTCAAATTGCCACGCAGGCACAAGAAGTGGCGATCACGTTGCCAACCACAGTGTCAAATGATACTAGCACGCAGTACATGTCGTAATCCCTGCCACCTCAATTGGAACCCCGCAGTACCCTGGCTGCAACGTGATTGCAATGGTTCGTAATAAAGCGGCCTTGCTCGACACAGGAGTGTATTGTTGTGGATGGGGCGCCATTGATTCTTTTATATTTAAGTCTACATATACCCTATGTTATCTTGGTACAACCGTCATGGGGGACAGGCCAAGAACGGGCACATGTCAATATGGCATACGTGACACCGAAGTTCCCTGCTGCGCACACAGCCAAACGTACATAATGACGCAATTTCTCTACTAGGCCAGACAGCAGTCAGAAACTAGTTGTCTATCCGGGTACATACCCAGTCACCCGTGCTGCCGGAAAGCAGCGGCCAGCACATACCTAGCAGTTCAAGCGCAACTTCGGTCACTGGACATGTGAGAGAGCGTAGATACGCAACATACTGCAAAGTAGACAAGGCTTCCATAGAATGCTAACCCCATTAATGAAATGGGCGATTTTAATATATCTGACACACTTAGACGAAGGGCATTTGAGAGAGTCACAAGACTTATCTGTTCGTCTCAGCGATTGTAGTTTACAGAAGAGGAGACGGAAGAAACTAAAACAGCGTCCATGCCAAGTATAAAAGTTGCATAAAAAATATTGCTCTTCACGAACGGAAGGTCATACTGAGGTGTCTGCGGGGAAAACATCGAAGATATGGATCACTTATTGGAAGCACGCGAAATTAAATATTGGTGCCTGTAAATGTTCCTAAAATGCTTTGTAAATGAGTTAAATATTACCAATATGGTCGATGTAAGGGGAAAACGAATATTTAGTGCTTAATGCTTCAAAAATTCGGAGGACGCTTAAGCTTCGCCTTTAAGAGTGGAACGTGATAGCAATCAAAGATCCCTGACTGTTTTTCATGCTTCCCGGCAACTGCAGCTTATGTAACCGTAATGTTTACCGGGAAACGCTGGAGGCGTACGCTGTGCATGAAGGCGCGCTTTGGATGGATGGCTGTTATGAGCGTCCCCTTTGGAACGGGGCGGTGGGTTGCGCCGCCATTTCTGGTAGAAATGCAGCGGCATCTGGTGGTGTTGTAAGGAACCGGACGCGCCGCTTTATGGCCTTCGAGATTTCAGCGCCGGCGGAGGCCATGGCCGCTCTATGAATGGTAGAAACGCTGGAAAAGGCCGCTATGTTTTTTGAGTTCCGGCGTAACAGAATTATGTTTTCTCGTATATTCAAATTACAGTCAGATGCTATCATGTCTGTAGGTTGTGTATAAGTCATACTTTACAATTTTTCTGACGTACTTTACCTTGAGAAATTCAGTTGCTTCAGTAACTTCCTTGCACTACCTGCAGGGCCTGCGTGGTTGGGTATGTGTGGTCTGAAATAATTTTGGCCGAAACGATAGTCGGCGCGGGACGCCGGATTTTTGACACCTGGCGGTCGCGCTGCTCCGCGAATGGCTTTGGTAGTCTCCATGGTTGTATGCCTTGACCTCTTTTGCGTCAACGCAGTCCGAGGGTCACTCAGGCTTGTGTCCAGTAAGACCGACATGGCTGTTTGTGTGTTGAGTGCAGTTCCTCAGTTGTGCTGCACTACAACAGCCCCCTTGTCCGGGAAGGACCGTTGGCCCGAACCAAAGCACCCCGCCCAGTCAGCCCGGGTTGAGGGGGAGCGCCGGGGTCAATGTATCGGATGATGTTGGGCTGATGAGTACATGTAAGCTCTGGGACGCGGCACCTCCGGGTGCCAAGCACTCTTTCCACCTGACAACGGCGCCCTTAACGCTGTCGCGTTAACATATGTACACGAACTACCGAGGTACATTGAAAATCGATGTAGAAAAGCGAAAATGTTACGTACGTCGAGCGAGATCTTCAGCTGCAGTGGAGGAGAGATCACGTGCTAAGCGCGTGTCGCGCGAATGAAATTGGTCGCGACAGCGCGGTGCTTCACACGATATGTGGGAGCCTTCATGCAAGTAAAAGCGTGTGCATGTAGGCCTCCCATACGCGATGGCGTTATTTTGATAGGCTATTTGAAAGGGGCAGTTTATTGAATCTTGCGCCATGTTTACAACCAACACACGCCTAATTATTTCCGACGTCTCAGCATTGTTATGCGTAGTAAGACAATCAGATAACTATGTTGCACAGGCTGCACAAACTGGTTCTTTCTGCCGCTACAATGTTCAGAAAATGCTTATTTCAAGAAGAAGCGCTACATTGAAATTGCGATAGACTGTAAACAACTGTTGTACGAAATACACCATCGTTGTAGATGGAAAAGGCTAGCTTACAATACCAGCAATGTCGTCCTGGTAGCTGTTCTGTCTTTTGTGCGAAGATCTGTCCGCGATATAAAGCCATTCTACAAAAGACCCCTGAAGATATAATACGTTCAGTTCTCAGCATACATCTTTTAAGCAAACATGTCTCAATAAACATTGTCAATATGAAGTGAAAACAAATCGCATTCAGAATTGTCGTTTCGGTCACCATATACCTTGACCCGTATGGGACCGTGCGACACGACGTAATAGTCAGCGAGCGATTCACTGGGAAAAAAAAATAAAAATAAATGAGGGGCTCGGAAAGGAATGCGTGCCTCAAAAAAGGCAAGTAGACAATGAAAATGGCGCAACATGCAAAAGACTTCCAAGTTCCTGCATGGCCTTTACAAGTTCACCCGATGCACACACATTTATGAAGGCGATAGCCTTAAGTGGCTCATACGCCCGATGGTCCAGAAAATGCGGCGTGCAATACAGAAAGTCACGTGAGCTCGCCTCGCGCTGACACGCGCTCGCACGTTCATCGCGGTCGTCTTTTTCCATAGCTGGCTCCGATGCCGCTCATCATGCCCCCCCCCCCCCCCCCCCTGACAAAGATAAAGGCAAAGTCAAATGAGAACGAGTTAATTAAGGCACTCGTACTCAGGACCTTCGATGGGGAGTCGAACATTCGAGCTTATGTGGAAGTCGCAACCACGACGTTTGGTGCTAAGGCGAAGTTAAGTAAGGCTCTGATAATTGAGGTAGTGTCAATTAGGGCACTCGAACCCACGACCTACGGTGGGAGAAAACAAGTAATAAGAAGTAACAACGCATACGAATGAGAATATCAAGTAATTTAGCGAATGTCTCTTGAGCGCGCCGCGAAAAGGCACAGCGAGCACCGCAGCGTCAAGAGAGAGAGAGAGAGAGTGTGTGATTGTGAAGAGGAAAACGCGCTAAGCAGAAACTGAAAGGGCGCGAACGCGGTCGCGGACGCTACATTGATATCGACGGTACAACGCCGCTCTTTGCATGTGTAGCAGTATGCGCTTTCCCTGTGGCACACCAGGCATCGCACCGTTGATTTCAATGTAGAGCTTCTACGCGCCCGACGCCCTTATATACTGGTACACTGTACTATGGTGACACAGATTCCGGCGAAACCGTGTCATTGGCTTGGATTGGTGCACGCCCATCTTCGCTCGTGATTTCTCGCACTTTGAAGCGAGCGAAATATTAATTGACGTACACGACCGCACAAATGTGACGTAATGCCTAATTTTAATAGACGTAATTGCTCTTGAAAACAATTTCGCGCCACTGGATGTGTTATACATGTTGGTGGGGAAGATCCGTAGATAAAGGTCGCATCAGCGGGGCCGCAGTGAGGACAGGCGACAAGGAAGACGAAGTGGTGCCGATAGCTAGTCGATCACCATCTTGGTGGCATTTGTAATAAAGTGTAAATATATCTTCTAAATGGCTTTGTAGCTGAGTTACACGTAACGGTATGTACTAAGCAGCTGAATACAAATCACTGTTACAAAATGCATTCGTTAAGCGCGTACGGAAGTCCCAAACGTTTCTGAACTCTTCGATCCTTATTTTCTCCCGGAAGCTCGCGTCTCAGGACGATCTAAAAGCGCTCATTAGCGTTCACCGACGCAATGACGTGTAAGAACGCTTCTATACACATTTCTCAGCTCCTAAGCGCACCCTTGGCAATAGTTGCTTACCCCCTGGGGTCAGAGAAACTTCACAGTTTCAATTTTAATTTCTAGCCTACATAAGCCACAGGGAGGCGCATGGTTGAGCTCTGTTTCCCGACAACACACCGTGGATCGGTCATAATAAAGCGCTGCATCAACTTCAAAAAATTTCAGCGGGCTGAGTCAGCTAACGCTACCAGAGGAAGTGCTAGCCAGAAGGGCCTTTGAGAGCAGCAAGAAACACTGTGGCCAAGCTATAATGCACCGACCTGGACTATCGGCCACTCACGTGCTACATGCTAATATCTCTGTAATTTCTTAATTGTTTGCACAGCGCTCGATAACCTCAGTGGTCATCTATAGCTCAGTTTATACATGAGGTGCAACGCTGTGGAAGCTACGCAAGAAGCACGGGCAACAAAATTTGTCACTCAGGCCGTTCCGTCTAATATGTTTCGTTCTGCGCCAGCGGCGTTTGCTTGCGCGAGCATGCATGTAAGCCGGCCGCGACGGGCTGCAAATACGAAAAATTCGCAGCTCCGCCCGAAAGGGGAACCACCGATTGCGATAGCAAATTAGTACATAGCTGTAAAAAGTAAGGATGGTAGCTTTATCGGCCGCATAAACTTGCAAACATTCGCTTACTAACTAAATTAACAATCATAGAATGTGTAAGCGTGATTAATCGAGGACCTAGAAAGAAATAGGCACACAGAGGCAGCGCTGTCTTTGTGTGTGTGCTTGTTTGTACATCGTTGTTCCGTCGTGCTTACACATTCTATCATGGACTCAAACCAACTAGCCCGCCGACGTGTTTTACCTAAATTAACCAGCACAGGGTGACGCGCGCACAGGTAAACATGAACACATCTCGCTCGGCGAGCGCGGAAACTTGCTTACAAAATTCTGGAGTGAAGAATCGCGGCAGCAGCAAGCGAATTGACCTCCATGCATCTCTCGCTTCAACGCGAACGAAACGTCGAAAGCACAGCGCATACGAAACAACCGACACTATACGCGCACTCTACAAACATCGCAAATCGCTTTGAAGGTGAGGACCATGCGGACGCGCACTTAGGCCACGTCGCAGATCCCTTTCAAGACACACGAACGCAGGCAACGCGCCTACTACGGCGTCCAGGATTCGCGCGGCCAACGCCGTAGTAGACGCCGCGGTTGTCTCCACTCTGTACGGAGCGGTGGACGAGGAGGACATCAAGATGCCCTAGCAGCTGCCGGAGAAGAACGCTCCTCCCCCCTCACCTGACCCCCCTTCCTTGCGCGTGACAGGAGAGGGCACGCACCCGGGCCGCGTTGCTCGATCGCGCACGCGAGATTGAACCGCGTTAGCCGGCTCACCCTCACAAGCTTTCACACATACAGAACCTCATGGCGACGGCGGCGCCGACTTGTTTAGATCACTATCATCGGCGCATACGGCAGAAATGCGCCTGGAGTGCCCATATAGTTGCTATTGCAATAAAAAAACAACTTAAAAAAAAAGCAACTTAATATAAAGCAACGTGTTAGCAGCCGTATGAGTACATGGCTTATTATTTCTAAGGGTATTCCTTTTTCTTTCAGAACTGAGGTTTATAAAGAACATGTTCTCAAGAATTGGTCCAGCAACACTGTAATATTTCCAAGTGCGAATGCAGCCGCTGCGGAAAGTATCTCTAGCCTTCACAGCATTGCGCCTGATGCATGAAGCGGAGTATCGAGTATAGTTGGTTACGAGATCAAAAAGCCCTAATTTGAAAGCAAGTTACACGTTTCATAATATGTGTGCGGCTGCTCCGGCCGTTTCCGTGACCTTATATATGTATATATATATATATATCTTAGACGAAATTAAACTTGCGATGGTTGGTTTCCGATTCCCTCAACACAGAAGCCCAATCCTCTAACCATGAGGCCACGGTCGGATGCCGGAAAAAGCACAATAAAGAAACCCTTACAAATTCCTCTCGTGCGAACCACTGCTTTGAGAAGCTTAGAGCGTTAGCCGGGTCGTACAGCAACAATAATAAATATTAAGCGCGCGCATCGCCATCTGACGATGAACATAGAAGCTACACGAGGCGTCCGTCGCCGAAATTCACTGCTCGTCTTCCGTCGCACTGTGGTGCTGTGGCGCGTTACTACGGGGTCGAGTCCATCGTGTCTTGTGACTCAACTAGTTTTAATGTCGAATAAAATGCCACGGTTTCTCTGCAATGTCCTGCATGGCGGCTGAGATACGCGTTCGTCACTGAAACCTGCAGTGAGTCTCTTGTGCTATAATGCGCCATTTTGCTTTGCTGGCCCATGACAGCTTCGCGTACACGAATTCCCAGAGAGCGTGAGAACTGGATGATCTTTTTCTTTGTTTGTGTGCGCTGCTGAACGCGTGCCGCAATTAACACCATTTTGCTGTGTATTCCTATGCGTTACTGGTGGCTCGAAAGAATACAACAAAGACAATTTTGAGCACAGCGAAGCGGCTGCGGTAATATGTTAAGTCTGGCAAGCTGGCTTAAATGTTGTGCGTTGTATAACAAGAGACAATTTATTTGAAAGGAGGAAGAGAGGTCGGTCTGAGCTAAGGCGTTCTCGCCTGCTACTCTGCACAGGGGGAGGGGGAACAGGGACATAAAGGCGTGATGAGAGATGATGATGACTTAGAAAGAGGGATACGCAACGGTCAAAGCAAGTTCAACATTCTGATGATAAACATTCAGAAATCTCATTAATGAAGCCACTATCCGGTTTCGTATCTAGTCTGTAGTCACCAATTCAAGTGAACCTAAAGATAAAGGCGCTAGGACAACGCTGGTGTGTGGGTCTACCCTGCGTGAGCAGCACAAGCTCCAAACAGAAGATTTCTAGCATGTAAAGAGCTGCGATAAGCTGCTCCAGCACGGCGAGCACCTGCAAGACATTTTTAGATGCCGGATTCTGGAGACCAATGACAATCACGCGCATTGACTCTACCAGGGGGGCGGGGGAGGTATTCTGTAAGAGTCCACCTAGTGGACGGTCCATATCGGCTGCTGCTGATTGGCTAGGGCCGCTCGTCTCCTCCTCTCTCGTGCAGCATCATCCAATCAGCAGCGGCCGAAATGGACAGTCCACTAAGTGGACTTTTATAGAAAATCCCCCCTGGTGCCTTATTTACTCTAGCTCGTGGCTTATAGCTTGTGCAATACTTGAAAACTATTAGTTCGATGGCAAAAAAAGAAAAATATAGCCATGGTAAAATAGAGGTTGTGCAAGAATGTCATAGAACACTGTAGCAGCGTGTAGAAGTCTAATTAGCGTAATCACTGACTTCTTTTCTTCGAAAAGAGCATTTATCTCGATGCCTTCTTACAGTGAATAAGTTATTGCGACCATAAGCCTTTCTTTCTTTTCTTTTGATACAAATACTGTTCAACGAAGACCGAGACTTGGTTTGAGACTCTTCGCTGCACGCTCGCTGTGCCATCACCTTACGTTTTCTGATAACCTGTGGCTCCGGTAATCTTAACCAGAACCCTCATCATTCTCTGCCGAACACGGTGGTAGCAGTATTCATTTGAACACGAAACAGCCCTTCGTCCCCTCCAGTTCTACCGGCCGTGAGTCATAGCGACCTCACATTAGCTACCCTACACGATCAAATTTTGCGCGCGACTTGACGATATGGCCACAAGTACTTATACCGATTTCCCTCGCGCATCTGTTGTTGAGGTTGCTGTGTCCCATACCGCCTGTGTTTGGTGTCTCAAGTATTGTAAAAGAAGACAGAGGTTACCGCGTGGTATAAAAGAGGGGTTGGTGCTAATTTCTCAGCCCTTTCAAAAAAAAGAAAACGAAAGAAACCGCCGACGCCTTTCTGTCGGACTCCTCGCACATTACGTGCACATTTCAGTAGAAGGTGTTATACACAGGGATACGGTGTCTCAGAAAGGCTGGCCAACGTTTCAATAGGAGGACCTATCTTCGTCAAAGGTCCTTTCATAATACCTATCAAAGGATAGGTCCGTCAAAGAAAGTATCGAATATAGGTCTTCTTATAGAAACGTTGGCCAGCCTTTCTGAGGCACCTTATCCTTGTTTATAACCTTTGTACCACAGTGTGCTATTCCATCTGTCAGCCACTTTCTTGATTTTACATTTCAGTAGAAAGCAGTCACAAAATTTTGAAAGCACATATTCATGTGTGAGGAGTCAATGCACGATGGATTCTTATTCTGCTTAGTCCAGCCTAAAAACAAAGTCGTTTATACATTTGCCTAAAGTGAAAACACTACCTTGAAGAGGAAGGAGAACAATGGATATATCTATTATTACTGCTTGAGAGAAGCAATGGGAGACGTGAATTTCCGTAACTGAGAGTACGAACAAGGGTATAAAGGTGCCTGTGATTAATTTTCAAACCTAAATGTTTTAGCGCATCAGTCTCAGTGTTTTTTAAACAATGCTAGTAATAAAGAAATGTTGTCTCACCTGTTCTCTCACTTCTGGCGTGTGTTCTTGGGAAACGAGGAGCTTGGTAAGAACGTCCCAGGTTTTCTTGGCCTGTGTAAGAAACATGAACCGTTGTAAGCCATGACGAGATGCTATGCTGAGAAAAAGCGTTCTCACTGGGAAATTAGTGATCAAGCATACATGAGCTATCTGTACACCACAACGCTGAATTTGCGGAAGTTACTAAGAAACAAAAATCTAAGCTCGCCCAAAAGTGGCCCTCGCAGCCCGGTACTGAGATGTGAATTTTGGTGAGAAATGTAATTTGTTGACCTTTTTCAACTGAGACGCGTACTCAATCGCATACGTCACGTGTGTAAATGAAACGTGTGAATGGTTACAGGAAAATTATACATAGAAATCCCTATACATAAGAACAGTACTTCAAGAACTAAACTGGGCTACACGTAATCTGGACATTTCCCACAGTCCGTTTCTCTTCCTAAGCGCTGAAATGTCTCAAACTTCTTATATAATAAAGGGTTCAAGAGCACTTCCCAAGATTCACGACCAGCAGTTATCATTTCGGAGTAGGTAGCCCTTATATCTTGATTAGCTTAGATTAGAAGCTGCTAGCGCTGCGTAATGATTGCACCAAAAGTTTTTGCTCGAGATCTCCCACAATCATGTCAGCAATACTAGAACAAAGAAGATCACTCTCAAAGGGACAAATGAGCATATTTAAATGCTAATTTTCTTGACTCGTACTATTGCTACGCATTTGTTTCTAGGCATATGGTTGGCTCCTCAGGTTATTTTTATGAATTCTTAAACACATTGCCAGTTTTATAACTTATATTGTGCCTAAAAATCTTTGTACAACAGTGTTTACGTTTCACACTTGATATAGAACCTTTTTATTGCATTTCTCTTAACTGTAAAACTACGTACTTGGTTCTGTGTGCAAACTTGCAAACTGTGTACTTGGTTCTGATTGGTTCTGTGTGCAAAACGATCAATATAATATTTTCTGAAACATTACATTCATTTTTCTAGTTCATTGCGGTAATTTTTTTTCATTGTGTGGCTATTTCGTTAGCGTAATGGCTTTGAATTGATGCTGGTTATAGCAGTTTTTCTCCAATGTTTACGAACACGACCTCTCTACAGTAATGCCTTCTTGGCATTTTAGGTATCAGTAAGAAGTAACGTTTAACTAACAAAAAGAACTTAGCATATAACTATGTAAATCCTAGCTGCCCGTAAGCATGATACCAGTACGCAGTGCTTGCGTATACCTCCTTGTACGGGTGCATAGGGCAGACACACACGAGCAGCATTTGCACGCACAGCCCAGCAAATCCAATAGCACTGGAGAGACTGAATAGGGCTCGGTCCATCTCTTTAAACGCCCAGTATCCCCACGGTGCAGCCAGAACCAAGTTCAGGGGAAATATTACGAGCAGGAACTTCCCAAGTATGTGGTCGCACAGTTCAAACACCTCCGTGACTCGAACGAAGATGCCGTGCATGTGATGAACACTTCGCGCGTCCTCGAAAAAGCCACCGGAGTCCAGGGCATGCTTTAGCTCGCAGTTTATGGAAGCCAACAACGAGGCGAACGTCTCCGTGAAGAACATCGCCCACGTGTACGTCACCAGACATGAAGCTTGGCCGTGGACCACATTAACCAGCAGATAACATGAGTTCCAAATGAGCTGAACTTTCGAGAGCTCTTCGTCGAACAAGTACAACAAAGGAATGATCGATAATACAAGCGCCACCGTGAGGATGATGTTGATGACGATAAGGTTGCGAGCGGTGCCGCTGAGGGGAATGGGGAAAGCGAGCCGGGCTTCGAGGTCGGCGAAATCTCCGGACACCCGGATTATGCTCGGCGCTTGAGTGAAAACCAGGAGAAGGGAGCACACTTGGACCGATATGGTCCGCACCGAATACACGATCGTGGTCGCCTTGTCGAGGACTTGGTCGGGGTCAAACATCTCGACCGCCTCGGAGGCGTCGCAAGCGAAGACGCCGATGATGACGAGCCAAGTCATCGCTACGTAAGCCGTGTAAGCACTCGGTCGTCGCGTCAACGTGAGACGTTGTGCACCGTTGGCGAAGTCGTTGCCGATGAAAGTGTAGCCGAGACATCTGTAGAAACCGTTGAGAACGCGGAATTCAGAGAAGTAAACAAGGCTAGAGGAGGATTTCACTGTCGACTCCATCGTGGTATATGCCAGCACATCTGCACAAAGCTTTAAGCAAGGCGCTTCGTTTTCAACGGAGTGAATAGTAGACACCTAGTGGGGGCCTCCTGTGGGCAGCGGTGTGACTTGCACTGGCATAACAGTTGCAAGAGGTCGCTTGGACGAGGGCCATTGCTAATGCATGCCGGCGTTGCCGTAGCTTCACCGCTAAATAATAGCGCGTTAGCGACTCGTTAGGGCGATAACGTTGGCGTGTAGTGTCCATTTACAAACTCTTTTGGGGTTCGCATGTCATGCATACTGTTCTACACCTTCGAGCTTTGTAGCGGTCATGAGAGGTGACCTTCAAATGGTATAAAACGCGCGTTACCACAGCGACCCTGACGAGGGCGTCGGTCAAAGGGGGTCTTGGGCCTTTACTCACCATACTCAACCGACTTAAACATCGCAATGCCATGTCGCAGACACATGAGTTCCGAGAAGCAGACGGCTGCTTGACGCAGCACGGGTATTCAGCTGCGCGCGACATCTTAGGTGTTAGAACGGTGAAGACGTTAAGTACTGGTTTAAAATATTGACACGTGTACTAGTTTATCGTCATCGGGTGACTGCGTTTCACTCGCTACCAAATGTTATCGCACAGCGCAGGACGCGCCTGCATGTATCGGAAGTTATTGATGGTTCTATCCGCTGTGTGTTGTCACCGAACCTTGTGTAATCTGATTTCATCGCGCGGCGCGAATGGTGTAGAACTTTATGGAAGACACGCGGTGCCCAACGATTCCTCTGGAACCTTTGATGAGTGATGTATAAAAGCCGAAGCTCGTCACCCGCTGATCAGATTTTCGACGATCGCCGACTGTGTTCGCCGCTGTTGCCGTTCTTTGAGTGTAACCTGTGTTTGTGGGCACAAGTTCGACCAACTGAACGCTAGTTTTGTCATTTCAAGCTTTGCTGCTTTCTTCACCGCCACTACTACGCGCCAATATTACTCGAGGAAGGTGGGAGACGGTGATAATGACTGGTATTTGCGGTATGGGATTAAAGACACACAAAGGTGGGGAGCTGACAAGTGACAATTCGTGCAGTGTTGCCACTCACCACTTTGCAAAGCGAGGCTCACGGCGCATGGTATAGCACCATGCCTTTAAGAAAGCTGCACTAAAGCAGCAAAACATTGGCGGGGCCAATACGTGTTTGCTGAGTGACGCCCGTCATTGTATTTTTGTTCCCCTTTCACAGATGCCCCAGGCAATACCCAAAAGCGATCAAGAAGGGTGTGCGATGCTGAGGTGCTACTGCAGCCTCACCTCTTGTTTGGACAGTCTCGCATAGATTCCGGCTGCAAACATCTCCGCGCATATGGTGAGGAAACCTATGAGGTCGAGCATGAAGATGGTGGTCCCTTTGTCGGCCTTCAGCATGTAGTACCCCCATGGTGCAGCGCTGACGATGTTCAGTGGAAAGCAGATCAGAATTGCCACTCCCAGCAGGTCTTCGAGGCGCACGAACGCTGAGCCGACGTCCGAGAAGAGTCGGTGCAGTTCGGCGAGTTCCTTCGGGCTAACCACCAGTTCCGTGGACATCCGGACAAGGTCGTCGTTGATGAGGCTCAGGCACCCGGCGAAGGCGCTGCAGAAGTATGCCAGCCACGAGAAGCTGATCATGCAGACGTTCTCGGCGAAGACCAGGCTGAACATACCGTACAGGATCTTCATGTAGGCCGCGTGCGAGTACTCGTCGAAGTCGTAGATCTCAGCCGAGATGGACAGCACTGAGGTGAACGAGAAAATCACGTTGAGGCACACCACGACGACCGCGGTGCGCCGTAGCGGCGCCGCGCGCGTCAGCCGCCGCTCGAGTCCGACCAGGTATTCCAGAAGGTCGACAAACTGCTGCGACTTGGACAGCAAGAGGACAGCGACGACGGAGAGCTGGATGCCGACGCACCGTACGTCGCCCAGGATTTGAATGGCGCGGTCGATAACCCTGTTGCGCTCGTCTTCCAGCAGCGTCGACACTCGAACCACGTCCGAGCCGATGACGAAGACGTACAACGCCCAGGACACGATGGCGTACAGGAGGTACGGCGAGATGATCTTGGAACGTGGTCTGCTGCTCTCCGCGGCTTTGGTTATGAAGTTGTAACCGAGCGCCCTGTGGAACCTAGCGATGATGAAGAAGCCGGCCAATACATTCTTCTCTTTTGGCTGCTTGACGGCCTTGCCCTTCCTCCCGTTGTTAACGAGAAGCCGCCTCACGCGACAACCTCGACTTCTCATCACGAGACTCCTTTCGGCGATGGGGAGGTAGTCTTCGACAGAGTGCATGATGCTTTCACTTTCGCAGATTGTTGCGGAGTGTTATGAAACGCGTAGACAGCGTCGCGAACCATCGATCCCCGATGACAAAAGTACAAAAGGCGACACCAGGCTTTCGTCGCCGAAGTGAACGCCACCTATCCTGAGCTCGGGAGGCTGATGGCGTAGCATAGGCGTCACAGAGCGTAGGGGTCCCGACAGGTAAACGTGATGTCGCGTTGAATTGCTCATTGCTGTCGTCGAGGTCTTTCATATTGTAGGCGGATGTGCGAAAGGCATTAGTGACCACCAACCAGGCGACGCCGAGGCGGTATACGTCGGAGTGTACTTGCTTCGTATTTCCTGTGCACGAAAACTAATTTGCTGGATGGGGCATGCGTGATTTCTGGTCCTCCTATCTTTTCTCTTCTCTTTTTTTTTACTAGGACATGTTTGATCTTCTCGTTGCAATCTAGCTTACTATTGACCATAGCTAGCGGGAGTATTCAGACCAGTGAATAGATGTGGCTTGGACACCGCTACATTCCATGTCCTGTGTGAGCACAGGGAAATGTATACATGCGTGTGACGAATCACAATGGTACTGTAGTGCCTATGGAGTGGTTTCTCGATTACTGCACTTATTGTGTAGATTCAAGCTAGAGGGTAAATCTTATGGTTGCCGTTGTTTAATAAACAATGGGAGCCTGGGAACACAGCCCATTAAATGGCTCGGCTATCCTACAAACATAAAGCGGCGCATGGACAGTAGATAGCTAGATAGATAGACAGACAGACGAAACGATACATACATACATACATACATACATACATACATACATACATACACACACATACATACATACATACATACATACATACATACATACATACATACATACATACATACATACATGCACACATGCACACATGCATACATACATACATACATACATACATACATACATACATACATACATACATACATACATACATACATACATACATACATACATACATACATATGAAAACATGTAAGAGAGAGGCCGCACCCCGTTATTGTGCTCTAGGCTTTCACCGAGCACTGAAGAAGAGGGAGGTTAAGCAAAAATATAGTGATTAATGACGGTGAGCTTCATGTAAGACAAGGATAGCCTGCTATTACCTATGCACAGTGCAGATCATCAGCGCGTCTGTAAACGCCAGACTGTATCAGCACACGGTCTCGCACGCTATATTCGAGGTACCTGGTTCCTACTGGCTCCCCGGAAAATCTCATCTTTGATAATCTAGAAACGAGTGGAGAAACGTCGACATAACTTAGAGGTTTTCCTGACTACAATGACAGTGAGTCTGAAGGAGCGGTCCCTCCTGTAGTATAGTCGGAGTGCCATACTGGCACGCTATTGTAGGTTTCATGGGACATGAACAGGCCGGTGTTAATACTTTGGTGTTTGGACTACAAGTACCACAATATTTGATGAATATATTGCGAGAAACATCCGAATGTTTGGAGGAGAAGAAGGGGAGAAAGAAGGAAGAGAGGAAATGACACTGAGAAAGTGAAGAATATTTGATGTGAGAAACAGCGGAGAAGCTGGCCGAAGAAGGGTGTCTCTGACCTCCTGTGCAGCTAATGTGTAAACCGGCTGGCTACACTTTGCTGGTGTGAGAGGGTAAAGGGAATGGAAGGAGATGGAAGGAGAGACCAGCTAAAATGCGGAGTATCTGGAAACCCAAAGTGAAGTTGCAGAGGTCAGTTAGAAACCTCTGTAAGGATTTAACGGCCATTTTTTCGTGACAAAAGAATCGCCCGTAAACTATGAGCTTCAACATTCAAACCCCTAATGTCATACAAGGCACTGCTCAACTCGAAATCGGAGAAGAGCATACTTAAGCAATTCCAAATATTTGGTTCTACCTTGTTTCGCCTCTCGAATGTTACGGCTGTCAATCATTAGCGAGCTTCTTCTCCATGTAGTCTGCCCAATATTTAGCTTCTTGTTATGTTGCTTCATCCTTTAATCATTTCAATTATGCTCAAGTAAGGATGAAAGAAAATGCGATCCATGCTCCCATTCTTGGTTGAGTCGTAGGTAGAGCATTTCTTCCCAACTCAAAGGGCACAATAGCCTATACTGCAGTTTACTGTTCTTCAAGCAGCATCAACAGCTTCATTCTTAAGGCTATTCGGGCTTTACGAAGTTAAATCGATTTCCCGCTTGATCCTTTTCTGTCCCACGACACAAAGGGAGCAGGCCAAGTTGATCTAATTTAATTAGTGGGCCATGACAATTTAGTGCCTGCACTCCAACGGCAAGAACCATGATAAACGAGCGAAAAGCACAAAAAACAAACAATGCAAAAAAGAAAGTCGTGTGAGTTAGTCCACCAGGACTCTAGCGGGCTTAAATGCACAAGAGAGCATGAACACCCGTGTTCTAGCGCGGTGTCGTCATAAAAAAAAAAAAAAGAAAAAAAAACAGTTTGGCCGAAAACGGTCGAAGATGATTATCAAAGTAAGCGCTAGCTTTCTTGTGTCCCCTGCTGCATATATACCCCTATGCCATGCGTGAATGACGAAACCTTGCGGTCACATCAGCTGCCACACGAAGTTAATCAATCTTGCAGCCCGCCACAACAGAACACGGCATGGTACCACAACAAACTATATCTTGTAACCACTATACCCAAGTTCAAATCAACAGAATCCCTCCTTACCCCTAGTTCCATTGGGTACGTACTCTTACAACTTCGCCACTGCGTATGTAATATCGGTATGAGCCTATTAATGACCCATTCGTTAAAATAAATGCGCCAATGTGGTACAAGTGTTTGGCAGCCTTAAATGTAATAAAGTGATAGTCCTTGTCCGCAAAAGACTTAAAGTTGGCTGTTTGGCGCAGGCTCAGTGGTTCAAGGAGTCTACACGGCAAGACAGAATCCAGCATAACCCATTGGTAGATTTGTCATGATTTGATTAAGCGTGTCACTTAATTCAGACAAAAAGTCGCCTAATTTGCGCTAAATTTTGCTGTACTGTTGCTGAAACTGCCGCTAAAATTTGTGAGTACATTTTAGGTAACGTATACGTTTTCGAGCACTACAGTATGTAAGCTAACATGGCGCCAATCATTTGTCGAAACGTTTCCCGTTTGTGCAGAATGCGAGTGAGTCGGGAATAAACCTAATTTTTCAGCAGTGTGTGGCGGGCTTCTACTATTATACTCACGTAACAACGGACGATTACAGCTGAAATTCGCCGCTTACCCTGTGATTGTGATGTTACATATGCAGCACGACTGAATAGGACACAGGCAACCCAATTTTTATAGCGCCACAGTGGCATTTGGCGCACATTATCCATGAACGTTTTTCAGGACGCGGTGCACTTGTGACGATAACGAAATGCTGCAAGGAGCACGAGGTCACATGTTAGCACATCGATGGTAATAACATGCCATTTATGCTGGTCAAATACTACGCTTCTGCCTCTTGATCTACTTGAAGGTTCTTCGCAGTACTCATTTATCCAAAACCCATGCAATAAGAAAGCAGTGTGTTAGGCTCAGCCGCTCCTATGTATACGCCTTTTAACAGTCGAGATATATTAGTATTCACCTGCTGGGTTCTGAATCCCAAAATAAAATGTGTAAATGTCCACCATTTCGACGTGTTAAGTGCAAATGCAGAACCAGGAACGTTAAGACCTATTCGAGTCGCTCTCATAAATAAAGAAAAAAAAAATAAACATGCTTTTTTTAGCGCACTCTGAATCCTTTACACTAACGACTGCTTCATCATTATCACAGAACCCACGCGTCATACAGCCAATTGCGACTGCTCACATGTAGCTTTTGTATAATAAAGTGTGCTCTAGAAGGACATTCTAGAAGCAACTTGACTTCGAAGTCGCTAAAATGTTGCCAGTTGTTCTGTCACATCACTGGAAAAATCACCGGTCTCTAAATTAAAAAAAAAAGTGCTACTAAACAAACAACAAAGTCGCTAAATATAGTAACAAGATCGCTAAAATGGCAACACAACCTATTGGCCCAAGCAAGTAAACAACTTGGGTCACGGGGTATGTGGCACGGGTTACTGGGCGAGATGGCCGAACTATCCAATGTGGCCGAAGTTGCTAACGAAAGCTGCCGCTCGAAAAAAGAATGTGCATCACATCCTTGTGACAATTATTACATTACATAGCCCTCAGCCACAATGTAAGGGAGCTAAACGTGCACTCCGAACAACGGAAGCCGAAGAAAATATATCAGAAAAAGCTTTAGCTGTTTATCCACTGATTAGAAACATTTAAAGAAAAACTTACGGCTCAAGAAGAATCTTAGCGCAGTGTCCTTCATTTGCAAAGCATTTCACAAAGTTACCAAGTGTTCGCAGAATCTTTAAACCCACAGCGACTTCACCACACAAGTAAACAAGGTTGTTGCTGCAGCCTTACCTCTTCTTGGGCAGCGCTACCGTACGCCCCCAAAGCAAAGAGCTCAGCGCCGAAGGTGACAAACCCCACGACGTCCATGATGACGTTCACGGAAGACTCGCGAGTCGTCAGAATGAAGTACCCCCATGGTGAAGCGTTGATGATGTTCAACGGGATGGTGACCAGGAGGCCCATGCTGAAGATCTTGTCACAGTGTACGAAGGCGTACCACAGTTCACAAAAACGAGAATGCTGCGCCGCTAGCTCCGACCGGACCAGTGGCCTTCCGACGGCCAAACTTTCAACGTCTTCGTTGATGCACCTGAGGAACGACGCGAAGGCTCGGCTAAAGTACATAATCCAACTGAAGCCGATCATGCAGACCGTCTCGGCAAACACGAGACTGAACACACCGTAGATCACTTTCATGTGTATCGGTTCCATGTACCCGTCGAAGTTTGCAATTTCGTCGCATATCGATAACAGTGCAGCAACCGAGAAGATGATGTTCTGCAAGATGATAAACTTGGCCGTCGCCCTGAGTCGAGTGGGACGCTGGAAGGTAGACTCGATGGCTTCCATTTTCTTGATGATCTCGTCGAGATCGCGCGTGTAGATGACAAGGGTTATGACGTTGGTCAACTGTATACCGAGGCAGCGGACAAAGTAAAAGATGAGCACGCACTTGTCGATGGCACGAAGCGGTGCGCCACCTACTCCGCGCACCAAGTATACGACTCGGTAGGTATCTTGGACCATGACGAACGCGAAGAAGGTCCACGACAGAACGGCGAAAGCCAGGTAAGGGCTGACCACGGACGCCGAGTACTTCCGCTCTCCGTGCAGGTTCTTCCATGAGAAGAATGAGTAGCCGAGAAACCTGTGAAACTTGCTGACTATGCTGAAGCCGTCGACGAAGGACGCATAGCCGAAGATCTCGCTCCTTATCGACGCAGATCTTAGCCTGACCATGGTGAAAAAGAAGCAAGTGTCGGTGTGTCCCGGGTGGCCGTGTCCATCCGGAATGGCATGCGAAGCCAAGCGAGGATTAGCGCGAGCGATTGTTTTTGTTTGGTTCTCTCTGCCGGACAGATGGAGGTGTCTCTTATGCACACACTTATGCGGTTTGGGCGGACCGTCCGGAGCATTTAGGACACACTGTTGTGTCCACTAGCATTCGCCGTCACACGCCCTTTTGTCGTTGCCCGACGCGCTTGTCTGTCCATTAACTTAATCAACACAGTGCATAACATAGAACCGTGAGCATAAGCGGATGGGCTTCTGATGCTTAGCCCGCTTTTGTCGACCGACGAGGGGAGAACAACGCAGCGCTGTCCAATGATAGAATGAAAGCCATGTCGTTTGTTTTGAAAGCGTGGGCGTTTTGTTGGACCGGCGTGTGTAATGTTTCGCATCATTTGCAGGATGTGCGCTCGATTTACATATTACGCATTGTTGCTACATTTGTTTGGAAAAGGTGATAAGATCAGTTGCCTTTATTTGTACAATTAAACTATTTGCACCCTCACGTGCCGCGAAACATTTATTTAGAGGGTAGGAGGGGGGCAGTCATGTGTTCTAGATATCCCTTCCTGTTTTTGAGTAGCAGGGAGAGTAGTGGGGAGAGTGTTATGTGAGAGAAGGCGCGAGGAGAAGGGGGAAATGGCCTTTTATGAAGGTATCAAGGTTCCACCGAAGGGCAGCTGGAAGACGCGTGATACCCGCCATGGTTGCTCAGTGGCTATGGTGTTGGGCTGCTCAGCATGAGGTCGCGGGATCGAATCCCGGCCACGGCGGCAGCATTAGGATGGGGGCGAAATTGGAAAACACCTGTGTACTGAGATTTAGGTGCGCGTTAAAGATCCCCAGGTGGTCGAAATTTCCGGAGTCCTCTACTACGGCGTGCCTCATAATAAGAAAGTGGTTTTGGCACGTGAAACCCCATAATTTAGTTTAAGCGGGGTAATCACTTGCCCTCTTTAGGCCTCTCTTACAGCCCTCTCACCCACCTGACCCCCTTTGTACAATCTTGGTGCCTATATTGCTGTCAGCTTCTTAGCATTGTGCGAGATTTGGAAAACAAATGTGGCAACCGAACGGATTGCATTAAAAGGGCCACAGTACACCCTTACTTACTAACAGAATAGAAAAGTGTTCCGTAAAATGAAAGCTGCTGTGACACTCGTGATCGCCTGTAGCTTCGAATACATAATTTGTTGTCAGGTGGTCCTGACACTCACCACAACCGGTTAGCAGTGTGGTGAAGATAACTCCCTGGCTTTGCTGAGTCTCAGTGCACCGCGCTTTGTGGACTTGTTGATTCTGAGAATTGAACGTAGAAAGGCTTCTCGGTTAAGACATTCTTAGGCGCTGCGGTAAAACATTGCACTGTTAAGGGAAACGCCTTGTTGGTATTCGAGTCAGCATATAAAGGCTCAACAACATTCGAATACATTTGAATAAACGTAACTGATGTTACGCTTTATATTCATAACTATTAATTAAAGATAATACGATATCCGCGGAAATATTGCTGTTAGTTCTGGAATACTATATAAGAGCCTGCTTTAACAGTCGATGGCCGTTTGCATTACATTGAGTGGCCAAGCTGCAGCCATTCCGGCAGAACCACCAGCCTGTGGAGGTGACGTGCTTCTAGGACGGGGCAAGCCACGGGCTAATCTAAAAGAGACTATCAATTAACCCACTATTGAGCTTCGCATGTGCATCTTATCAAGCGAGTCATGCGTAGCTCCAACTCCAGTCCCCTTTCCCATTTCCCCAAGGGGGTCACTGGCCGTCAATTCGGTACATTATTCTCTCTCGGTAATACACTTCGCAGTGGCAGTTCAACATGCATCTCAAATATCATGCATATTTACCTGCAGCTGCGCCGCACCGCCATAAACACACAACACGAAAAGTTCGGCGCACATGGCGGCAAGACCAACAACGTCCATGGAAACATGGAGTACGGACTTAGTAGACGTTAGTATGTAGTATCCCCATGGCGATGCGTTCAGGATGTCCAGGGGTACGCTCAGCAACAGGCACCGGCTAAAGATCTTGTCACACCGCACGAAGGTACGCCACAACTCACAGAACCTGGCATGCTGGGACTCTAGCTCGGAAAGCGGGAACGACCGCACAACGGCCAGGTTCTCCACGTCCTCGTTCACGCACCTCAAGAACGACGCGAAGGCCTGGCTCAGGTACATGGTCCAGCTGAACGACACCATGCACACGGTTTCCGCGAACACGAGGCTGAACAATGCGTATAGAACCTTCATGTGGAGTGGTTCCATGTATCCGTCGAGCTCCTCGATCTCGCCGACAATGGAAAACAATGCCGCCGCCGAGAAGACTACATTCTGCAAGACAATCAGCTTGGCGGTCGGCCGAAGACGAGTGGGACGCTGAAACGTCGATTCGATGGCTTCCATCGTCTTGAAGATTTCACAGAGTTCGCGTGAGTACACGACGAGGGTCGCGACGTTCGCGATCTGTATGCCCACACACCGAACGAAGTAGAACATGAGGATGCACTTGTCTATGGCACGAAGCGGATTGCCTTCTTCGTCCTCAGCGAGGGCGATCACATGGTAACCGTCCTGGATCATGACGAACGCGTAGAAGCACCACGATCCGATGGCGAAGACGAGGTAAGGGCTGACCAGGGTCACGGATAGTCGCGACTCACCGTAGGCGTTGTTCCAGGAGAAGAAAGAGTAACCCAGGTACCTGTGGAATGTGCTTACGGTCTTGACGCCGTCCGCGAATGAAGCATAGCCGAAGATCTCGCTTCGCACAGACGCGGACCTCAAACGGAACATGTTAAAGGGTCACAGTGGCGGTATGCAGCTGAGATGCCGGGATGGTATGTGGAGTGGCAGTGCTCTGTAAAGAGGCTTCCTGGCACTGGACGACAACGTGGCCATCCCTCTCTGCTTTCTGCCCACCGGCTCAGCGTCGATAGGTGGGCCCCCGCAATTCGCATCTCGCGCTTTACGCGCCTATTTGATGTTTATTTCAGGTCGCTCGCGCCTTTCCATGGAGACGACCCGCTTCGCTTTCAATTAACGTGATGGACCCGCCACGCACACGGCCACAGCGGTAAGCTGGTTCGCCCAGTGCGTGTTTGCGCACGGGAAGGGGAACGGCCTCGAGTCGAAGGGCGTCTGTGTGTACACTGTGAGAGTGATCGTGTCTGCTTGCATTTACTCTCGCATATAGCGTAGGCTGTTTTTGGGAAAGTACCTAATGTGTCACATTGATTTACTTTTCTTATTTTATTTTTTTATTTCTTATTTCAGATACCCTCATGGCCCTGGGGGCATTATTGAGGGGAGTGGAACAAGACATACAATAACACAAATAACAAGAAATGTAAATACATTCATGGGTCACAGCATTACATATCATTGCATTATAGCATAGCATTGCCTACATAGCATTACATAGCTCACTGCACTGAGGTTTACAAATTTCAGCAATTGTGCACATCCATGGAAAACTAAAAAACACGAGAAAAGAAAACAAGAACTAACAGCGCAAACTAGAAATCAGCAACACAGAGTTCGTGAGGGACCACAAAACGAAAGGCACGCATGTCATGAAGAAGAAATGTAGACACTTAACTTATTCTTAAAATGCTCGAGATCGTCGGCGAGTGCCACATCTGTTGGCAAGTGATTCCACTCCGATGACGTAGTTGGAATGAAAGAAGTTAAGCGAGCGGTAGTGTGACAAAGTGGAACGCCCACTTTGCGTGGATGGTCAATGCGCGATGAAACATAGGCGGGTGAAAGGAGCAAAGCGTTTTTCAAAACAGGATATTGCAACTTGAAAGTAAGCCCTTTCACGCACGAGGCGCTCACTGTGGCATTTCTTGACGCAGATGTGAGTAGAAATCGAACAAGATAAGCACGATGGCTGTGGCTCGGACGACGTGGTTTGTCCAGATTTTCGAATGCCGAAATTGTTGCCTGCGATTCGTACTAGAATGTCCCCGGAAAGAAGACTAGGTAGATTCGCGCATCAACTAAAGATTGTTTCTACTTGAATACCGTTAGGAAAATAAAGTCAACAGGTTCCTTGCTTGGGAGATCGCTTGCTATCATCCAGGAGTGGGATGCTCGGTATTAATTTAACGACGTGCTGATCAGTCGACAACTGAGCTGGAGAGCATTCGAAATGAATATGCTATGCGCGAGTGCGCGGGATAAAACACCGGAAATGGCTGCCACATTTCGATGGGGAAAAGTGCGAAAGATGCCCGTGTGCCGTGCCTTGGATGTTTGTTAAAGAACCCCAGGTGGTCAAAACTAATTCGGAGTCCCTCAGTACGGCGTGCCTTATAATCATATCGAGGTTTTGGCACGTAAAACCCCAGAACTAAAGAAAAAGCATTATCAAGATGCCCACAATGAGGCAATTCCGTAAATTTGGAAGCCCAGGCAACATCATGTGGCCGAATTATCACTATAAGCTCATGCGATCCCACAATATTTTTCACTGAGATGTGAAAACCTAATAGGGAGTTTTAGATATTGGGCCCCCAAAGCTTGGGGATGCTACCGCCAGATTTACAAAATAATGCAGATAGATATACAAAAGAAAACAAAAGGGGTACAAGAGAACGCTAGCAGAGCGTTGCGCTTTGGATGCGCAACGGTCTTTGGGTACCCATTTTTAGAGGGCTGTTTCGAGTGAGCAAAATGTAAATCTCCCTAAAAGCAAGGTTTGGGTACGCGTAAAAGTGCCACGCCCGTCTTGTGTTCTTTAGTGATCCTTTTCCTTTCTCTTGTATTGCGTTTGCATTCTTTTGAAGACCCTGTGGTTTGTTGCCCAACGCTTGGGCACGCTAGTCTAAAGCTCTCTAATAAATTAGGGGACGCAAACCACCGATCGTACAAAAGAACCCAAAGCTAGCACGAAGGAGAGCGAAGGGCCCACAATGGAGTTTGACTCCTCCAACGCTTTGGTGTGGCTTGCATACCCTAATCTAAAAATTTCTAATGTTTTTCTTTGATAGCTCTAAACACAAACAGGAGACTCGGGAACGTAGAAAGATACTTTAAAATTCATATAAGTAATGACAATGAAATCGGGGCTGGTACGAGTGGCAGTGAGACCTCATTTTATGTGCAGCGCAATTCTAAATTTTTTTCGGGGTAAGAATTTGAATCTAACATGCACGTGCGAGTTATTCACGTTAAGACCAAATCCCAACACGAGAAATGATGCTCTAAACTACAGAGATGCGTACTCAATGCAAGGAAACTTGTTCTGACGAAGCAGGAAAAGAAATCACGAATACACGTGGAGCAGGAATGAGCGAGAAATTGATCGCGATCTGGCTCAAAACGGCGGTCTTGAGTCGCGGATCTCCGAGTACGTATGTTGAGTTTTCTAACCGACTACAGATGGCGGCACATCGCGAAAGCGTTGCTTTGTCGGCCTTCCAAGAGAGAGCGCTGCAAGTCCATGCCGTGTAGCGCAGTGTGCAACGGCGCGCCAGTAGTTTGCTGCATCGGTTTTGGCCATGGTCGCGTGCTGTGCCCTTCGCAACGTTTTCGCTAGCATATGGATGAATCTGCGCGCACTGTCACGCCATGAATATGTTTCGTAACAATCTCGATTATCCAGAAATAATGTTTCCCCTTTGGTAAACAGAAATATTCATTCTAACGGCTACGTGTAATGCCTTTATAATAAACGTGTATAGTTTCCATTAAACTTTTTCCAGCTTGCAATAAAAAAAAAAAGGCCTGGACAGCCTCAAGCTTTTGGCTGGTGTCCTAGCAATTTGTTGGTATCAACGTCACTCGTAAGCTATGTACAGGTTCGGGAATTCCCAAATTAAAAGTGGAGCCATGATTATTGCGGCGAGAGCGATGCCACAGTTTTAAGAGAAGTTATGTATATAAATTCAGGACCAAAATATTTGTCGTTCCTGTAAAAACTTAGGCCGCAGCTCTGCACGAAGAAACGCGGTGACTCACCTGATTTATGCGAGATTTTGAACACCAAGGGTGCGATCTTGTACGGGTTCTAAAATCGAATGGAGGCGGTCCGTTCGTTAGGTCACGAAATAGGCAGTCCGTTCCTTTGTGTTCGTCCGATAGCAGATGACACGGAATGATTGACAGCAGATATCAGGTCACAATTGACGTCATGGCGTTCGCCATGGTTCAAATTGAGCAATCGTGTGCGGCTCGGTGGAACAGACCGCCTCCGTTCTATTTTGGAACGCGTACAAGATCTCACCCCAAATGCCTGTGCGAGAAAGGAACAGCATGAAAGACTGAACTTCTTATCTGTAAAACAACGTTCACTGTCACTATACAGTTTAACAAATGTACAACGAAGCCGATCATTTAAATAGGTTCTATATGTCTGTGCTAAGCGATAGGGGTTAGTGAACTGCTCACCGCTGTAAGTTTCTCCCTAATTATTCGAACATTAACAGACTGACTCACTGACTTGCTGACTGACCGACTGGTTTCGGGGAGCATGAATCGCCTGATTGATTGATTCATTTGTTCATTTACTGATCGATGGATAAATAGATCCATTGAGCGGTAACTTTCAAAGCAACAGAAGCGCTATGAGACGATACGTTGGGGTGCTATTTATTTTTAGCACCGGGGGCTCTTTAACATGCTCGTCAATGCTCGTGTCCAGACGCACGCAGGAAGCAAAAACACTATATATATATATATATATATATATATATATATATATATATATATATATATATTGACGCGTATATTCTACTTAGAAGACAACGAGGATGGGGGCAATAACGGACTCCGTCTAGTGGGTGGCTGAGATTTTGGAGAGGACGAAGAAGACGTGCCTCGGTACCGTTTGTTTTTGAACAGGTTGTCCTGTTGTTCTTGAACGTCTCCCTGTCTTCTGTCCGCGTTGTACCGCGACACTGGTGGAGGCACTGGGTACGGAGTTCGCCTGATGCTCCGGAGTCCTTCTGGGAGTCGTTCATCTAGCCCGGAGGCATTGTCACCAGTTACGACAACCGTGCATCGCTTTAGTCGCCGACTGCTAGCCCTTGCCCCAGAGTTTTCCCCTATTCAACCACCTCTCTCCGGCAGCAGCACAAATCTCGTAATGGCCGAAACCAGCTCACCAAAAGCACTCCAAAGTAGCCGGTTTCCCAGTCCACAACAGGTAACCGTTCTGCATTCACTGGTTCCCGATCGCTATCGCGGTGCAGTCTTCGAAGACATTGAAGACTGGCTTGACAAGTATGAACGCGTCGCACACATTAACCAGTGGACTGAGCAGCTAAAGCTTTCCCACGTCTATTTCGCCCTTGACGACACTGGCCGTACTTGGTACGAGAACCGTGAAGCTAGCCTGACGAGGTGGAATGACTTTCGTCAGAAGATCACATATTCTTTTGCAAGTGCCGACCGACGCGACCGCGCCCAGCAGATGATGGAGCTACGGGTGCAACAACCTAATGAGTCGGTCATAATGTTCGCCGAGGACATGGCCCGCCTCTTTCGTAGAGCCGACCCGAACATGACCGAAGTTAGGAGGTTGCGCTACCTCATGCGAGGTGTAAAAGAGCAGTTGTTCGCGGGGCTTGTGCGGAATCCACCAGTCACCGTCGCTGACTTTATCAAAGAGGCTACGGCTATTGAGCGGGCCCTTCATCAACGGTGCAGGCAGTACGATCGACTGTCCACCAGCAATGCAATCAATGCCGCCGCAGGGACTGCCGAGTATCAGAATTCCTTGCGTGAATTGATCAGAGAGCTTGTCAGAGAGGAAGTGCAAAAGATACTGGCACCGACGTCGGATAGACCTGTAGCATCAATCGCCGAAGTGGTGCGCGACGAAATCAGGCAGGCGTTCCCGGCAGCCGACTTTCAAGATCACCAGTCTCCCATGACTTACGCCGCCGCTGTCCGATGTCCACCATCCGTCACAACCACACCGCCGTACCACCAGCCTCCAACAGCCGCTCCTTGGTCGCCGCCGCAAGAGGATGCTTCGAGGCGCGCACCCGTTATGCCACTACAGTCACACCAGCAGCCGTCGTTCGCCGCCCCTTGGTCAACGCCGCAAAACGACGCTACGGGTTGGCCGCAATTTCGGAAAACCGACGTATGGCGCACCGTTGATAGGCGACCACTTTGCTTTCACTGCGGAGGCACCGGCCATATTTCGCGTAATTGCTGGCATCGCGACATGTCATTTCGATCTCATCGTCCATGGTTCTATGGTCGACGTGCAAATGACGATGCCATGCTACGCCGCGATGACGCTACTTTTCGGGAACCTCCAATAGCGCACCCGAATGACGAATCCGTGCCCAACGATAGGGCCGATTTCGGCCGTCGGTCGCCTTCTTCAACCCCCCCACGTAAGGTGGCTTCACCTACTGGACGAACTTTTGCTGACCTCCGAGGACGAAGGTCGCCCAGCCCACGCCGGGGAAACTGAAGGCGGCGACCTCTGGGGGTAAGGTTGCAGGCCCGCCGCAAGGCAATAAAAAGCCCTCAACACTCCCGCTGAAGAACGCTGTGAAGCCGATAAACGCCGAAGAAATTGTGAGCGCCGATATTGATGTTTTGGTGGATGGACTGCCAGTGACAGCGTTAGTCGACACTGGTGCCGACTTCTCGATAATGAGTCAGGAACTCGTCCTCCGCCTGAAGAAAGTAAAGACGCCATGGACGGGACCTCACATAAGGACGGCAGGCGGTCAATTACTGATGCCTACTGGAAGGTGTACTTCTAGAATTGATATCGGGGATTCTTCTTTCGTGGCCGCTTTCATCGTTCTGCCTGTGTGCTGTAAAGATTTGATTATTGGAATGGATTTTCTGAAAGAAAATGGCGCCGTAATTAACATTCCGGATCGCATGGTGACGTTTTATAAGAGCCCTGGTTTAGTCCATTGCTTATCGGCGCAACACCACTCCTTTCGTCTAACAGAAGACGATGTTGTCACCCCACCTCGATCATGTACCCTTGTGTCGGTAGCATGTGACGTACCGTTTCATTGCGAAGGCGTTGCCGACCAAATAACCACGTTGTTGTTCACTCATGGTATCTCGGTCGCACGAGGAATCGTAAATGTCACCGACTGGCGCACGAACCTGTTGCTAACAAATTTTAGCACAGAGTGATGGCGCCTTCGAAAGGGCACGGCTGTGGCTTATTTTGACGGTGTTGCGGATGGCCGCGGCTGCTGTTCACTACTCGAAGAAGCACCTACGCAAGACGCAGCTCCTGTACTTGACGTCAGCACTCCTTTGTCGCCACACGATCGAGAACGGCTTCTTACGCTACTGGCGAAATTCAGCGACTGCTTTGCGTCGATGTTCAGCGTCGGTCGGACACCTCTAACAAAGCACCCAATAATTACAAAGGATACAGCAAGACCAATTCACCAAAATCCTTATCGTGTTGCTCCCAGAGAACGTGAAGCCATACAACATCAAGTGACAAAAACGTTTAAAGACGACGTGATCCAACCATCAATGAGTCCCTGGGCATCTCCTGTAGTTCTAGTCAAGAAAAAGGACGGCAGCTTGCGTTTCTGTGTGGACTACCGAAAACTAAATCAGGTGACAAAGAAAGATGTGTACCCGCTTCCCCGTATAGACGATTCACTCGACAGGCTTCGACACGCACGTTACTTCTCTTCAAGGGATTTAAAAAGCGGATATTGGCAAATCGAGGTAGACCCGAGAGACCGTGAAAGAACTGCTTTTGTGACACCAGACGGCCTATACGAATTTAAGGTCTTGCCTTTCGGCTTGTGCTCTGCCCCTGCTACATTCCAACGCCTCATGGACACTGTGCTTTCAGGCCTGAAGTAGAAAACCTGCTTAGAATACCTCGACGATGTCATCGTGTTCTCCGCAACTTTTGAAGAACATCTCGAACGGCTTGAAGCGGTTCTGCAGTCCATCCGGTCCGCCGGCCTTACCTTGAAACCGGAGAAGTGCCACTTTGGCTTTGCGGAACTACAGTTCCTTGGTCACGTCGTCACCTACGCAGGTGTGCGCCCGGATCCCGAAAAGATTGCCGCCGTCGCACAGTTTCCCGTACCATCCAATAAAAAGGCTGTCAGGCGCTTCCTCGGCCTCTGTGCCTATTACCGGCGGTTTCTTGCAGACTTCGCTCATATTGCGTCGCCGTTAACTCGCCTGACGAGAGACGACGTTGGTTTTGTATGGGGCGACGAAGAGCAAGGTGCATTCAACGACTTGCGGGAACGTCTCCAGACACCTCCAGTGCTTGCTCACTTTGATGAGACCGCTCCTACATTGCTCCACACTGATGCAAGCAATGTTGGCTTGGGAGCTGTTCTTGTGCAACAGCAGGAGGGCACAGAAAGAGTACTTGCCTATGCAAGTAGAACACTCTCGCGCACAGAGGCTAATTACTCGACGACTGAGAAAGGATGCCTCGCCATAGTATGGGCGGTTATGAAAGTTCGCCCATATTTGTATGGCCGCCACTTCACAGTTATAAGCGACCACCATTCCCTGTGTTGGTTGACAAACCTTAAAGATCCTTCGGGACGACTGGCGCGTGGAGCATACGGTTGCAAGGGTTTGACATGAGTGTCAAGTACAAGTCGGGGAAACGACATACGGATGCTGAATGCCTGTTTCGATCGCCGATAGAGTCGTCTGCTCCACCCGAAGAAGACTCGCCATTTCTTTGTGTTCTGGGCACATCCACCACCGCGCAACAACAGCGGGACGACCCTGAGTCGCTTGAACTCATCAATTACTTAGAGAGCAGATCTGCGAAACCGCCTAGAGTTTTCGCAGGAGGACTGTTGTCGTTTTGTTTGCGGGCGAAAGTACTTTACAAACAAAACTTTTCTTCTACCGGGTCCCCCTATCTGCTCGTCATTCCTGCAGCTCTTCGCAAGGTAGTACTTGAAGCCTGTCACAACGAGGTGACTTCTGGTCACTTAGGCTACACGAGAACGCTGGCCAGAGTGCAGCAGAGGTACTACTGGCCGAGACTCACCACCACCGTGAAACATCACGTTCGCACTTGCCTCGACTGCCAGAGGCGCAAGTCGCCTCCGTCGAAACCAGCCGGCCTCCTACAACCCGTCCAGGTTCCTCGAAGACCATTTGGCCAAATCGGAATGAATATATTGGGCCCACTTCCTACTTCTACTGCAGGGAATCGCTTTGTTATCGTCGCAACCGACTATCTCACACGTTACGCTGAAACAAAGGCAATCCAGAGAAGTACAGCAGCCGAGGTTGCGCGCTTTTTCATTGAGCATGTTGTGTTGCAGCACGGCGCACCAACCGTCGTAATAACAGACCGAGCAGCCGCATTTATGGCTGCACTGTTAGGTCACGTCTTGCTGCTAAGTGGAAGGTCTCATCGGAAGCCAACCGCCTACTATCCACAAACCAACGGATTAACAGAACGCCTAAACAAAACAATTGAAGACATGCTCTCCATGTACGTGGATGTTGAACAGAGAAATTGGGACGACATCCTACCTTATATCGTCTTTGCATAGAACACGGTGAAACAAGAGACAACGCGCATGACTCTGTTCGCCCTTGTTCACGGACGGGATGTGCGAACGATGTTGGATGCAATGCTTCCGCACGACATTGACGCCACTGATACGGACGCCGATGTGTTTACACAACGCGCATAAGAGGCTCGGCAGCTCGCACGCTTGCGGATCTGCCAGCAGCAAGACTACGACTCAGGGCGCTATGATCTTTACCGTCGAATGATCATCTATGACGTCGGTGACAGAGTGTGGGTTTGGACACCCATGCGGAAACGAGGCCTCTCCGAGAAGCTGTTAAGACTATACTTCGGACCATATCGAGTATTGCGCCGACTCAGTGAGGTCACGTACGAGGTCGTCCCCGATAGTGCCACTTGTACGCGGCACCGCACGTATTGTCCTGAACTTGTGCATGTTGTCCGCATGAAGCCGTATGTGAGCGAATAACTATGCTAGAGACTCTTACTTTCGCGAGTGACATTTCTGGTTTAGCATCGGGGCGATGCTCTTTTAGGGAGGGACAAATGACGCGTATATTCTACTTAGAAGACAACGACGATGGGGGCAATAACGGACTCTGTCTAGTGGGCGGCTGAGATTTTGGAGAGGACGAAGAAGACGTGCCTCGGTTCCGTTTGTTTTTGAACAGGTTGTCCTGTTGTTCTTGACCGTCTCCCTGTCTTCTGTCCGCATTGTACCGCGACAATATATATATATATATATATATATATATATATATATATATATATATATATATATATATATATATATATATATATATATATATATATATGTCCGACTACGAAAATTAAAATTTTAGTAGTCGGACATAACAACGCCATGGCGTTGCCATAACAGCGCCATAACAGCGCCAGGGTAACAACGGGTGAGGGCCTAACACACGTAATCCGAAGATGTAGGTTCGCAACCCACCTTTTGCCAGTTGTTTTACATCGACCTTGATTTAGCTTTACCTATAATTTCTACATTACAGAAAAAATAAAATTTCTACTATGAGTTTGTTGTGATGGTTTACTGTCGTCACGTGCTTGTGACTACACTAAAACCGGGCCCTCGGTGCACACGCACACGCACACGCACGCACGCGCACGCACACACACACACACACACACACACACACACACACACACACACACACACACACACACGCCCACGCACACGCACACGCACGCGCACACACACACACACACACACACACACACACACACACACACACACCACCTGATCCTCACAGCAGCTTAATTAGAACCACTGAAGGACAATGAACTCTTCACAGCTCCCTAATTACCCACGCTCTGCACCATCCACACACTAGACATGCCTGCGAAGAGCCTATAAACCCATTTCTGCAATTGACTCACCGCCGGCCGCTATTGTGTTTCCCTTCCTTTGATAGCCATAGTTTAGTTCTGATAGATTTGGACATCTCTTAGATAGAACTGCTCATCGGTTCTAGCTTCTTCATCTATCAAATTTCACATAATTAGGGCGCGTCATTCGTTTGCTCAAGGTGTGGGAAGCTTGCATTCCGTGCCGAGTGGTCTTTTGCCTTTAGCCGTGCAGTCTTACGCCTTGAACAGTGCACGAAGCATCGAAACCTGAGTCTCCAGGCGCAGGCTGTCGGAGCAGCATGTTCCAGGCATAGCTAGAAGGAACGCAGCTACTGCACTGTCAGAAAGATAAGACAGCTAGGGAGATTTCCAAAAATGGAAATGGGAGAGTGAAAGACCAGTCGGTTGTACTCCTAGCTGCATATACAGTGAATGTACTGGATTTGCTGTTATTCTGATGCTGAATAGCTAGTGTTCAGATATTGGCGGTAATGATATGTCACACCGGTGGGCATGCGCGAGAGAATAGCCTGTTACCTTTACAGAATAAAATCATTTGTTCCGATCAATAAAATTTCAGTGCGTGGTTCCATCGTTTCTGTGTCGCATTCAGAGCCTTACCTGTGCGCTGTAGAAATAAGGAATGAATACTGATTTCCACAATGTACCGTCGTCCTAAGCCAGCCAAGGTTTCGTCACAGGACTTGTCCCCGCGTCGCTGGTCCCCTTGACTTTGGCTTTATGGGCTTTTCTCGTTCTACCCCATTTAGAAGAATGGCATACGCGCCATACGCATACGCATACGCGCCATAGGCCCCTAAATATACAGCCAAGCGGAAAGCGTCCGTTTCAAGTGTCGTTCCGATTCTGACGAAGCCGGCATAAAAAGACAACTTCGAGGAGACTCGAAGTAAATAAACAAAGCAGGCACTCGATGTCCAAACAAGAAGGCGGCTTAGCAGATGTCTTGCAAACTCCGCCGAAAGGTTTTCCGGTCACATAAAAACGTCACGCCTTCTGACGTGCTCAATGTAAGCTACGTTGTGTTTTTCACGGTATATATACGAAAATTGTTAAAATAGAGTGATCATACGTGCTTTGCTTAGCCTTTTTCTCGTCGACACGAGGTGGCGCCACGTCGCACAGGCATCTCTCAGATAGTTCCAGATGCGTTCCATTACGTGGCTTCGAAGATGCTTTTTTTTAACTGTCGACGTAGACTGTTTTCAGTGCTGGCTAGAATTGGAACGAACCCAAAGTCTTCATCTTCCTGTGAACGCCGCGCGTCAGTAAACCCATGACAAAGCATGGCTTCACCGCATCATGCTCAAGGTGTCGTACACTTCCACATTAAATGCTAGCTTCAGTTATTAGAACTTCTCGATGTCGCTTTAGATACTCGATATCATATTTGTCTTGCGGTTGAGTCCAACCACAAAAGCCCTGTGAATGTGTCTTTGTGTGGCTGCGTTCTCAAACGAAGACAATTATGCTGTCGATTCCACAGTTAGTACACTTGCCAATTCGCTTAGTGTGTGATGTTCGTGAGGAATTGCGGCATGTTTTATCCGACTTGACTCGTTACTTATTAGACAGATCGTCTCTGGAGGTAGTCGTGCATTTGTACCGCCGTCTCGTTTGTTGCGCAGTGCGGGCAACAAATGAGCTTTTAATAAGTTTACTTTATTGCCATAGCAATTATGCGAACACCCGAGGCTCCTTCACGCCGTCGGTGCCGCCGCCGCGGTGGTGTTGTCATGGTGTCGACGACGCATGCACCGTCTGGGCCTGGAAGGTTAGGAGGTTATGTTCCCTCCTCATTACGTGTCTGCCCATGCCCATTTCTTTTTCCTGATTTCAATTAAGATATCATTAACTCGCGTTTGTTCCCTCAACCAATCTGCTCTTTTCTTATCCCTTAACGTTACACCTATCATTCTTCTTTCCATAGCTCGTTGCGTCGTCCTCAATTTAAGTAGAACTCTTTTCGTAAGCCTCCAGGTTTCTGCCCCGTACGTGAGTACTGGTAAGACACAGCTGTTATAAACTTTTCCCTTGAGGGATAATGGCATCCTGCTATTCATGATCTGAGAATGCCTGCCAAACGCACCCCAGCCCATTCTTATTCTTCTGATTATTTCCGTCTCATGATCCGGATCCGCAGTCACTACCTGTCCTAAGTAGATGTATTCCCTTACCACTTCCAGTGCCTCACTACCTATTGTAAACTGCTGTTCCCTTCCGAGACTGTTAAACATTACTTTAGTTTTCTGCAGATTAATTTTTAGGCCCACCCTTCGGCTTTGCCTCTCCAGGTCAGTGAGCATGCATTGCAGTTGGTCCCCTGAGTTACTAAGCAAGGCAATATCATCAGCGAATCGCAAGTTACTAAGGTATTCTCCGTTAACTCTTATCCCGAATTCTTCCCAATCCAGGTCTCTGAATACCTCCTGTAAACACGCTGTGAATAGCATCGGAGAGATCGGCTGCAGGTGGCTGAGTAGGCGTGTGCATACCAAATCGTAGTGAATTTAGTGTTTTGAGAAAGAGAGAGACAGAGAGAAAGAGAGAGCGAAATAGAGAGAAAGGCGTCTGCACAGACATACCTGCGAACTCTTCCGACTTGTCTGAGAGACTCCCAAATACTCACGAATCCTCCTGATTGTACGGACACGGCCATACATCTTCTAGTAAACTGCTCGAACCTCACTGCGACAGAAAAAGAAAACGCGTTATGCAGCACAGCCGCGCCGTAGTGTGTGTGTGTGCTAGGTAGCTAACCGAAGTAAGATGTAAACACAAGCTATTTGTGTGTAGGTAGTGTAGGCCTACATCAGTTCGTCTCAGGTTGAGATATGCGTTGAGGAGTGGGCGTGAGGCAAGGATGTTATATACCTCGTACAAAGACCGGTTCTCTAATGTCAGCTTTGCCGCTATACAGCGGAGTTTGACAGGTGAGCATATTTTGCTTCAGGTCGAGACATGCGTTGAGGTGTGGGCGTGAGGCAAAGATGCAGCATACCGTTCATAAAAACCGAGTTTTTAGTGTCAGCTTCGCCGCTGTACAGCAGTGGTTTGCAGAGAAGCATTTCAAAAGTAGAAAGGGGCCCTTGTCAATGGATACGGTCCACATAGTAAGTGCGCCGTAAGCTACGATACGTCTAATAACTGTTCTGGCAGCCATTCAGGGTTGTTTCTGTCGTTGCTGGGGCCTATAACAAAGCGAAATTTCGTGTCATAATTTATTTGGTAACGTTTTGACCAAACACTTTTTATCACGTAGTTTACTTCTTTCAGTGTTTGTTCCCTACCGCACCTAGTTGCGCATCAATCGTGCTGCCATACGTGGTGCATGTGGCAATGGGTTTTAGCAAGGTTTCCATTCCAAATGTTGAGACCTGTAAATGGACTTTGTGAAGAGTGGCATCAGGAAGCGTTGGCGTTGAGGCCTCTGGAAGCCACGCCGCGTGGTGGCCCCACCGAGCCACGGGCCGTGTGAAAAGCGGATACCACGGCAGCGCTAGTGCTTGCTGCGCAAAGTGGTCTTGCCGCTTCTAAGAATGACGTGGCTTCTTCGAATTCTGTATTTAATAAAAACACGAAAGGAAATTGCTGCGCTGATCGCGAAAGTACTCTTCCGGAAAGAAAAATTAAATGTTTCATCGTGCTTTCATGCAGATTAAGTCCATCTTGCCTCCACGCCACTGAAATAATTTTTGTTCGTTTATTTCAGTCGCTGTATGGCATTAGGAAGTAATTCCTTGCTCTTTGGACCCTGTTGTTTGATTACCAGTTGTTTGTTTGACCCAGTTAGCGCAGTTGATCGGGTCCTGCGTCCTCGTTATTAGGTACATTTTCTTTCGCTTTTCTTTCCTGTAAAAGGTTTCTGTGCTAAATTTTAATCGCTCGAGCTTCTAGGTTGTTGCTGGATTTGGCCGCTTTCTTTCTTACTGAAGTTATCCCTAATAACGTCTCTGCTGTGGTGCAGCGCATCGTCTCCTTCGAAGACGTTAACACCTTGATCCCTTATAGCCGCTTGCGAATTTGTAGTTCGAGCTCCAAGTGCTCTTACTTGATTCCCGAATATTTTTGGTGCAGCTTTGTCCTTTTGCGAGTTTGTACGTTTAATTTTCTCTTGCACGAGCTAACTCGCCCCCCCCCCCCCCTTCTTTTTTTGGGTACATTTTCCATCTAAGGGGCACCTCTTCGTGCAACCCCAGCTTTCTGGCTTCTCGATGAACTTTAGACGCCTGCTTACGCTGGTTCATAGCTTATATTGTTTCCCTGTTCTACCATATGCGTGGTTTCCGCTTTACATTAGAACAAGTTCTTTGCGGTGTCTGTCTTATATCCAGCTGCGTAACGTCTATGCCAGTTCCTTATATTCCCAAACTTTTTTTTAGGAAGCGCCTCCATTTCTTTCTCTTCGTTTTCGCAATTTCTGCGATTTAGTTTTTGTAATTTCTTAAAAAGCATTCTGCTGCTTTAGTTGGTGTTTTGCAGTTGTATCTCTCCCAAGGTTGAAGGACAAGCATTTATGACCGCAAATCAGGCTATCTTTTCCATGTTCGACTATCAGCAGTTTGTCTAGACGTTCGCAAACCATTTCTCAGACTAAGACATAGTCGAAACATGGCTGCCTGTTTCAATATTGCCCCATTACCTGTCCATGACGCGTATTCTCCCTGTTAACTACTATGAGGTTCTGTTCATCGCACAGATCCAGCCCTAGAGAACCGTTGTAATCAGCATATCCGCCTAAATCCTCCGTGTGCGCATCCATATCGGCTACTGATGCCACCTGGCCCGATTTCCTCAACTCATGATTGTAATTGTAACGCGATCACTGAATTCTTTACTTTTATCTCTGCTGCCACTACCTTTCCATAGGTAAGCTACTGCCAGCCACGTATTTTTTTCCTTCCTCTGTGCCGCTATTCCATAAATGCTCCTTGCATCTCTCTTTTACCCTCTGCAACTTCCTAATTTGCCTAATTAGCACGCTACGCCTCCGCCTTTCCTTGATTCAGTCATTTTGTTGCACCCCTCCCACACATAATTTTCGATATCAGGCGGCTGCTCCAAATCTCATACATACGTTTCGGTCAAGACGCGCACGCTAATAGCTTCGTCGTTCAGCTGCATGTGAATTTCCAGTCATTTATCATGCTTGCGACCATCCTGCATGTTTATGTAGCAAGTTTTACCATCTGGATACTTATCTTATTTGTGCCTTTGCTTCAGTCAGTTTGCTTAATGCTGCTGCTTGCTGGTGTGTCGCTGCATTGGATACTTAGTCCGTTCCACAAATCGACGTCCAATCGGTGTTGCTACACTCTCGCCTAAATGTATCCCGTCACACGCAAAAGCGACTTTGTGGCCTGTTCGGTCAACAACTCGGTTGATGTCAATGACTGTAAAATTTATTGCCTTAGCTAGTGTCCAAATCTCGGTGTTTACTGCAAGCACTGCCCCTTCAATTCCGCCCCCTGCCTTGGAACCTCTGGCATCGTGCACGCTGCTATTTGCGCTTCTTTTGAAACGCTCCACATATCGGCAACCCCTTTGGCTATGTGCTTAGCGATCCCTGCCTTCCGTCCCTGCAGTACCTCAATCACTCAGCCCGTTATAACATCTAGAGGCCTCTCCTTCATTATGTCCCACGTGTGTTACTTTCCATTCCCCATCACTTCCCTTACCGGTTCCCCCGAGGTACGCTAACCTGGACTTGCTCACCTGCACTTACCCTCTCTGTTATTACCGGTTCTTACCTGGACTTGCCAACCTGCACTTGCCCTCTTTACTATTACCGGTTCTAACCTGGACTTGCTCACCTGCACTTACCCTCTCTACTATTACCCGTTCTAACCTGGACTTGCTCACCTGCACTTACCCTCTCTACTATTACCGGTTCTAACCTGGACTTGCTAACCTGCACTTACCCTCTCTATTATTACCGGTTCTAACCTGGACTTGCTAACCTGCACATACCTTCTCTACTATTACAAGTTCTAACTTGGACTTGCTCACCTGCACTTACCCTCTCTATTATTACCGGTTCTACTTTACGCATGTTTGAATCCCCGACAAGGACATCTGAACAATTTTCCTCCTCCTCGCCGACGGAATCTGCACCTGAGGCAGCTTGCAGCCCGTTTGCTGGTACTCGCGAGCGCCGCACATATGATCTTCGGAAGGCTCATAATTTCTAAATTTTCCAGAATATTTAAAAATCACCTGTAGCAGATACGATAATTCTTGTGATTGAGCTGGTTCATTTCACGAGGCAAACATTACTAGCATGACAAATCGAAACGCACATTGAACTCATTACCAAAGATTCAATAAAAAAATTCTTAATTATTCACTCTACGGCACGTATTGCAATTTACGAATTGTAGCCGCTGAGTTTGCAAGTCGTATTCGCTTGAATAACCAGGACAACCAGGAGTTTCGAAATGTTAGTTCCCAAAGTCTGGGACAAAATACAAGGGCGATCCAGTTACTTTCGTTCTTTTGTTAAAAGAGCATTTTGTTAAAAATGCAAGTGGAACAACCGAACATTTTTACGGCGCGTTTGATGGCGCATATCTCCGAACTGGTATCATTGTGGAAATTCTTTTGAAGTGGCCTTGCGGACTTACCGGCTAGGATTCGTAAATTGAAATTCGTGCCGTAAGTTAATCAATTAAAAGGTAATTAGTTATATTCTTAATTAGTTGAATGCGTATTTCAATTTCTAGTGCAAGTAATGTCCGCCTCTCCGAATTACCCAGCTCACTGAGTTTAGTTGTCTACAACATGCGATTTTTAAAAATTCGAAAATCTTAAAAATTATCAGCCCGTATAGCAGATCCACAAATAAACCCGTCGAGATACGAGGCTACCCAACAACAGACATCATTCAGTCGCAACAGCCATGCCGAAGCCTGGGCGGTATTGGCAAAGTGAGCACCACTATAAGTTAAACTGTTCTGCCAGACTGACAGCCTGGCCTTAGTGAAAAAGGTCCGCAATCTTGAGGGAGACGTATGAATTCGGTCAGCGTAAAAGAAACTCGTTAGGAGTTGACGTTGATCGCGCGCCCGTTTTTCGGCACCGTGTGGGGTCTTCATTTCCGCTGATCCTTGCTCGGAAGCAAAATTGTCCCTGCGGCTCGTATTTCGGAACCGCGACGACCTCGAATAGAGCTGACCCTGCGGCGGAAACCTTCCGGTGACGTCATTCTCGAATGATTACGCGATATATTTGAAGAAAATATAAAGACGAAAGCGCAGAGTAATTAGCCATATTGATATTCAGGAAGGGAGAGAGAGAGAGAGTAGGCAAGGAGAGGAAAAGCGGGGAGGTCTACCAATAGTTGTAGTTGAATGCTTGTGATATCTCCATATTTGTTTTAACTGTACGTGTTTTGTTAACTACACTTGTTAACTAATACAAGCCATTACAGCCGGATGGACAGTGAGAGAGAAGAGGGAAAAGAAAGGCAGGTAGGTCTCTCAGATGCACGTCAGATTTGCTGCGCTAAGTAGGGCGAAGGTGGTTGAGGGATGAAAATAATGCCCGGAGAGAAAGCCCTGCATGTGCCTATTCAGTCGGAGTTTTGAGAATTCAGGTCCACAACTTCTCAGAATGCCGCACAAGTGCGAGACAGGTCCTTCAGAATCGCATAGTGGGCCGCTTCTCTCCAACCATACTTTGCCCGTTTTGTCTGGTGCGATGCAGGAAGCTTTCTTGAGCCGTCTGCTTGTTTTTTCTGCTTCATTTTCTAACTGTTGTCATTATCTGTGCTATATCGGCTGTGAGCGAAATCCCAATTTACCATGCTTGAGACCGTCGGCAGTGACTGAGCAGCCGGTCGCTCCAAAATAAAGAGGCTTCCTCGTCTTTAAAGAGCTATTATGCATAATGCAAGCCGTGGCCTGCAGTCGCATAGGCGGGCTTGGAGCCGGAGCTCTTCTCGAATCCCATTTGAATAAGCTGTCAAGAGAGAGAAGATCAAACGGAGACACAGGAAGGCAGGAAAAGGAGGTGATGGTCGATGCAGCGTGATCTATTTTCTTTATCTCCCCGACTCATAGTTATCGATGCATGCCTGAAGTGGACATTGCTGGCGTCCCCTTAATCCTCAAAATGGAGCACTCTGACATGGCCTAGTTTGCCTTCGTCAAAAATGGTGAGCAAAAATACATCAATATTGTTTGAGGTATACGGTTTTCTTATATTATTTCAAATAACCAACATAAGAAGCAATTGCCGGCCTCCTTCGTCTGTCTGTGTTATGTTTAAGTCAACGCTAACTCGAATCCTGCAATCTCTCTAAGATTACGCCCGTGAAGCAGAAATCATCATCGGAAGGATATAACTTTACCCCGGTATTTTTCTCATTTGCCCTTTTCCCTAACATAGCTCAGTGCGCCAACAGCTCGCAGATTGGATTTTTTTGAAATCTCGGCCATATATATGTCACCGATTTCTTCGCGACGTTTATCGGTTGTTCAAAGATAAGGTGAAGCAAGGTTTCAGCTGTATCGTGGTTTCTTGATTAAGCTGTGCCCTAACGCTTTTTTAACGCTTTCTCACTTATTGCTTCTGTTAAAGTGCAAAAATTATTCAATAATTAAATAAATATTGAAAGTAATAAACTGCTGCAGTTTATTATCGCTACTTGTTGTACGAATTTAGTTGTGATTGCTTTCTTTCAAGAAATATCAAAAATTGTTTTCTTGTGCGAATGGTACACACCTTCGGAGTAAGTTTCAAAATTGTTGTGAACCACTGTTAGCAGTGACAGGTTATGCTCTGCGATCTTGATGCCTAGTTCGCGCAATAAAGGTAGCGAGCTTTTGTTTTGCCGGTTTGTTTTGCATTTGAGCAAGTTGCAGGCGCGTATCGTGTGGGACCACTCACATGAGAGCAGCCTGTGCTAAAACTTTCGAGGCTCATAACAAATGTTTAGGTTTTTAAACGATCGATCGAAACTTCTTACGTGTCAAGTTAGGTGCTGTTGCTTTGGTCCACTCTTACGCACAGCTTTACGCGTTTGTGCATGTTGGCTCATGCTTCTGTTTTCACTTGTTTATGAAACTGTTCCTGCCTGTGCGTATTTCTTCACTCGGGTATGTGCATTACCTTTCTTTTGAGACGGAGTAGCCGGCGCCACTTGAGGCTCAAATGGCTCCTTGAATTTGATACCATTAAGAAAACGAAGTTGCTACCTGGCGCCAACTTAGATGAACGCACGCTACGGTAGAATTAGGGCTACGTTACAGGCTCAGTGAAATTAGCATAGGACAGGAGCGTATAGAGATCGATGGCAAAAACTCTTGCAGTGCGGCAAGCTTAGTAAGATAAACGATGCTGATTATTATGGTGAAGATCGTAATAATGAATATGTGAGGGCTCACCCTACCATGGTGGTTATCTCTTCCTTGCAATCTCTGCCTTTCCTGCATGTTGGTTCAGTAAACACTTGCAAATGGCTTTCGCTCATTTCTTTTCGATGTAGTTTGCTTAGTGGACAGATAATGAACATTATTACTACAGTTAGCGTGTGAGCACTTACCCTGTAATGGTGAGGAGGAGGAATAAACTTTTATTCTACAACCAGCACTTTGTGATGGCCGGGCCTAAGCCTCCCGTGAGAGGAAGTCGAGATCTTGCCTCGCCGCCGCCTCACGGGCGTGCTGGGTCGCCCAGGTTTGGTCGTCGAGGTCGGAGCTCCGCAGAGCCTCATGCAACCTCGACGACAGAGTCGTGGTGTTAGTCTGTGTGTACTGTGCCGGGCACTCCCACAGCATATGCGGAAGCGTAGCCGGGTAAATGCCACCGCACCGGCAGTTGGGGGTAGTGTAGACGTCTGGAAATATAAGGTGGAGGCGGGCGGGTGAAGGGTACGTGTTTGTTTGTAGCAGACGCAGGGTGCTAGCCTGCGCCCGCCTGAACTGGGGGTGAAGCGGGGGGAAGATTCGGCGACTGAGGTGAAAGGCCTTAACGAGATCGTTATAAGTTGTCAGATTGTCCTTGGTGTTCAACTCATCTCCAGTGGCTCCGGCGTGTTTGACTAGGCCTCGTGCAATGGAGTAGGTGACCTCGTTGAGATTGGGGACGTGTGGGTGGACAGGGCCCGCATGGGCCGGGATCCATGTCAGGGAGATTATGCTGTCTTTAGAGTGTGGTGCCTGGCAGAGGATGCGAAGAGCTTGGGAAGAAATACGGCTTTTGCTGAAGTTAGTGACGGCTAAGCGAGAGTCAGACACGATGGTGTGACAGGTGGGATCTAGAGTGGCCAGGGCGATGGCCACTTCAGCCGTCACGGCAGGGGGGGTAGTGACGCTAGAGGCGTGGTGTAGGACTCCGTCACGTGTGGTGACGGCCACAAATCGTGTGCCATGGGAATATTGGGCTGCATCAACAAATGTGACGCCAGGTACGTGAGCAAGGGCTTTTATGATAGCTCCGGCCCAAGCTTGGCGCCGGGCCCTGCTATATTCAGGGTGCATGTTTCTAGGGATAGGGTCTATGTAGATCTAGTTACGGATGTCGGTCGGGATCGGTTGTTTGGGGCCCTGTTGCTGATGGTAGGTGAAGCCAAGCGTGGATAGAATAAAGCATCCCGTTTCAGTAAGGGTGAGCCTTTCAAGCTGAGAGCGTTGTTGGGCTTCAATAAGTTCGGAAAGGTTGTTGTGAACTCCCAGTTGGTTGAAGAGTTCAGTGCTGGCGCAATGCCTGAGGCCAAGTGCTTGCTCGTAGACCCCTCGTATGAGGGCGTCGAGCTTGTTTTGCTCAGCCCGGTACCAGTTGAGGTACGCAGCAACGTAGGTAATGTCACATATGACAAAAGATTGCACGAGGCGGAGAAGGCTTTCTTCTTTGAGTCCCCCTCGTCGGTTAGAGATGCTTTTAAGAAGTCGTAGAGTGTTTTGAGATTGGGCACAGATCTTGTTGAGAGCCAAAGCGTTGGAGCCGTTGGTAGAGATGGTGAGACCGAGGACCCGGATATTAGGGATGTGTGGTATAGGACTGCCATCTTGAAGGCGTAGGGTGATGGCGTCACAGGGTTGGCGATCAAATTGGTCTTTGGGAGGGCTTGTAGAGCAGAAGCTCCGATTTAGCCGGCGAACAGCGCAGTCCGGTCCCTTGGAGATAGGCTTCAACCGTGTCAATCGCTGTTTGGAGGGCTGACTTCACTTGACCATCACTGCCTCGATACAACCAGATGGTGATGTCGTCGGCGTAGATGGTATGGTTGATATTGTCGACTCGTTGTAGTTGCTGGGCAAGGCCAATCATGACTAAGTTAAAGAGCATGGGAGAGATAACTAAACCTTGCGGGGTGCCTTTGCTGCCAAGGGGAAGCTGGTCTGATCGTAAATCCCCTGCCGAGAAGGTGGCCGTGCGATTGGAGAGAAAATCACGAATGTAATTGTAGGCTCGCTCTCCCAGGTGGAGGTGGGACCTGGTCAAGGATAGCTGCATGGGAAATGTTATCAAAGATTTGAGTGAGGTCAAGTCCGAGGATGGCTTTCATGTTACGGGAACGATCGTTTAGCACTTCCTGTAATGGTGATACTATCATCTTTCTTCTAAAATCCCATAGATCAACATCATCGTTCCTTCTTTTGTGCTTTTTTTTGCATACTGGTTGCAAGATACAATAGAAACTGGCTGTTAGTGGTTGCTTTGTAGTGTAGTAGGCTTGGTAGACAGATGATGACTATGAAAGTCTTGATGATGACTATTACTATGTGGCCTTACTTGTAATATTTGTGTTTCCTGCGCATTTGTTCCAAGGCACAATGTAAGCTAGTTCCAATGGCTTTGTGTGCAAATTCTAACTTAGGCACAGGATTATGTTGGAGGTGATGATGATGAATTTGTGAAATCCTAACATACATGCTGATTTTGCCTTATTTTATTACTTATGTTTGATGCATGCCAGTTATAAAGCCCAATAGAAACTGGTTCTGGTTGCTTTTCAGTACAGTGGGCTTAGGTGGAAAGGTGGTAACTATGCTGGTGGTGGGGATGATGAACAATATGTGAAACCCCACCTCACAATTGTGATTTAGTCTTCTTTCTAATGTTTGCCTTTTCTGCATATTGCTGTTCAATACCAACAGAAACTGGCGTATACTGGCCGCTATACTTTCTAGCGTCAACTTGCCCAAGACCTCTGAGAGTTTTTTTTTTCACAAGGAACTTCTTTACTACATCTAAGTTGTGCTACTGCACATGTGATCATTAGAGGACAAGATGAATCTCGTATCGAAACAGAGTAGACCATAGCGTCATCATTGAAGGGTGTATATAGTGCTTGTGTCCCCTTTAATGTGCACCCGTAGGGAATAGCACGAGAGATGATTGCGGGAGCGCTAACCGTAGCACAGACAGGAAGTGAAGAACTGTAGATATTCTCTCGAGTTTGCTTTGTGGATCTGTACTTTGCGTGGAGCGATGCCATTTTTTTCACGGACTTATCGAACAAAACTTCTTCTCTGGCTTTCATTTATTTAGAATTGGTCTGTACGAAACTTACCGCACGTAGATTTGAAGAAATTCGCAAGCAATATCGCTTGGCCATGGCCAATACAGGTTTGATAAATATAAGCACCTACATTTGCATATTGATTTCATTGTCGCTCGCGAAAGCTAGCAGAACACATACATTTTGGCTAAATCAGTGACCAAACGTCTCATTAAGGATGGCGTTTTGATTGTTTTTATGAAATAACGAAGTAGATAGTGAACGCAATAGAGTGATCTCTGTCTGTAATCAACGATGCTCCAATTATATACTCATGGCTCGGGAACTGCAGAAGAAAGAAGCTTTCGTTTGCAGGGTGCGTTTTGTCACTTGTTAATTATCGACAGACAGGGGTGTCGAGAATGAATATCGGTGCCACAGTGTTAGGTTAGCATAGGTTAACTAAGGTTGAAGCATTTCTAATAGGATAGTAGTTATAATTTCTGTGGCTTTAAAGCTACAAGTGCCAAAATTGCTATGTCGAATCTTAAGCCGTGATAAAGGACCTCTCCGGGGCGAGAAAGCCAGCTGAAGCCAAAACACGTTGGAATAGCAAACATTTCGTCAAATGTGAACCTGGGCTGAATGTTTAATAAATACAAGAATAGTAGTAGCTTGTTACAGAAGCGTCGACAGCAAGGATCCTTTTCCACGTTTCAAGTCAATGTGACGTACCGTGCAATCGAAACATGCCCCTTGATCGCACCTGTATCCGTTGGCCTTGTGCAAATTACTGTTCTCAGATAATGCAGGGTAACGCAGTTCTTTTACCTATTGCACAGGGATACCGAGAGACCCAACAAATAACTTCCGCGATAAGAAATACCGCAGCCTCGCGTTAATAAAGGACTCAAAAAGCTGAAAGACGATTACGTGCTTCATTGAAGTGGCACGTCATGTAAGACTACTTCTCCGTAAACCGCATGCAATAAACATCAGCTACAGGGTGAAGAATAAAAAAAAAAGGAGAAAGAAGCCAGACTCATTAATCGAAGGCAAATCGAGCAAGAAGCCATTCGCTGTGCGTAGTTGCGTAATGGGCTATAGCAGGGATGGAAGCACCAGCGTAAAACAGCTGACCGCTGTGCTCACGCCAGCCTCGCTTTCTTTATCTTTGTGGGCCGTGCTTTCGACATATACGGCACCGTGGCCTTTTCGAAAAGCGCAGTTGGCGACCGGCCCTAGCATGTATAAAGGTGTGCGACATGAGAGCACAGGACGACGCCTGGCAACAGCAAGACTCACGGCATGCGTCACATTGCAGTGCGCATAGGAAAGCGCGCACTCTTAACTCGTGGCTCGCCGCAGTGGGTTGCATTTGTATTCTCAGCCTCGTTTCACAAAATTCCGCAATGTAAGTGAAACATTCTCGCACTCTTCTTCCACTTAGCTGGTGGAAGCTATGTGAGACGGGATTAATATGTTTCACTCAGTGAAACTAATGTGGCACAATGTTAGGAGTGATACAGGTAAGAGTGGCAAAGTGCTTGACAGGAGGAAGGATGGACGCTCAAAGACATTCGTTCCACGTAGGTTCAGCAGAGTAAGTCTAACATTACTGCGACAGAAGTTATATGGACACTGCAAGAGAACTTGTGCCGTTGGTGTCGTCGTGAAGTTCCATATATATTTAGGTATATGTACGTCATGTGCCATGCCATGCTATATGACACGCGGTTTATGCGGATTATATTACCACACCAGTCTAACACTAAAGTTGCTGATACCAAAGTCTTACATTTTTGACAAAATTATTCGTCACACTATTCAGAATGGCAGTTCACAAACAAATTTCATGAAACAAAACCCAGTCAGCGCATGCCTGTTATCTTAAAACACCTCAGACTTCAGTATTAGAAGGCGAAACAATAACAGAGCTCAAGCCTAAAAATTTTATAATGTTATTGATCAGGGATCGGCCCAGGAAAGAAGTGCGAAGCGTACTCGATGCAGAAAAGGGGCGGTAAAGTCACAAAGAAACACGTTGGCCTTAATTAATAAACATAAATGAAATTGTCTGATGGCAGGATTCAAACAGATGACCCCTAGCACAACTGCTCGTTTTGATCCGAAAGCATCAAATGGCCAATGACGCGATAAAGCCGGCGGAATCTGTAGCACAGAAACAGCACCTAAATTCTCATCGCCTGCGACGCCACGTCATGAACGCACCTTGACGGAGCCGAGCGGGCGAAAGGGAACGCCTGCTGCGGCACTAGCGCGCCAGGTGTTGCGTGAGGGGAGAGGGCATCGCCACGACGCCACGTCACTCTCGCTCTTGTTCTGGGACGCCGGTGTGCGGTCCGTATCTCTCTCTCTCTCTCTCTCACGCACACACCTATTGGGCTTCGCTGCTGCGCGCGCCTGCCGGCCTTGGTGGCCGCTGCTGCTTACTTGGTCTCTCATCGCGCAGGATCTCCGTGGCATGCGGCGTTAGTACCACAGGTTGCTGCTGCCTGCTGGCTGGGGCAACCCGTGGCTCAGCGGCATTCAATTGGACATTAACGCTTTCGCATTTACAACTCATGAAATGTGCCTAGGTGTCCTAGGATTTCGCACTTAGCTTTAGTTTGCTACAATTCATGCTGCAACCACACCTACAATTTTTACACTTCGTGTAATATTCTAACATGTTGCTATCGCATTCATTGCTTCGCCCTAATAGCGAAACTGTGATTTTTTTTTTGCAGGCATCCTCCTTTTACTTAAGGTGGAACCCACCTTAGAGCGCACATACGACACAGTGCAGACTCTAGGCCTTTTCCCGGTGTTTGCGTTTGCATTCTGTCTTCCCTATTTTTTATCCCTTGTGTATCGAGTGGCAACGACGGCCATATACGGGGTTTCCTTCCCGCGAAGAGGACAGAAAGAGGAGGTGGAGTAGTGGGGGTGTTTCATGTACATTCCGTGAAGCCCGTTCGCTGCAGTCCTAGCAACCTTTTCGGCTCCGCAGCGAGATCGATATCGCGGTTGCTGTCAGCGGTGCGCATACGACTCCCTTCGTGTTGCGTGACGTTGTTTCTTTATTTAACCCTGTCCGCTAGCCCCGCTAACCTTTTCACCCGTCGCTCGTACGGTCGCAACTCGCACGGCGAAGCCCCGTCCAAATTCTCCGCACGTGCCAGAGTTCGCTGTCACGACAACGCGTACGGCTTCTGGCAGGCCGGGACACGTCCAAAACGTAATGCGTATATCCCGGAGCGTTACCCGTTATTTGGTACAATGGAAACGCGACAGACTATGAAAAAAGGTCTCTTAGAAGAGGTACACTCAAACAGCTACCAATCTGTGTTTGTGAGTGTGTGTGTGACTACTTTATTGAATATCCTGCAAATTGGTGGCCTGGGTCTAGGCCGTGCCGGCGGCAGCATAGAGGAAGCCAGGGTCTATCGGTAGCTTCCCGGGCTTGCTGGACGACCCAAAGTTGGTCATGGAGATGTGAGCGAGTCAGCGCAGCTCTCCACCGTGCCACTAGTTCATCCGGGGGGGGGGGGGGGGGGGCGAGGAGCGATTCTCCTTTGAACTATTTAGAATCGGAGGGCATATGCTCTAGGGTGGCTCCTTTATGATCCCAAAATTTACGTTTTGAATCAGAGTATAATTCAGGAAACACCCGGTTATGGTGTACCGTCTTTCTACCAACTTTTTCTACTTTGTATGTCAGCGAAAATAGATGAATAAAAATGGAAGGCAAATATTGTAATATGCAAGTCTTCTGGCATGACTACGTGAGATTGCTTAAGAAGCGCATGGCGACTCAAATTTCAAGTTTACAATCATAAATGTGTGAAGAGGGACAACAAAATTGATAACTCTGTACCTGCCACTTAGGCCCGTTATAAGCCGTTGTAGTTTAATGTATACTACCAGCAAGGAAAAGAAAAGGAAAGAAAGGGTAACGGGCAGTCAAAACGTTGCAATTTTTTATAACTATGTAACTTAGGCCAGCCTTTCTGAGGCACCTTATCCTTGCTTGAAAATGGTTTACCATGCTCCCTCTGTAGGCCCCCTTCTTGATACGGGTCTTCATGGGAATTTCAGATATATTTATTTATTTATTCAAAAGAACCTTACAGGCCCTATGGCAGGGCATAAAGTAAGGGGGGCGTATTAAACAGTAAAGGTATAAAAAGTACAAATTTCCAACAGGATCAGTGCTATAAAAAGATTACCGTGTTACACAATATTGAAGGCACTAGGAATACAAACCAATGGCAACTCAAATAGTGCCAAACATTGCGAGAAAAAAGTTAACTTAGGCAAATATTCACCGAATTGTACTAGGTCAGAACATATTTCGCAAAAGAAGGACACCTCCATTTCACTGGATGTTAAAAAAATACGTAAAATTTATTTTTCCTGATAGATGAATCTTAGTTTTCTCATAATGCAAATATTTGGATCTGAGCAGGTAATTGGCCTAATGTTTCTTACATTGCTTGCAGTATGCTACGAAGAAGCGTTACGAAGAAGGTTACTTTCGTTACAAGCATCGTAACAACATTTACTGGAGGCTCTCGTTTAATCTTTGTCTTACAGTTTGGATGGTCGCATCATGGGATGCAACTTGTCGTATTGGAACTTCTATTGATGTCTGCGGCTGCAAACACACTTTAAAAACTCCACACCAACAGTTCAATATTTTATTAAAAATTTGGCCAGATGACGTCTTGATAACGGTGTGCAGTCAACATATATCTGCCTGCGTGAACCACGGTGCCTACCTATTCGAGCCCTGAAATATACATACAAGAAAGAAAATATATTATGAGACATCTTGCTGCCAAACGACTGCGTTGTACCTTCAGTCACGTTTATAGCGTTTTAATGAACTGTAAGCAGGATCGCTAACGTAATGCATCAAGTAGTGCATCATTTAATTACATTTTTGCAACAACATATGGCCGCTCTCGCTGTGAGAAAGCTCTTCGTAAGTCAAAGCAAGACGCGAAAACCGAAGAGTGGAGTTCCCGCAAAAAGGGGCAGTGCAGCTAGGAATGCTTGCTCTATCTCATCGGGTCCACTTTATCGCCTATCGGTAAAAGGACTGCAGTGTGTTATGAAGAAACCACCGAATTCACACAGCGAGCTTCGACGGGTTGTCTGCCGCATCAAGTGACCCAAATACGAGGAACCACAACTCGCGTTAGAACAAAGTTGCTTTATTCGAAGTTTCGCTTCACTCGAAATTGTACGATGTTCCGATTGAAGTTAATGCATTTAGTACCGAAGTGCTTGAAGTGGAGTGGTTCCAGACTGTAGTTAGTACGAAGTGCAAAACTATAATCTGCAAGAAGCACTTCGGCGCAGCATAAACAGGGACATTTTCCCTCTTTTTGCTTTGCTGCTTCTTTTCGTACATGCAAAGAGCGCTGCGAAGGCCACTTCGCAATTTGGTGGCAAATCCTCGAGAAAGTGGCTTCAACACGGGATCCTAAAGCGGTATCCACACGGTGGACAATCGCTCGCTTCGCAGTGGGTAGTGCTGATCATGTGCCTGCCATTTCGTCACGTCTTTTCGGGGTCAAGTGGACTGACGTAGACATCGCCGGATGATGCGAGACGTTTAGCTGCGCTGGCACAAAACATTCCGTCTTGGGGAGGGCGTCAGCAGGGATCTTAGCGAGAGCCCATTACACCGCGCGCGGCGGCAGTATAGGGATGACATTAAAATCACCGGCTCCTTGTTGGGTGCTCGGTGATTTTGAGCACAGCTACACTGCACTAAAGCAGTGTTCACCAGCTCACTGTACCACAGCATACATACGTGCCCTAGGGGTTACACTCGCTGTCGTGAATGTAGGCCGCTAAGACCGTCTGCTGCCACCGTTGACAACCCTCAGGCGCCGCACCTCACACAATATGGAGGGACGAAAGAACGAGGAGGGATCATCGCGAAATATGATCATTGAAGCCGAACAAAGGAGTCGGCCCAACACGTGATCGTTTTAGCGCTCCCGCTCTGCATGACGTGCTGCGGTAAGCTGGCCGACCAAGTGGGCATTGTTTTAAAAATACCAGGAGCCGAAAATTCTCGACCAACACGCTGAGTCCCAAAGGTCACGTGTTGGGCCGACACCACGAAGGAAAAAAAAAAAGCGAAAGGAATGGCTTCGCGGATAGCTGACTCGCGAAGACTGGCTGCGTTTATGCATTGCTCCTTGCTAGTTTATTTAATTCCTCCATGCCGCACAGTCCTTGTGAGCAGCGGAGCAGCAGGAAGCAGGGTGACGGCTCACGGCGCCATTCTCCCCTACGTGTCGAAGGCTGCCCCATGTGAGTACCGCTTAACTGACAGACACCGGCTGACCGGTGCCGTCAGAATCTCGTTGTTATTCCGCCAGTGGTGTAACCAGGAGCCAGGGGGCAGCGGTTGGACTTCACCTGAAGGCCGTAGGCGCTCGTTCGGCGAGCACCTTGAACATTCTGTTTCACGTTTATGCTTGCAGACACGAAGAATGTTTTATTACAATTATCTACAATGCATAACGGTAAGCAAACAGATAACTTTGAGTTCGATTTGCAGTTCCCAACACTTAGTGACCTGTGGGATAAAGAATACAGACTCACATCGAGGACAACGTGTTTTCAGTTATAGATGCTCTATAGATGCCATTTGCTGAAGACACCAACAACCTCGAAGCATTTTTTTTTCTGGATGTTTTTTTTGTTGTTCTTCGGAGTTTACTTCCACATTACAAACGATATTGACAAACATTTCAGTTTTTTTTTGCAAACAAACCAGCATGCAAGAAGCAACACACAATCGACTGCATCTCTGCGAGTCGACGTCACAGCTCGTAACAATGAATACAAAAAGCCACACAGCCTCGTGATAGCCTAGCCTTCTCGGCGAGGCGGTGTTACGTAGCGGCACAGGCATTGAAGACCTGAACAAACTCTCGTCTTGAAAGCCAACGCGCCTGTCCTTCCAAACATGCAATCAGAAGGCCCTGGACAACAATTTTACTCGTTTTACACACACTGCTTACAAAATCAACTGGGAGTCAGGAGTTCGATTCACGCAAACAGATTGGCTACACCGACAAAGTGTATGGGAAAATAGAAAAAAAGAATCTTACAGCAACGTTTTCTATTGTCTGTATCGTTTTTTAAAAAAGCAAAGGGCCTCCAATGGACGAGCTCATTAGCCCGAAACAACGCAGCCTACAATAAACAAACGGTTGGCGAGGCCTCTACATAATTATTTAATGAGGCGGACCTACGCTCTACGGGAGGCTGGCGGAATAAATGAACCGAAGGAAATAAAAAGGTGGGGCTAATGCAGAAAAATCACCAACTAGCATATCTATTTTACGTACACACACAAGGCAAACAGTGATCGAAAATGCAATTTACATACGAAGAATTGGAGACTTTCTTACAAATATGTACATTCATAACAACACATCAACTTTTTCTTTTTTTTTGTGGCGTGGAATGAAAACATTTTTTTTGTTTCTCTGGCTTGCGATAAGACAGTATGCGCGGCTGGCTTGATTTGACCAAGCTAGCGTGGCCTGCTTGAAGTCAGCGTGCTTCAATCGAAGTGTCGTCCGTATATGTTTTGCAGCCCTCGTGCTCTGCCATGTGCCCTCCGGATTCAATCATTGGCTCCCACCGTTTCCGAATTTTTGGGCCTAATCCATTTAACTCGACGTTTTGGGGAGCCACCGGTGACCTTCGGAGCTAACGAGTTTAGTAAGGTAGTTGCTTACGTAATTGACGTTTCTGAGGACCGCAGGCACAAAGAAGCGAGGTTCATAACCTTGAGCCTGCGTTATGCATGTTTCTGCTTTCTGGTGATTAAGTTAGGAACGCACTAGTTTCTTGCGTGTTATGAGATTTGTTTCACATCTATTCGCTATGATAATACCAGCAGGACATCTAGGTCAAAGGGGCCGTCAAGTGTTTTTTTGTTTCGGGAGTAGCTCGGACACTTTGTGACAAACCGATGGTGCTGTTAGGCCTAGCTCTTGCCCTCGAAGATTGTTCCAGTGCTCCGCCGCCTACATAATGTGGGAAGGATACTTTTCACAATCAGCGGCTTTCAATCATGAGTAGGTTGTGACGTCATAACGTCCTGGTACAAGCGATGCTGATGACCCCTCCCACCCTCTTTTTTTAATAGACGACCTACTTTCAATGCGGATTGAACGTTCCTTTGTAAAGGCCGTTCACATTGTAAGCGGATTACAATACGACTACACTCTAAGAACAGTAGGCAAGCTTGTACGATGTATTGGATGCGCGTTAAAGAACCCCAGGTGGCCAAATTAATCCGGCGTCCCTCACTACGGTGTGCCTTATAACCAAATGGTATTTTTTGGCATGCAGAGCCCCAGAATGTAATTTAGTTGGAAAGTTCTTGTCGCTCAAGTTGTCCCCGACAGTTAGTGCCATCTATCTTGCGCACCGTTCCGTTCTTTAACGCTACGCGGCTGGTAGTTCAAGCCACCAATGGCATGCATGTACAGCACGGCATAACAGTCTTGAAGGGAAAGTAGCGAGCGCGGAGTGTTACGGAAAGTGCACGCACGGTAGATGGCAAATGATGTTTGAGGGCACGGTAAGCCTGAAAAGGCCGGGTCAGTACAATGTAGCCGCCTCTGTTACAGTGAATACACAGCCATCCAACTATCAAAACGGGCTGCTCAAGCAGGGCGAGAAGTTACTAAGCTTGGCTTTCAGCATTTTGAAATTACGTTGAACGCACAGGGATCACACAAAGTCAGCATGAACGAGTTGATGCTTGCAAATCCAGCTGCTACACTCGTATGCTGTAGCTCTCCTCGAAGAGCAAAGGCAAGAAACATGGCTAGTTATAACATCTAGATGCCATTGGGAAGCTTCGGATGTGCACTACACATCCTCAAACCTTCGTGCAGCGACAGGCATTGGGAAATACAACACTGGCACACACAGCACAGCCATAATTACACGTAATCACGCGTAAAAACGTTAAATGCATTCGTGTGTCAAACTAGAACTTGCGAGTTCGGGCGCCTTAATTGTTTAGGTCACATGGCGCCGAAAATTTCCTTGACACATGAGCTCTCTACGATACACCTCGATTGCACGAATTCGCTTGTTGTTCAATGGCTCAGAAACTGACGAAGCAAACCCTCGCGAACCCCCACAGCCTTTCACTACATAGAATCTTACCAAGCTATCGCAAATGGGGGATCCCGAACAAGCATATAGACAGTAATACAAACGTCATTTTGACACGTCGGGAAGTAGCTAGCTCTTTTCCTACTTGACGGACAGGAACTGCAAGAAGCTCGAACGTCAGATGGATTCGAAAAATTCCGCGCGTCGAAAAACTACACGCGTTGAACCGAGATACTAGATAGTCGACGACAGAACCAAACCCGTTTGCCTCAGCTATCCACCTCGCGTTGACAAACATCGAAGCCACTCAACGCCAGCGAACGACGCGCATCTTGCGCAGCCCGTGGCGCCCTCTATGTCTAAGAACACTAGGGGCTTGCTTCTAGTCGCGTAGTAAAGAATAAGAACGATACGAAACAACTACGGCTGAGGAACTACCATGTACCACAGAGACAGAGATGCGGTGGCTGTCTTTTTCTTTTCTTTTTTTCCTTCTTCCTTCTTCCTTGTTCATTTCTTCTCTTTCACACGTTCCAAAACCGTCCGCCGTCTTCTATACGCTGGTCGCAGGCTGTCGACGGTGCCCCCTAGGGGGCGCCTCATTTCTTGCCCCACTTCTGGAACAGGCCCATCCTCTGGCACCGGCAATTGGTGCCCCAAAGGTTGCATCGGCACGATGAGTTGTAGCAGCAATCGTTCGGGCGGTGGTCGCAACTGCCCCCACGACGAATGCAGCTCCTCCTGCGAGAAACAAGTGGCAAAAGCGTCAGGAAAGATTTTTAAGACTGCACTTCAATTCTGAACCACCACTTGGTCACCACACAAGCTGCGGCCACTGAGTGCCACAGGAACAGCGAAAGTAACTACAAATAGGCTCGCAAGTGTATGGCATCGAAACGTGTATTACGCGCGGAAGGAGATTACATTTGGAGAGCCCGAACCAGAAGGCAAGAAAATATTTACAAGTGGAGAAACTCGACGCACCGCCATCGCCATCCCCCAGCATCTAAACCTTCGGAGGTCACAAGCACCCATGGTACAGACAACTGGCAATGGCGCCACGCTCCTTATCTAGAGGTCGCGGGCTCGTTCCCGAAGAAGGCAGCCACATTTAGATGGGAACGAAGTGCAAGAACGTTCAGGTGCTTAGTATTAGGTGCACGTGAAAGAAGCCGAGGTGGTCACAATAAATCCGGCGTCTCCCACTTTGGTGTGCCTACTAATGAGAACGTTGTTTGGACACGCGAAAATTCAGGAATCATTACAATTATACCACAAAGCTCTTGCGTGACAGGTAATGCATCGCAAAGAGTTGCTTGGCGTTAGAGGACGAGCACACCTGTTCGAGCACAACAGTGGGCGAAACAACCAAAGCAATCTGTTCCTATGAAAATAAGTGGCAGAAAGAGACATAGAAATGAACTTGGCTTATTAGAGTAACGATGACATATTGGTTGCAGTGGTGATATTCAGGCAACCATTATTGTTGGCCGCTAAACGAGACACATGAAGGGCAGAACACACAGAAATTGTCCCAGAAGAAGTCCTTTTCAGTGATATTTAAGTTGGGTTTCCTGTTTCATGGCTGATACTGTGGAGAACCGAGTAGGGAACCAATACATCAGCAGCGGTAAGTACGTGGCGATAGCGGGGCATAAGATTGCCGCGCGAGGAACTTTGCGTGCACTTGCGTGCTTCGTTCACGCTCGGAAAAAGCACTTTCACGTAGCACGTATTGAGCAACAGAGAGCCGTATCGGGAGTTTTTCACCTTGTAAACAATTTTCTCATCGACACTTATCACCTAATTGCAATGTTTGGGGAGTTGAGTAATTAAGAAAAATATGTAAGTAGGTACAAAATCAAGAAAGGGGCTGACAAATAGCACACTGTGGCATAAAGGTTATAAACACGGATAAGGGGCCTCAGGGAGGCTGGCCAACGTTTCGATAGGAGGACCTATCTTCGTCAAAGGCGGCCTCGTCATCCTCGGCATCTTAGTTTTAAATGGTTAGTAGACTAACGTCACGTGCGGTTGTTGTTGGTGGCGGCTGGTTGTAAAGGGAGACACTTCAAAGAGAATGAGCACTGTCGCCTAAAGCCCCTTAAACTTCGTAAAGTAGCGACACTCTCCTCCTCCGCCTTCACTCCTCCTCGTTTCTCCTCTCTTTCACGCTCCCTCCTCGACCGTGGCGCCGCCTACACAGCTCGAGCGTAGCAACGGCACCAACATGCGCTCCTCGCCACTCCGTAGACGCTTCTCGAGCAAAAATGCCGCTGATGCACGGCTCGAGGGCCCACGTGATGCTGTTAGGCCAATAGCAACGCGGCGTCGGCCTAGGGCAGAGCGAGTGAGGAGGAGGCGGCATTCTCCAAAGCGGCCGGGGCACTACTTTACGAAGTTTAAGGGACTTTCCTGTCGCCTAACGTCTGTAAGCGTGGTTCCTAAGACGCGAGGACAACAGCGGGAGAGTGGGAACGCGGGGAGAAAAGAAAAGAAAGAAAAGGAGAAAAGAAAGAAAAAACAAGACACTAAGAGGGAAAGAAACTACAAGAAAAGAAAAAGAAGGGCATGGGAGGGTGTTGGGGAAGCGAGAGGTTAGGCAGCATTCAGGGGTGTCGTTGGTGGCATGTTTTTATGGCTTTAAAAGAGCCGGTCAGGCGGTCAGTGTGCGAGTAACAAAAAAGTCCCAGAAAGACATCATTTGGAAGAATGACTTTCATTCTTTCCTTACGCCTACAGAGGTCAGGCGGCAGCGCTCATTCTCTTTGAAGTCTCTCCCTTTACAACCAGCTGCCACCGACAACAACCGCACGTGACGTCACTCTACTAACCCTTTAAAATGAACATGCCGAGGATGACGTGGCAGGTTTTGAGGAAGATGGTCCTGCTATCGAAACGTTGGCCAGCCTTTCTGAGGCACCTTATCCCTGTTGATAACCTTATTCCATTATGTAAGTGGATGTAATGCAAAAAATAATCTCAGTATCTACAAGGGATGGCCAACAGCATTACCTTGGCTCTGCCCAGCTGCGTGGCACCCGCAAATATCTAATGTTTGTCTAAAGTTACATAGGACACCCTGTACATCAAAGGGAGCTCGGCTTTTGCTTACCGCAAGAGCTGCCGTGCAAACATCGTTAATGAAGATAGCTCGCCGTTGCGACGGACACCATTACACTTCAAGAGTGCACCCAACATCGCACACTTTACAACCCATCAAGGAAACGTCGTTCTCGGCTATAGCGGTTCGCTTGGTTGGGCCGCCGAATGTAAGGGTAACGATAAGCACCTGGAGATGAGGGACAAATAAAGGGCCTTCAAAACCTCCCCCACTCAAGTGTGGCAGACCATAACATCGTCTATTTTTAAGATGCATGTAAAATGTCATTCTTACAACCGGTAAACATGTTAAATATTATTAGCGAAGGGTATTAGCCAAGGGTACTAGCTAAGAGCAAACAGCACTTACGAACAAAACAGCAGCGTGAAAAGTTTTTTGCACCATGCATTAAATGAATAATTGCTGGCGAATATTGTAACTAATAAAATGTTCCAGGACATTTAATGGTAAAGTAAGTTTATAAAAGAAGAAGAGAACATTGTGCAGTAGATTTGTGCAAAGGATGCGGAATGTTCGACAGGGGACGTGCAATATGAGATAACAATACCTGTGCTGTATTGCAATACTGCTTTGTAAGTGCAATATCAGTCCATCGCGCGAAAGTATAAAAATATATATAAAAATATATGATATGGTAAAAAAGCGCCAAGCATCCGCTCGTTGCATAAACCGTCTGTATTGGACGGACATGCCTTCCGTTTTGTCGTCGTTTACGGGATACGGACAAGCGGTTCTCCTGATCACGACTCAAAGAATAAAAGAAGTGGACCGAAACGAATATGGAGGGGCGAGAGATGCCTGACTGCGAAAATGCTGTCTGTCAGATTTATTTCTTTTCCCCGCGGCAGTCGACGGTGAATAAAGTTCACGTCCAGTGGACAATCCAGGTACTCCCCAGGGGTGCGCTCATGCTTGACTTATAATAAAGGTCTCGTTCCAAAGCTGTCAGCACATTGAAACGGTGGCTTGCGTCTGGACGTATTGAACTGCATCTCACAGCGAACATTCGTGTCTCGCATTCACCCATCTTTGCGGCTTGTCGAAACAATCTGCGCAACACTTGTAGCTTCCTGTGCTTCCATCTCATCCATTCGTAAGAAAGAAACGAAGAGACAAAGGAAAAAGAAAGAATCTAGGATATAATTAAATTACAACAGAAGGACATATAGATAGATAAACTTGAACAATTAAGCGCAAGTAGAAAGAAAAACATATAAGTAAAATGACAGATAGATAGATAGATAGATAGATAGATAGATAGATAGATAGATACATAGATAGATAGATAGATAGATAGATAGATAGATAGATAGACGAATAAACTGAAACTGAACTGAATAGATAGATAGATAGATAGATAGATAGATAGATAGATAGATAGATAGATAGATAGATAGATAGATAGATAGATAGATAGATAGATAGATAGATAGATGCAAGGAAATAAAGAAAGTTGGTCCTGTTATTAGTTCCATTCGCACTGTGGTTTTATTCCATACGTGCCAGGTCATTAACCCGCCAATCGAGAGAGAAAAAAAAGGTGCTTGTGTACGCTTTGCTGAACCTTTCTTACTTCTCTATAGGTAAAATGAAGCGCGAAAGCCAATGACGCATAGACATATGAGGCTGGCACGATCTGAAACAAGAGGTGAGACCCAGATACCTATCCAAGCGTCCCCTCTCCCCCGTGCGCGTCACCTTTCTAAGCCTCGATACTGAAAAAAGAAAAAAAAAGGATATTTGCGAGCAAAATAGAACCTGGTTACGCCAGAATCCTGTCGAGGAAGAGGCGGTCGATACTCCTGCTCCCCAAAAGATTCACTGCAAATTAAAAATACTTCATCTCTCGTGCTGTCAGATTGCTCACAAATAACGCGTTCTATAGGTAGCCAGCATGGCTGTCCTACGAATTCGTTTCTCGTATACCGTAAGCCGCTCAGGCGGCAGCGTCTTTTCATTTGGTATCTGTAGCGGTTGTTTTTGGTGTAGCGACCTTTTGAATCGCCTTACATTTCATGCCAAAGCCTTGCATCGCAAACATATATGGTGGTTATGAAAGTTCCTTTACCAAAGTTTCAAAAGGCATTTATGCGTCGCAAACGAAAAGAAAAAAAAAGAAGCGGGAAAACATTTCATTATTTCATTTCAGACGTCGAAATATTGCGGTGCTTTCGAAATGCCGCATAAGGCTCAGCGTGATAGCACCGTGCGCGTACAAGGCTGCCTTTTAAAGTATAGTCGCCGCGTGCTTTCCGCTTAGCAATGCACTTTATTGCGCTGCGAGGACGCAACAATGTCGCTGAACAACAAAATATTTGGCATTGAGAGCGTTGTGCATAACGGTGCGTTGTTTAGAACCTACTGTATCGTTCATGAGGAAAAAAAAGAAGACAGCTCCAGTTGCTTATCGATGCATATGACATTCAATTATCGCAGTAGCACCGTGCTATTTGTAGTCGCGCATGCGCCGCATACCGTGAATGCTTTGAGGCTCTAAGCGTTCGGCTCGGGGAACCTGACAACATTTTGCAGATGTCGCCGTGACTTATTGCCGCATTGGCAAATTTTTTAGACGCTTGGTTTGCATCCACTGGAATATTTGGTCCTGTTTATCGTTGGCGTCTTCAAAGGAGTAAAAAGAGGTATATAAATAATAAAGATACACATAAGGCAAAACAAGAAAACAGTAGAGTAGAATAAGAGGTATGCGAATTCGCTTTTGAAAGGTATTGTTGCAAGAAGTTGAAACGCATATTGCATGAAGAAGTGACTTTTTTGCTGCACCTTGACGAATAAAATTCATTAATATATGTGCTGATGCAGAAAAACTGGCCAGAGTTTGGGACCAGGCTCAGGTGCAGGAACTGTCTGTGCTGGAAACATATTGAAATATAGGCTTAAATAGGCCTTACGCAGAAAAAATGTACTTTTGGACAGCCGCGGAATCAGCAGCGGACAGCAGAAGGAAACGAGCAAATCCACGTGTGACCGTATACTACAAAGTTTATCAACTTTCCCTATGCCCTCTTGAAGGACACAGCTTCAGAGTGTTTTTAGTGTAAAACTCATCAGCACGTTAGCTCCGCTGCCTTTAAAGGGGGTTTTTTTCCCTTGCCCAACAAAAAAAAGCCCGGCCTTTCGCTTCACCTAAAACATACATAAAAATCTATCTATCTATCTATCTATCTATCTATCTATCTATCTATCTATCTATCTATCTATCTATCTATCTATCTATCTATCTATCTATCTATCTATCTATCTATCTATCTATCTATCTATCTATCTATCTATCTATCTATCTATCTATCTATCTATCTATCTATCTATCTATCTATCTGTCTGTCTGTCTGTCTGTCTGTCTGTCTGTCTGTCTGTCTGTCTGTCTGTCTGTCTGTCTGTCTGTCTGTCTGTCTGTCTGTCTGTCTGTCTGTCTGTCTGTCTGTCTGTCTGTCTGTCTGTCTGTCTGTCTGTCTGTCTGTCTGTCTGTCTGTCTGTCTGTCTGTCTGTCTGTCTGTCTGTCTGTCTGTCTGTCTGTCTGTCTGTCTGTCTGTCTGTCTGTCTGTCTGTCTGTCTGTCTGTCTGTCTGTCTGTCTGTCTGTCTGTCTGTCTGTCTGTCTGTCTGTCTGTCTGTCTGTCTGTCTGTCTGTCTGTCTGTCTGTCTGTCTGTCTGTCTGTCTGTCTGTCTGTCTGTCTGTCTGTCTGTCTGTCTGTCTGTCTGTCTGTCTGTCTGTCTGTCTGTCTGTCTGTCTGTCTGTCTGTCTGTCTGTCTGTCTGTCTGTCTGTCTGTCTGTCTGTCTGTCTGTCTGTCTGTCTGTCTGTCTGTCTGTCTGTCTGTCTGTCTGTCTGTCTGTCTGTCTGTCTGTCTGTCTGTCTGTCTGTCTGTCTGTCTGTCTGTCTGTCTGTCTGTCTGTCTGTCTGTCTGTCTGTCTGTCTGTCTGTCTGTCTGTCTGTCTGTCTGTCTGTCTGTCTGTCTGTCTGTCTGTCTGTCTGTCTGTCTGTCTGTCTGTCTGTCTGTCTGTCTGTCTGTCTGTCTGTCTGTCTGTCTGTCTGTCTGTCTGTCTGTCTGTCTGTCTGTCTGTCTGTCTGTCTGTCTGTCTGTCTGTCTGTCTGTCTGTCTGTCTGTCTGTCTGTCTGTCTGTCTGTCTGTCTGTCTGTCTGTCTGTCTGTCTGTCTGTCTGTCTGTCTGTCTGTCTGTCTGTCTGTCTGTCTGTCTGTCTGTCTGTCTGTCTGTCTGTCTGTCTGTCTGTCTGTCTGTCTGTCTGTCTGTCTGTCTGTCTGTCTGTCTGTCTGTCTGTCTGTCTGTCTGTCTGTCTGTCTGTCTGTCTGTCTGTCTGTCTGTTGTCTGTCTGTCTGTCTGTCTGTCTGTCTTGGACAACAAGAAAAGGGGTCGCTTATCAACAAACGGTTCCACGCAACGGATGGGGACCAGTGAAGTCCAACCACTTCGCTTCGAGAAGCTATGTTCACCCACGTCAGTAGGAAAATACATGCCACGAAGACTAATGCAGATAAGCAAAGAAACTGTGACTGCAGGAGGAAGGGGGCAGCGAGCTTCCGAAGACCTGCCGCGTTCCATTGGGTTTTGTATGTGAATCACCAAAGATGAGAAAACTAACACAAGAAAGCGACGGCAAACATGTTTTTCCCCTTTTCCATACACGCCACGAGGACGGACGCTGCGGATGGTTGAACGACCGCCGCCGTCGTTAACACTTGCACGTATACTCTGGGGACCCCGCCCCGTCCTTTCGGGCGTGTTTGACGATAAAGCAATATAAATTCTTCGCATTCTGCGCGTCTAGGGACATGCAGGCACAGAACGGAAAGAGAAGAACAGTGCACGTCTTTGAAGAACTGAGTTGCCGACACCTTATTGGGAACATCGGACAAGCGTCCCGGAACGACGAAATACGTGTCGGTCGTCGAAGTGGCCCTGCACTGTTCGGAGGCGAGCAAATGGAATTTGCTCTCCGGTCGCCTCCCACGCTATGGGGCTTCGACCACGGGTCCACGGCAACTCTGGAAGTACAGCCGTCGAAGAGGGAATGATGTTTATTTGTTTCTTATCTGACACAGTTATTTGCATTTTGTTCAATGTTCCTTAATGGCGTCGTTCAATAGGCGCCTCAACAAGCTGCGCCCGGCTCTTTTTCTCCCCGGAGAGGCTACAGCTAGTATGAGGCGCTCGCGATCGAGACGCCCACGCCCACTGCAGTACACGTCGCTATCGCAGCTTGCGACGTGATGCCGTCCTGTCTGAAACAGCCCTCAGTAACGAGAACCATACAGTTTACTAAACAATAACTGCCGGAGAAAACTCCGATGTATACCGATTGTTCAACTTACTATGGTATCGATGGGTACAAAACAGATTTGTTTGATCTCTGTGCTTGTAGTTTCAGACATCCCGATCGCGCTATTTACTGCGCGTCGGCTTTCCACATTTTTAGGCAATTATAGTTACGCACTCTCGTGGATCCGGGAGTTAACACAGGACGCCACGGCGACAGCAGAAATTCGCCCGCAGCGTTGGCGTGATTGCCATCTCAATAAAATTAGTAAATGAAACAGTGGCACTAGCGCCTACAGGAGCTGCAAGTATGGCGGCCTAGCTAGCATTGAAATAGTGGCTATTGCATGTATTTGGTTAAGCTTTGTCCTTATGGCTTGAAATGGCTTTGAGGCTTTGAGAATTGTTCAATGAAAACAAAATATTGCGGTATAATTGCAACGATTCAGAGTGATGTCACATTTGCCCGAAGACTCATTTCTCGGCGGCGCTTGGAAAGCAACAATTGCTTAGAAACGTAGAAATGTAAAGCGTAACAAATAACGGCGCAGGAAGTAAGAAGATTACACAAATCCATGCACTATTCAACCTCTTAGTGTAGTTGAACGATGGCAGCATCAACGTGCTTTCTGGCGTGTTTCGCTGAAAGCTCTATGGCGATGACCATTCCTCCGGCCCAACATCAAACTCTCCGAAGCGAGCGTCCAACATGTACACGGAGGAAAGTCAACCGCGCCGCAAACTCAAACGTGTGCGCAATAAGAATCGACCGACATGAGACAAGAGCGAGGTTCCCCATTCAGTTCGTCGGCCCTGTCCCAAACAGAAGCCTCGCGAACGACGAGGCATCGAACGTTTTCGACGGCCATAGAAGAAGCGAACGGGGTGGCATTTCAGACGCCGCATCGATGTCGTCGGCATGCGGGCGTTCCCCGTTACGCGACGGGGCCGTGGGGAACTTCGTGCTCTTCGGTCGTTTGTTTATTTGAGCGACGACGAGGAAGTTCAAGCGGGCATTGCTTTCCCCGCGAATCGCGCGGTTTCGCCAGAGAAGGGAGAATAGATGACCGCCGCTTGACCACAAAGTAGGGAGGACAGTTCGTTCTATTTATGGCAACCGACGCGCCAAGCGTGACCACTCGTGTTTATTTTTTGACGCTGTGGCTCAGTGTGTAGAGGCATGTGACGATGGAGCGCTAGGGATATAAAAAAGGAAGGTTATTGCTTCCTGTTAGTGGGAAAGAGAGAGAGAGAGAGAGAAAAGACAGATAAGTGGAGGTGCCTGTTGTCTATGGGTGGCACATCTCTTTTCCCAGAAGTGTAGGAGTGGTGTGTTTACCCCACCACATGATTTTTTTTTTCCCGGAGAATATTGACTTGCTTGAGCCTCCGGGACGCACAGGCGTGACCTGTTTCGGAAGGACGATGTCCGTGTATTGATCGACGACAGTGGGCGACATACGGGAACGCAAGTTTTACGCTTGCCAGCACTTCTGACACTGTTTGCGCTGCGCTTCATTTACTAACTTATCGTTGATTTGCGACAAAACAAAAGAATAACAGGAGTTTTCAGCAGCACCTTTTTTTTTTTTCAGAACTGAGAACACAGCAGAGTGAGTGTAGCACCATTCAATGAATATATTGCCGCTCAAATATTTGAAAAGGTCATAATGAAATCAGTCTTTATTTTATTTGGGGAGCATTTTCCTGAGCACTTTCGACAAGCCTTCTGAAGACAGCATTTTCTTTCAGCGGTGCGCTTATGGTAACCCTTACCCGCCGTGGTTACTCAGTGGCTATGGTGTTAGGCTGCTGAGCACGAGGTCGCGGGATCGAATCCCGGTCACGGCGGCCACATTTCGATGGGGGCGAAATGCGAAAACACCCGTGTACTTAGATTTAGGTGCACGTTAAAGAACCCCAGGTGGTCAAAATTTCCGGAGTCCTCCACTACGGTGTGCCTCGTCATCCGAAAGTGGTTTTGGCACGTAAAACCCTATAATTTTTTTTATGGTAACCCTTCAAGGTTGGCATCTGACAAATACGCCGAAGAGCAATCATTTCTAGGTATCCGGGACATTTCCTTTTCGGCCATTTGTCGAATTTCTCAGCAATGCACCAGCGTATCTCAAAGGTGTCATATTCAAGGAACTGTATTTCAAAAGATCAGCTGAATTTCGACAACTTCCAGTTAGCATCGTCGAGAGGATACTCCCTTCTAATGACATACGCAATTACGGCACTTAGTCCTAACATCCCTGCGGCGGTATAACAGTTTTTCAAACAGGACCACAACACTGCTTACCCTAACTAACCCAACAAAAGACTCTCGTCCAGTAATTTATGATCATGAACAAGTGCCCAATAACTGGCATCTATCGGCAGTCGCGTCAGCCTATGACGTCATAAGCGGGGCATCAAAGCGGGGGGGGGAGGTGTCTCAAAAGCCGCAAGAGAGAGAGAGAGAGAGCGATCTTTTCTGCAAGATTACAGGCTCCCCCTTGCTTGAAAGTGAATAAAATTTCGCTCGTAAGTTCATGGCTGCACTGTCGACATATCCGGATTGTCGCACCGTGTTCAAAAAGGGACGCAATGTTTATACAGAAAAAGAGCAAGACGGTTATGATGCGTTTGTCACGTCTTTTAAACAATTTATTTGTGCATAAGTTTCTTGGTCTATAAGTTTATACGCCTGAAAACTTCTGTCTCTATTTTATTTAATCTATGGAAATGTCGAAAATCCTGTTCCAGAACTCGCTATCTTAAAAGCATCGGCTGCATTTCAATCAAAGCAATAATGTGTATCGACTGAGTGAAAAAGAAACGGGGAGGATTTGACACGTGAGAATGTGAAAAGGATGCACGTGCAAAATAATGGCGTTATGCAGCATAATGACAGAAGAGGCTCGTGTAGACGTCGGCGGCCGAAAATCGACGGAAGTAGCAAGTGTGCGCGCATGGCCAAAATGATCGAATGGTTCAAGGCTGAGTAGGTGGACAGGCTCTTCACTTAAGAACGGCTTGGTGTGATTCTGGCCTAAGTGTACTAGTGAGGCAGTAAGGCTTCTTCTGTATCTTCTTGGCCTTACTCGCATATGACGTCCCAAAACAAAAAAAGGTGCCGTATGACGTAAGATGGTGATGTATGACGTAAGGCGCTGACGCAGGAAAAAAAATCGGCAGCAGGAACACCAATAGTGGCGCAGGAGCACATGTTTAAACAGAGCATTAGTGTGGACAATACTGGCAGATTTATCGTGTTTGTGGAAGTTCTACGTACGGGGGCTGCGCCGATCGCATTAAAAAATGTTACGAACAGATAAACAAGAAACTGCCAGTGGCACAATTTGCAATTAGCTACGCGTGCACCTTATGAACTAATGAATTAGTCGGACCAGCTTGCGGCACAAACCTCAACGTTCATTCAGGCAATAATTCGGCTTAATAAATAACCATTTCATTAGTACTTCAAGGCCTGTGTTTCGATCGCAGAATTTCACGTGCCCATTAAGGAAGCAATGTCCATGCAGAAAACAATAATTACGCTTAAATAATGCAACGGCAGGCATTACCAAATTCTTACTGGGAGCTTACCACTGTCGTTGTAACGAAAAATGTACAGTCATTGCATTCCGCCGGTTCTATCATATGGAGCAGGAACTTGGAGGCTAACACAAAGAAGCTCGAGAACAAGTAAAGGAGCACGCAAAGAGTGATGGAAAGATGTTAGGCGTACCATTAAGAGACAGGAAGAGATCGGCACAAGTCTGGAACGCGGAATTAAACTTCCTTGCTAACGAAGCACGTCCAAGCATTCCTTGATGAAGGCCGGACCACGGCCGAGGCTCAGAAAAATGTTTTCGTTTCGTGTGCCCTATGATTCAATCCCCTACATCTATATATTTTTTTCTTAGAAATAAAACTACTCGTTCTAGGCCGTAATTTTCGCTTCTGATTTGAATTGCTTTGCACTGTCACTGAGACTGGCGACTCTACGGCGTCTCGTTTCGATACATCTTCGAAACTCTTCTGGGACGCTTCCGAGCATTATCACTCGCAATAAAGTAGACACTAAGCATGACAGAAAATGATAAAAATATATTCTCTGTTCCCGCGACATGCAAGGAGCTTCATGGGGCTGGCAGCGGAGGCACCCAGTTCGATTCATCCAATCGCCTCTACAGCGAACGCGTCTACAACAAAATAACCTGTATAACGAAATAGTGGCTTTGTCCCGGCTGCATGCCTCTTGTTTTGTAGGTATTGTATGTTTTGCGAACACCTTGATAGCCATGCCGAATGCAGCGTATTCGCCTGTACAACGAAGGAATTTAGTCATCCCGGACGGTTGGTTTGTGGCGTACCGGCTCCGCTGCTGCTGCCCCCACGCGCCAATGAACTGCGCTCCCGGCTAGCACAAACTGTGACTGTACGCTGTGTGACGTAGGATTGTACGGTGACACTGCGTAACACTAGGAACGCCTTTGCGGGCTGCGTGACAGTGCCTACTGATACAGTTCGTGTGTATGTGCGTGCGTGCGTGCGTGTGTGTGTGTGTGTGTGTGTGTAGGTTTTGTGCATTTTTTCATCCATTTTTTTCTCTCTCACCTATCGCATACTTTGCCCCTTCCCCAGTACAGGTTAGCCAACCGGAGATAATCTCTGGTTAGCCTCCCTTCCTTTCCTTTGAATTTCCTCTGTCTCTCTCTCTTCTCTCTCTCTCTCACTGCTTGCGCCAACGGCAGCGCTTGCGACGTTTTTGACCAGCGTGCCGACGTCGCAGAGCGTTAAAGCCCTGTCACGCTGCCCCAGGAATTGGTCAATTCGTTCGCTGCTTGTAACTTAGCAGCGGGGACGACGATAGGCGAATACGTCACAGCTGGTGGCGACGTGGTTACGTTATCCTAAGTGGCGACCCACTAGGCCTTCGAGTAAATCTAGGCCGGAAAGGACGCGAATGTCAACAAAAGAGACGATGGGGAAGAGTCTGTACGCGAATAAAGAATTTAGACGGGCATCGGAGGTTGTAGCGGAATTTGAAGATTTGCAGTATTTTTTTTGTTATTTTGCAACGCTCCCGCGTTTTTCCGCGGAGCATGCCGTGAGGCTCGGTTCAAGAAAGTTGGCTACAGCTGCACATTCCCTCCGACGAAGCGTGCGCGAAAAATTGGCGACTTTATTTATTTAATTATACTGTCAACCCTCACAGAGGGTTGTAACAGAGAGGACGATACAATTACATATACCAAATATGTACAATGTACGTAATGTTGCTTCACACTTGTCACTTCACGATCAAATAAGATATTCGCTTAAATGCTTTTCAGCCCACTTTCAGATTCACTGACATTTATCAAAATACGTACAATGAACATCAAGTCGCACATATCACTATCTCCCGTATTCTTACTTAACTATCGCCCATATTCAGAAATGCATCTTAGCTTGAAGCGCATGCTCGACTTCATATGAATGACGCCTGGCGTGAACCTGCCCGGGACATTCATTGAGCTCCTTGGGTACGATTACGACAGGCGTCATTTAAATCGAGTCAAGGATGGGCATATGCATATCTGAATACGGAGCTTGGTCTCTCTCGAATTCATACAAACTAAAGGTTTTCTCTCGGTGAACGTGCTTAGTGGCCTTTATTGTGAGCGGTACGGCGTGCGGCATTTACAACAATGTGACCGCTATAATGAAGAATTTTGGGAGCTTCGTTATAAAGGCGTCTGACTCTATATCCAATTTTGTCACGAGCGAGTTATTTAGCGTTAGTATCGGCCACCAAGTTTCGCGTATTACATGCGAAATAATTGGCTTTATCCGGATTCGTCTTATTCCGGTTGGGTTCTACTTACGGCCCCGTTTTACTACATATAGGGTGAGTTCATGCCGGAATGTATGCGACCGGCCTAGCAGGTGATCCATGGCGCAAGTTCGCAGCAAAGAAGCTATTGACCAGGACGGGGGGAATGATCACCAAGGCAACGCATCTCATTGTTAACTTCTATCCCTTCCTTGCCTATTTTTGCCACTGTAAGTTTGCATGTGTACTTCATTCTTGCTAACCATGCCGGTTATGCTTAAAGTAATAATGTCTTTCTAGGTAATAATCTTTCTGTGTAATAATGTCTATCTTTGAACTTTAATGTGTATTTCCTAAATACTGTGCATGACGAGTTCTCATAATCTGGTACTTAATCTGGGATCTCTTATAAGTAATGCATCAAAAGTATAGGGATTATGCGTCGGCAAACAAAAATCGAATATTTTACTTAAATGCAATGGAAAGCAATGAACTGCAACCGCAGGATAAGAAAGGAACCGTGAACTGATAAAGAAATATTGAGCATGCGTAACTATATGAACATATCAGAAGCAAGGAACCCGTAATGCAAAACTGTTATAGTTGAAATTGTAAGATTAGAAAGCAGCAAACGCATACCACGCTTGGTATTTAAAACGCAAGAAAATGCACAAAATAAGCCAAAAACTAGTCTCAGCGGATTCTCAAGGGATGTTACTTCCCTTCGCTCATTTACATACATTAACCACTTGGCTGCCCATGCGCGCTCCACGACGAGAGCAAAAGGTCACAGCGGCGCGCGCACGCACACGTACACACGCACACGCACACGCACACACGCACACACGCACACGCACACACGCACACGCACACACGCACGCACGCACGCACACGCACACACGCACACACGCACACACGCACACACGCACACACGCACACACACACACACACACACACACACACGCACACACGCACACACGCACACACACACACACACACACACACACACACACACACACACACACACACACACACACACACACACACACACACACACACACACGCACGCAAGCACGCACGCGCGCGCGCGCGCGCCATGAAGGAGCGATTATATATCTCCAAACTGTGTTCGGTTCTGAGAAGGACACACCTATATGCTGCCTCCACGACGGCGATAGCAATATCTCCTCACGCCATGGGTTCGTTTGTCGCCCCGGGAAAACCGATCGAAGTCACCGCGATTTGGACGCTCGAGGCCAGTAAATTCGGTTCACGGCGACAAGCAGCTTCCGATCGAAATGCATAAAACACTTTCATTATACACGCGCGTGCGTCGGCAATCCATTTTATTTTTTTTTATTTTTTGCCTGGGCGTTTCGTCAATAACAAATGTGTTTTTTTGTTTTCCCGCCGGTGGTGCGTAGGCGTTCGCTTCTTTTGTCTTTGCAGCGACAGAAATTGTCCCCTTCTGGGCTGTGCTAGTGAGCACGCGATGAGAATTCGCGGTCGTTCGATGATTTCGTGGGTGCCAGGGTCGTCTCCAGGACAGTGAGTCCTGGGCCGTCTCCAGGAGAGGCAGTGTTGCGTCTGGCAATACTACCCAGGACGAAGTGCGGCGCCACCGTCTATGCGGGTTTCTGAAATGCAGGCTGTGTAGCTCGTGGACAACTCCGGTTTTCCTATTCGAATATGGACGAAACGCAGAAATGCTTTTACGAGACGACCACTGGGCCAAGTTGAGTAGTATCTGTTGCGCTTAAGAAGAGAAACTTGAATTCTACTAACCCCTGACAGTAGAATTCCTATTTAGGACGCTGGAAGTTTTTGCGAGGTTCCTGAAAACTAGTTAAGCTTCAAGAAGACGGAAGCACGAACTTTACAAATCCGTAACTATGCGCCAAAAAAAAAGCATGTCGCGGTTTCGTAAATTGCATCTGTTAGAGCATCTAAAGCGCACAAATCTGATACCTGAATTTACCACCCGCGTGAAATTATTACGTAGTTTTACGGGGGTTTTTTCTCCCCTTTAGATATTTTCTATGGTGGGTTGGCAAACTTGTGATATTGTTATTCATTGCTCACTTACAGAGTTGTAAACTGTACACGTGTATTTTATTTTGCAACTTCGCAATTTTCAGCAAATTTCGCAGAAACATTGACGGCCTCACTCAGAAATCTATTTTCTGTTGTCACGTCACTTCAACCTCTATAGCCTCTATTAAATGCAACAAGCTTCACCAAATTCGGTGCAGTCGTTGCCTAGAAATGCGAGTTCTCCTGTACGATGTGTTAGGAGTTCCGGAGCTAAAGCTTCCTTGGACCTTGGCCGAAGATCTTTAGTGTGCACAACAGAAGGCAACCAAAGAGCTAATACTCTTTCTAAACACAACACGAATAGATTTATCGCCATACGCGATCGCAGAGTCGTCATCACTGCTTCATGTTGAGTGCCTACTTTGGGAAGCGATTGTCGCGGCAATGTCCACTGACACCGGGGACACAGCATATCGTACATAGCCAAGACAAGTCCACTTGTCGAAACGCTGGCTCCTGCTTTCACCTTGTTCTCGTTTTGCTCATAGCCGAAGCAAGGCAGACAGAAAGAGAAAGTCTCGGGATGGCTATAACAGGTAATAAATAAACGAGACTTCAGTAATACGGCGTGTAACTACATTGGTCGAATGCTAATCGCATTGCCGTCGACAGTCATCCTGAGATGGGCCATGCCTTAATCTATATATATAAATATGTATACGGTCTTTGCTCTGTTTTCTTTATTTCCTTTTGTATGTGCGTATATTAAGGGCAGATCCTAATAGAAATTAAGTTGTGAGACAGCGCTCGTGCGGTGCATTTACTACGTTATCGCGTGTCCTTGCGCTGAGTTTTCATAACCATGAATATATAAATAATCCATACGCCTACAGCCGACATCAAAACCCGGAGGGCAAGACTAGCAGGCAGAGGTAGTGTTCAATAACGTGGTGAAATAACGTGAATTCCGGATTGGTCGTTAGCCTCTGCCTAGGGAAGATAACCAGCGGCATATTAGATTTGCAGAAAGACTGCCAAGAAAAGGGAAGTGCAATCGACAACGGCAGATAACTAGGTGGCATGATGAAAAAAGAAAGCCATAAGGCGAGGTCATCTTGCACAAGACATGGGTAATTGGATATCGATGGGAGAGGCCTTTGTCCTGCAGTGAACATAAAAGAGAGACGATTTCCCTTTGTAATGCTTGGGATCCGGGAGAGAAATAAATAAAATAAAGTTACAATCTTCTGGTTTTCCACAATTGCTGGCACCAGGCTATCACGATTCAGACACGCACCAGTCGTCTACGAGCGAGCAATCCGTGAACGCCAAGTGTATTTCCCGGCCGGCATGTCGCTCGTAAATGAACTGTAAAATACGCCGAAGCAGAGGCACGCACGAGGGAAAAAGTGGGCAGTACGAGCACCAGCATTACTACTGGATGTCTCTGCAGTCACGTGGGTATCTATAGCCCTGACTGTTTCATGCAAAGGATTCTGAAAACTTTAAGCGAATCGGACTGCATAAAGTAATATTCCTGCAGGGCGCATTCAGAATTCATAACTGTAATACTTTGTTTTCCGTACGCGTGTACATTCCCGCCTGACTCTCCAGAAAGAGAGATGAATGGTACGCCTCACAACAACTTGTTCTCAAGGCGATCAAATATGTATGGAACATCGGTACGATACTCTCAAAGCAGAAATGCAGACGCGTAAGCGTAAAAGAACTTTGAATTATTGCTTGGACAGGCGGTAACTGTCGCGCGAACTGAGTTCACGGGCCGGAAGAATGATGGCAGCCGTATGTACTACAGATAAAAAAAAAAAAAGAAGAAAACAGGCTGTCAGTTCGCTGCTACATACACGGAGGGGAGCTGCTTCTCGGTCCCCGCGTTCCTTTTTTCTTGTTTTTTATGGATATCGATAAAAGTTAACAAAAGAGTGGTAGTTGCCGTTTGCTGGTGACGGCTTGTGTGCGTAGCTTGTGGTACCTTGCCATTCGCTCGACTCACTCTTCATTAGCCTCCAGAGCCTTACGGAGTTTTTTTGTGTTTGTTTGGTTGAGGCGCATAGCCGCAGAGTCTGCGGAGAAGCAAATGAAGCCACGCCCTTCTCTCCTCGTAATGCAGAATGCCAAAAAAGGCGGTACATGGTTGGTTTTGAGGCGAATGGCTTTCTTTAGCAATTTCTTCTGGTTTTCGAGCTGGTCGGCGGTCGAAGCTTCACCCCGGATACAAAGGTCCCGACGCAAAACGGTTGCGTGCTCTTGCGCGAGCCAATCGAGGGCTGCATTCGTTACTGAACGCCAAATGGTATGTGTGTTTGAGACTCGTGTGTTCTCGCTCGAGAGCTATAGCGGCACCCTATCGATGCTGCAGTGAAGAGCTATGTCTATGCTACCGGTTTAGATGCGCTGCTTGATGGTGACGTTTTTCTACAGAATAACGCAAGAAGACCACAAGCGCTACCAAAAATTTCCTTGCATGAGCATATATGCTTCTTGAAGTGCGTCATTAATTCCTTTAATAAAATGAATAGCTTTCCAGAAGCGTTAGCCTATTCGCCTACGTTGAGAATCATCCTTGGCTTCTGCACAGTTTTCTCTTCATTTTTCTTACAGCAATAGCTCTGTATGACTGGTCAGCAGTTTTCCTGACCACTCTTGCAGGTGCTGTCTTAGCTGCAACAACCATGTACTACCCTGCTGTATGTGCACATATTTACATACGTTTTTTTAGGAGGTCCCCCTGACATTCTCTTGACGCAGAAAACTGCGTATGTAGTTAAGCTCTTCAATCTTCTTATAGTCTAGACAAAATAAATCAATAAAACTTGAACTAAATCTTGAAATTCTTATGGCAGAAGAAAAAAAGAAGCCGCCGTAACATTGCGATCAGCCTGGGTTTTGGACTCTGTCCAATGCCCGACGTATTGTCGAATTCGTCATGTCGCATATCGTCAGCCTTGATTTCTGTTTCAGCAGATCAGGGGCTGCTGTTCAATTTCGATCACTCGGCGCTGCTTGACGTTCACCCAAAAAGCCCGGCCGCTGAGTGTTTTGGCATGCCATCCCGGTCGACGTACGGTGGCAGGGACCCGGATTCGAACCCTCAACCTCGTGCTCAGCAGCAGAAACCACAACCGCTGATCAACTCCAGCAGGATTAGAGTTAAGCGAAGCGACCTCAGTTCGAGACTACGGCCGTTGCTCGAAAGAATGGAGCACGTTACAAGAGCATTCCAGTTATCGTCTGATGCTCATGAGCTTGCCTCTGTACATTAATAAAACCTACGGGACCACAGCCTTTCGCCCTGGTGGAGCATGGGAAACAGTCTCGGTACCATAGTGAGTGGGCTAGTAGCTACATCTACAGAGATTTAACACGCTTTAACAACAAAACTGGCTTTTTAGGGTTTTAGCAACCTTTTTAGTGATTGTTTTAGTGATGGATACAAACGGTAACATAGCAGAAGATTGGCTGGGGTGGGGAAACTAAGAAACTTGCAGGGGCAAGTTGTAATTGGACACCGTTGGGAAGAGGCCCCTTCGTTCTGCGTTGGACATAAAAATACGCTGCTGCTGCTGTTAATGATGATGACAATAATAAACAGCAAGTTGTCCTGCTAAAATTTCTCAAGGGAGTTTGGCAATGTTCATTGTCTCGGTACCATTTGAGCCCAACGGAAGTATGCGCCCACGTATGTCGCTATATTTCAAGGCAAACCGAATAAATTGTCGGTGAATCATCTGGATACAACAAAGCTGTTTTCCTAAGCAAAGCGAAACCATGAATCCTGAAGTCGTTTTAGAAAATCTATGCTTCTTTTGTCTTTTCTTATACTCATCACAGTAGGAGGCAACTTAAAGCTATATTTAAAAAAATCATAAATAAGACGACTGGGAACAATGAAAACGTAAAGAATGACAAAATACCGAGAAAGTGGTCGTCATCATCACTCAGGGACTTTTCGCTAAGGGTGGAGTGTTTGTGCCATTACTTGGCGACCTTGTCCCAACGAAAGTTTACCAATACCGTCAGCAAAGTAGTCACGATAAGGCCAAGAAAAACTCACTTTCGTGTGAAGAATAAGAGACGGGCCAGGTTGTCGTTGTAGTCGTCCAGGTCATCCCCTGCAAGTGGTCAGTAAAAGTCAGTGAGTGAAATATTTATACGGCAGACTTTTTTTATTGTTGCGAAGAAAAAAAGTCGTCATTCTGTTTCGCAGATTTAACCGGTGGTTTATAAGCACCACCTGCAGAGGCTGGCAGTGTCACTCTAAGGCCCCACATCAACGATACCCCGCTCGAAATCTCGTTTAAACAAGGTTCTTCTGAGTAAGTGGAACATTTTCGCAAAAATGTACCACCTACTAAGCGGAAACTATGCGGAACTAATGTTTTCTAACGTCGGCTTTTCCTTCGGTCGATCATCTTGCCACTGCTACTGTACATCACTCTTTAATCTTGTTCCACATAAGTTTCCACTTAATAAATAAAACATTTGAATCTCATTCCTCATAGGTTCAACTAAGTGAAACATATTGGCAAAATATTTCGCTTACACAGGGGAGCTTATGTGGAACAAGATTAAATAACCAACTTTTGACACGAACGAGCAACAGAACGCCGGACAAGTGCCCCCTCTTCATGTGAATCGCAGTTCCCTTTCCGGTGCTCACTGAACACATTCGAAACGCGTTCGCTGAGAACTAGTACCGGTGCGCCGAATGATCACGTCCCAATAAAGATTTCTCTCTCGTCATGGAGAATGGCAGCAACGCGGAAACTACGCAAGCATCTCCAAGCCTCTTCGAGACCCAGACTCATCGAAGGCTTATGTGGCAAGATTCTGGTTTGAAATCGTGACGCAGCAAGTTTCGCTGCGGGTGTAATAGTTGGGGATACGTTCGTGGTGAGTATACGAGGCTGGTGGAATCCTTCGTACTTCACCTCCCACCCACACGCACTCAGTGCTCACTCTCTCCCTTTTTCCTCTTTCTATTCCTCTCTCCCCCAACCCCACTGTAGGGTAGCAAACCGGATGCTCTTCTGGTTGACGTCCCTGCCTTTCCTGTCCTTGCTTTATCTCTCTCTCTCTCTCTCTCTTCGTACTTCGTTAAATTTTTTCGCCCGATCTACGCCGTAAAAATATGAAGTAATTCTGAGTAAACTGCGCAAGGGGCGCGCTTTTTAGTGGGAGCTTCCTGGTTTGGCACTGAGAACATTCCGGTGTTGCCGTTTTAAGAGGCAAGGTCCATTGGGTCAGGGTTTAATGACGTGTAGAGTAACAAAAGCGTTGCTGTAGTCGGGACACAGTGAACCACTTTGTGGGGTCGTTAGAGGTAGTTAGCACCACAAACTGTGGGAAACGGCAGAACGCAGCTCCTGAGTTGTCACGCCAGGAGTTTCAGGGATAGAAACGTGTACAGTCAGAAACAAGTGGCGAATCAATGGGCGAAGGATGAACGTAAAATGAACCATTCCTACATGGCGTGACCTGTACAGCCTTAACGTGCAGACGAACATTTACCATAATCGGGTTCAAAATGAAACAACTTATCGCATCGACCCAATTGTTCTGCATATGCATCGGCTGGATGCATTTAGCTCGACGCCAGTGGGCTCAATACTGGTGCTGCACAGCTGCAAATAAAGCGCGGCACACGCTGGTACACGCGTTGTGTTGTGGATACTCATAAATGGAAAACCTAGGGGCATTCTGTTCTTTAGTTAGGCTTCTTTCAATGACTGACCGCGTGGTAAAGAGGACAAAGCCAAGGAGAGCCGCACAAGCACTAAAATTCGTTTTGATGCATCATCAGCAACGCTTGCAACCATACTTAGACATCGAATTTTATTGCAGGTAGGATATGTGTATCATTAAAAAAACAAATTTGAGACCATCTGCTTCTTAGCCAATCTCGCGTAATAGGCAAGGACCATTGCGTGCGCTTAGAAACAAAACTAGAACAAGAATCCAAGCACTGACTTTCTGCTAAAATCTGGCCTGGCAATGTCTTTCACTAAGCGTACTAGCTGTACATGTGTCTGCAAGGCGGCTAAGGTGAACAGAATTCAATCAATATTACCAATCTAGCAATCCCATCAAAATAACTGAGTTATGCGCGCTAGAAGAATCTATTAACACAATGTCAATGTGACACTTCTTTTGTTTGGAGATCTGTTGATGGCTGGATCGGGCTATTTGAATCTTGCCTTCTGCATCTTATAAACTCCCCTTATTGTCGCGTTTCCAGGCTTGAAGTTCCCTTCAATGTTCATGCTGCCGTGTTGTGGCGCGCACTCGTTTTTGCCCTTGCAGCACTGGCGGTTACACATTGTAGAATGTCAGCTCGTTCGTATACATGTTATTATTCCGGATTAACGGATGTGTAGGCGTCACCATCAGCGCGTGTCGCCACCTTGCAGCATTAAGTTCAGTCACAGTGCGTAAAGCTACTGCTGCAATGACAAGCCGTCTGGAACTTGGCTACTGGCGTAGAAGCATCGGCAGCAGCATTATTACGAATTCCTTGCGGCCTCTTCGTTTTCTTAAGATGAGAACAATGCCGAACACGAAAACCACCTCCGACCATTTGCAGTTACACTAAACACCACGAGACGTCGCCATTAGTCCAGGTTCTGCCATTAATGTCTTCGGACTTCCGGTATTGTGTAAACAGCAGTAAGTGCACTGACAGGCCAAACCTCTACAAACATAGTCGGTAAATAGATAAACTGAGTTACCGTTCCGTTTAAGGTATGGAATATCGATCCTGGGAACGCGGAAATCGGCCTTCAATAATAAATGAGATCAAGCTCGGAAGCAATGTTTACTCTCTGTACGACCACATGCTTGTATTAAGCACGCCGACAAATGAAGAAAGCGACGGCGAAGAAAGTCACACAAAGAAAGTATGCAAACACCAGAGGAATCCCCAAGCAGCCATACTACACAACGCTTACGCGTCACGCAATGCGATTAGATTGTCATTATGGACATGTTTAGTTCTGTAGAACTACGACAGAGATGGTCGACGCAGAATAACTTACTTTGGCCGCTTTTTTTTTATCTGGGGTTCACTAAGGCTAATGTCATTCTGCGAGCGTGTTCTTTCCGAATACCCACGCGGGAAAAGGTCGAGCTTGTTGGCGTGGGTGCCTCGATAAAATGTGCTGCCCTTTGTAGCATCGTTAGAGGGTGCTAGCGCGTGCCGCTGCATGGGTCATGCGCCGTGTTGACGGCGACGAGATAAAAGTGTTCCTTGCAGGGAAACGTCGCGATTGTTTGATTGCAATTAGTGGCTTGTAACTGGCTGAAAGAAAAAGATCAGAACGAATAAATCCGCACTCAATTTAGTAAGCCAATCGCACTTCCGGTAAGTGGAGGTAGTGGTAAGTGGAGGTCCTGTCGTTTGTGTTCTTCTTCTTGAGTCCTGGTCTTCTGCGCCTTGCCTTTGCTACTTCAAGTTGTTCAGGTCATAGATATATCAAGGAATAGATAGCAGTATAGAACCAGGGAAGCGTCTTGAAGCATCTTGCAACTGCTTCTAATAACACTTAACAGGCTGCAACATAAATTCATTTGAGTAAGTGGAACAATTTTGCAAAACATGTACCGCTTATGTTGAGGAACCTATGCGTACCCAGGATAAGAGTGCATGTTTGAAACCCACTAACGAGCAGTGCAGCAAACCAGCATCTTATTGTGTTTTTCTTTTCAAATTAAATCAAATCAAATAAAACAAAATTACTTTATGTCCCTTGTAGAAGGAGGGACTCGGCGCGAAAAGCTGCCGATTTCAGCAGCTCGACGAGGAGGCAGCTACGATGCATGGTGGCATGGTGGATTATGCGGCACCGACGAGGAACGCATTCACGAGAAGCCTTTCACGAACAAAACCTTATATGGCAATGGTACAAACACTCTACTTTAATACAACGCATCACCGTTTTACCAATGCACGTGGCCATCTAAATTTGAAGTAGATTTCGCCGCAGTGCACGGATTTGCTGAGGCGGAGTACATCTTTTCGCGACTACGGAGAGGGCAAAAAGGGAGAGAGGGCAAGTGGGTGGGGGAGGGGGGGTGTTCGAGGGTGGGCGGCCGGGTGCGGACTCTTCTCGGGACATGTAGGCGCGCCCAATGCCATGCGATGTGGGCATTCGATCGATTCTTTCCGCATTTGGGACGGCGACGAAAGGCGCGGTCGTACCCAAGAGGGCGCTCGGGCGATGACGGCGTGCGGTTCGCCAGTTGTACGAATGTTGCGGCCACATTCGGGCGGGGGTATGCTGGGACAACGTACACGCCACGGAGCACTCTGCCGCGGCTGGTCGTACCGGCGTCTCTGGTTTTAAACGTCCCAACAAAAGAATCGAGCTTGGCGTGCGACGAGATGAACAAAACAACAGTGCCGCTTGCTGCTGCAGGCGGCGCCGGGCCGCTAGAGACGAGAAAGAAGCCGATAATGGAACCGCATTGTGCAAGTTTCTCTGTAGCTGACTTTCTGGACGCCTGCGATATTACACGCGGAGGGAGGGACGTATTGGAACAATACATCCTCGCGTACAATGTGGATGCGCTCACTGTGACGCAGTTATCTCTTAGTTGCTAACACTTTCTTCAAATAGCATAACATTACATTTTGCTTGTTTATATTATCTTCTAATGCAGACTACTCTAGCCTTGTAAACACTGTCCTGTGTTGTTCTACTGTCTGATTATTGGGTGCGTGGTACGCACGTATTTCGTTTTGTACTTTTTTGTGTGTTCACATTTCGAAATGTTCTGACACTTAATATAACACAGCGTTGCGTCAGGTGACCAAATAATTCCGAGGACGTGTTTAATTTTTCGGTTATTAGTACTATGAAACTTGCCGTCGTCCCCCCTTCCCCCCGCTCCTTTGATTTAATGCAATACTCCTGGTGCGTTATAAGGTAGTCTAAAACAAACAAGTTCAGACATTTCCAGCCGATTACGCCTAGAATCCCGCAGCCAACACTTGCATCTCATTTTTATCAGGAGATGGGGGCAAAAATAAACAAATACAAGTTAGTACATATTGAGGGGCTCGTTGTTGCACAATATCGCAAGGGAATACTGCGCGAATGTAAAGGAAGAGACACCACACAGGAAGACGTGTGGAGAGAGTGTAAGCCCAGGACATGTACTAAGTTTATTGAAGCAAAAAAGAAAGGCCATCATGTAGGCTTTTGGTCCAACCAACAGACGAATGGGCTAAGAGGAAACGGGAAACTACTCAAAAATTGAAATTATTGGGTGACATTCTGTCACAACAGTACGTGGCTGTTTAAGAAGGCTATTTGTGAGGTGAAAAGCCGCACCATTGTGTAGCACGCACAAAAATTTGCAGTTTGTTTCTTATTTAAATAAACTTACAGTACTTCACGTGAATAAGTGTTTATGTTTTTTTTGTGTGGGATAGAAATTATCTAAAATAGTGATTAGCAATTGCAGGTCACACAGTGAGGAGGCGAATTTGCCCTTTCTTACGAGCCTTGACGGTCAGCTTCTGTTGATTTACACCGCGTAATCCCCCTTACACGGTGACTTACACCACGTAAATCCCCTACTCTTCCCGCCTCCCCCAAGTTAGGCATATATGTAGACTTTCGCTCACTTCGATGAGAAGAAAAACAAACAGACAAGAAAACAGGGGCAAGAACTCGGGCTCCGCTCCTCGAACGGATATATCCTGGAACTTTCACAGTGTGCAATCTTTTAACCCCACCGCGTATCTAAACAGGACAGAGCTACCGGGCAGGAAATTCTAGGAGGCGTTTCACTCTGCGCATTGTCCTCTTATACGTGCACGCTGAAGATTTACCTGCCAAGCTTCGTATCATTATAAACACTTCGAGGTCAGTTTTATTAAACGGCTAGGAGTTGCACCAAGTGACTTTCCAGTTAGTTTACCGCTTCTGTCGATCACAGTGCTTGCGATGGAAGACTCGAAGGCATTAATGTGGCGAGTTTCTGTCTAGCTGCAAGGCTAATTGTTGTAAATTACGCAGATTTCTACGGAATCGCTCTGTATTCCGTCCGGAATTGATTTACGGGTATAACTAAAGGGATTCATGATCCCCACGCTAATGTCTTTCATGTGTGTAAAATAGTGTTCAATTAACAATATATGTGTAATCCTGGTCCACATAAAATAAGTGAAACACAGTTTTTTAGGCACGCGGTCTACAAAAAACGTTCCACTTATTAAGTGGTATGTATTTCGGGGAAAAATATTAAGGCTGATATTTATGGGAACCCGTGTGAAGATTCTGTTAAGAACTGAAACTGAGACCTACATTAACATGTGAAACACAGCTCTTCTAAGTAGAACGTGTTCTACAAGAATAGCTCCTCTTTAGGCTGAACGTATGTGAAAAAAATGAGCGTTGACACATATTCAAATCCACGTGGGGTAGCTTTATGCCACATATACTGTAATATTATGTAGATCCCTGAAAGGGAATGACGGTGTAAATCTCTTTATAATTAACACCCTTACTACTTTTTTAGGCGAAAGGGTGTAAGTGACAGACAGGTTTAGAGCTTTATTTACTTTTAACGGCGTAAAATATATTTCAACGCGCAACGATAAAAGCTCGTGAAGCACTTTCCTCCGCTCTACTCCTTTGAGTGTTTCTATGTGTCTGGGCACCTATATATAGCACAAACTAAGATCCGTCGTTTAAATACTCCAAAGTTTTCCCACGCGCAAAGCCCCCTCAGGGGGTCCGAAAAGCTTCATCGACGAGCCATCCGTCTGACAATGAGTATCGTTCACAGTTTAATCCACGTGGGATCACAGACAAAGTGCAGCTGGGAGCGCCTGATGGATCGTTTCGCCGAAGCCGCATTAAAGCGGCCGATTTCGGCGTTCACGGTTTCGGGCGACCTTTCTCTGGCAGCCTTATCGTTGAAGTGCACGCAATGCGCACCGTTTTATTGATCTTTTGACCCACGCCGATACGCAGACGCGAGTGGAAACCACTACAGCGCGACCTTGTAACCACAGTGCGGACCGTTTTGTGTCTTCCTCAGCCTTCCTTTCCCGGTGGACGAGATAATACCCCGTAGAGCCAAAGCAGCCGGCTTCGTGCGTAGTGGCTTGTTCAATTGACGCGCCCACTGTAACCAGAAACGAATCAAGATTTGGTCAGGCAACCGACGTCCCAAAACTTTTATCCCTCCCATGCGTACTGAGAGGGTATAGCGAGCGACCAACAGACGGAGCATACAGCTGCCTCTCATGCCATCTATCGGTTCGAAATGGTATAGTGAACCAACTTGCGAGTACTTGCAAACTTTTCCTGCAACTTAAAAAGAAAAAAAAATTATTGTAGAGCCCATCTTCGACTATTGTATAAGCTATATGAGCATGCGCAGCGCGCACACACAGCATTCAAGCTCTACATTAAAGTAAAAAGCTCCGCGCGCCTCTGCAAACCTTCCAACCGACCACACTTGATCTGAGCATGCGCGTATATGTCATCATAGCACGACGGTAGCGGTGCCCCTTCGCTCACCTGTCGCGTGTATTCCGTGCCTGTTCTGCATGGTCCTGGCACCGAGGATGTACTCGAATGTGCTTCGTCTGCCTTACAGTTCCGTCTAAAGTTTGTGCTTATTGGTAATTACAGGCAATAGATACTCGCTTACCACGCTGCAGGCCCTGGTTCGATTAGGCTAGATTAAATTTTACAGCGAAGCTGTTAGCCTCCAGTTGGTTGGGATTTCGCATGCCCGTCAGAAAAAAAAAATTGAAGAAAAAAATGAATGTGTGTTGTATACTACATCTCCTTTGGAATCAGGCATACAACACACAGCTCAGTATTCATTTCGATAACGAAAAGCACAAAACAACCGTCAAAACCGCGTGATGGATGGTAAGGCGCCTGTGAACAATGCGAGGTACGTTGCTTCTCCCCGCTTGTGCTTTCCAGTAAAGATTACGGTTGTATAAGCTGCTCCAATGGGAAAGGGGCAATAGCAGCATATGAATCAGTGAGGGACGTCCCCAAACTTCATATGTAAAAGGGAGAACTGCCTAGCAACTCATTCAGTTCATTGCAAGACTGCTATGGGTAGACCACGCAAAGACTCCCCAAGAGCAGCGTGAATACGATGAGCATCTAACAGTGCGAAATCGTTAATGCACAACAACGGTGTCGTGGTAAGACTAGGCAGAACAACAAAACATTTCTTATCCCCATCAGTGGCATTTGAGTGGTTTTGTAACCGCTTCGCTGGCCATCCACTTTTGCAGGGTCGGGACGGCAAGTCAATGGTTTTTTACGTGGTCATCGTATTGACGCGATGTATAAAGACTAATTTGGGGTAGGGTAGCCAAAAAAAATTCTGTCGCATTTAAAGCTTTGAACCCAGCATCAAGCATCGATGATTCAAGTGTGCGAGGCAATTGACGCTGGCTAGAGGACGTTTTCATTCACTCTGTATTCGGGTTCATATGCTGCCTCTATTCACCTGCGCTTTGAGAAAAATTGCCCGATATTAATACGGGAATTCAGTAATAATAACAGGTCATCCTATCTTATTTTAATGCAGAACAACGGCGTCTCCGAGTGTTATCTAAGCATACCCAATTTTGCGTTAACTGAGCTCCGTCATATACCTCCAAGTTTTCAGACTATATGCTTATAATATAACGCTTTTCCGGCATTCGCTGTGTTTTCTTCTCTCTCTGGCACCTACTTTATCGCTCCAATAGATCACCGCTTAACAGATCTATGTGCATTACATGCTCCCCCCCCCCCCCTTGCTACACTGCTGCCTCTAATCGTGACCGGAATGTCACTATCAGCTATCCGTGCTTTCTTTCAGGCAGGCGCACTGCCATCTTACGCATTCACTTAAGAATAACTTTAAGAATAAGCATAAGTAAGTTTTAGTCCGACCTTTCCATTCAAGCACACGTGAAACGAAGAAATGATCTCATCAGACAACGGCTTGATCGATTCCAACGCAACTTGCTATACATTTTGGCGAAAAACCTGAATTCTGCCGACTTTAGGAAGCAGAATTTTAGCTAAAGACAATATTGGTACGCAAATTGTCGAAAATTGGTAAGTAAGTTTGACAAAATTATGCACCATAAAGAGATATCGCTGTTCCCTAAGCCACATCACTAGATCAGTAGGTGTAGTTTACGGATAGTATAGATAGCAGATCCTCTAATACGCAGGGTGTTTCCTTTTCTTTTTTTTTGAGCTGTACCAAATTTTTATAAATTGCCTGTGGCAGTGAGCGCCAGAATAGTAGCCCTGGTCTAAATTACAGGACTAGGCGGCCATTACTTCTAGGAGAAAGCAGACTGCTTAATTAAATAAAGAATTAAATATTCAAATACTCACTTATTACAAGTCTCCATCACTAAACCCGACACGTAGGCCAGATTTCATCCACTACGTATCAATTAAACATCTAGGTGCCTTTGTGTCTATCAAGTGTGTTCAGGCCCCGATGAAAAATTTCGAGGCTTCTCGCCTGCGTGCCTCAACAGCAATGTATAGTGTACGTAAATGCTGCAATTAAAGGAAACCCTTCATAGCTTATATCTTATATTCAAGCACACCTCACATGTTGCCATATTTTCATTACATATACAGTATATTTTATGCAATTTACAGAGAATATTTTTAGGCCCCTACATAGCCATGTTATATCTTTCATTTGTCATTGACCGCATCATCGATAACACAATTTTCCTGGCGCTCCTCTGGCCATCATTGGTCCTTACGCCACAAGATCCCGTACATTAACATAATCAATTAAAAGCGCCTGACACTTTGGAGTCATTGAACGGTATTGTCGAACAAAGAGGAAGCGGCACACGTGCGTATCCTCTGCGCCATTTCACGACCGACAGGCAAAACAAAAGTAAAGAAAGAAGGAGCGATGTCTGCAGTACGCCTGCACGGCTGCGAAGAAAGGAAGTGGCACGACCGGTTTAAGAAAGTTATCGCTCTGGCTCCGGAAAATTTCTCTAGCTTGAAGAATAAGAAAAAGAAAAGAATCGGGTAGGCTCTACTGGAGACGAAGACGCTGTGGGGTACGTGAAACGTCTAGCGCGTGCTGCACAGGATATATGGACACTATAGAGTACAAAAATAGACGTATCCAGATGCAGGAGAGACACGTACTAACGCCTTATAATGGTTAAGCGCCTAACCTATGTTACACCTAGTGGCCATCTCACGGTCCAATTTCTCAGTCGTGCTCGCTTCCAGTTCTCAGGGGGCCCGTTCGTTTTGCAGAGCGTGTTTGGGCACCGGGGTGAAGAAATGAGCCCCCTACCGGTGGCGCCCGAGACTGTCCCGCCCGAATCGAGCCCACGGCGCCCGCAGGTGGCCTTGTGCTCCTGTGCTTGCCACGATCTCGCCTGCACGTGCTCCCTATGAAGACGGACACGTTCCGCCGTGGTCGAAATGGGTTGGGTGCCCCTTCGTCTTGCTGCCGGAGACTCTTCACGCCCTTTCTGGGCCCTACACATCGTACTCATGGGGGGCCCTACAGCCGAGCGAGTGTGAAATTTGTGCAACACGTTGCAAACTTGTAGTCCTCAGAACTCTGGATGAGAACCAATATGAGTTTGATGAATTATGCCTGCTACCGCTAACGGCGTTCTCTCCCAAATGTGCTACCATTACTGCGGCCATTACTGCTTTGCACGGCGACACGTATACTGCCTAGCTACGCCTCTAAACGCCGCGCGCGAGGCTAAATTTAGCTCCTATTGCATCATGCGTGTCGCGACGGCGGTGCCATCAACCCACACGACCCATGTATCATCAAGTAGTGGCCCATTTCCTCTACGCAACGATATTAATGTAATGCTCGTGGGTAGTAGGGTTGCGAATATACAGCGTGTCCCAACTGTCCCGCACCAAGATTTAAATCATGCAAATGGCACGAAACTGGAGCTGGATTCTCAGTTCTACCTATTCCTCCATTTCCAGTTCTTCCCTGCCTCCAGCTAACGATCAATTAATGATTCTCTAGAACGGTCTTACACATATGTTAACCACAAGACCCCTTTCTCCATGTACACCTGGCCCATCCCACTTTCTCTGCAGTCTCCCTCCTATTTGTTCTTCCGTTTATTTCCATTTCTTCCCGGCATTTTTTTTTTCTTTTAAAGACCCACGCAGACAGAATGCAAAGGCCCAGACGCCGGGATACCTTTTTCGGCGCCTCGACAACAGAAGGTCGTGCCACTTCTGTATGCCACTGCAACGAACCTTACGCCGAATTACTGAGGCTAACGTCCTTGAAAGACGAAGCCGCTGCCTTGCAACTACCCTATCCATTGCCCTCGGCCTCCGTGTCGCCATCTTAGCACCTTGAAAACTACCCGGCGCATTGCTGCTACGCTACTCAAGTCATTCTTTCAACTCCTGTCTTTTTGTTGCTCGTACACTGACCGGCTCTTCTAAAACCCCACAAAAGCACGCCACCTATGACTCCTCTGAAGGCTCCCTAACCTCCCTCACGCTCCCCCATCACTCCACCGTCCTATGTCTTCCTGTTTCTCTGCTTTATTTTCCTTTCTTCTGCCACCTTCCCACTCTACCACTCTTGTCCCGTCGTCTTACTAACCACGCCTAGAGCCGTCAAACGACATCGTTCATTTTCTTTTGGGCCTGTCCCTTTACAGCCAGCCACGGCCGACAACGACCGCGCGTGAGGACTCTCCACTAACCCGTTAAAACTAACCTGATGGGGTTGACGAGGCCCCATTTGACAAGGATACGTTCTCCTATAGAGACGTTGGCCAGCCTTTCTGAGGCGCCTTATCCTTGTTTATAAACTTTAGACCATGTGGACAGAACCTAGGTAATTTTGTTTGCCATCGCTTGAAGAAACTCCAATTATTTATTGCGTTCCGTGTAATTGCATAATCAGCCTTCAATAATTATTCTACTTCTCAAATAGTATAATTAGATAAAAATGTCCATGAGAAAATAAGGGAGCAACATGAAAAACTCCCGATGCAGCTTTCTGTTGCTCAATACGTGCTAGAAAAGAGTGTTTTTCCGAGCGTGAAAGAGGCCTGCGAATACACGCAAAATTCCAGCGCTGGCGCTCGAAGCACATTCAGTGTAGTCGCGGGCTTCTTTCACGCTCGGAAAAACATTTTTATGCCGCACGTATTGAGCAACAGAAAGCTGTATCGGGAGCTTTTCATGTTGCTCCATTATTTTCCCATGGCCATTCTTCATCTCACTATACTATTTGGGGGAAAGAGATAAGTAGAAGGCAGGGAGGTTAACCAGAATAACGTCCGGTTGGCTAACCTGCACCGGGGGAATGGGAACTATACTATTTGAGAAGTTGACTAATTAATGAAGACTAACTATACAATTACGTGGAACGCAAAAAATAATTGGAATATCTTCAAGCGATGGCAAGCAACATTACCTTGGTTCTGTTCAGCTTGGTGACATTTGCATATCTTTACATCTTGGTCCATGATACTTGGGACACCCTGTATAAGCGATAATTGTATCTTTTCATTACACGCGGTTTTAGCAAGCGATCCCCTCTGACATATTTCAAGGAGGTTTCACGTCAAAAGTGATGTGGCCTACATTTCTGTCCTGCCTCTGAGGAAAATTTAGAAAACAATGAGTCATTAAAGGAAATTGTAACTAAAAGAAAGACGATTTATGATTGAACGATTGAAGAGCACTAAAACTTTTGAAGAGAGCAGCCTACAGGACCCTTTTCTTTGTCTGCCGCAATGCTCGTGGTTTTTCCGCATTAAGAAAATCTTGTGCCCCACAAGACAAATGTCCAAGAATCCCATGTTGTCATGGGGTCATTATTTTACTTTTGGTCAGTGACCACTTCTCACCGGGTTATCGCATTTATCAAGTTATCGTTCGGCGCAAGACACACCTAATCTATCCGAAGTTTCTTTAATGCTTTCTCCGAATAAACGTAGCGAACAAGCCTTGCCTTACGAAAGTGCGAGCCTGACGCGAATGCTGTTATACTTCCCCGAATGCAAACGAGTATGAGCGATGACTCTGGAGGGTACGGTGAGACATGTATAAGTATGACAAATCTCTTCTACAAAAGCCCGAAATGTGGAGGAAAATACCCGAAAAGAAAAATTCATATCCACCCGAATCGTAGCACGAAGCTCCATATGGAAGCGATAAGGAAACCTCCCCGGAAAGGCGTTGGTGCCTGGTTCGAATCCCGGACCAAGGTGAACTTTTCTTCAACGGCGACGCTATCATTCTGAGAAACCCATGTGGGTTTCTTATGTAGCTTGTAGCTACAATTCGGATCGAAGTGAATTTAAAAGTAGCGGAAGAACTTGACCGTAGGATTCGATCTGACAACTGTGCTCGACGCTGCCTTTGTACTTTGAGTGCTGCTTGTCCTTCCGGGAGCCAATTTTCCCAAAGAGTTAAAATTTCGCAATGAGCGTTTTAGGCAGTTATATTATTTGCCTTCCCTACAATGTGACAGTATTGTATAGTATCCAGTGGTGTCACGGGAACCTTCGTAAGAGAAATCAGGCTGTGAGCAAGTGAGAAGTGTGAGCACCGGAAGTAGAAAATAAGAAAGACAAGATGCGGGAGTAAGATGGCAATGCAGGTGCGGATAGGTAGCAGACAGCCAAGGCTTGGATTGGGGCCACTTCGTTCACGTCCGAATGCGAGGGTTGGGCACATGTAGGAGGCAGGCAGAGAAAAGCCAGTGCATGAGCCAATGCTAGGAAAGCCTACAGCCTACGAAGAAGCACGGTGCGTACGTGAGTTGCAACTACAAGTGCAGGAAAAAACAAGCCACAGTACGAGCCAAAGCAACGCCATCTAGATATCAGAAGGCCTGCGCACTCTGTTTTATGACGTCATGCTATTAGGGCCGACTGCCATTGAATCTAAGCCGAACGCTGCCAAATACCGCGCGGTGATTTCGACGTCACCGCTTTCGTGGCGCCAGGCTTGGCAACGGAAATGTCGGCCTTAGTAGTATGAGGTCATAAATGGGAGTGCACGGGACTTGTGCTATCTGGTTGGCTAAAAGGGGCTACGGTGCTTGAAGGGGGGGGGGGGGGGGTGCGTGGGTGATTGAGGGAGGGGTGGGGGGTGGAGCGTGTGTGTGGGAAACTGCGGAGAGGCTCTTACTTGGCTCGTGAGGCTGTTTCTCGACCGAATTGGCGGCGCGGCGGACTTCGCGGTTCAGAGCGAAGTCCGCGCCGAAGTGCGCTCGGCAGAATTCGTAGGGGTCCGCCTCGGCGGAAGCGCCGCTTCCGACGGCCTCCTCACCTGCCGGGGGAGGGGAGACCGACAAAGCTCAGCGCGGAGTTCATCCACAGGTCGCCACGCGACGAATGGTGAACGGCACTCGACTATGCACGACGGCATTGGTAGGGTGTGTGTCGAAATTGTGCCCGTAAAAGGAGATACACAGTGCCACACAGTTTATCCATCTTCCGTAAAGAGTAACTACTCTCTTTCTCTATATATTCGCCGATTCAATTTGACAAGTTGGAGCCGTCTGTTAGATAAGCAGAAAGTTCTAGCTTCACATGTGTCGCTTGTGCTGTAAAAGAAGGTACACAGTGCCACACAGTTTATCCATCTGCTGTAAAGAGTAACTTCTTTCTTTCTCCATATTCTCGGTGAATCAATTTGACAAGTAGGAGCCGTCTGTTAGATAAGCAGGGAGTTCTAGCTTTCACAGTAAACGTACCAGTGTTTGCGCAATGGCGGATTATCGGAAGGTTTTACGGCAGCAACACTGGTAGCGACAGCTTGTGACGCAGTCTAAACAAAGAGCGTGCAAAACTAATACTGCCGTAACTTACTACATTCTAGTTTACAGTTGCTATAAAGCGCCGGCAGTGACTTGATTGGTAAGGCAGTTCTTTTATCATTTTTCATAGATGAGAACACTGAGGTAACACAAACATTTTTCAAAGGCATAGTAGTTGGACAAAGAGTCAGATAAACATTGACCCGTCCAAATATGTATCCAAATCTACAACCAGGAAAACTAGACAAAACCATGACGAAAGGCTAACAGAATATTCTTTTCACACTGAATGTTTTCAAACTTTCCCTTTTCATCTTGCTACTAAAGAGTGGAACAGCTCGGACACTTCTGTAACTTAACCTACAACTTTAGATTTATTTTTGAAATCGGTGCAGGATAGCATTACCAATGAATTTTGTATCTGTTAATTTTTGTTCAACCTGCTTTGAAATCCTACGATTTGTTTTCATTTATTTGACAAATTTCGTTTCTCTCGTGCTGTTCATATTATATACCTATCTTGTACGCTATTATTGTACATGCCTCTTCTGCTATGATCGTATATAGGATTGGCAGTATCTGAAGTAAATAAATAAGATGATGCCACTACCAGCCTTGCTACTGCCACACAGGGCTCCGGCAAGCCCTAACCCGTAAACGATAATAATTTTACGGACAATCTAAAGCACGTATCATGGAATACCGGGATAAATTTGTCGTATACTGCAGTAACAGCGCTAGTAATGGCATCATGTGACGCTTTGTCCAGGGACAACGCTCTAGAACCGTCCTTACGTTACATGGGTGTAATCATCGAAGGAAAAAAATCCACATTACGATTACGTCACTGTCGACCCGCACCCAGGTGGAGTATGGCTACTTATTTTACTTGACTAATACCTGTTTGTGCTCAGTCGTTAAAGTATTCGCCACCAGGTGGCGCCACCAACGCGCCTGCTTACACCAACATGTGGAGCAAACCGGAACCACGGAAGCATTATATGCCTACGGACAAGCTAAAGCTGTCTACCGATGCGCTTTGTGCTGCGTCAAAATTGGCGGCCACGTTTGGTTCGGCTGACCGCAAACATATTACAGTTCCCGCAATACCCAAAGATCGGATACGTCGACGGTTGCAGCAACGATAGCACCGCCTTCTTTTAGCAGTTCGTTCAAACACAGCGCCTTAGATAGGTTGCTGACTTGCGCCACTATACCTCAACAAGGGGAAGAGAAAAAAGAAAGAAATCCAGTAGTTACGCCATAAATTGTTAACGTAGACCCCTTTGAACCAACAGGCAAGAAGAATTTCCTCTTTGTTTTTATAGCTCTGGGCATGGCCTCCGAAATCGGGTGCCCGCGCTGCCTACCCAATCTCGGAGTCAAGGTTCTGGGTGCCCTATTTGATGTTATCATCACGAGATGTCGTCACCAGCGCTGCTACTCGCGTCGGTATCTCCAGTGTTTCGGTAATCGTATCCGTTAACTGTAATTACGTTTACGGACACTCCAGTACGTAGAAATCTGTGACAACGTGTAGTACTAGGCTACGAGCAAATCTGGTAGTACGACTCGCTGCACCCCCGCGTGTGACGTCAAAAAACAGAGAGGGATGTCAATGCTGCCTGAATCTCCGCTCCTTTAGCGCCAGTAGAAATCGGTAGATGGAAGCATTTGCTGTCTCAGGGGTTATTGGATCATTGCCTGGGTGCATCACACTTGTCTTCTGCTAATCGGAAGCAGACGGTGCAGAAGGAGGCCTAAGTTTAAGGCTCAGAAAGACTTGCTCAACCTTGCTGGCCCGGAAGCTCGAGACTGAAGTATTCACAAATAATGTTCAGTGTTTAACCAATTCTAAATTCATTGCAACTTTCTGATGTCAGTGACATTTGCATGTTTTGGTGTGATGCTCATTTCATATCAAGGTGATAACATTATTACGCTTTCACGTCAAGGACTTTACATGGAGTGTGGTTTGCACTCCACCCTTTGTGGGAACTCGGAGACTAGTCATAATTGTCACAAGTCATGCTCTCTTTGTAGTACTATGCACATATTTGCGGCTTTTTATTTTGCTCTTAGCATATATATAGATGCTTTTTGTTGTTTTACGGAATTTTGAAGAGTGTTAAATATTCCAGCTTTTCTGCGCATATTTTGCGCTTCTTTAGGGCTTTTGCTATTTAGCCACGGTTCCTGATAACGAGCTTTTCAGTCGCGCAACTTCAATTTTGCCGTAGTCAGCAAATAAAAATATTTCTCCTTCCTACACGGTTTCCTTCGGTCTCCTTCCTACACATGATGATCCCAAGTATTGCAAAACAAAACAAAAAACAAAAACAAGGCATTACATTCCTTCGAGTCACGCTGCCGTTCTTTGGGATTAGGGAAAGATCATGTTTCAACGACAACTGAAGTGGCTAGTTTAACGAGAGAGTTGGCATGCTATTCGACATTATCATTTAGTATCTTCCATGAGCCGTGGTTACAAAAGAAGACAATGGTTACAAAGAAGACAGAAGGCCTCTAAGCTATAATGGACAGATCACGCCTGCTTCACCGCATCTTGGAGGACATTAAAAATTGCTGCTTGTTTTGTCAACAGATATCGCTGAGTGGAAAGAAGGACTACCGGGGAAGAAAAACAAAAATTGAAAGGAAAACAACGAAAACCTACTTTGGCCAATGTCCCACTGCGCACTTCATGTTTAGTAGCCGCCGGTCAGCCGCAACCCGAAGCCAAAGATCAAAGGGGACCGTGTGCGATTAAGACGATGACGAAGAAAAAAGCTTCTCGCGGAAACTTGAGTTAAGGCGCGGCTGTGTTTGACGCTGGCTCCTTGAACTCAGATGTTCTAGTTTAGCTATCTCTCTGGGGCTGCCGGCCTTTCGATGTCGTTTTCTCGTGTCGCAATCAGCAACAAACCGAGGCCGCGGCGACTGAAGATTTAGTGTGTATGTCTCCCTTTTTCTTACTTGGCAGAGCGAAGCCGAACCTGTGGAGGCGTAGGGGGTGGGTGGGGGGTGGGGGGTGTAAAGTACTAATGCTGTGAGGAGTTGGTCCCGCGAGATGGAAGCGGAAAATGTTTGGCTGCGGAAAAAAGAGAGTTTCTTGGGGCCGGGTTTTCGGGCAAAGAGTAATTTGTCTCAATGGAAAGCTATTCACGAGCGGTCCCTTGCTGCAGTTCGCCCGACTGCTTGTGTACAGGCGTGTGGCGAAAACTTTGCGCCCGCGTTCCGCCAGTCGAGGTTTTTCGAACGAGCGTAAATCCCTCGGCTAATGCTTCAACTTTAATGACTACGCGACTTCCTGCGGCAATGTGTGCTGAAGCGCCGTGTTTAGCTGCCGTGACCGCAAGCGACGCGTTTTCGTTTGATTTAAAAGGCAAAAGTGACGCAGCAGTGTTAGGCTGACATTCTTGCTATATTTTAATGGTGTTGTTACCTGTACGTAATATTACTACTATGTACCACTGCTTGATGATGCGGCTGCCGTGGTAACGATAAGCGATCCAGAGTCCCAGTAGGCTCCAAAACCACTATCCTATAGGTACACACGTGTTCATCCTCCCTTAGCACCCTTCGTGGACGCCCTTCTTTAGTTGTTCGCTTTTATACCTTCGTGGGTGCTGAGCTGTTTACTTATGGCGAGAGGGTCACTTATCGCTTTGCTGACAAGTTCAAAGGCATCAGAACCATAAATTATATCCACAGGAGTACAATGGCGCCTTCAAATGATCTTTAATTCAAGGGTAATTAAAGAACCGGGGAGGTTCGATTGTACGAAGAAGCAAACGAATCAGAGGCGAAGTCAGCAGTTCTTTTTAAATTTGAAATGTTGAAATAGCTATGAACGAGGGTGAAATCAGTGGTTATGTTCGTATACTTAATCAAGGCAAATGGAAACGAAAGTTGTGCAAATGAAAATTTGCGCTTATGGGAGTCGAGCCCGCAGCATCCGCAAGACGCCATCGACGTTCCATTCCAATTGAGGTATAGCAGCAGTGGTCCCTGGGTCAGCTTTCTAGTGTATTTGTGTACACGCACTAAATGTAGCCCTGGCAGTGTTAACAACAGGCACTCGTGACCATAACGGCACATTTCCAATTCAAACGAGTTTGCAATTCAAACGAGGTCCTTCAGTTTTCACATAAAAAAGTATTATAATGCGAATAACACTCTTAGCCTGCTTGAGCGACACATTTGCTATATCTAGGCTGTCTACTCCGTCTTTGAATGAAAAATGAACCTCAAAATTTATCCGGTGATTCGCATATTTGAAATGGCATCACAAGGGCTTCTCGAACGCGGCCTCCCGAAGCCTTATCGTTGAGCCACGAAGTCAGTGTGAGTCAGTGCCAGCGTTAGTGCGTACCGGTGCGTCTCGAATCTCGGAGGCCACGCAAAAGGAGGGGGACTTCGCGCCGACTCCACTGAAGTGCCGCTGAATGGCGCATCGCGCCCAAGGTGAAGCGCAAGACAGGAGCCTGGCTGCAGTGCGCGGTTCATGCATGACGCGTTTCAGCGGTGACAGCAGGGTTTGCCGCTAGATCGCTCGAATGCTATCGCATTAACGTCGGCAGCCATCGCGAGAAGGGTTCTGCGGGAATTCCTCACGAGACCTTTTAATTTCTATGGTGTTAGGCTGCTGAGCACACGGTCGCGGGATCGAATCCCGGCCAGGGCGGCCGCATTTCGATGGGGGCGAAATGCGAAAACACCCGTGTACTTAGATTTAGGTGCACGTTAAAGAACCCCAGGTGGTCGAAATTTCCGGAGTCCTCCACTACGGCGTGCCTCATAATCAGAAAATGGTTTTGGCACGTAAAGCCCCATAATTAAAAAAAAGACCTTTTAATTTTCCAGTGCTTACGCCAGAAAACCTGACATACACTGCAGACAATTTTGTATTGACATGCATAGGAAAACTAGCACGTTGCTTTTACAAAATCTTTGCTGACATGCAGAGAATCTCTGAATAACGGGTGCTCTTGCGTTCGATGCATAATAAACTACGTCAATAAATATTTATTGCGTGAGTTCCTACAAAAAAAAAAAAATACGGACGCGACAACCGAGCTCTCAACGGCGCTGTCACTGCGCAAAAGGGAATTCCTCGGTGACCAGCCCCAAGATAAGGCAACAAGAAAATCGTCCGCACACGACGTCATTGCGCAAAATGGAAACAGAAAGCATATATGAGTAGCACTTCTTCACCACTTGCGAGCACAACGCCCGCGGTGTACCTTGTCATCGCCTGCACAAGTGCCCGGGGACAAAGTGCCGAAAAGAAAAAGAAAGCTAGAAATCATAAGCCAAAAGATATTTTAGAGGAAGGAACGCAGTACGTGAGTTATGGCCATAGTGCACTCCATTTGCTGGCGACTCTTTCCAGCACCTGTTCCCCTTCGCGATGCACCCTGAGGGAGCCTCGCGAAGTTGCCGCATATATCCGCTGTCTCGGTATCTCGTGGATAATGCGTCAGTTCGCAAGGAGTTACGCCACTGCTCTCTGGCGTGAGACCGTTCGCTTTCTGTATGTATGTCACAAAGAAGAAAAAGAAAAGCCCAGTCCCTTTTGAGCCCATTCTTCATGGCGATCGGTTTCCGTTTATTGCTGACCCGGCTGTTATTAATCAAGACTCGGGACAGGCCAGTCCTTCTTGTCCTATGACGCAAGTCACGCGTCGGGGCTATCTGGGCGGCGGTTGAGTCACTTGTGGCGTTCTTCGCAGGTAAATCACTAGGCCGTAGCATTGGCCAGACTATCACGTCTTGCCCTCTGCGTGTATCTTCACCGTATAGCACTTGCGTCATGTGGGGGAAAAGGTCACTAGGTCGAGCGATGGCCAGTGGGGCCATCGGTCGGACCTTTTCTGAAGCCAGAGAAGCGCAGAGTAAATTTAGTTTTGAAGAAACACTCAGGAACATGGACAAAATAAATGGGTGGCTAAAAGTGCATAAGTATCTGTACCTGAAAAGTTCGGACACAAAATGGAGGAAGAGGTCAAGAAACCAAGTACAGGGTAATTGAAAGTGGAAATAGACAACCAGAAGTAATCATAATGAAAGTAAGAGAAATAGAGATAGCGATTTGGTTGCAAAGAATGGAAACAAAAACGACCATGGAGATCTACAAGTCTGGGAAGAAGCAAATGTGCTCCAATCGACGCTTTAGAGGTGGTTGGGCCGCCAAGCGGTAATATCATCTGATCCGATAGACTAATGTGACGTTGCCTTGAACTACGTTCTGTCGAGCCTGAGCACGATGCCGTTGTGTATATTGACGTTGATCTTCCTGTCGGCGTTCATGGTGTTCACGCTGCTTTTCGTGAGTCATCAATATATATATATATATATATATATATATGCATGGCCTCCGCATAGCACCGTCACAGCACACATGAAATCAGTTGATAGGAGGGTATATGAAAGTGTAGTTACATCCCTCCTTGCTTCGTATGCTATAGTTGCCACTTCCTGCAAGTGCAGCTTATGCAACCGTAATCTTTACCCGGAAACACTCGCGGCGAACGCTATGCGCGGATGCGAGATTTCTGGCTCCTCTATTTCTTTTTCCTGGAGGGCCGGCACAACCGCGCATGCGCGGAGGTGAGCGCCATCTGTTGGAGCTGCAGGGAACCCAGCGGCGCTAGCGGCGCGTGCCTCTCGCTCTGATTGGTTGATTTTTTTGGTGCGGAGATGTGGAAATTCCGGCGATTCTAGTCACATACAGCTTAGCTATAAAAAAAAAAATTAGGAGGGAAAACTTGTACGAAAACACAAAGGGCACTGTCTTACAACTTGGGGCTCGAGCTGGATACCTGAGGACAAAAGCATACCGGAGCAAATATTCGCAACAAGATCAGGAATGTGTATGTTGCAGCAAAAATCTGGAGTCCACTCAGCACACCCTAATGAATGCGAAGAGATTCACCCAGTGAGACCAGCAGTTAACGTACACCTTTCGGAACTGCTTGGATTAAAAGTTGACGGCAGCAACAACCGGTCAGCAGTCGAGATTAACGAGAGATGTTTAGAGTATTGGTAGAAATAAGGCAGGGAAGAAATACGACCGGATTATTTACAGGCATTGATAGCGATACAAAGCAGATATAGAAGTTCTGAGGCAAAATTAAAAAATTATGGAGACGTATACAAGAAAAAAATGCTAGAATGTAAAGCAAGTACAGTACAGCTGACTAAATCAAGCAGGCTGATTGACCATTTGTTAGCGCCCGTTTCAAAGAGGGTGCCAATAAATCCTCATCCACATCCCTATATATTAGTGGACCTTAAAGGGTCTATGCCGCTCTTCGCATCCATTGAAAAGCCTACGTTATTCAATTAAATAGCACACTGCGCTAGTCTTTCTGTGCTGCTAGTCTGTCTGTGCTGATGAAAGGATCGCGGCTCGCGATAGGCTAATGAATAAACTCAAAGCATTTACGATCGCAGTTGGCATGTTGGCCAATTTGAGAACTATGAAGGAACCTTAAATGTCCGTCAAGTGTAATTGATTTATTGAATGTCTCATAAAGAAAAATTGTCGTCAGCAAACGAGTTTATTAGAGGTTTTGTTTAGATTTAGAATGTGTCTTTCCGACTTGGTAGTTCAGCTAAAATGCGGCAAGAGCAAACCGACATTACGAAGGTGGTTGAAGAGGTCACCCAGATATCTCTTCACTTTTCCAGACATTAGCCTTCGCTTTGTTTATGCTTGCACCCAACTCCGTAAGTGGAGGATGTGTTTTTGCTAACACTTCTTAATGGCTACATGAGAAATATTTCTAATCTCCACAAGCAGCCATCATTAGCTTTATGCTGCTTAAGCCATATAATGCTGGCATAACATTAGGCTTATTAGGCGTGCAAATGAGATCAGCACGCACGTGTTCGACCGAGTGAAAGAAGAAAGGCTCATTAACCACAGGGCGTATCCTTGTTTGCTTGTTTCGTCAATTTCGTTCATTATCGTTCATTAGCGCCTGTCATCATCTTTGCGCTACGAAATTCGCCGCTGACATTACATGGCGGTATGAAATTATGCAGACCCGACGAGGTGTGGGAACCGAAGTTATGCGGAGCAATTTGCCGGTAAGTCCAGCATCTTTCAGGGTTTTGCAATTCACTGACCAATAAATACCGCGAAGGAAAAAGAAACTTGTACGTGACCTAATGGGTCGGGGCGTTCCAGGGTCGGGGCGTTCCGCGAACCAGGGTCGGGGCGACCCTGGTTCAATCCCACTATCAAACGCGGAATTTTCTATTGAAGACGCCTAAAAGGAGGCTAGAAATGAACCTACTGCCGAGTAACCGGCATGAGGCCAATAATACCAAGAACGAAATGTAAACGAACAATTTGAATTTTCCATTTCTGGTGGGACGTTAGAATCGCTTTATCACCCTAAACAAGAATGCCAAAGTAAACACCTGGACGACGTTTTACATGCATTATAAAGCCTTCGGCACAGCAATACTCATGATACATGCTTTACCTCGTTCCCTTTAGGTTTCGCCTATACTTGGAAAGCCTTTGCAATTATTTTTCCTTCAATCAATTAATAAACTTAGATCCACCTTGAAATTCACGTTATTCCTCCTATTGTTAATTTGTGCTCATTTTATATTATTTTAATTGCTTACATAGCGAGCAAGTGTGATGACTTTGGCCGGTATATTTAATTCCTTTCCGGCGCCACGGCCAGTAGTTTAGAACCCTCCACGATTTTTCGTCAGATTAACTTCCCCGTCACAGCAGTGAATTGCGCACTTCAAGACAAAGCTTCGTCAGAGGGAACATTCGACTAAGGTGGAGCAGTGCTATCTGCAAAAAAAAAAAGAAAGAGCGCTGTGTGTGTGAACAGAACAAAATAGCAATGAAAACAATGGTTGTGTGGCCCAAAGTAAGAACATTCACATGGCAAATGGACTGGTTAAGAATGCTCTCGTAAATTGCAAGCAAGATAATAAGCGATAGTGTACGAGCTCAAATTAAATTGTCCGAAGAGCTCAGGGATTCAAGTTGTTCAAGAAATTGGCTGATTTACAAATGGAAAAGTTTTACTAAGGAACTATAGAAAATAATGTAGCTAACTGGTTACGTCATAACGTGTAGTGACAGCAAGAGAGCGACAAGGAGTAAAAAGAAGAGAAACGCATGTCATAAAGACCAACGCATATCTTTTGTGATTTCTGTCCAATGTCGTTATTGTGCTGCTAGCATGGCAAGCACGACAGCGACTTTAGCCAATTAAAAGAGGTTACCTACAACTTTCCACGCCTAAACTAAACCAGTGAGGCGGGCTTCGCAGAAATTAATATTTCTGCGGGACATTCTACGGCGATGGCTAAAACACTTAAGGAAATAATCGACCAACAAACAAGAAAAAAAATTGCTGTTTAAGGAAGTAGGCCACTGTCTAGCTCACTGGCCATATCAAAGCTAAGCCAAGAAATGTGAGGATTGTTCCACAGCAGTGAAATGTTGACCCACTCCACTAGAGTAAAGCGTGTTAGAAATTCGTCGATCGTGAGAGAGACAGAAGACAATTAGCTGTTTAAGGGAATAGTTAGTTATATGGCTTTCGGGAAATGGCTCCTTCACCTATGCCCAAAACAGTAAGCTGCGTTCCACAGCATTGAAAGGTACACCGAGCACGCTTGAGATATTGGCTTTGAAATTACCTGATTGTCGAATAGACGGACCACAATTGGATGTTTAAAGGATAGTTGGCCACGCGAATTACTGGAAGGGACTGCTCCCTCTCTGCCAAAAACACTAAGGTGTGTTTCATGTTTCACAGCATTCAGATACTCACCAACAACACTGGAGAAATTCCACTTTGAAGTTACCTGATCGCGAGAAAGAGAGATAACAATTGGCTGCTTAATGGCCAGCTAGCCCTGCGGCTTTATGGAACGGCTCCTCTGCCTTTGCCAAAAACAGTCTGGTATATGTCTTTCACAGAAGTGAAATCTCCTCGAGAGCCACGGTATAGGGAGACTGATGTTACGTTACCTGACCAACAAAATAAAGAAAATTAGATGGTCACCAAAGTACGCATCTAGCTAGCGTTTCGCAATTTCTTCGCCGAAGACGACACAATGAGCAGTGCTCCTCAGCCTTGAGGTGTTCGTCTGCGACACAATAACCATCGTTTTAAATGTTTCATAAAGTAACTGGCTTATACCCGAAGCAAGGAAAAGTGGCTGCTTAAATGATTAAATGAGTAACCAACTATCTAGACAACTAAGCACACCTCTTTCAGACAAGGCAGCCATTGAGTGGCATTACGCCCTGCTATAATACACGCTGGCGAGACTGAATGGCGACAGGGTAGAAGTTAACGGACTGACAAACAAAATAAAGATAATCAGGTACTAAGAAAAGCTAGCTACCACGCTGACAAATCGTATTTCCTTTATCGTAGCGAAAGGAGTCGCAAGTATTTCTTTATTTATTCTTTTCATCCTCAGGGAGAAAGGCAGCAAAGAGGCGAGTAGGTATGGACAAGGAATAGGCGATGAAACATGCCGTAGGTTGCAGTACACAGAGTGTTATTTTAGAGGCGAGAAAACTTTGAAATCGCGGTCTTTGCCAGTGATGAATTTCCAATCGGCAATTGTTTAGCGAGCTGGTTCCACAGCTTGACTGATTTAATGACAGAAAACCAAAGTAAAAAAAAACGAATTTTTAAGGATATAGCTAACTATTGTTTTTCTTAAGTTAACGGCATTTACGGAAATTTTGGTGCCTATAGGTGTGGCACATGGTACTCCTCTTTGAAGGGGATTTTGCTCATAATGTTCATAACGGATATAACAATTGAGAAAAAAGGACAGCAACATTCGTTTACACAAAGTGCCCTAGCTATCTGCTTAAATACTTGCCGTACCTTCAATTACACCGAAGGAGTATTACGGAGCGTTGCCATGCTCAGGGGTGAGATTGTATGACGACATGGTGGAAATAAAGTGACAAACACGTTAAAAGAAATTAGCAATATTAAAAAGTGACCTGTCACTAACTAGTCCACCTTTCATTACCAGAGTCAAACGAATAATAAGTATTTATTTATTTATTTATTTATTTATTTATTTGATATGCACTCAGGGAGGAAGGAGTCAAAGAGTGTGTGCTTATGAACAAAGGAATAAAGGAATAAGACAAAGTAGGTTACAGCATATATGGTAGGAACTGTTCCCGGGCAACAGTTTAGTATTACTAATTACGAAGTTTCTAATTGGCAGCAAAGTAACGAAACGCGGCTGTTTAGGGAACAAGCTAACTAATCACACCTTTTTTAGTACAGCCAAAGCAGCTGGCAGTGTTCCGCATTGTTGTCATACCCGCGAGGAAAACTGTATGCAGATAGGGTGGAAATGAACTGACGGTGAGACTGACCAAAGAAAATGATCTGTTTCAAAAACTATGTCGCTAACTATGTATACTTGCTTTACCCTAGCCCAAAGAGCGAAAAGTATCTTGTTTAATTAATTCTTTATTCATTTTACCCTTTGGGCGACAGGCATCAAAGAGGAGATTGGTTACGAACAAAGTATAGACAATGAAACGTGCAGTAGCTTGCTGTTATGGGAGGCCATACTATTCCGCAGTGATGAAGTTGTTCCCCGGCAACGATTTAGTGCGCCTAGTTTGACGAATTCACTGACTGATATCCGAAGTAAAAGAAAGAGAATCGGCTGGTTTCGAAACTAGCAAACTATCTAGGCTAACTAATCACGCCTCCCACTAAAGCCAAAGCAGTGAGCGGTGTTCCGCACTGCACTCATGTACTCACCGGCGACGCTGTAAGGAGACGCCTCCGCCATAGCCTCGACGAGAAGCAGTAGGCAGAGGAAAGTGGCGATCCACGTTAGACACTTGTCCATGTCGGCGCTGTTGGCGACGGGGTACCGGCAGCCCAGACTTTGAGCCTGCGGGGGTAACGACAAAAGAGACGGGTGCGTCGCTCTGAGCTCCGGCCGGGCAAGCCCCGTAGGTGGGTGTGCGCGCCCCGCCTACACACGCGAGCGGAAATAGAAGTTGCGTGCAGCGGAGTGCGAGCGCGCAAACACCATACGCACGCACATACTCTTGTGCTTTACGTGCCATAACCAGGATCTGAATACTGGGCGCGCCGTAGTGAGGGAGTCCGGATTTAAATTTGCCACCTGGGGTTCTTTCACGTGCAGGAAATGAGCAGCAAACGCGGGCGCTTTAGCATTTCTCCGCCCGTCGAGATGCAGCCACCGGAGCCGAGATTTGATTACGCCACGTTGGGCTTAACACTGCGACGCCATAGTCGTTAGGCCAGCATGGCGAATATGAAACATTGCACTCTTAGCCGCATTCCGCGTAGGTTCCACATATGTTGCACGGTTATACCTATGTGGAAAGACATTACGATGGTCAACTTACTGGAGCGTATGCGAAACGAAATTAAGAAAGTATTATATAGTAGCAATGACGAGAAGATTCACCAAAGGAAGAGCTGACTCTCTAATACATTGGTTCCAGATAGGCTGTACTTGTTAAACGGAACATCTTAAAAATATGTTTCACTTAGTGCAAGCTACGGTAAACGAGATTAACAGGGTATGTCTCGACTGCATTCAACGGCAAGAACCTGCGCTGTACCCTTCGTACCCGGCGTGCGGGATCTGCGACGAATTATTCGAGCGCTTGCTTTTCGAATGCCACATTTTTTTCAATTGTCTTCACTCTACAGTGCAGAGCAAGGTACAGCAACTTGACCTTTCTCGAACAGAGATAATTATATATATATATATATATATATATATATATATATATATATATATATATCTTGTTGCGGGAAGATCCAGCTTCATGGAATGGCATGAAGTGCAACGCCGTAAGAACAAGGACACAAAAAGCAACGAAACACAGACACAAGCGCTAACTTTCAACAACGAAATTTGAAATAAAGGATAGGTTGCACTTGTACTCGCATAAGAACACGTTCACAGCGATTTGAATGCCCCTCTACTACAATACAAGCAAGCATGAAAACGATTTTAAAGCTATGCTTGCTTTTCATGCTTACTTGTATACTGTTGTATATATAGGGGCACTGAAATTGCTGTGCACGTGGTCACGTGTTCGTACAAGCACCACCGGTCCCGCAATTAAGATTTCCTTGTTTAAAATTAGTGCTTGTGCATGTGTCTCGTTTCTCCTTATGTCCATGTTCGTGCTGTACTAACTACACGTCATTCCATTCCATGATGACCAACCAACAAGCCCACATCACATCCCTAGTTGAGTACAGCTTGTGCTCGATACGAGGCTCATAAAGCTTTGCTGAAATTCCTGTCAATAATACGGCACCTCATTCTCGTATGGGGTGCTCATACTGTGCTGCAGTATATTTGCCGTTTTGTGTTGTTTTCTTTCGCTTTCCCTTTCCATGTTTTTTATCTTTCCTTTTTTTTCCTTCCCACTTTTTTTTCTCTCCTTTTCAAGAGGATGTGCGGGGTGTGCCTTTGACAAGGCGATTGCTACCTTGCTTCTTGTCTGTCTGTATATGTGGCATTTACTTATGTTTACATGAATAATAACACTTTGATCACTGCGAAACCACGAACCTGGAAACTGGCCGCACGTCGCTCTAACCGACTAGTCAATGTGTCTGACCAAGAGTCTGACCAAATCCCGTTTGCTCGATAAAGAATCACGAAAAAAAAACCTACTTGATAGCCACCTTGGGCTAAGAAAGTACAAAAAAACCGAAGTTTAGGTCTCCACTCGAGAGCTTTGTTCACAATGTCGACAACATGAACAATATAAACAAGGCTGCCGTGTAGGAGCCAGAACGTCAGAATCTTAGTAATTTGTTCATGTAGGTTGGCGTCAGTTCTGGTTTTTTTCATAACCAGTGGTCATACGCTGTCGGGGCTACTCTGAAAACAGACGCCTACTATGGGATTGTCCCAATTTTCAGCAATGCTTCACAATTACCATCAGAGTCCCACCATGCTCGATGGCTGGCTCACTACCACCGTTCTCTATCTCCAACTTCTCTACTATGAAACGCTGTATAAACACACCAGAACTACCCGAGACCAATAGGAGAGCAGGGTTGGGTGTTATAGTAAAATTTTACGTTTTTTTTCGCTTCTCCCGGACGTAGTGTAGGCTTTCTGGACCGTCTTTTTCGTTGGAACGATTTAGTCAATTTCGTTCTGCCAAACGACAGCTAGCTTTGCTACTGCTTAGCAGCAGCTTTGGTACTGCATTATCATCTGCAACTTGAAGTCTATGCCACTTTAAGAAAGAAAATCGACAGTCCAAGGCAAAAGCCACGTTTGCTAGAGAATCATGGCGCCGAACATGCGTTCTTTGGAGTCAATGAGACTAGATCGTTGGAAATGCTGCCAAAAAGGGGGGCGTGTCGTTTGCTTTTCAAGCCCAATTGTTAACTTGGTGAAGGATCGTCACAGGCCAAGTGAAACATTTCAGCGTTTAACAGTTCGAAGGCAAGGCGGTTCTCTGACTCTGGGTGTATTGACTACGGGTGTAGCGTCCTCAACCTCGTTGTACGTAGGATTTCGCTAAGTAAGCCGGACGTGTTTGCAGGAAATGTTCCACTTAGCTAGTGAAACTTAAGTGCAATGAGGTTAGGAGTGTACTGCGCGCAACTCTCGCGAAATCAGTGCGTACGGCTGTGGGCGCACGAATGACGTCACATGGCACTCCCCCAAGAACGTAAAAGCTCGACGCGGACAGGCCGCGACCTACGCGCGCCTCGACTAAACTTGTGCGACTCCGCTGGGACGGAAGGGTTTCGGCCTGTCGTTGCAACACCTGAACCTGAGCCGAGGGAAAGAGAAGGAGAGAGAGGGAGTGACACAGGGCTCAGCAATACGCTCGAGTGCGTGCACTTGAGCTCGTTGCAGACTGTCGAGGCAACGTCAATACGTCCCGTTTGCCAGATGCCGCGTTCCTCGTTCTGCGAAGACGTTTCTTTATTTATCATCCTTTGGTCACTTCTGCATGTGTCAGGGCAGATTGAACGAACTCCTCGACACTCTTTTATCGCTTGGGATTTTTTAGTCCGAGGCCACCCACGCTACACGCAGGCACATCCGACAGGCTCGAGTGATGGATGACGCGGATGTGTCCGACGTCGTGTGCTTTCCACGAGAACGGAGATTTCGATATCGGGCACGAAATCACAGGTTGACGTGATCTAGATGTCTCTCTTTATTTTTGCGGTTGTTACTGCCCTTTGAGGTTAACCACATGTGAGTAGTGGAACTGTCTTGAGGGCAGAGACTTGTTCGCTTTTTGGAGAAAAAAGCACGCTGGCGGGAACGTACAGTTTGCCGAGACATGTTGGCGTCTCCGCGTTTTCTTTTTCTATTGAGAAACCTCGGAGAAAGGAAAAGGCAGGTGAGTGTGGAGTGAGAGACAACGTGGAGCATTTTGCAGCAGGGGTTGTCTAAAAAAAATCACGTCAATAACAAGCACTCGGTCGAAGTTGCGAAACTTGTTGGGAAACTGGAGTCGCTTTGACGCCGCTGGCTGGAGCGAACTCTATAGACTTGTCACTGACGGCCTAGAGTTCGCTGACGCAAGTGCTTGCAGTTGGTACGGTACTGTTTCGAGTATTGCACTAGAGACGACCGCGTGGGCAACACTGACGACGCTGTCGTAACACGTGAGCAAACGCATTAGGCAGATCACTGAAGATTTTAGTGTCCAACGAGAAGATAATTTTTGCTCAAACCGTGCCTCCTGTGCACTACTGCACTATAATTCATTCAAGCTTGCTGGTTTCTTTAAGACTGAGCTAGTGTTGATTGCTTTCGCCATCTTTAAAAGTAGAGAGAAAGCTACGCATGTAAGGGTGGTGTATGCGCACAGTCAGCGTATGTTTCTTTTGTTTTACCTGGTGTTTTTTTTTTTTCCTGTACGCACATGCCTCCTGTCTGCCTGTTTTTTTATTTCTCCCTCGTTCTCAGCGTCTTTTGAAAGGAGAACTAAAAACCGATTGGCCAAGTGTGCCATTAGTAGAGAGCTTTAGCATAGATCATTGTGCTTGCGTTAGCAATAGCTCGGGTTTCCCTTCCAGTATATTGGTGGCCGTGGGAGGTTCACTTTTAAAGAAGCTCAAAATGGCCACCGCCGCAACCACACAGGAAGAGCCGCATCCTAAAAAAGGTTGTGGTGATACCGCACATACATGCAGTTTGGCACAACCTGAATATAGTAGGACGCAAGCATGAGGTGGAAGTAGTTTTCACAACCCTCTGCAACCTCGCGAAGTTGTGCTCTCTAATACGTAATCGGAGCTAAAAGTGCGAAAAATGCATGTGGAAAAAGACACGTAAACCCCCTCGGGACTTGCGCCACTGATGTCGTTTACCAGAATCCGCTCCGATGCGGTAAAGTTTGCATTGGCCAAATGGGTCGATGTATAAATGACGGACTTAGGGAGCACTCAGCATCTTTAAAAGGCTGTAGCGGGTGGTATGCACCCACCTGCAGCCATCAAACATTGCGGTGGCACTCCGCTACTTAGAAATGCATCAATTTTAAACAAGTCTGATGACAGACCGGCGAGAGAAATTATTGAGGCTGGCCAGATATACGCACAATCTGCCACGCATGTCACTGCCCCGTCAGTTGCGCTGACGGATAAAGAAATTAGTTATCTCCTTGGGCGTCAGCATCTTTTGCAACTTTTGTATGCGCTTATGCATGAGCTTTGTAATAGCCTTGTGACTGGGCATATGTGGCGCTCTGCTTCCTGGATAACTTTTCATTAAACTTCAATGGTAAGTGAGCGTTTGTCCTGTCCAGCCCGTTTCCTCCCGCCCGTATTTACGCTCAACGACAACACATGACGCACCAACTGGCACAACAGTCTACGCTTCTGCACGTTCCGGAAATTCATTCCAGGTGGATTCGCCTTGCACTCTCACCGCCTGCAAATTGTAAAATGCAATATGTGCTGTAAAGTAATTAATTCGAAAGGTAATGAGTGCAGTTTTGTGAATTCTTTGAATACGTGGTTATATGTCTCGTTCAAAGCAATGTCCGCCTCACTGAATAATCCCGCACAAGGACTGGAATTATGTCACCTGCAACATGCCATTTTTAGGTATTCCGCAAAACTAAAAAATGGTCACCCTGTATGACACCATTTATATGCGGTCGCGCGATTGATGTTTACCACGGCACATTTTCAGTTGATGTTTTCTTCTTTCTTGCTTTTGTACGTGGGTGCATAACAACTGCACTTCGAAATCGCTAGAGGTGCCCCCCCCCCCCCCTACTGCGATGCAGGTGTAAAAATAAATAAATAAACGAATAACTATAAAGCGAAGGCATACTATCAATGAGTCAGCTGTTATCTTGAAAATAATGATAGCGCAAACTTCGAATTTATTTGGCCAGCACAACGACGAGTCAAACTCTCCTAGTCAGCGCAGGCTGAAAGTTTGGAAGTTAGTCAAACTTTCAAAGCCAGATTCTTCTTCTTTGTTTTTAGGGGGGGGGGGGGGGGAGGTACGGCACTGCCGTCTCCTCACGTCGGGTCCAATGTGCATCCGCTTCCTGCTCCCTAACCGCGCGTGTCTAGTCGGAGTTTCCGCCCCGCCTCTGCCTCGTGTTCCGTTACCTGTGGCGTTCTTTCCACGCACAGGTAACGTTCCGCCGCTTCAAATGCACACCGGGGCGTTGCGATAGGGGTTGAGTGGTCGACGTCGCAACCGGAGACAGGCTTCAGATGGCGGGAAATTAAGGGGGGGGGGGGGGGGCGAGGATGAGGAGGTGCGGGGCGCGAGTTGGTGTCTGACTGCACGGTGAGGGCGCTATCGTCTCAAAGTACATCCGACGCGGTAGCCTAGAAGCTATATATATAGCGTTGAATAACTTCAATCGGCAATGTCGTAGTCGCGGGTTTCATCCAGGCCGCGGCGGTTGAGTTTCGACGGGGCCGAAATAAAAAAAAAATATATATCGCTCGTGTTCTTAAATTTAGGTGAAAGAAGCCCAGGTAGTCGAAATGAACCCGGAATGCCTAACTATGGCAGGCCTCTTAATCATATCGGGTTTTTTGGCACGTAAAACCGCAGAATCTATTTTTTAAAAATTGTTAATCACTTCAAAGCGAAGCTTTCCCTATGAACGCTAGCAGCAGTTTGCCGTGGCTGCTGCTGGGTGCTACTGCTTTTTCCGAACAGCTCACACACGAGACAGAACTCACATAGCGAATAAGTTTATGTATGCGAAAGCATGTGCAATGCCCCGCAGATGTGCCGTTGATTGGCTGCGTGCTCCACAGAATTACGCGCAGAAACAACAAACGGCACCCAAATATGATCACGGGATGTGCGAAATTCGGTGAGCAGACTTTCCCACATTGCAACTTAGATGGCCGCGCTGCAGATGGTAGCAGTGTTAAACCTAAGATACGCGTTTTTCAAAGCTTGGACGCAGCGATGCAGGGAAGGCAGCAGGAATTGCGTTACCAGACAGCGTGTTGTCCCCTTCAACACGACTGGAACCCGAGGACCGCCACCGTGGTTAGGCCAAACTAGATGTGTGGGAAAACCTTCTTACGGAATTTCACATATCTCCGATGCCTTTATAAAGACGAAGCTTTCTACGCCTTCTTCCGAGCGGTTTTTAACGCGTCTGCGCATTCAGTTTCTTGCAGACTAAAGGGAGCGGATCCCAGAGGCAGTGCAATGCCAAACTTTGCCGATCCCGGAGATTGTGAAATCCATGGCCACGTGTATCACGCGGTTGGCGGTGTGCGTGTGTTAGGGGGGGAGGGGGGGGGGAGTCTGCGCAACTTGCTGTCTGGGCAGGCAGGCCGGTAATCACTATATATGCTGCAAAACGAGGTCCAGAAATTGAACAGTTGCATATTATTTAATAGCACCATTAGGAAAGCTTTGGTTCACACAGATTTGAGATGATTGAAAGATTGGTGGATGAAAAGTAGAGAAACGACAAAAAAATGGAGACGTACAAAAAGAAAGATCACAATATGGGGTCGGAAAACTTCGTTATGGGACTTCATCGTGCGTTTTTCTTTCTTTTTCTTTCTTTTTTTAACCTAGGTAGGACATTAGGCAGTATAAAAGCAGGAGCTTGGTGGCGCAACCCACCGTGTTGTTCCAAAAGGGACGCTCATAACATCTATCCATCCATCCGACGTTTCTCATCGAGGCAGCGTTGTGAGACGCCTGGTATTTGTCACGGGTGCTGTTTCTGCCTGTGCTGCCGCAGTTGTCTCGCCTGCTACGTCGAGCGATACCACCTCCACGTATTGTTAGAAATCCGCGCGAGGAGGTCGAGCAAAGCGCTAAACCTTGCTATTTCTCTCGATGCTTCGTCCTGGGGCGAGAACTACCAACTTCTTTTACGAAGCTGTAATCGATGAATATGCAAATGCGTTGTTACGACACGTACGTGCATGCTCAAGGAGTACCTGCGAAAACCAACAGATTTGGTAAAATAAAGATTTGTCTGTGCCTGTATATGAAACAAAGGACAGACAGAAACGTAATCTAAAAACGTCCTTGATTTTGCACAAGGTTATTTGGAAAAAAACCTCTAATAACAGCCTAGATTAGCGCAGTGGGTTGCGCAAGATGACAAAATGGGCTGTGAATAATTACACGAGTCAGAGGTACTGTTAATGATTACAGGTGTGCGATTACCATAAACGACTAATCACCGTAAATTCGATCTGCATAAGGCTGTCTATAAGGAATCATGCACATTTGCCCCACTAATGCGAGCATTGCCCAAATACTTGCAAAAAGCGCAGGTGTTCCAATATTTTCGCTATTTTTCTGTGCGTGGTTTACGCGGACGTCGATCATTACTGGGGCATGTACCGCTGGAAAATCGAAGATATCAATCGAACATGTGCCCATCCGTTTCCTTATTACTATGCAGCAACAGTGGTCCGAACGTAGACCTGCCGCTCCGCTGCAAATTTCTATTTTCCCAGTCGATATGCATGAAGCATTTTATGAATTGTATTTATCCGTAAAGCTTGAAAGAGGGAGCAAGAAAAGGTCGTTGCTTGAGAAATGACGCCATGAGACTAGCGGGCAATTAGGCAGCGCTATTTATCATTTGCTTTACTAAGGAATCAGAAGAATATTAGTTATAAGAACAGTGGTAAAGTCCTTCGTTCCCCGAATCTTACTACCTTTTACGACTTCTCACGCTTTTTGCAGTCTTTATGGTCGGGACTTCTATCCCAGCAAAACGCTCTCGTAATTAAACACAGCATAAAAGGAATGTAATCACAGAACTGGAACACACAATTCAAGCTTCAAGACCTTCCTTTATTTCAAAGCAATTTGCTTCGGAAGCGAAGTGCTTTCCTGCAAACTTCAACGTTCCTTTTTCTTTCTTTGGAAACGCTGGCTTAAACAGAACCCCTCATTATTGATTGCTCTACAGGCTGTACAACTACGAAGTTCTGTCTTCTGTAATATTAGGTGGGGCTGTTATGAGCACTGGTAAAATAACTTATGGAAATTAACCACCGCACGCGGGAGTGGCGGCAGTCGATGACCCACATTCACGGGGTTCCCGAACGCTATTTCTTTTTTTTTCATTTCTGTCTGATTATTAGGGAAATCTTGTCCTATGGAAACTAAACATTATGGTGTGCTTTGATACACAGCGAGTGGAAGCTTCCCTAAGTATATGATCACACGCAATCACTCGCATCTTCATTCATCGCCGATATAATCAGATGCAAGTAACAACTTTACACGCCCCATGCCTCAACATCGTCCCTGTTTGCACGACGCAAGGAAAGCGCCATTTTCGGGACGGTCAACTTCAACTTTTTTATTTGTTACTCGTAAGAAAAAGGTTTTGTGTGTGTGTCTATCTGTTGATCGTAAAATTAAGAAACTTCCATGCTGCCGTTAACAGTGTCATGCCCTCTGGGTGACTGATAATCAAAAGAATATAGGTAATTTCGCTTTCACAAAAAGAAGCTCATTTTCTCGCCGCACGAAGCTGAGTAGGATCCTTCCTGTTCGCAAGCTGTTCAGCATTTTTCGTGCCTCTTACGCTGTTTTCCCGATGTGCCGACGAACATCGTACACTTATTGTACCATTGTCATCGATTTGAGTCGGAAAGACAAACAGCATCTCTCGGATTGCGACGACTTGACGATCGGCCGTTGTCCATGCAGGTGATACTTGAAGACCACCCCCATCGCTCGTCGGCCCACAAAGCTGTGAAGGTACTTCTTGTCTTTCTTGAAGCCGAGGTGCAAGGTCACCTCGGCTTCCCTCCCCCTCCTCTCCCTCTCTCTATCTTATCTTTCTGTTCCCTCTTTTCCCTCCCCGGAGTAGGGTAGCCAACCAGACGCATTTCTGCTGTTAACATCCCTGCCTTCTCTCTTTATTTCCTCCTCCTCCTCCTCCCCTCCTGTGCCGATCTTTAGAATGCAGTCGCAGTGTGCTGACAGGCGCTGGCAATCTTCATTTGCCTTTTAATCTCACGCCATTTAGTGCGTTACAGTAATGCGCCGTTCTATCGTAGAATATACCAAAATGGAATACGTTACGCATTCACTTCACTGTGAATTGGCACCCGGAATATTTCATGGCGACCTCTCCTTTCATGTGGAGCCTGTTGTCAAACATTTCGCACGTGAATTGGAAGTTTGTTTGTATTTGCAATAAAACAACCGCACCACTTCGTTTTTAGGTTCTCATAAAAGCATGTTCCCCCCTCAATGTCTCTGCTTCTTTCGCCTTCTCTCTCCCTTCTTTCTCTTCCCCTTCTCCCATCCCTCAGTGTAGGGTAGCCAACCAGACTATTGACTGGTTAGCATCCCTGCCTTCCTGTATTCTTCTCTCTCTCTCTCTCTCTTCGCCGCGCCGCTATTGTCACAGTCCTGCGGTGTTTTAGTATTACTAGCAGCATCCTCGGCGAGTTGTCCGTATTAAGAGGTGCACATATTCTCCAAACACTTTTCTTAGTGAACACGGAGATAAGATCGGCGTTTGTGATAAATAGTCGGGTAAATTTATGTATGACGTGACGCGTTCCTGCTCTGTCCGGCGGACGCATCCTGAATGTAGATGTGTGTTAAGATCTATTACTCGGAAGTACGTGGAGGAATATTTCACCAATGGATGAGGACTACAAAACGTATGTATCATTATGTTGTTAGCAACATAAACCCACCACAACTGAACTGTCCGTTGCGACATTATCTTTATTAGTTTGACTGTCATTTTTAATTGACTCGTTTGTTATAGTATTGTCATTTATTACTTTATTTAGTGATTTATTACAAAGAGAGTGGAGCAGCCGATGTTCTTTTTCACTCAATCTCTCCACAGCAGCCCTTGTATGATATAATAGAACAACAGTAACTAAACCGATAAATTAGGTAATATCTCTTTTTTAAGCTACTCTAAGTATTGGAGGAAAAAGTTAAGATGACATGGTAATCGCTGTATCTTGCATTCCTTTAATTTTTTAAGCACACGTGCAACCTTCTGACTTTTTGACTTTGCCACCGCATATCTTAACAACATTGGCGTCATTATCACAAGAAACGAGGTCGTTGCGTTTAATCTGCCAGACGTGGCTGGGGAGGACTCCCTTCAAGCGGCTCTTACGAGATAAACTTGCGGCGTTCCACTTTAGGCTTCGTCCTCATTATATTCAAGGGAATTACATACGACGTGATTACGATTAATCTGAGTGTCGCATTTTATACGGGGAATGTTTTGGAGACATAATATGGAAAATTTTACCTGTTTCTAGCAGATTAGATTTGCAGTTCTAGTTTTTAACGAGGCCAATGCAGAAATTATTCCAGCGTCCGCAGCGTTCAACGAAGAGGGAACACAAATTGTCGCCCTCGCTAAGCCTTGGCGCTAAGAGAAGTTAAATGTATCCGCATCCGAAAAAAAGCTTCTCTGTGCAACACCTTATTGCATCTGATGAAGCAGGGTAAATTAACAAATAATGAAATAATAAACCCGTAAGATCGGATACGCATGACTGAAGAAGTAGCTAGTTTCAGTTATTTACGTTTCTGATGTTTGGGCGTCAGATTATTGGATAATTAAGACACTGAACAGTTAAATAGTTTCGAAAACAGGAGCTCGTGAAAAGACTTTCGCGTGAGATCGACACCACGGGTTTACCGCACGAAAAGTCACCAACACGCTCGTCCATCAAGCTTTGGGAAACATTCGCAGACTTGTTTGTTTTCGCGAGAGTGTTCCTGGGGTCAGACGAACTGGTTTTAAACAAATACACACAAAAATAGCGCTGAATTGAAGGGTTAAAAGTACAATATGAAGCGTGCAGCTGGTCAAGACGCAAAGCACGAACAGATCTTCAGGAATCCTTGTCCTCAAGATTTAATCAAGTACGCCGCGAAAATCCGATTTGAAGGGATAAGGAGATAACGAAATACCAGGAGAACGTTGATTAAGCTGCGCGTTCTCAAGGATCCCTTGTTTTTCTCTGCAGCTCCCCGACAACTGCTTAGCGCTGCGAGCGTAGAAAAAAAAAAGAGAACGTGTATGATTCGCTTCGCTGACTTATACAGCGGAGAATGCGATTAACAATTTCTTGTCCTTGATAAACAAGAGGCGTTGTGGATGCAAAGAAAGTTTCGGAAATACCGAGAAATGCATGAACGCGAGTACTGATACCTTAAATTTTTTGCTCTTTGAAGGACAGCTTCCACGGGCGCATTCGGCAAGGACGTTGCACTTGGGGCTAGGAAGTCAAAACAGAATTGCTTCATGTATGGGTCGGTGTGCATTGCTGCAAAGCAGAGCGCGAGGCATTGCTAAGTCATGATGCCGAAAGCCAGGTCTTTATGCAGAGAGTAAAGCATGTCAGATAGCTCGACAAGCAAATAAACTTTGGCGCATTAGAGATCCTCATACAAAGCTGTGCTTTAACATTTACGCACACACACACATATATATAGACTAGACTATTGTCGTCTGTTCAAGAATATGCCAGCATTAAAGAGTCTACGTTCCCTTATGTCAAAGGCTTCCCCTTCGTATTCTCCACCATTTCCCGCACATCTCTTTGGCATTATATGCCACGTACGAACTTACAAGTGGCTTAAGTGGGCCGTTGCTCGACGAACACAGTGAAGAAACACTTACGTGCTTCGCTCGATGAATATAAGGATGAATGCGGTAACGAGGTGGCGAAACAGTTCCAGTTGGGGGGCTGTCCTTGAATACCGGGACAAGCGTCCTCCACCGGCGCCGAGCCTCGAACGTGTGAAATGTCACCCCTCACACCCCACAGGAGTCTTTGAAGGGCACTCACGAGTACCAAGAGTACCAAGAGCTGAGATGTGCTACCAGCCGGGTGCGGTTGCGCGCGAAACGCCAAACTGTAGTGGCGTGCAGCTGTCACGTGTTGGAGTCACACCGGGAGTCACACCCGTCGGTGGCTGCAGTTTGCGACCTTCGTCGACCTCACCTGGACCCCGCCCGGAGCTACACGAACGTTTTAGATGTCCGCGAGAACACAAAGTGTACCGCGTTGAATGACGCACAAATTTTTTCAGCTTTGTCGAGGTGGTTGCTTGCACGTGCTGTCCGGAGGGCACGGACTCCGCAGGTTCTTCGGTCGTTCAACTGTTTTCGGCGCACCGCTCCACACACTTAGGCCAAATGTGTCCAGTCACTTCCCGAAACGGGAAGTGTTTACGAGGAAAAGAAAGTGAAGAAGAAGAGGGTCTTGTTTGCCTCACTCGAACGAATTGTTGACACGCTGTACTAGCCGCGGTGTCAAGGGTCATCTAACTCGAGGTCGAAGCAGCGCACCTCTTAGCATCGATGATGGCTCAGCGGAGGAGGTCATTGAACAAGCTGACCCGTGCTTCAGAGACGCTCGACTGTCAACTTCGTGAGCTCTTTGCCGGGCTATGAATCCCACTCCACGCGAGAAGGCTGCAGGGGCGTCGCCTGGCTCGGGACACTGTGGGAGGGTGCTTCCCCCCCTCGCACGCTCTCACCGAGTTTGAATCCCGCTAAGCCAACTCTTCCTTTCCTTTGCCTACCGCCCCCCCCCCCCCTCCCCCAAGACACCCTCTCCCCTTCTCGATGAGGCCAAAGAGGCTGTCGACTGAAGGAAGTGAAAGTTGAATGAGTGAGAAGGTCGCGGAAGGGAAAGGAAAGGATCAGAGGCCGAGGAGAAGGATGTTGTTTTGGCGCTGTTTGTGACGTCCTTGCGAGACTGGCAAAATAGACACCCGAAAGACAAGAAAGTTTCAAAGCGAAACAAACGAGTGAGAGTGAGAGAGAGAGAGAGAGAGCGAGAGAGAGAAAGAGATTGTCGGCCTGGCACTTCTCCGAGTGGGAAACGGCGTGCTCGTTTAGCGCCGCTTCACTTCACGTGACCTGACCCTCTTCTCGTCTTAGCGCGGTTGCGCACACTTGCTTCTTCTTGGAGCTCTGGAAACCTCTCTCGTTTTTCTTTTTTTACCCAAAGGTTCAGATTTCTTTTTCTTTTTGCTTTCACGCGGCTGCGCTTACTACCAGAGCTCTGGGATGGGCGTTTAGGGGGCTCGACCCTGTGTTTTGAGAAGCTGAAACCCACCGTCTTTCTTTTTGTTATTATTTTCTGTTTCAGGAATAGCGCCCGGAGACGCGGTGGCTTTGCGGGGCCTTCCAGAAGCTTAACCCTTTCCGTGCCTTCGATCCTCGAACCGATAAACATAATGGCAAGCGACCCACATCAACGAATGAAAGACAGAAAGAAAGATAGAGATAAATGGACGCTTTTGGAAGCCGGCACGCATTGTGCTTATAGCCAACATCTCCGGTGCACAATAGCTAAATAAAATAATCAAATGAGAGAGCGCGAAAAAAGAAGACGAAAGAAAGTAAATATAGGCTCACGGACTTCCCGTCCCAACGTGGGTGCGGCCTGCGACCCCTGCCGATCACTAAACCAAGAGTGGGTGGGGACGGGTTCCTCAGGACTCAATAAAGTTATTTCCTCCTCCATGGCCACGGGATAGGAAAGCTATGAAATGCGGCAGGGCCAACTTTGAGCTTAACTCGTGGATTACGCCAACCTATCGTAAGCCACATTTCGTCACGTCTTGCTGACGTGACGAAGTGCTGATGAAAACGCGTTGCTGTTGTTTTTATTGCGGGGATCCTAACTTCATGTAAGACTGCTGCTCTGTACTCTGTATTGAAAAAAAAAGAAGCACTTGGTGGGGGAGGGGTGGTGGTGGAGGGATGCCTTGAAGGCATGCTTATGCATCGAGAGATCGAACCCAATAGAATGAAAGGTAGTGAGCGAAAGGACGCAAAAGGTGAGGTCATGGCTCCGACGTAAGAAAGAATAGGAACAAAAATTATGCTTAAGATAAGCGCAACTGCAAAGTTGCAGCATCAGCTAAACTAATCAAAGTCGTTAGGCTGAGTGCGCAATACTGCCTGCATCTTTCTTTCCTTCTTTCTTTCTTTCTTTCTTTCTTTCTTTCTTTCTGCCTTTCTTTCTTTCTTTCTGTTCCTTTTTTGCCTAATTACTGTCTTCCCCACTAGGCAGGTAAGCATGCAAGTTTGAGTCCGCAGATTTAGCAGCACGAGAAAAGTGAGCGTATTTGTTTATTGTTTTTGCTTTGTTTCTTTGCTGTGTGACCATGCGCCGGGTTTCGGTCATCGTTAATGGGCTGTGAAATGTAAGTGAAACCTTCGCATAATTTCAACCTGCACGCTCGGGAACGTAACACCTACCGCTGCTGTTTGAGAGGTCATGTTCACAGCTCTCGCATGTCCTACTGTATCTTGTTACTTCCTCCATTCACTCGTTCATTCGTTCCTTGCTTCCCTCCTTCCTTCGTGCCTTCTTTCTTTCGTTTTCTTATTTCTTTTGCTTCATTCCTTCTTCATTCACTCCGTCCTTCTTTCTTTGTTTGCTTGGTTGTTTCTTTCCCGCTTCATTCATTGCCTCATTCATTGCTTCATTCACTCTTTCTTCCCTTCCTTCTTTCGTTTGCTCCTTCATTTCTTTTTCTTTCTTCCTTTCTACACGGAAGAAACGGTAATACACGTAGCGCCTAAATATGCGAGCGCAAAGCAAAGCGAAAAGAAATTTTTTTCGGAGCAGTCATTTGTGACACGTGCCAGCATCCTATCACTAATTGCAGTTGGGAACCCCGAATGCGTTCACTGCCCACGCTTTTTCTTTTTTTTTACTTATAAAGGGGAAGGGGGAGGGGGGACTTCACCAGGCTACCTACAACCACTCTTAAAAGCAACGCTGTCGCTAATTTGACTCGTTTTCTGCAGAGCTAAATGGCAAATCCCGCACTGCAGCTTATAAACGTACAAAATAATTTTTTGGCCAGGGCAGCGACACTTTGACGGCGTGACTGTGTGGAAATTAGACTGCGCTGGACCTTACCAGCACAATGTTATACCTGTGTAACCTATGCAGCATTTGAAGCTTCCACGTTCGTATTTATTTTTAATAACGAAGCACCAGCGGCTCTCTGGATGTACGCTCACTACATTCCTTGATGCTGTGTGCTCTAATGCTAACGCCGAATGCTGCTTCTATGCTTTAATAACTTTTCTAAAGTAGTACCATCTCATATGGCGCGCTTTCCCATTTCAACCGCAATGATAAGCGCAGTTGTGACTCGGCATATCATTTAGAAAAGCCACAATGCAGTGCGTAAATGTAGTCGTGGACTATGACGGAAACGTCTGCGGTCATTTTGGTTATGCGCTGAGACTAACATTCAGTGTTTCACGCTCGCCCAAGAAAACTGCCGAACACTACACTTTTAAGCCATATGGCTTCAGCGGGGAGCTCGCGAGATGGAGTCCTTATCAGTGTTGCTAAACGTGGACGCATCCCCGCCAACATAAAGGCCAGTGAGCAGCTCTTTAATGACATTTTAGTAAACTCCATAGTAAACGGTTCCGTCTGGAGATGAATACAGCGGTAATAGATGCTGCAGCTTCGGAAGCCGGATAATGACGATTATGACGAAGATGGCTCCAGGATAATCTATTCGCGAGCGACTTGCCGGCAATCCCTCTGCCAGAGCGCCATCTTTGAATGTTAAGATCTGTAGGCACGTCATTCAATGCTCGCCATTAACTATGAACCGCGCCGCGACGAAGGTAAACGAGATGAAGCGCACAATGGTGCAAACAAGACGCAATTGTATGTAACTTACGAGCCACACCACCGAAGATGAGAAAAGTGTAGGAATGACTCAGGTATATGGGAGAGAGAGAGAGAAAGAGAGAGAGAGAGATGCAAATGAGAGAAAGGCAGGGAGGTTAACCAGAGCTAGAACCTCCGGTTAGCTACCCTGCAGCAGGGGAAGAGAAAGGGGAAGACGGAAAGAAGAGCGGTGACAAAAATAAAAGCGTGAAAAAAAAAATGAGAAGGGACGGAATGGAATCATTATAGTCTTTCTAATAGGCCACTGCCACGTAATAAGGCCAACAAAGCCTTGACCGACTTTCAGTGCGACGGCAGTTCGTGTCGGCATTCCAAAAGCGACTGCTCCGAAAGTGGCCTGTCGTCAAGGCGTGCCAACGCGGTCACTGTAGTGACAGCCGGGTAGACCATAAACTATTCAGCACACAATCGTTACGTGTTATCAACGAACCTCTAGTTTAAACAGAGCGCTCGCGTTTTATCGATACGTTCCCTCGTCTGCGACTTTTCTTTTTTTTTTTATTCTCGCTGTTCATTACACCAGGTAGATCGGGCAGGGAGTTTGATTTCAATCTGGCCATTTCGAAGGCCTCGAGCTCTGGAACCATTCGTTGTGAGTGTTCGCCTATTGTCACGGCTCTGACCGCGGGGCCTATAGAGAAATACCGGCTCTAAGCTCGCATGGCGCGACCGCACAAATCCTTGCGTGGTTGATTGGAAAGCTCCTTTTTTGCGGAAGTGCAGCCTCGAATGGGCCAGTTTCGATGACGCGGTCGATTCTGAAAGCCCGTGGTGATGGTGATCTCACTTCTCTAAATGCAAATGGGCTGATCGTACAACGCTATATCTGAAACGAGGAATCTGTAAAGCACACGAAGCGTGCAGAAAGAAAAGACGATAAGAAATTAATAAGAAATAAAGGAAAACGAGTCTGCGGGAAAAGGTTGGTCGAATTTCGAACTGAGAGTGCCAGACTTCAGTCCACTTCAGAATCGGATTTCAGCGCCTGTGTTATTCTAATGCAAACGCACCTGGTCCGTTGAAAGCGGGGCAGACCGGGCAGTACTTTCCTTCCCGGAGAACTATACGCCTAAGTGAAAAGCTTCACCCTTGCCTGATGAAAAGTGCTTTTGTAAAGTATTATTGTGTCCTCTGTCTTGATAAGCATATTTTATCGCTCGCACGAGCTGCTGCGAAGGAATATAACTTCTAAAAGGCTTAGAGAAGTGTAAGCGCCGGTGCACTTAAAAGGGCAACTCCGGCGATCTTTCGGTGTCCGCTGATCTTAATAAAATTCTGAATATATATATTTTCGTTTGCAGTCTGATTATCAGTGTCAAATTATACGGCTGGAAGTCATTTATTTTTCCTGAAAATGAATTTTAAAGATTGGTTGCGTTCCCGACTCATGACTTTCTACTGGCCACCCTGTGTTTGTGACGTCAGAGACAACACCGCCACTGCCGCTGAAATCGTCGCTTAAATCGTCGCTGTCTAGTTGGGAAGATCTGTGCAATCTCCCTGTGTCGTCAGGAGACACAATCAGCTTCGCTTCGTTGGCGTTAGCGCCAAGTGTACTGGATGTTTAGCCGGCGTTCTGCGTGTTTACATTATGGTAGTGTAGGGTCTGACGTCAGTGAGTCATCGTGACGTCATGCGACGTCATGCGACGTCATGCGTGACGTCATGTCATGACGGCAGCTGCCCCTTTCGGTTTCGGTATCTCGTTTATTGCTGATTCACATTTTGATGAATTTATATGCAAATTGAACCACCGTACCGGGGATAGGACGGTCAATGCCTTTTGAAAATGACAATATCCTAACATGGTTAAAGAAACGCCGCAGTTGCCCTTTAAACGCGCAACGCTTAACGTATATAACGGGTGTCCGGGTTAACATGGACCAATATAAAAAAAAAACCCCAAAGGCTCTAGAGAAATCGTACCGACTGCATAGTAGCGGCAGTAATGTGTACTTACATAAGCCAGTACTTTCTTCATCACGAAATATTAATTAATTAATTGCTTTTGATTATTGAATTAGGCCCCCTAGCACTTTGCAATTGACACGTTTGCGATTCCAGCAATAATAAAATGGTTCACGAATTAAAATTAATTGAATCGTAATTCGTAATAAAAACAATTATGGCTTGAAGGACACACGACTACGGCTACTATGCAGTCGGCAGGATTTCTCTAGACCTTTTGCATTTTTTACAAATATTGGCCCAAGTTAACTGGAACACCCGGTATATATGCTACCTATCTATAAACGAGTAGCTATACTACGTTGCTTAAGTTTATACATTATATATATATATATATCGGTTTGATAGCTCCCAATTCTGATGTAAGCACGGGAAAATAAATGCATTGTACATAAATGTAGTTTTTGATACGCTAGAGCGAGCTTTCTTGTTGTGGATGATTTGACAAAACAAGTACTAATGAATTATTTATCACGTGAATGAGGTGTTTACATCAAATAACATTCCAATCTCTTTTTTTTTCTGTACAAATGTGGTGTTTGTGATCAGAAATACGGGTGAAATTGTTCTATCTTTCGTTACCTGGAACTGACTAGGGAATTACTAGGTTAGTGGGGTTAAAGTACTTCGGGTTTGCCGAATATGGTTCTCATTGCAAAATTTTGCGAGGTTAAATCGTATTGTACTTCGGAATCATATGCATTAAACTAATCCTATAATCATATCATCGTCACATAATCATCACATAATCATATAGAACAATGAACACTAACTGAACTGTTTCTCGCCACTAGAAACAAGTTAATTCATTACTTTTGTTTGCTTAATTCGTCCTATTGTTCCCCCTTACTCATTACGCCACAGATGGTCCCTGAAGGTATTTTAAGTCATAAAAAAAGCCCAGAAAATATTTCCCACAGGTTTACAGGTCCTTACTGACGCAAAGAGGAACGTCGCATTTTCACTGATTTCACGTTGGCATATATAGGAAATAACGCAACGCGGTCGTTCTCAATAAAATGACAATAACTGTATGTTGTGGGATTCAAGCACCGATTAAAGCCCGCTAATAGCAGCAGGTGGCGGAGTTGAGCCGGCCGTGCATTGGGAAGAGCTAATGGTGACGTTGCGGACAGCGATGGTCTATCAAAGCGAGAAAACGGGTGCCAACTAAATGGCAGCGAAGTCTCAACTATTTAATAATTAAACTCTGCAGTTTCATCAACGAAAACCACGATCTGATTATGAGGCGCGCCGTAGCAGTGATCACCTGCATAATTAAGACCCCCCGGTGTACTCTAGCCTGCACCTAAATCGAAGCACATGAGCTTTTCGCTCTCATTGTCATGCGGCCGCCATGGGATCGAACGAGTATCCTGGAGCTCAGCAACACAAGAATTCAGTCTGCAGAGAAAGCATGGTCAACTGAAGCAAGACAAGGGTAATTTGAGATTGGTGTCGTTATCTTTATTATTATTGTTGTTGCACACAGCGTGTGGATGTCAAGACTAAAGTGTCACTCAAAAAGTGAGCCGGCCAGACTCCGCAAGTGTCATGAGCCTACTACTGCAGCTAGCGTTGTACGAAACTCGCTCCAAATAATTAACGGCCACGTCAACTGGTCAGGAAATAGCAGTTTTCTCGCAGTAACGCCCGCATTCAAGAATATCAAGAAAGTGAACGTCTCCGCCTTGTCGTAGGAAGAACGCTGAACCTGGAAACTGCATCGCTATGTAGCTAAGCCTTGAAGAGATTAGAACTTCTTTTTTGCATGTGTGCATGTTCCTAGGGTTAATGTAGTCTACTGGAAGTCAGCAAAAGCAGCAAAGAAAAGCTATGTTAATTTTGGGGAGGAAAGCCATTCGGCCGTGGCTGATTAGCTGTCAAAGTCTGTCATTCAGGAAATCGTGGCTAAGGAAACAGAAAATAAGTAAATAAAGAGAAACGGTGAGAGTGAAATAACATTCAAATCACGGCACGGTGCACTTGAGTATACAGAAACCCGAAGAAAAAGCAAAAAAAGAAAAACATTCAGTGATTTGCCATATGAAGGTCCTCACAGCAGACGAGAAATACAGGACTAAATGTGAAACGAAGCTGATTGCATAATTAGGAAAGTGACGGCGGAAAATTGTAGCCGTCGACACTACTCAACCGAGTCGTTTAGCGTAAATTAAGTAAAGAAGAACGAAGCAAGGTGTGGTCGCTGCAGTTGCTGCGTCGAAACTTGATCACTGCGTAGGAAATCAATTCCTTCCAGATGGTCCCTTCTATAAGAAACCGTCTACTGAGGCTCCAGACTTCTGGATTACCTTACTGCAGAATTTTTTTCCGCAGCCTAAGATAAATGTTGTGGATGTTTATGTCGTTGCAACGTTTATGTTTGACGTACTACTTTTGTGGAGCGAACGCGGCCTCATTCCCGCTCCGTATTATTCGACACCACTCGTTTACTCACTGACTCACGACCTCAGAAATCACTCTGGTCAATCACTCATCTCTCTCAGTCAGCTCACTCAGTAGATCGCTCCCATGGCCTGTATCATTTAATCGGCTCACTCAGCGCATCATGAAGTATCACTGCGTTCCGGTACAGGACTTCCTGTAACCAGAAAGTATGAGAAAGGATGTATAGAAAGACAGGGAGGTTAACCAGAGGTAGTTCCACAAAATACGGGAAGGCTGGGGGATTCCAGCAAAAGACAAAATATGTGGCATTATAAATGCACAGTGCATGTATATTGACGTGCTAAAACTTTTACGTGGAATTGCGACGTGTAATCGCTCTGCAGTTTGTTTATAAGCCAGTAGTAGTCTTAAGTGTACGTTTCGGAGTCTGAATTAATCCGCGGTTACAAATGAAGACATGTGTAACTGGAAACAATATAATTAATTGTAGTGTACCCGACTTCACGTTTGAAGTCGTGAACGCTGTAAAAAGCAAACAAAAAAGACAAGGGAGAACGAAAAAAAAAGTGAGCCATTAAAAGAACAGATACCAAGGTGGCTGTAACGTTAAAGATAACAGAGAAGCAAAAAAATATAAAACACAGAGAACACGCCCAATCAACTTCGCAATATATATGCTCTCAAGGCTATAGGAAAACGAATCCATTCGGGCGGGGCTGCCTTTGAAGCGACACACATAAGCAAAGCAAAAGACACTGACAAGGAAATAAACAGTAAGAAGTGGGAAAGAAGATATGTGTGTCACGATACAAGGAAGAATAAGAAAAAAAGAAAGGAAGAAAGAAACCATAATGGGCTGTGGTTCTTGATGGCAGACCAACAACACCGCCTCAGCGCTTAGCTTAGAACCGACGCAAGCCGCAAGCCAAGCTAAAGAAGAAGCAGATACACAGACACAGGGACGAATGGGGGGCATACCGCCGAAAGCTGAGGCTAATAGGGTGGCATCAATGGCCGTCGGAAGGCGAAGAAAGAAGCAAGTCGAAAAGCAGGGTACCTTTAGCACGAAATACGGGAGATTCGGGGAGTGGTATGGACGTTAAAAGGTGAAGCGAGAAGAGGGCAAAGGGGGGCAGGGTATTGCTACGTAGGATGGGAATCACTAAGCAGCAGATCAAAGGACCTTCGACGAGTGCTTCGTGGAAAGGCAACGTGCCCTACTGTAGACTCTGTCTCACTAATTGTGTGCAGTAAATCGAAGGCTATGGGGGAGCCGGCTGGTGTTAGGCAGTCGCTAACAAGAGCCAACAACGTGTTTCGGAGAATGAGAGGATGAGCCAGCGCCCGTTGTTCGCTACTAATCATCTCCGTGAAGCTTCAGTTCGTTTGGCGTCGCAGCACCATCAAGGGTGGTTGCGTGCAGCAAGGTGGTGACACTGGCTAGTTGGTCAATGCTAATCGCGATGCATTTTGTTTTGACAAGCAACAGCAGACACACACAGAGAGGGGCAAGAAACCAAAAACGGCAGGACCGCACTTCACTCGTCACCTGAGACCGCTTCACTCAGAAACTTGAGTTGTGTTGTCAGCGAAGTGCTGTCCTGTCCTGTCGTTTTGGTTTTTCTCTTATCTCCTTTATAGTTTGGAGCGAAGCGCTGTTTTGTACTTTTGTTTCCTTAGCCCTCTTGGCGTGTGTAAGCTGTAGCGCTTCAAAAAAGAAAAAGAAATTCATCACGACGGCAGATTGGAGGAGGGAGATACAAAGCTCTTTTTCTGGGTTTTGCAAAAAAGGGTAGTTCTTTGGTCTTTGTCTACATTGAGGAGAAGGACTTACAGCGTCGATTACTGGTAACTAGCTAAAGCTTGTGTCTGCTGCACACACACAAAAAAGGAAACAAAAGCTCCGGGGGTGATTCGGCACATTTTCCGAGAACTCGAATTTCTTCACCCTGGCAGAACTGGAGGGAACGTCCCCGTTCCAGATGAACTGGGGTTGAAAGCTGAAGGGAGTGTTGGCTGGTCAACGCTGGAGATCACCAAGGGACGACTGGAGCACGTGTGAAGAAAAAAAAGAAAGAAAAGAGCGGGAAAGATACCGGGATGGGATTTAGCTGTCGTACGCAACTTTACGGGATACAGGCAGGAGGAAGGCACGAAAGAGAAAGACAAGCAGGATGCTACATTACCATGCAATAACACGTAAGTGGCTCACACAGGCAACATGACTTTTTATCGCCATTCCAATTCAAAGCGGGGTGGCATTAGCGATGACCGACTACATCACCGCGTTTTCTCATTGGCCGACGTAAATACACATCGTGTGTTTCAATACTAATCCGCATTAAAGACAGTCTACTTTGCGAGCTCAAGAGACAGCTTCAAACACGAGTGATGGAACGCACTTGAAGGATGTGGCTCTGTGAGCTCACGCCGCCTTGAGTCGACAAGAAAAAGAGCTAGAAAAAGCACGTATTATCGCTGTACTTTAACACATTGTGGCTGGAAACCTACGAAAAAAAAAAAGAACAGAATCTAGCTTACATTAAGCACGCGAGAAAGCCTGACTACGCTTTTCCGTGCGCAGGCGACCTTGCCGCCGAGCTTCCAAGCATTCTGCACCACCGCCATCTTGTTTACACTCCAAGGTAGCCTGCGCCACTTCCGGCTCTGACGATTGTCTTCGCGAAGTTGACTTTTGTTGCTGGCTTGTTCAGAATGGGAACGAGACCTAATATGGCCGCTGTCTGCACCAGCTTTCTATCTCGACGTCTACGGCGGGTGTTGAAATACAGGCACACCGTATTTTGCTGTACCGCGTCGAATTGGTGGGACGGAGCATAGAATAAAAAGAGCCGCGCTTATATCAACGGCGCGGTTAGTCGTGCGGAGTAAAAAAAAAAAGGAAAATGAAAAGTAAGCAAGCGACGCTCGCTCTAACACCAGGAAGAGGGAGGTGACGGTGGGGGGAGGGGGGGGGTCGGGGCGTAAGAAGAATTATCGGGAGTGGTTTTTCGCTCGCCGAGGAAACCCCTAGCTTTCCTGGGATGAAAGCGCTGAGCTTTTCCAAGTACCGGCTTGCAGCAGCGCAGGAAATGAAGACGCAGCGTCTAGACCCGACGCCGTAGTTTCAGAGAGTGGGAGGGCAATAGACTCGTCGTATGGAGACCGTCGGTTGAAACGACCAGTGAGCGTCTGCCGATGCCTCTTTGGGCCGGCTATAAGCGGAACGGGAGGCTAAGCTCCGGCGGAGCGGCGTTTTTTTTTTGTCGCTTATACGTGCGAGCGAACGAGCGAGGTTCTCTCGCCGAGCTCGAGTGTGGGCAAGGTGCGCAGGTATGCCTACAAAGGTGTCGGCAGGTATAGTCGCGCGGTAATGGAGCTGGCGCGCCGAGAAGCAATGGTTCGCATGTGGGCGGGCGTTTCGACGCGAAGGATGTCGTTTCGCGTTGCACGCCGCCGCGCGAGCGTTCAACGTTGCCCACGAGTTGGCGCTGGCGTAGAGAGTACGCACGTCGACGCTCGCCCATGTGCGCTGACGAACGCGAGGAGCGGTGTCGCCAAGGGCTCAATGCTCAAGGACAGCATATGGGAGGAAACAGCCAGCGTGGAGCAAATGATGATAATGATGATGATGATGATACTACTACTACTTTGACTACTACTAATAATAATAATAATAATGACAGCTGACTAGCTTAGAATTGCCGGTGGAAGAGTGCGAAGCTAACGGAAGAAGAAATTGACTGCGCTGCGAACGATCCTGAGCTACAAAAGCTTTGTTTACACAAGCTCGACGCGACCGAGTCGAGCGGGGAGTCGAGCTGGACCCAGTTCGACGCGACTATCTCTAGAAGCACCTTGCCAAGCGGGTTGGCTGAGTCACCCCACCTCTATAGCGTGCGGGTCGACAGCATTCTCCTCGACGCTGTTTCGGCCTGACCCCGCTGGCGTTTGCGTGAAACCGGCGACCAGTTGACGGGCCGGACAAGGCGACGGAGGAGAGGAAGGAAGAGAGCAAGAGAGGGAAAGATAGGAAGGTCAGGCGGCGAATAGACCGAGGGGTTAGCTTGTGGAAAAAAAGGAAATAAAAAGATGACGCCGTAAAATAAGAACTGTACAGTAACGCGATGTAGCGCTCGACGCTTTTTCAAAGCCTGTCACTCAGGAAGGGCCTACAAGAAGGGGACGGCTGCAGCGACCTGCAATCCCACCCTCGACGTCGTGCTCAGCAAAGGTACGCCATCGCAGCGGCGAACCAACCGTGCTAACAGGGCCCAAATATAGGTCCGCCAGTGTTGCAATATATTCTAGTGAATTTCTTTCCGCTAGATGTCGGTAGAAACCAGTACGTTATTAATTTCAATTTTCGCACGGGGTTTTCTCAACCCACGCTTTCAGTGCTTATATTAGTACTCTGTTGCATTGTGCCTCGAGATTGTGACTCGACAGAAAGAAAATGATCTCGGGATTTTTTTGGGAAAGCCAGGTTCCTGGAAGCCGTAATCAAGCCCCGAATAAAAATATACACCTTCAAGACCTCACCATATGGCCTATTCAAAGGCGTCGGATGGTAGTTAGTACCTGAAAAGCTTTACTGTTAGTGAGCCTCTGGCGAGTTGTAAATGAAGCGCGCACGACCATGCTGTGCGGTTAATGCGTGAATTGAGTGAATTGATTGGAAGCACTGGCTCACGGGACCTATCGCACGTGCCACGTACCACAGCAAGAGAGGAGCTCCTGACAACTTGTCTGCACTATTCTGAACATGTAAGTAAGTGGGTGTTCCTATTGCCTTCTTTAGTACAGGGAAGGCGCTAGAAGCGCCCCAGGAAAATTGTGGTTGGTTGTAGCTTTGTAGTTTTGGGACACAGTAGTGCACTCACTTCCACCGATTCACCGTCCCACCCTTTCCCCATCTTTACCTACAGGACATAGGTAGCGCCACGTCTGATAATCTGAAAACACAGGAACGTGGTCACATCTGAGCCAACCCGTGCTTTTTCATTTCATTTGCCATGTGGAGCCGCATTAAGCTCGTACCGGAAAAGTAGCAGCAGCCTTTGCTTTCATTTCCGTAGAAAAGACAAAACAGAAAGATCAGTAGACTCAAATGCCTTATCGCTGAATCGGCAGAAAGATTTAAACTATCAGTAGATTTACTGACGAATCAGCAGCCGTGGCACCACTATTGCTTCCGCCATTTTCAGTCATGCGACGTATTAGTGTTCAGCCAATGCTATAGGGAAAGAGTTACGCTCTACTATTGTTTCGTTCTCTTTCTTGACCGGGGAGAACAGCAGACGGCGCGATGGTACATGTACCGCCTAATCTTAGTGCTACACGAACACTTCCGAGAGTTCTGTATTCCCGCGAGACGAAAAGTAGCGCACCCGAAAAGGACACGCTTTTATATATCCCTTCGTGAAAACCGTTCGGGCGTGCAGTATTTTTTATCTTCCTGACGGCGACGTCACAACCAGCCCGGCTATAAGCTGTTCAGCGCCATATTTGTCACTGTTTCCTCTCGATTTCGCCTTTCTAATGTTTTCTGCCATTATCTCGCCGGATCCACACGCGATGGGAATTGTTGCGGTACCAGCGAAGTCAGAACCGTAGCCAGGCGGTGCGTCGCTAAGCTTTCCGACTCGAGAAACTTTGCGGGAGAGCTTTGAGAACGAATAACCACGCAAACAAAAGGAGTGATTAAACAGAAAGAAAAGAAGAAAAAAAGAAACGTTCGTGACTGAGAACGCAGGCTAGTACGCAGGGTCTGCGAAGCGCGTCATTCGCGATATGAAAGAAACCGAGGCAGCACTAGACCCAGAAAGACGATAACTGGAAAGAAAAAATTAAAAAGAATAGTAAGAGCGAATGGGAGAAGAAAGCGGAGGGAAAAGACGAAGCAGTCCCATGCTAAACCCGCCACCCGGAAGGCGTTGCACTTCGAAGCTTGTAGAGAGAGAGAGAGAGAGAGAGAGATTGTGAAGAGGGAGAGGCGAGCAAAAAAAAAAAAAAGCATTTGACGCTCGCCTCTCGCCCTTTCTACTTTCACGTTTTCTCATCTTTCGCTCTTTGACATAAGCCCACGGCGCTCTTATTTTGAGAGACGCTGCGCGTCGGCTCACGGGCTGCTCGAGAGAAGTAGGGGAAACAAAACTGCTTGCCACTCCGAGCGAACAGTTGAAACTTGTGGACGATGACGTCACGGCCGCTCTAGTTTTGATTTCCGAGTCGGGAGGCTGCGACCCAGGTCGCGTCCGACTGCAGCCGGCCCGGCACGGCGGAGGCAAAGCAAGACGCAGCCCCGGGCGACCCTGCGAGCCGCCAAGGTCGGTGATTTAGGTCTTAGCCAACCCAAAGAGATAAGTCCTGAGGGGGAAGGGAGGGTGGGGTGAGCTTTTTTACGTGTGCTTATATAACGAAAGGGCCTGAGTACACTTGCCAAAAGCACATGCTTTTATATAGAGTGGTCTCATTTTGAAGTCTGAACCGACTTGTTGAAACTAAGTTGCAGCAAAGGGCCTACTTATTCACTTATTTATTTACTTATTTAGTAGATACTGCACACCACATATGGGTTTAAAAAGGATGGGCGCATCGCGGTAAAAATAATTTATAGTCTATGCCATGAATGGGCAGTCACATCTTAGGCAGAAATGCAACTATCAATTGTGAAGACAAAACGTGAAGATGAGCACTGGAAGCAAGAGGAAGGGGAAATAAAAAAGCACATCCACTATGGCTCACACCGTAGTGGGTGTGACCCACTTTCGGAGGAGAGCAAAGCAAAGCAATAAAGCAAGATAAGGAAGTCGTTCGAGAGGACGGCCACAGGTCTGATTTTTTACAATGAATAGAGACAGTCAATTCACTGGCGCGTGCACGCGCCTGGGCTGAATACATGAAAATGTCGCTCGCCGAAAGCCGGGTACGTGATGCCGCCAAGGTGTAGCACAGATATGACGGCTCTTCGTACACTTCCTGGGGCGAATGGGGTGCGGCTTTAGTGACTTCTTTGAGCTGCAGCGCCCTTCTGCCTACGCCGACTGCTTCGTGCGCTTGCGCTCACGCCGGCAGGAACCAGGCCAAGAGGTAACTCTCGACGTGTATGAAAAGGTCAAGCTTCTCGAGGACAGCGGCATCCCCTGGCTGTCTCCTGCTGCTCGCCACTGCGTGGTCAATCGGTTGCTCGACTTTACTCATGCTGCCATCCTATCTGCTCAGCCTCCGTGAACGTCACCCTATATGTTTTCGATCGGAAGGCAGCTGAACTGCATCATAGCACTCGCCGTCGTACTACTACAGGTATGCCGGACCTTCACCAACCATCTCCGCACGACGCTGCCGCCTCTCTTGTGGTCGTACTGGCCACAATGTCTCGAATTGCCCTCAGTCCCCAAAAAAAAAAACATAATCCATTACCAGGCCCGCGAATCTTCCGTGTGACCAGGCTTTGTGAAAGGGATAGATGGCATGTTAGCGCTTGTAGATACTATTGCTGCAGCACCGTCATGCTACTTAGGGAATCCACCCATGGACGCAACCTCCTCCTCTACGGACTTGGAGGCAGCGCTATGCTAGTGGGAATGCTCGACTATCATGTCCGCACGTTGGCGGGAACAAAATTTATCATGGCAGTTCCTGTTTTCGAGGACCTCCTCGCCGGCGTGATTCCGGGGACGGATTTCTTGCTGTCCGACGACATTCAAAACACCATCGACCACGGTCGTGTTGAGATCGGCCCTACTGAAATGCCGGCACAGGGCATCACGGCCACTACCTCGCCCATTCCGACACCGACAGGTGAACCTACAAATTCGCCTACCTTGTCCCTGTCCCGTCGTGGGCGGAGCCACCAACTTGATCGGGGAGCCTTCGGTTCCCCCCAATCAAGTTCCTGAGGACACTCTAATAAAGTTCTTGCCACTGTCACTGTTGCCATCGGTAGACGCTGACCACGTTGCGTGCCTTGTTCGCCCATAGCACGCCCGACCTTCAGGGAACTCATATGCTGGCGCATCACATGCGTACGCGTGACCACTGGCCTATATGTGTCCCACTGCAGAGGTATAAGTGATCGCGGCAGACGTGCGTGAAATTCTCGACGAGGCCATCATGCGGCCCTCTTCAAGACTGTGGGCATCGCCGGTGGTGCGTGTTCGGAAAGAGATTGCGTACGACTTCCGACGTAGGCATTGTACAAGTGCAAGACGCCCGACGCGTACCTGCTATACCGCGAAGTGATGACGTTATTGATATACGGTCCGTTACTCCAAGTTCTCTACATCACTTGATCTGCGTTCGGGATACCGGCAGATCAACGTCGCGGAAGAAGATATGTGCAAGACAGCCTTGCTGCCTCCTTAAGGCTTGCACGAATTTAACCACACGTCGTTTGGTTCGCGCATGGCTCGTACTAGCTTTCAGCGCGCCATGAATTGCGTGCTGGGACCTCCGAAGAACCATGGACGGCATCCTGGTCGTTGGCGCAACGGAAGAACAACATCTGCGCAATTTGGACGAAGTACTACAAACGCTCTATGAGACTCGTTTTCGGATGAACCGCGAGAAGTGCCGTGGGGTCGGAGAAGCGCGCTCGTCTAGCACGCTGGAGTCCCGGGTTCGATTCCCGTCCAGACCGGAATGCACGAAATTTTCTTTTTCAGTCCATTAATTTACTTTGTTTGCAGGAACCTCCCTAAGAAATATTTGTGCAGTCGGCCGTTTTTAGTACCATCGCTTGGTCATGCTGACGACGACGACGCCTGACTTTCGCGTAATGGCGCATATAATGCTTTCGCATTAATAACGTCGCCGTGAGAGTGGGACGCCTCAAGAAAAGGTTCCGCCGGTTGAACTTAACTGCAGTAATTGTATTACTGAGCGTATGAAATTGCATTACTTAAAGAGGGATACATGCAGGAGAAATCGCCGTCTGACATCAGCTAAAGAACAGTTTGACGAATTAGCTTTCTCATTATTATCCTTAGGGCCTCGATTGTGGTATTGAGGCTGAGGAGCTAATGTAGTAATATCAATTTATCAAAAATGATCTTATGGCAGCAATATAAAAAAAAGCACGCCGTCAAGATGTCTGGTGAAATGCAGTGAAGTTCGAGCTTGCCCTCATCGGCACTGTATTTCGCCACAGTTTTATACTTTTATTTTTGTTTTTGGTCTGACAGTCAGTTATCGCTGTGTCTTGAGATTAGGTGTACGTGAGCTTTACTATGCTATATGTAACGGCTGAAAAACACATTACTTCGGGGATCTTCTGGGCCGTTGAAACACATTGCGATGTCTGTCAAGCAAGCCAATGCAGCGAACAAAATCAATGAACCACATTTCAACGTTCTTGCGGTGCCACGGAGTAGGACATTGCTATTACCTTCGCCATGACTTTACGTCTACCGCCTAAATTTTATAGATTCATTACAGTGCTTTAGTAGAAAGACCATTGGACAAGTCGTGCTACCTAACCCGACCCGCTTTTTTCTTTAACCAGCAATCATGTGTTAGTTCTGTACTCAGCGGACCATTGATGTAGCAAACATAACAACATACCATAATAAATAAAACGCCAGAAAGTTGCTGCTATTTCGGTGGGAAATGAATGGGATATCATGAATCGATATTTGTGCGCGACGAATCGCCCCATTTCCCCGGTAACAACTTGTTCAGCTAGCGTAGGCGACCCAGCATCGCAGGAACGTCGCAATGAGTGGGTGTTGGCGTGCATATGTAGACGGTACCTGCGCGTTAGCGGAGATGTCATATGAAAGAGTTACACGCATCAGCAGCTGATGTACCACCGTTTCGGTTTCTGAAACCGGGAGCTTCCGTAATGACAACGGAGCGTAACGAGTAGTTAACTTCAGTTTTAATATTATACTGACAACGGAGTATAACGAATAGTTATCTTCAGTTTCGAAGTCATTCAAGACTATACCGTTTCTTTGTTACTCAAACCACGACGGACAGCATAGGCAGCCGTTAATCGATCGGCATCTATGCCTTCGATTACATACTCATTCATTTATTCCCAGATGTACCACAACAGGCATTTCTAGTATGCTGGGAGACACTGACATCCCTATAATAAAAAAAACATGTTCTAATGCTTTTAATACGCCGCAAACAGCCGTTGGCCATGAATGAAGGTTGTAACAGTGTAATAAATGTGAGGTAGTGATTTGTATACAATAGAAGCGAATGATAATAATGATGATGACCATAATGATATTTATTATGTTCATATATAAGGATCCTCTTATAAACGATGTGTTGATTGATTCCACAAAGCACGTTTTATTTGTTGTTTTTTTCTGTTATCTTTACAGTTGATCCTAACATTTTTCAGAATACTAATTAGCTCACTTAAGAGAATTGTTTACGATTTTCGCATCAACTTTTCAGAAATATCGTATTAGTCTATACCACAAATTCATTTACGGCCTCCCTAGAGGCCTTAAAACTAAATTTTTGAAAGAGGCTAACTACTTCCACATTTTAGTTCACTTATTTCATCACATTGGTACATAACCAGAATTCACATAACTGGCAAATGATAGTGGGATGAAAGCTACTTCATGTCAGCTTGACAAGGGCCCGATGCCACATAAAAGGAAGGCAGTAGAAGGTAACGACATAGCAATGCTCCCATAGCATCCACCTCAATGTGATTACTATGCATAACCTAGAGGTTTAATGCGCTAAAATTGAATAAAAAGCAATACAATAAGAACAGCATTTTCAATGTACGAACACTTGTAAATATATAATATTTATTGCTGTATAGAAAACGTGAGATACTAACAGAACGTTATCAACAGCTTTCGTATGCGCTATAGACGAATCGCTGTCATCTGAAAATATTCTCCACAGTCTACGAGTTATGAGAAACCATGATCAGGCGTTGAACAGTAGGAGACCACCGTCCAATACCGTCTGATATCCGGCTTGCTCTCTTTGCATCTACTGCGGGCCACATTATTTTGGCCATCCAGCATATGTCTGATAAAACAAAACGGCGCACCACTATCCCTATTGTCCATATTTCCGTATATCCCACTTGCTTTTCTCCATCGGTGGCTTTCACTTGGCATACGAAGATGCGCCAAGTGAAATTGTTTCCTCGCGTTTGTGAAGCTTCTTGCGTGTCATACGTGACTCCGAGATTTCTCGCCACTCAAAAGTTGACTTTTGATAGTGTGTAATACTCTACTATACAACTTGTTTTTGCCATCTCGTCCGAATTTCCTTCTGTGTCGTATGGCTAATCAGAAATAATATTAAAAAATAAAGAGGGTGCGGCAAAATTAGCATATGCGTGAAGGCGAATCTCTGAGGCATCAGCCGTCATTCACCCAACGCATGGTAGGTGGCGCCACAGTATCACTGCTCAGCTAAAAGATAAAATGACTTCCCCAAGGGGTTTATTATCTGCTCCTTGCTAGCTCAGGTTCCTCAACGCACCCTTAAGGGTCCAATAAAGGGTTGCAGCATGATGAAAAAGTGGGTTCTGAACGTGCTAATGCAAGCTCTTTCAGTGGCAAATTTACGCGAACAACCGCTAGCTTTTATCATAGAATAATTCATCAATCATTCAGTTTTGGGTGTATTGCAATTCTGATCGCCATAAACGGTCTGTGCTTTGGCTGCTACGAAGGCAGATTCGAGCACGAGTGATTGAATGCAATTGGTAATACGAGATAAATTCAGTAAAAGCGGATATTATTGGTGTATTTTAGCACTTTGAGTGTACGAACCTTTTGAAAATTCAACGCGGAGCTTACAATAAGCGCACAAGAAATCCGAACGATGTTCGGTGAAGCATCAGGAGACCTTGCCATCAAATTCCCAATGATATTGTTACGCCCAGAAAAGGCGTTACTTTGAAGCCGGGTAGAGTTAGAAGCGATGGCCTTGGTCAACTGAGCGCCTGTCGAGACTCAGCCAGCCAGCCACACGTCGTCATCCTCGTTCACCACCCTTCGGTGCCCCCACATACTGTTTGTTGAGGCGTGAACCCACTATGCACCTAAGCGCGTCACATTCGTGAACCCACTATGCACCTAGGAGCGTCACATTTCCCTCCGCGCAGACGAAGCCCGCCGGGCAAGTCAAACAGGCTGTCGAGAAATAAAGGGCTTTAAACGGGCGACATGCGAAAGTTCAGTCTTTGCTGACCGTCGGCCATTTGATGTGAGACGTGCTATGCGGTAGGTTAATTCGCTGATGCGCTCCGTAATAACATAGGGTCCAACATAGTGGGCCAGCAGTTTTTCACATAGTCCACGTTTCCTGGTTGGTTTCCAGAGCAACACTAAATCACCAGGGTCATATATCACGTGTCGGCGTCGGCGGTCGCAGCGTGCCTTCGAGCGGTCTTGTGGAACAAGAGTGCGTAACGAAGCAAGTCGTCGGGCTTCTTCAGCAAGACAGACTGTCTCTGATATACAAAGATTATCGTGGCTGGAAAACGGGAAGATAGTGTCTAGTGTATAACGAGGCGGACGAGCGTAGAGAAGAAAGAAGGGACTGTAGCCCGTAACTTCATGCTTTGACGTGTTAAATGCGTACGTAATGAAAGGTAGCACGCTGTCCCAGTTCTTATGATCTGACTCGACATACATGGACAGCATGTTAGTAAGAGTTCTGTTCGTGCGTTCCGTAAGGCCATTTGTTTGGGGATGATACGGGGTGGAATGTCGAAACCTTGAAGCACATAGACGAAGCATCTCTTCGACCACGTCTGCAGTGAACTGCCGCCCACGATCGCTGATGATGACTCTGGGAGGTCCATGTCGGAGAATGACAAAATGCAGCAGAAAAATACACACTTCGGTTGCAGTAGCCGATGGTATTGCAGCTGTCTCACAGTAGCGTGTCAAGTGATCGGCACACACGATAATCCAGCGATTCCCATCGGATGAACGCGGGAAAGGACCGAGGAGGTCGATGCCAACTTGCTCAAAGGGAGAGCTGGGGGGTGGCACTGGATGGAGTTGACCAGGAGGAGCACTCGTCGGACGCTTATAACGTTGACACTCGCTGCAGCTGGACACATACTGGGCGGTCGTCTGGCGCATTTTAGGCCAGTAGAACCTTTCTTGGAGGCGGTAGAGAGTTCGCGCAGAACCCAAATGTCCAGATGTTGGATCGTCATGCATAGCGCGCAAGACGGAGACACGGAGACTCTCCGGGACCACCAGAAGATATCGTGGGCCTGTAGTAGAATAGTTCTTTTTGTAAAGAACCCCATCACGAACACAGAAACGAGTGGATGGTGCTGATTGCCTTGCAGTAATGAGCAGTGGTTCTAAAGTTCTGTCTTTTTGTTGCTCGACCTTGAAGGTATTTATATCAGGAAATCCCGGCTCCAGTGATGCGATATAGCAGTCGAAGTTGTCCGCGTCGCAGTCCGTCGTTGGAAGCGGCATGCGCGAGAGGCAGTCAGCGTCGGCGTGTCGGCGGCCGCTTTTATAAGAAACGGTAAAGTTATATTCCTGTAAACGGAGTGTCCAACGCGCAAGCCGGCCCGACGGATCACGGAGATTAACCAGCCAGCAGAGAGAATGATGGTCTGTCACCACAGTGAAGGGGCGCCCGTACAGGTACGACCGGAAGCGCTGTATTGCGAAAATAACTGCAAGACATTCTTGCTCTGTAACAGTGTAGTTACGCTCGGACTTACTTAAAGAACGACTCGCATAGGCGACGACGTGTTCTTTGGTGTCGACGCGTTGAATAAGAACGGCGCCGATGCCAATACCGCTAGCGTCCGTATGAACTTCTGTGGGAGCCGCATGGTCGAAGTGTCGGAGAATGGGATGAGACGTCAGACGAGACTTCAGCTCACGAAAACTAGCTTCACATTCAGGAGTCCACTCAAAGGGAACGCCCTTCTGGAGGAGGCATGTCAGCGGATACGCGATGTTGGCAAATCCACGAATAAACCGGCGGAAGTACGAGCAAAGCCCTAGGAAACTGCGTAGCTCTTTTACATGGCGAGGTTGCTTGAAGGCTTCCACCGTAGCAGTCTTCGCTGGATCAGGCCGTATGCCGTCCTTATCCACTAGGTGTCCCAGAACGAGTGTTTGGCGCTCTCCAAAATGACACTTCTTCGAGTTGAGCACCAAACCCGCTTTGTCCAAGCAGTCTAGCACAAGATCGAGACGTGCGTTGTGCTCACTGAACGTGCGCCCGAAAATAACTACATCATCTAGATAGCACATGCATACTTCCCACTTCAAACCACGCAGGATGTTGTCCATGAAGCGCTCGAAAGTTGCAGGCGCATTACAGAGCCCGAACGGCATCACATTAAATTCAAAAAGTCCATCTGGTGTTACAAATGCCGTTTTCTCCTTGTCTGCCTCGTGCATAGGAATCTGCCAGTACCCCGACCTCAAGTCAACAGACGAAAAGTAAGACGCTGATGAGAGGCAGTCGATAGCATCATCAATACGCGGAAGAGGATATACGTCCTTTTTAGTGATGGTGTTGAGGCGGCGGTAGTCAACACAAAATCGCCATGTACCATCTTTCTTTCTAACCAGGATCACTGGCGCTGCCCACGGACTACAGGATTCTTGGATTACATTCTTATTTAGCATTTCGTGGACTTGGTCATTGATCACCTTGCGTTCCGACGGTGAGACTCTGTATGGTTTCTGTCGCAGCGGTTGGGCAGATCCCGTATCGATGCGATGGTGTATACGAGAAGGAGGAAACAATGGTGGTCCCTCTTGCTGGAAGAAGTCAAACAGTCGGGCATGTTTTAGCAGAATATTCGCCACTTCGTGACGCTGCTTAGTGCTGAGCGACTTGTTTACCATAGTCAGAAATGAGGAGTGCGCCGCAGGGCAGACATTAGCGAAATGGCGCTCATCCGCAGAATCAAGGGCCTCTGTAAGAATGGCGAGCGATAGCACGTGATCTTCATGGTAGGCGGCAAGTTTCAGACCCTGTGGTAGTATTGCAGGTTCACTCGAACAGTTTACGGCCCATAAGTTGGTGCGTCCCTGAACAACTGACAGCGTGCAATACGGTATCAGTACATTCCTCTTGATGCAACTTAGGTGAACGGGCTCCACGGTAGCGTCAAACGTTCCGTCGGTGGTGGGGAAACAGGCGACTGAAACACACGTTGCGGATAACGGAGGCACAACTGTATCCCGGGATACACAAAGCACACTTTCACGACACGGTGGGGCTTCCATAAACGCCGCAGCAAAGCTAGTACCTACACTGATTTCACCCGTTTTGCAGTCGACGGTGGCACCACACAGTTTCAAAAAATCAAGACCCAGGATTACGTCATGCGTAGAATGAGGTAGAACAGCGAACTCCGCGTTAAATATTTGACCACCCAAGGTAACGTCTACATTACACACGCCCACAGGATACAACAACTCCCCACTCACTCCGCGAAACGTATCGGCACGGTCCCAGCGAAACATCACCTTTCGTCCTAGGAGGCTTTTAAACGCAAGACTCATCACTGAAACGGTTGCTCCCGTGTCCACTAAGGCCATGGATGAAACCCCGTCAATTAATACAAACACCTTATTCTTAAACATACAAATGGTTGGAGGTATCTCTGTCGATATCGAAGATTGTCCAGCGACCTCACCTCCAACGGCCGCGCTGGCTAGTTTTCCGGGGGTGGCGACGGGTATCGACGCCGCGGAGAGGGCGACCGGCTTACACGAGGAGCGGGTGGTGGTGTCAAGCTGCGATCGGATGCTGGAGAACGGTTCCGTAGCGGCTCCGGGTGCTGGTGAGGCAAGCTTCCTAAATATGTGTGCGAGGGCGAATATGTTTCGCCCAGAGGAGCGCGGTACCGCCTAGACATCGTCGATCGGTCGAACCTCGGTGGTTGGCGGCGATTGCAGTACCTGGCAATGTGACCCAAGTCGCCACAGCTATAGCACACAGGTAAACGACGATCGATGAACTGCCCTTCGAAGCGCTCAGCCGTGGGGGGTCGTGTAGCAGAGCGGAGCGGCTGAGCCTGCTGCACAGGAGGAACGGTCGGTCTGCGTGCAAACCTGCTGGGGCGAGGGTGTTCTGCTGGTCGGTGTTCGGGCGTAAATGTGTCCTCACGTGGCCATGGAGCACCTCTGTGGTTGACGTCTGTGACACATACCGCCGGTTGCCAGGAAGCGCAGGGTGCCGCAGGCGCCATGTGTTGCGGGTAATAAGCGTCAGGTTGTCGTATGACGTCGCGCGCAAGTTCCTGGTGCCGCAGCAGTTCTTCACGCACGATCTGCCGTATAGTAGACGAAAGATCGGCAGACGGGCTCTCATCGACGCTGGCAATGGTTGTCACATTCGCCAGGCGTCCAAACTTTGGCACAATGCGACGTGTTTTCAACGTCTCAAACGTACGGCAATGACGCACGACATCTGAGACGGAATCAACGTGTTCCCGACTTATGAGGAAATTGTACACATCTTCTGCAATTCCTTTGAGGAGATGTCCGACTCGGTCTTCCTCGGACATCTGCGGATTTACGATTTTGCACAGCTTGAGGATTTCCTCTATGTATATAGTGCATGTTTCTCCAGGAGCTTGAGCTCTTTGAGCAAGTGTTCTCTCGGCGCGTTTCTGTTTGGCGTGGGTGTCGCCAAAACACTTCTTAATTTCCTCAACAAAGTGCTCCCACGTTGTTAGGGAGTCTTCGTGGTTTTCATACCACATCAACGCTGTCTCACTCAGAAAGAGTGCAACATATTCAAGCTGAGTGACAGAATCCCAACGGTTGTAGCGGCTCACCCTTGCGTAGTGCATCAGCCACTCGTCGACGTCTTCGCCCACTTTTCCCGCGAACGAGCGTGGTTCCATGTAGTGCCGCAAAAGTCCAACTGGCGCTGACCTTTGAGAAGGTGAAACTATAGCTGGCATTTGTCCACCTCCGTCCTGAGCCATAGGGAAGGTCGTTGGCAAGAGACCGGCAAGACGACGGCTCCGGCGAAGTTCTAGATGTTGCGACTCCGTGGTACGTTCTGTCGTACCCGGCACCTCCACCACTCTGTTACGCCCAGAAAAGGCGTTACTTTGAAGCCGGGTAGAGTTAGAAGCGATGGCCTTGGTCAACTGAGCGCCTGTCGAGACTCAGCCAGCCAGCCACACGTCGTCGTCCTCGTTCACCACCCTTCGGTGCCCCCACATACTGTTTGTTGAGGCGTGAACCCACTATGCACCTAAGCGCGTCACATTCGTGAACCCACTATGCACCTAGGAGCGTCACAATATTACTCAGCCTCCATGTTTTTCTGCAGCGCAAAGTAGCCGGCATCGCATTTGACTTCGACGCTGACATCGACAGGTAAGACATGTAATATTACCGCCGGTCACTTACCTGTCTATTTAGCAGTCTAAGACAAGTATGGGAACGCACCATTAGATGCCGCGTAATCTGCACCTGTACTTCGTTCGATATCTGATGACTGTTTCGATGCCACACATTCCAGCGGCACCGACTAGCGTCCCACCTATAGCAATAGTATTGGTGGCGGCGGATCCGGCATTCCCACGCGCGACATTGATCACACGGCAACCCTCACGCTTTTTAGGCGTTAATACCACTCTAAACGAGACTTCGATTGTCGCTGCGGAGAAAAGCTGCTGGCGTCTAACCTGTCTGCACAATGATTCTGCGTACCGCATCTTCCCACGTGTAACACGAGCTCGAAAAAAAAAATATCGTCTGCACTTAATCCTTACTTATGCAGTTTAATACGTCAGTGAATTTTTCGCTTGATTATTGCGTATTATGAGAAATAATATGAAATAAATGAGCAAGTTCGGCATGAAAAATACGTGAAAAGCGTGAAATAGTCCGGCTACTCGTGGAAGTGCTTTAGTGGAGATTCTGAGGTCGCAAAATCGTATAAGTTTGCTTCATTTCACTCTTATTTTGGAATATAATGCGAGCAAGGACGTGTGATTTTGGTTCTATACTTAGGAATTCCACGTACTATTGTGCACGATGGCTATTAAGCCATTAGTAAATAATTGAGAATGCACGTCAATTTTCTAAGAATGAAACGCGAAGTCCATACGGAAAATAAATATAAAATATAAGAAAAGAGACATGAAACTTATACGTTTGCGTAAGGAAGCTTTTAAGAAAGCGGTACATTGGGTGGACGACCAAGAACCCCAGGTGCTCCAAATTAATCCGGACTCCCGATCGTAGTCTGGGCACGTAAAACCCCAGAAAAAAAAGAAAGAAAAAAGCACATGTGCGCACGTATGCATGTAATATGCATTACCTAATTCTAGAATTCGTGCATCTTTTAAATTTCTTTCTGAAATTGCCTAATAACTTTTTAAAAGGGAGCGGGCCACGCTATGGAAAACGGTGGCAACTTCTCGTGGCAACGCGTTTCTTTTACTCTCCGAGAAAAAAGAAAACGAAAAGGAGCTAGGTGCCGAAGTACGGTCCCTCTGTTTCCAAGTTCAAAACTAACGAGAACAACGCATTGTGCGCGGGATTTTACGGTAGACAATTCTCTCGCGCCGAAAGGCGTCCAACAATCCCGCTCCCCCTTTCCCCTCCTGCTTTCCCTTAACCCCGTTGCCATACGAACAGGATCGCTATCTCGGTTGACGCCTTCAATTCGCCATTGCAACGTGGCTGCGGCGGTTCAGCCGCTGGTATACTGGCGTCATGGTTACGAGAGTTTCACTGTCGTAACTGCTCGCTGTCCACTGTTTCACTGTTATTTCGTGGAACGCCGCTTTATTGCCTTTTCCTGCCGCTCCGCCGGGCAGCATAGACATCGGTGTGTATCTTTTACGAGACGCAATAAGAGAACTCCGCGCGTCGCTGCCCGCGTAATGCTGCCTCTGTATACGGTTCCACCAGGTTCACCGGGGCGACGTTTAGCCTGAATTCGCGCGGCAGTTTCGTACGCGTTTGTTCTGTTGGAACGCGAGAGCGAGAATCTCCGCGACAGCTCGTCCGAATTCGGCGCGACGAAATCTCGGTCTCGTTATGTAGGAGCGTTAAAGGAAGCACCGCGATTAAAGCGCGAACTTGTTTCAAGCTTTCCCTAAATTCCCTAAAACGTTTGCGAAGCAAGCGTTACGCCCCTTTCACGGTTTAGAGGCCTGCCGGCGCCTAACGGTCGCTTGGCCGAGCCCGTTTCTGTTAAGACTCGCCTTTAGGAAAAGTCAGTATATGGCCAGAGATGTTAACGAAAGAAGACGCAGTCAGGATTGTGTTGCACGTTTGTCGTGCGCGATCTCCATCTTGTTTCGCATAAGTTACACTAAGTGAACAGAATATTTTTGCGAAGTTGTTCCAGTTCCTTTAGCGTGCGTGAACGACATTAAGGTGTTTCACGTGCTCTTTTACGCTTATGCAGAATGACATCAAAAGCAACATAGAGTACACTACTAATCTCACTCCATGTCGGTTTTGCGAAGTGGAATGCATTTATAAAAATGTTTCGCTTACAAAGCGGCACCTACGTGCAACGTATACCTCCTTGAGCGTCGGCTCTTCTTTCGGCCGATCTTCTTGCCATTGTTTCTGTATATTACTTTTAAGATTGTTCCTAAAAATTCCTAATAATAATAATAAATTGTACTAAATTGAACATATTTGCCAAAATGTTCCACTTCTAAAGGTCATGTTGGATAACATTAGGAGTGTGCACTTTTTCTGTTGAAAAGTACATCGTCGCACATTCTTAAACATGGTTTTGGTTGCAGGCGTGTAGATTTACTTTCCAGATGATAGGTAAGGGTACGAGCACACTGTTCCCGAAAACAGTGCTAATTTCACATTAGAAGAGCTATACATATCGATTGTTGCGCAAATTTAAATATTAAAGAGCTTAATTAGACGCAATGCGATTCCACGCATTTCCGCGCTTTAAGTGGAAAGCCGTACAATTTGCGGAAGCGAAAAAAGAAATTTAAAAATTTTGCGGTCATAGATTGAACCTAATTGGAACGAAATTAAAAGTTGTATAATGGCTGTCAATATGTTCTTGGAGGCCTAGTTTCGCCTTCATCCTGCAGGCGAGTTTCGTTAAGCTTCGATTGTTTGAGCCATGTTCCACCTGGCTTGTGAACTCGACACTGCTTGGGCACAAGTCACCATACACTACTAATATAGCACATATCATAGCGCCTGTTTTTAAAGCGAACCACTTCCTTTAGCTACATCATCCAGTTTGGACGACCGGCGCGCGGCGGTCTCAGAGGATAAATAACAGCAGAGAGCAACAAGAGTATGGAGGCGGAGAGACGACTGGAGACGAGGCGCCGATTGGTTGGCGCAGATGATGACGTCAGGCAGTGCGGAGCGGTACGGAGCGAGGTCAGAAGGAAACGCGCCGACAGGAGCCGCGCTCGGTGTGGCAGAGCACCGAGATCACGTGACAGTGACGTGCGTCGGCGCGCAGTGTGACGTCACCGCAGCTCTCGTTACCTCGTTCGCGGAATGTCACGCGATGCCAAACGATCATCGCGGTTGGCAGCGAAATCGCCGCTTCGTGTCTGCTCATGCACCCGTAATTATTTTCATTAAATTACAGCGTTTTACCCGACCAAAACCACGATGTGATTATGAGCTACAGCCGTAGTGGTAGACTCCAGAATAATTTTGGCCACCTAGGGCTCTCTAACGTGCGTCCAATGCGCACGACACGGGCGTTTTTGCATTTCGCCCCCGTCGAAAAGCGTCCGCCGTGGCGGAGATTCGATCCCGCGACCTCGTGCTTAGCAGCGCAACGTTGATGTCACTATGCCACTACGATAAGTGCGCCCGTTCTATCGCGATCTACGCTCTACATGGGGATACTGACGTAATAATTCTGCGAAAACCCACAAGGTGGAGAGAAGTAGCAGTTGCTTTGTATCAGTTGTTACGATTGGGTGGATGGCTCAGTTTCCTTTAATTATTTGACATGGGGATATGTATCAGGCTATACAAGAAAGCTGACACTGACACTCATGCTCGATGGTTGTTGCCACATTTTTTAAAAATATCCTTGGCAATATGCACACGTAAATAATAATAATTGTGTTAACATAATTACAAATATTCAGTAAATAATAGTAATTATGGTGTGCAAGATTACTGGGATTTTATGGTAAACAAATGGAAAGAATAGGACAAAAGTGAAAGCCATGCGACCGTGCGGTCACATACTTTTCATGTGTGTATTGTTTAGTAGACGACAGCTGCAAGCGCGAGGACAGGTTCAAGCAAGGCGGACGATGTCATCTTGACAAGTCTGAACGGTTTGACAGTCCTTTACGACTGTTCCGACATGCTAAATGCACCTGTATTTCTTTTTCTTTGCCATGACTTGCTATTGCGCAAAACATCTTGTCTTGAATAAACTAATAATCGCACTGAAATGTAGAAATACCAAGAAGACGAAAAAGCCAAAGGAAACAAAATACCAGTAATCTATTCCAGGTATAATGTCCAATTTCCGGGGTGAAATTCGGCCATGCCGTGCATGTTATTCGGCTGAATACGCGCTCCTCTGGAAACGCAGAGCGAGAGAATAACTTGGTTGCGCCACTTCTCTTTTACAAAATATTATTATAGATGAATAATATAAAAAGGGAACAAATACGTGATTTTGAAAGGAAGTTACTTGCCTCTCCTGAACATGTAGCCAGATTTTGACATCGAAACCAAATTATCCTGCTCGCGCGATAAATGTGAAGCGGTGCGTATTCCTAAAACAGCAATGAAAAAAAGATAAAATAACATAAAAATAAACGTATTGCCGGCTTCCTTGCAGCTGAAGCTATCTACGCTTTTCTGGGAAATTCGAGAAGCTAAATCGTGACATCAACCTCGCCTAGCATGCCACAGTCCTAAGAAGGAGAAATATAAAAAAAGACATTGTTCCTCCGAAAATTAGTCAAACAAGAAAGAAACCGCTGAGTGAGCTGCCAATTATCTAGCAGGGAAGCCACAGAGTTTCTTTCTCTTGTGAGGTTTAAGGCAGAAATTGGCTGACTCAGATATCCATGGTCATTTCTCAATCTTGCTAAGCAACCCGGGGTTATCAAAGAAGGAGAGGAATACCGTATTCACTCGAATTTAGGTCAATAGCCTTTTTTCTTATAACGTGGGTAACAAAACTCTTACGTACTTACGTCGGCTTAGATTAGAGGGTTTGGGAAGGATCATTGGAACCGCAAAAAAAAAAGAAAATAAAGAGTGCGTCTCCGGTAACGCGAGAAACGTAAGACAGTACAGTAGCCATTACTATAGCCGTTGCCACACAGTAATACAGCTGACTGCAGTGGTACAACTTGAATGCATTGAATGCGCGTAGTGCAGGTGCAACCATTGTAGCCTTTCTTGATGAAAGTTTGCTCTCGGCAAGGCGTTATCACTGAGCCCATTCTGTCAAAGTGGAACCAAGAGCAGGCCGGGGTAGACGTGTGACTGGCACTGCTGATAAATGTAGCTTTCTTTTTTTTGTTTTTGCGGCAGGTATTATTTACTGTAATCTAGACCAGCTTGCATTTGACAAATTGCATTTTTCTTATTTTTAGAAACATTGGGGTCGGCTCAGAATCGGGGCCAGCCTACAGAGAGAGGAAGAGAGAAATATTTATCTACAGAAAACAAGAGAGGTCGGGCAGAGCTATAGCTTGAATGATGAATGACGATAAGAGAAGGAGCTGCGTATATACAAGTCCACTACGTTCCAGCGTGTTTAAACCCGTCTGTATAGCCCAGTGGCTTGCGTAAAGGTGCCCTTGTAATATAGGTGCATATAGCTGCCCTTTTAATCAAGGCGGCACTGTTAGCGTTAGGTCAGGTACCCAAACCAGGTTATCAGATAGTGCTCCGCTATCGACGTAACCAAAAGAAGGTGTGCTCCTACAGTTCTAGCATGTCTGCTGGACATACAAAAACACGTGCCGAATTGTTTGTGGCCCCTGAAAGTGTTAACAATTTGGACCGCTGTAACGGAAACATAATATATGTGTGTAACGCCTGGGGAACCCGACACCAAGGCTGGCCTTACATTGGAGCCGATACGGTAGTAAGAATTCTTGCCCATCCCATTCGGGCTCGAAGAAACCCGGTGAAGCCTGGAAAATGTCTCTTCTTCCGGAAGGGCAGCTCGCAACTGTTCCGCGTATGGACTACGTCAGCGCATAATTGGATCTGCCGGCTCGTGATGTCAGTGAACCTGCATGTGCTCTGCAGGGACGCCAATCCGGCGTTCATAGCGATAAAAAAAGAAAACGTCTGACGTGCGGGTTCCCAACTGAATGGGCAAATTTTCCGACAACCTGTTCATTTGCAGAGCGGCCGCATGTGCTGTAGCAGTTGCCTTCGCGCAATGACTTGATTTACTCTGCAGGCATGTTTCTTTTTACCGCGATTGTAGGTAAAATGTTGAAACTGGTTTTAGCTAGTCCGTCTGCCAGTTTCGTTCACGCAGCCAACCGTCTTATCATTCTTCAGGGTAACCCCCGTCTTATGGGGAAGAAAGAACACTAACCGCAAGGCATGACCATCGATTTAGGGCGGCGCACACTTTGGGGTAAGCGCCACTCTGCCCACCCTCGCATCTCGGAGGTCATGCGTGAATGAGAGCCATGGCGAATACTGTAGAATACTTTAGAGCCAATCGAATACTGTTGAACTTTTCTAAAGTGACGCTTTCCTAACGAATCCTCCCGCGCATCGCTGCCCGTGACTGCTGCATGCCTTTCAAACAACTCCCGCACAGAGAAATGTAAGAGCATCTCGTTCGCAGGCGCAAAGCCATCTCGGGACCCCTCCTCCTCCTCCTCACTCTACAATATTACGCGCGCTCCAACATCCTCCCCGTTCATGCATTACGCGTGGGCGAGCTGGGCCGCACCACCCGAAGACCTGCGCCAGACTCTGTGGCTGCTCCTGGTGGGGCACATCCACCACGTTTCCCTGGGAACGATGGCACCCACCGCCAATTGACCACCAGGGTGCGCCACCTCCACATGCGGGGGACGACGACGAATCGTACGAGAACCGTTGTACACAAGAATCTCTTCTTCTTCCCAGCGGAGCAGCCAGCCCACGCTTGAACCATTAGACCAGAATGGCAAGCACAGTTATTTCGTGCGAAGGCCTATAGTAGCTCTTCGTTATCACAAACGGCCGCGCGATCACATGGCGTATTTAGGACTCGCGAAGTTTCACGTTCGCGCGAGAGCACCAGCGGACGCACCAGCATTTTTTTTTTCTTGGCCGACAGACGCAGAAGTGAAGTTTCGTGGCGTCAATGTTGCCACAGACCCTCGCTAGATAATGGGCGAGGAAATTCAAAAGGAATACTGAGAATGAAAAGAAAAACACGTAGAGTTAATTTCCCCCAATGCTTTCAATGGCCTTATAGTCTGTAGTGTTCATGTGTTCGTAACTAAGAAAATCAAACGAAAAGATACAGGCTCCTCGGTTCTTTTTATTCATCACGCTTAACATATAAGACTCTTTGTTTTCCGCACTGACGCGTGGACCACGAAATTCGCGAACTTTCTTTCCTGCACAAGTAAAATTCAGGTCGAGCACAATGTACCCAACAAGAGAGACACGTTAGGTGGGGTGACAGCCGTTAGCAAAGCCTATATGCAGAAGCTTCACAGTGGCTGCGTTTGAAGTGAGGTGCGCTTCTGCTTGTGTGGCCTTCGTCTTGCCATTTATTTTTTTTTCCCTTTGTGCATTGTCTCATTCAACTAATTAAGCTGCCACGTGATGGCAGTTTAATTAGGAGCCAGTGGGGCAAAAGAGACGCTAAATGGTTCCATTCCAGGCAAAGTCAATCAGGCGAAAACAAATGACTTCGGGCGAAGAGGTGGTTTAATTTGCATGATGAAAGCGACGGAATGACGCACAAAAAGAACGAAAGAAAAAGAAAGACTGCTGTCACAGTGCAAAGTGTTCTGGAGAATAAAGAAAATGAAAATGAAAATAAAAGAAGCAATGCACATCCTTGGGCGCCACAAAGTCTAGTTTGCAAATGTGGCTCGATAGGCTCGCTGTTCAAACACGGAAGTGCAGTCTACAAACTGTACCGCAATTAATTCGCTTGATTTTCACTCGGCGTGAGACGGGGGACCTTCCGTTAGCCCTAATTGACAATCTGTGCTCGGTCTGCCGCGCTGCGTAGTCATGGCAACTGCCCTCATCTTTTCATCAATTATATAGAATGCAAAAACAGAGTGCTGATGATTCAGAGGCTCAGCGATGCAGATTATACAGACTGCTTCACCACCTTCAGATGCATTCGAATATTTATTTGCCAGTGACCTTGTCTTCGATTTACATACGCATACCGTATGTGTGGTTCAAAAAGTGTCTCGTAACCGTCGCCATGGCCCCGAGTGGCACAGACAACCGCTCTAAGGGCAATATCTAGTAAACATGCACAAATGATTGAGAAAGTGGAACGAAGGACAGGCATAATCGTAGCTCAATTGGCATATTAGGTATCGCATGCCCATTGCGGTGGTCGTGGGTTCGACTCCCACCAGCGACAAGTTGTATTTTCGTGCACTTCCATTTCTCCCTACAGCTTATTATTTGAACGCGCCAACTAATTTCTCGTATGCTTTCCTTAGCCTCAGTGTGTTGGTTTCGTGTTACTGTTATTCGCAAAGAACAAGTTGTTCTCGAGGTGGACGGTGTTGTCTACAGCACTGTCGCATTAAATGAGTTAATTGCGAGTCGGAGATGTTGCGGAAGCATGCTGACTTTTTCTTCCCTTCGCATCTTCCTTTCCTCGTTTTTAACCACACCCACACATTTTTTGCCCTTCGCGCAACACAGCGAACAGCGAACGCAGCATTTGTCTCGGTTAACCCTAGTTCGCTTCAAATTCGGTTCGTATTTCTTTCGATCTCCTTATCGAATGAACTGAAATTGGCAACAGTCGCAGCAACGAATCGAGACAAGTCTGCGGCGTTCCACACTCTGTTCCATGCATAGCGACTCTCCCGCGGGACGCCTTCAGCGCTTTCGTTTAATTTCCGTGCCTCCGTATCGACCACGCCGCCGTCTTGCTGCACCAAGAAATAAATAGAGGCAGTCCACAATGGTTGTTCGAGCCGGTACTGCAAGCGGAAGCGAATTAATTGTATGACGAGGACAGTGTCGAAAGGAACCATTAATAAGTATGTAGAACCATGTCCCACATACTTAAAACACACATGCTTAAAACATGGTTCCAGTTGCAGGTGCGTAAAATAATGTTCCAGTACTGAGGTACAGGTATGTGAAACAATTAATGTTTGAGTAAGAGTTGATATTACAGGGAAATATAGTTACCATATATGTATTGTTATATGAATGTATAAAGTAAAAAAAAAGTTATAATACATCAATGGTTGTTATTGAGATCTTGTGATCTTATCTGGAACGGCGTTACGTTCGAGCAAGTATTTGCGTAAGTTTCCCGGGGATGGATGGACACCAAGTGAGACGAGATTATAAGCGCAGCAGGAATGAAGCAAGCTATGTCTATACGGCGTTCCGCACTCTGTTCCATACATAGTGACTCCTCAGCGGAGCGCTGCAACCCTTTCGCTTACTCTCCTCCTCTCCCTATCGACGTGTCCGCCAACGCCTTGTTAGACGCCGAAAAAGTAAAGCCAGAGGACTCCACGCGATTGCGTCCATTTGTTCGAGCCCGCACTGGTACCAGAAATGAATAAATTACATAACGAGGGCTGTGCCGAGAGGATTAGTCCTGTGTACAGCGCGCGGAGTGTTAGGGGGAACAAAATGAAGCCTCTGTGGCTACCAGCCCCCGTGGATTGTGACTGTGCAACGCGGATGAAAATGGATTACGACCCATTATGGCCCGTTGCATCAGCTGCCTGCAATATAGGAGCACGTATGCCTTTGCTTGTGTCTTTTGCGCAGCTTGCCTGTTTTCTTCGTGAACTTGGTGTTTGCGGTGCAGTTGTGTTGTGCAGCGTACATGTGTTTGTATGGGGTGTGTCAGGAGACTGCGCCACTTTTGGCGGCCTCTGTGGGCGTGTAGTACCACGAGGCAGAGGCGATTTTTATGTAGACGGTTTTGCGTGGGCCGGCGTCATTTCATTAACGGCGAATAGGCTGGCTTCCGGTAATGGGCGTCGTGGAAGCGTTGCGAGGAAGCTCGAGTCGCAGAGCTTTAATTCCCCCCAAGGACGAGATTGGAATGCAGACTTTGGGCACCGTACATTGTTTCCGTATATTTTGCTTTGATTTTTTTTAAGGACTACGGAACTGTACAGGACGCTCTAATAAAGCTTCAACTATTTGGGGCTCGGCTGATACCTTAGTTTCTTTCAGAAGTAGTAGTGTGTTAGGAAGGAAAAACTGCTTCTCCTGCCATGTGGATCCAATGAGCTCGGCCACAGCGACCCCTTATTAACCTTTCACGAGATCGTCTCCCATTATAAAGAGGAACGCAGGCGCTTCCCGCCTCCACATCCAAATCTATGCAGATCACAATCGATCACGCTTAGGATGCTTCAGACGAGGTCATATCCTTCGCGAGGTTTCTTAAGCAGGATTTATCCAGAAATTGACCCACAGTGCCCGGATTGTGGGGAGGTTAGCACTCTACCTCATATGCTTTGGCAGTGTCCTGCGTTACGGGATACGTCCCTCACCAGCGAACGGGACTGGGACGAGGCCATATCTAGTACGCAACTCAAGCTCCAGTCCATGGCCGTCCAGAGGGCCCGTGAAAGAGCGGAGAGGCTTGGCCTCCCGATTCCGACATGGGAGCAGCCAGCGGCGAGCCGGGGGCCCCAACGGGTCTCCACCGGCTAGTCCCTCAGGACCTCATTAAAAGTTCATTGTCTGTCTGTCTGTCCTGCCATGTGGGCACTAAAAGTGGTGTGCCCAGAATGCCCTTGATCGTTGAAGTAAGCACCGCGTCCGTCAGCATACGTGTCGGTGAAGATCAAATAATTACAAAGAAGTTCCGCCCACAAAAACGCAGTGCAAGGGGAGCCGAGCAAGCTGGGGTCAACTAACAGTGGTCGTTTATTTTTTTGACTTAAACCGTATTGAGCGGCCGTTTTTCTCCGCACAGAACTACCTTTTATCACTGGTTTCAGGACGAAATTCGAATCTCTAGCGCAAACTTCACGGGTGGTCCTCACATCTCTTCTCAGCCAAACCTATTGTTTTAGCACGTAACAACGAGCTTTCATTTTATGATCAGCCCAGCATTTACATTAGAAGAGCAAAGCCACTAAGCTTAGTAGGCACGCCAGCTGGCTCTGCTCTCTTTCAAAGGTGAAGGGCAGGTGCATAGTGTTTTTTTTTTTGCGAGGGGGGTGGGGGAGCTTGTTTGTGATTCTTAGGTGGTCAGCGACTATGGTACTTGAAGTGGTTCAGTGCCACATCTATAAAAAAATGCTCCTCGACTTGGAACGCCATGTGCACTTGCCACCGCGTTTCCCTTACACTCCGCATATCGTTGCTTCTAAGTTCCATTAACTAAGAGGATCATATTTGCAAGTGTGTACCACATGGTGGGTGGAAACATCTTGCAAAAAAAAAATTTTTTTTTTCAGATGTGTTCCACAGTTTATGGGAGACTGCGTAGGAGGAGATTAAAAGTGTCGGTTGTCTCCAACCACAACGTTCTCGGGAATTCTTTTTTCCGCGCTCGTGCACAGTCCTCCGCAACGTCACTGGCCCCGGTGGCGTTGACGCATCGCGCATTCGAGACGCACTGCACGGGCGCAATTTCTCGGAACAGCAAACGCAAATATTATCCAAAGAGTGAAGGGTTCAACAACCGCTGTTGTCCCAGAATAACGCTCCGATAAATGCGCGCGCGCGCTGTTGCCTGCCGTGGTTTGTTCGCGGCACAACCGAAATCTCGAGGGGCGCTCTGCGACCGCAAAACATGATCCCTTGCTGTCTGGTTCGGCCCAGCGACGACGACGAACGCTGGCTTCCGACTTCCTAGAACCCTACACCAACCCTCCGTTCTCCTCTCTCTTTCTTTTCCCTCGTCCTCACAGTCCGCGGGTGTGAGGGAACGACCCCGTATACAGCGAGAAAGGGTCGTCTCGCTTTTCTAATCTCGACATCTGTCGCAGGCTGTGCAAAGCAAGCTGCACTACACTTTGGGCCTATCACTCGCAGGAGCAAACTACAGAAACGTGCAGCACATGGCGCGTAGGTAATTGACTGTCGCGTTGGGAAAGGGCCGGCCGTGTCACGTTATCAGCTTTCGCCTCGCTGCACGCAAGTAGCAAACACTTTTCTAGCCCTCACCGTCGCACTCTCGTCCGAACGTTCCCTCGCGTTCGTCTTTTAGTCGTCTTCGGTTTCGGAAAGAGTGTGCCACGTGACCACGGTTCCCACACTTCGTGGTTCGTTTTCTTTATAATTTTTTCTTCTATGGTGATGTTTTGTCGCTGACACGTGTTCTTGTGCGTACGAGTTGTACGCTTGCCCTTTTCTTGCTACTGTGACGCACGGGCTGGTAAACACTGGATTGTTGTTTCACAGACGGCGTAGGAGATGTGACAGCGTCTTCCCCGAGTTGCCGCCATCTTTGATTTCCGGCTCGAGGAAGAACATGAGTCGAAGGTGGAATCCCTCGCGGCAATACGGAGAACAACGTGCGAATTGCTTTCAATTAAGCCGCAGGCGCTAAAGACAAATGCTTGGCCTGAACGTGTTCAAAGGTACTAGACCTTCCACGAGAAAGCTATTCGTTTGCACATGTGTATTAGAATGTCAAGCTGAAATCTATAGATCTCGAGTAATTATTGATCTATCCTTTCGTTATGACGACAACTGAACGTGGGTTACGGGCAACCCACGAGAGCCGTGCCTGATCCCGTGGTCGCACGAAAGACATATAGGTCTCATGAACTTGATACCCAATATATAGTGCAGCTTAAGGCGCAGAAATTAGTTAGTTAGTTAGTTAGTTAGTTAGTTAGTTAGTTAGTTACTCACTCTTGCCGGCTGGATGCGATTTTAAACGAGCGTGCGAAGATGTGCATGCGCCCAGTGATCGCGAAAATGGCAGGTACTCCAGTATCTGAGCTCTCGCTCTAACGATGTCAGTCTCGCGGTTATGCGGCGTCCTCAGGCGATTATTCGGGCGATACTAGTAGCAGCGAGTCTAAAGACGATGTCGAATTACGAGATTTCAATCCGCACAATGGGATCCTTCGATTATAGCCCGGACCGTTCGGTCACCTGTTCGGTGGCGAGTTCCGTTTCGACGACTGACCGACTGCTTGTGCCAACAGAAAAGTAGAAAATATTGCAAATCTTGATATTCACAGTCTCTGCTGCGTATAGTGGAGGTTTGTTGCTGCCGCTGGCGCAGATTGCCACGCGTTGCCTAATATATGCGCCATTCTACCGGAAAGAAAACCGGTGCTCCGTCTTATACATTGCTGACGTTAGAACTAAATGAGGTTTAGAGTTTTGTTTAATTTCATTCTATGCAAATCGCGCTAACTCAAAGATTGTTTATGGTTATGCGCCACGAAGCCACACGTTTACTGTCGTGCAATTTTAACCTATCGTTCACGTGTTATGCCGAAATGCCAACTCCAAATAACGCACAGTCAGACACGTATATGCAGCAATGTCACAAAGCTGAAGGCGATGTGGAATTATTGTTGAGCGAAGAATAGTGACGATAGGTGTATGCAGAGGGAAAAAAACACGACAGGTATGGAGCAACATTTAAGGATACCCTACTTCTTATGTCACAGTGAGACACACCCATTCTGGAGGATTGGTCAAGAACGGGCACACATCCGAGTGACGCAGAATGAGTGGCTAAATCAAAGAAGGTAAAGCAAATCAGATAATTTGTTAAATTCAGTTAACCGGTCGCCTAACAGATCGGTGTGTTTTAGAGAAGTCTGAGAGAGGACATTAAATGTGCATGTTTTATGGAGGACGCTACTGTTTTGTTACGCAAACGAGATATAGGCATACTTGTTCACCATAGTTGGGGTATAGAGGCCCCTTTGCCCTTTGCTTGTACTTTAAAACAACCTAGCGTGCCTATATATATATGCACACACATAAACGCACACACACACACACATTATATATATATATATATATATATATATATATATATATATACACGTATATAATGCGGCGAGGTAATGACCACCCCAACAGCCAGGCTGCCACGCAAAACCCAGGAAAGTAGAGAACGAGAGCTTCGCTTTAATGGTAATAATAATAACACACCAGTCGGTAATAAAAGTCGACTTCAAAGGCTGCTCTGTCCTTCGGGACTGCATTAGCGTCTCAGAAGGTTATACTGTTGCGCCCTCGAACGATCGGCTTGTGTTTGCACGAAGCCCTTTGGAGCACGGGCAAGCTTCTTTCTCCCATTCACTTACTTGTTTGTTTCTATCCATGCTGCTTCCATGCGACATGGTGCCACGACAAAGAGGTGCGCATAAAGGCGTACGAACAAAGCGGGCCGCCGGTTTGTTTTTTCTCCTTGGTAATTATGTCTCGCCGGGAGTTGCACGCACAGGGAACGTTGTGTTTTTACGGCCGAGGTCCTGCCGTCGGTAATGTGATAAGGTTCATAACGAAGAATCCGAGAAGAGGCGTTAGGCGTAATTCAATATAGCGTGATGCGATACTCTGTAACGCGATAACGCACGAATCCTACGGGCGAAACCGCAAACAGCAACAACAAAAAGCCTTCGTGCCGCTAGAACTGTACGTGCTATATGTGGTTAGACTACAACGATGCCAAAAGGACGATATATTGAGAGAAAGAATTTCAGCTGTGTTTGCAAATTATCCTACTACATCGCCAAAAAGCGCCACTCTTAGGGAAAGAAGATGATTGGTAAGCCTAAAAAGAGTCAAAAACAAGGTACTAGTGGCGATGTCATCTTGACGTTCTCACACTAGCTTGCATGAGGTCATGGAATTTCAAGGAGTCTGCGCAGGCCTAGTAAATTTTTTATTGGTAAAATGGACTGAAGTTTATCCTAAAAGACGGAGAGATTAAACTTAGCACGTGTAAAGAACCTTTATACGTATATCCACAACCGGACAAATACAGAAAAATACTTTGAATCTTCGCACCTCATAGTGACGTACCGACGCTATAGCGTGTCGGCCAGGAATAAAAAAAGGAAGGATTTTGACCTTTATTTCTCTTTTAATAATCAACATATTACAGCATAATTATCACAAAAAGAGCTCTGGAACAGTACCTAATCAGGCAAAAAGTTGTTTGTCTTTTTCTTTTAGTGTCCCTTAAAACCCAGGAATGAACAGCATTGTAAGACAGTTATTGCGATGATTAATTAGTTGACTGATTCATTGATTGAGCGATATATAGTTATACAGTAGCACCAGTCGGTAATTGAATCTGCAGTGGTATAGCTGGGTACAAACATGCATCGAAAGCTCTGAAATTGCCACAAGTGGTAGGTCTGTTTTGGCAGCTTGGCATAAGATTCACAAAATATTTCAATCGGGAAGAAGTCACCTTAACGCCTTTTCATTGCAGCAATAAGCTTGTCAGAAAGTAAGCTAGACTGCAGAATGTCTGTGTACCTCATGGGAAATCCAGCTATCGCAGCTGCGAGTCCCAAGACGTTGCATGTGGCGCGTATTTTTTGCTGGCGAGCACCGTGACAGCTTCTTGTGAACGTTTCCTTAGCGTGATCTCTAGTTCGAATCAACTTATTTCGGTTGCCGATGACGTGATTAACAGTCAAGAAAACAAACCTTATGGTGCCAGAGTAGTACATATGTATTTACACACCTACTGTACTTTGCAGAAAGGCGTGGACTTTTCGAGCCTTTTTTCCGATGAAACCTTTGGCGGCTGTGTTTATTTTTCAGCGTAAAATAAGGACTATGTGGCTTTCTCAACGCATACTTCCCTTAGGAGCATCTCTTATCTACTGAGTCGATCATTTACTATCTTCAGCCGTCGTGGTTCATTCGCGTTATCAGTTCAAAGACAATCTCAATAGCCCCTTTATTGGTGCTCCTACCCTTCTGATGCATCAGTTTACAGCCAGAAATGGCTGAAGAACATGGCGTACGTAGTGGTGGTGCTGATGCATGTGTTGCATGCGCTTTCAACTTGGCAGATGTGGCCGGCAATTGCTCCACTTGTACAAAGTCTGATGTTTCTAGGAGGCCAGCAGATCACCCGAAGAAATACACTACGCCTTCTTTTTGTGCTTCTTCGAGACAGCGGACTTACCGCCACTTCAGGAGATGAACTTTGTACCCAGCTAGAGGCTGAAGAACGTCCATCTTGACCTGCTGCACGGGAGTCAAGTTCTCTGGTTGCTCACTACTCAATGAAGTACGACACTTGATTATTGAAAGTGGAAAAATAGAGAAAGAAGATTCGCCCGAAGGACGAACTATTGAAAGTAATATCAAGGTTTGGCGTTCCCCCGAATCTCTTCGGTCGATCTTCAACAGTGCGTGGGGACGACACGTTGGCGCGACGTCGTAGCAGGTGGGGAAATTGATGCCGCGCAGTAGAGACAGCCCCTGCAGCTACCAGGCGCCTCAAAACGCTGGCGGGAAGTCGAGCCACGTTAGCGCCGTCTCAGGCGCCGCACCTAGCTGAGCACACGAGATGATAACAACGAAAAAAAAAGTTACCGTCCGTGTTCGTAGCTGGAAATGTGTGCTGTCCTTTCCGCTCAGATTACTGAATGGCCCCCGATGTTGTACGCACACGGCTGTTCAGCAGGAACGCCATCGTACTTTGTTCACACAACGCTCGAGTCACCAGCGGGAGGCCGAACTCGGCCGCGGCTTCGCTGCAGAGCAGATTCAGCGGAGCCTGACGGCGCGTCCACGTGGTTTTGTCGTTTGTTGTGGCCAAACGCGCTGCCGCGTGACTTCGCCGTTTTTGCAGCCAAACGCACTTCGGGTCCCTCGCGCCTCTGGAGCCCTGTTCGAGCTGCGCATCCGCCGGATACCATGGCAGCACTACGGCGGCCGCACCGGTGCCGACGGTGCGAACGTCCCATCGATTGCCCCCTAAAAAGATGAGTGGTATCCCGCAGATGAAACGAAGAAGCACAAGTAGAGGAATCATATGAGAATACAGGCACTTAGCCCTTACTGAAGTTGAGAGATAACTTACTTCAGGAAAGGCATAGACGTGCGCCCGAGCTAGCGAATACTAGTGTCATAGTCTGCGCTAGAGAAGGAACAGAGGGCTGCCTTTAATTGGTTTTCGCTTGCACAATCCCCGCCAGCGCCGAGAGTTCTGCACACCAAATCACCTGATGTGATGACAAGACTGTACAGGTGGAGGCGTTTAAATATGGCAAAAACTTTAAGAGCATAAAAACTGACGTATGAACTTGAAAAAACAAAAACAAACAGAAACACACGAACAGCTAAAACTGAGGCATATAAAGGTTAACTATTGCTATCGCATTATAGGGATTCTCTCCTATGCCACGAGTGCCAGATGTCTCGTTGAACTTAAGCAGAGAACCACCAGCGTGTCCCAATTGGGAGGGAGGCAGGGATGGAGGAAAGAGGCAAGGTGTTGTAATCGTTTTTGCTGTATACCCTATATTCCCGACGCGAAGTGCGACGCTCGCAGGGAGTATTGACGTGATGTCACCGTGCGACATCTTGGCGTGCTATTAATAGCTTCAACTCTGCAGTTGGTGGTAAGCGGGTCGAAATGAGATGCAGGTTTCCACCTTGATGGCTGTACTGCAATGTGGCGACCTCGTATGACATCAGTGCGTAGCGTCTGTTGCGAAGCGAACAACCTTATGCGCATTCGTTCGCTCCAAACTCCACCGTACCGACGTCACACGTTGTATGGGGGTTTCGGAAAAACCATCGTTTCGCACTTGAAGAATGTGGCGAGCACAAAGTATGCACTGCGAAAATGCACCGAAGGAGAGACGCAAGAAAGGCACATTCGTTTGCGACCGTTGCAACGCTTCGCCATAATATGCGACATATATATTAATATAGTAGTCAACATGAATGAAACGAGGTAACTAAGAGGTTTTTTTTTTGCAAATGTATTCCTCTTAACTGGGTTCGAATCGAATTCTGGGGCTTCACGTGCCAGAACCACAATTTGATTACGAGGCACGCCTTAGTAGGGTACTCCGGATTAATTAATTCTGACCACCAAGCGATCTTTAGCGTGCCCCCAATACAAGGGACACAGACCACGTAATGGGTTAAGCCCACGTAGAACGAAAATAACATGTTCCATTTAGCTAGGTAATTTATGTGGAACAATATTAAGAGCGCAGAAAAGCTTTGATTCTCTTAGTCAGAACGACTCTGTGTCACCGGAAGCACTAGAAATGTAGGAATGAATGCCATGAAGGAGCACGCAAAGTTTTTGCAGAGTAGTTGGGACCCTCTTCCAAAACTAGTACACCGTCGGTAGTCATTCTGGAAGAGTGCAGTTGTATCGACAAGCCTTGCGCCGATGTTTTGGCCAAACATATTTCTTTGTAGACAGTTTCCTATACCGCTCACAAAAGTTAAAGAATATCAAGTCCACAAATTCCTGACTCCCTTAAACTCTGTAGAAGCAATAAAGAAGGTCTAGAATAGGGCATACGCTGGAGGAGAGATAGCCATGCTAGAATTCCGAGAGATTGAGTCGATACGATAGAAGTTGGAGTGAACAAACTGCTAGAGAACAGGTCCTATGTCACGTGATTATGCATTCGAGCATCTTCAAGTAGAAAATACAAAAGGACGACGCCGTGCAGCCATAACAACTTCCGCGTGACCCCTTGTGCCTGGCTACAAAAACCAAACTCGGTTCTAACGCGTCACGGACACGTTCTTGCATTCGCCATTCCCGCTTCCGTTGCTGTCAAGAGCGCGCCAGCTTGTCTTTTTCCATAATTTCCTTGTATTTTATTAACTTTATGGCTTCAAAACTCGAGGGAGTAACCCCATGTTCATTAGAATGTCCCTAGAATGTTGGATAAGCTCTAACAGAACGAGAAGAATTTTTGAGAGTGCAAGCGATTGCTTTACAGTGTAGTAACGGAGACAACACTGCTGAAAGGCTGTCTAAACGCATTCCGAGATTTCGAAGGGAAATTCGCGAAACTCACTAGACTTACTTGTTTTCTTTTGATAAGCAGGAACGAAATATGCGTACAAGGCGATCCTCTTAAATGGCCCGACAGCGCGTTTGCTATGAGTAGCAAACAACTTTATCCAGAGTGAAAGTGGATCACGTTATTTTTTTTTCGCGAGTGCAACTTATGGCTCTGTTCAACGTTTCGGAATATGTCGTGCGCTCAAAGCAGCCGCAGCAGAAGCACTTGGCAGTACGTCCTACTACACTATAGCTCGCCATTTCCATGCAGCACAGCGAAAGCGATGGATTTGCTTCAGTCAACCAGAAAAGAAACCTAAACAAGGCATCATTCATTGTACGGCTCTGATTACCCGCTCAATGCGACGACTACGCCCTTAATCTCGTTCGCAAAGGCTTTACTAGGTGGAACATATACTAAGGGGAACAATGGATTCTGTTTGTAACAAATGGCCTTCGGCGTCGGCTCTCCGTTCGGCGAAGATTCTATGCCTCTCCTACTACATGCGCAGTCTCGTAGGTTACACAAAGATTGTGGAACATGTTTTTTAATATATTCCACTTAACTATTCAAACCTCTGTGGAACAAAAATTAAGATTTCGGCTTAGTGAAACGTATGTGGCGCGATATTAGGAATCATATAGAGCAGCAGTCGCTAGAAGCTCCACCAACGGAAGCGCCACCGCTCAAGGACATCCGTTCCACATAGACTCCAGTTAGTAAGTGTAATGAAATTTCGAACATGTTTCACTTAGAGCAACTGAGAGCGGAACTGAGGATGTGATAAAATCCTGAACATCGTTCAAGATAGCTTTCTCTAAGCGGAACACATTTGCAAAACAAAAAAAAAAAAACTTTTCACCAAATAGATGTAACCCGCACGGAACGTTATTAGGAGCGTGTGTACTGAGCGGAAACTTCACGGAAGGTTTGTAGTAGCGCGGAATGGATCAAGCCCTCCGCCCTTCCTTCTCTGGAACACGCAGGGTGCCCTCGTTTCTGATTGGCCTGACACACGAGCTCCGCACCCATCCTGCGAACTGCACCGATTTGTTGAGAAAAGAACATGCACGCGCATGTGCTTGTCGAGATACGAGCTCGCGGTGACACGCTATGCGACACGACTGCCTTCGCCGTATGCCAACAACCACGACACGGGAGCGTGCCTCGTCGAGTGGAGATAGGAGCCGAGGTAAACAGCGCCCACGGGCGGCACGAACCAAAGCGCAACGAGCACTGGGTTGCCGTCTTTATCTCGGTCGAGCCAGACGGTTGGCGGAGTGGCCGTGTTGTCCAACGGACTGACTTTTTTTCCAGCTTTTCTTCTCACAATAGTAAGAATCATAGCAAACTCTTCTTGCCAGACAATAAATACTACAGCGGCGGTGGCGTAGAAGTAAACAAAACAAAAAAGGAAAGAAAGGAGTCGGTAAAGAGGGTTGGGAAAGACTGCGCCATTAGGGAGGTTCGTTTCCCCCTTTGGGGAAAACTTCGACAGAATGTGAGAAAGAAAGGGAGTCGTTGGAGCATTTTAACTCCCAGTCGTTCTGAAGGGGAAGCAAGTTTTCTTTTTCTCTTTTTTATTTCTTATCAGAAGCGTAGGTGTCGTCGCGAACTCTTGAGAGGCAACAAAGAGAACAGCTGCGGTAGTGTTGTCCGGAACAAAAGTAGAGAAAAGAAGTTATTACGGGAGTTAGGTAAGGGTGCCCTGTTAGCAGGGTTTGTTCCTCCTTTTTGGGGGAAAAGAGAGTCGCAGAGGGCGAAAGTGAGTCGTAGGAGCATTTGATTAACCTAACCTTTCCAGGCACTCTGTTGGAAAAGCGAAGAAAATTGTGTTATCAGTGGGTTCACTCTTTCTCTTTTGAGAGAAAACTTTCGTTTTACTACGGTATCTAAGTTCAAGAGAAGGCTCATTTTAGGAGGACTTGTTTCTTCGTTTAAACGAGGAAACATTATTCAGGACACTTACGGTATAGAAAAGGCTGGTATATCGTGATTCACAAGGAGAAAGTTTTGAGGCGGTTTCAAAAATCTTCTTCTGCTCTTGGTTCGACACCTTTCATGCAAAAATCTTGAAAAGGTGGCGCCAGAACAGTATTCGTCAGAGGTTGGCCGAACTAATGCGATAGAATAATGACGCTCTCCTTGATGCTTTGGTTTTCGTTTTCTTTTTTCTTAACGTAGGGAGCTGTCAAGTTGTATGGATTAGTTAAACAGCCTATCTCTGGTTGGCAAAAAAGACGAGTCCCTGCTTTACCTTCGTTGAAGTTTTCATGATTAAACTTGAGCAGCTTGTTCTTTATTCCAATTGGCCTAGCTGTTTGATTGTGGAAGCCTGACGAGTTATAATTGTTCAGGTAGACAGCCGCCATAATTAACTTGTTGCTGGGAAACAGAAACGCATGCGTAGAAAGAGGCGAGCCATGCATAGCTAACAACAACAGCTTCGAGTAGTTGTGCCTTTGTGAGATGCAGACTGTTTTAATGAAATAGTTGGTAAATTACAAATAGATAAATGTTGTGCCGGGCCATGCTCATTTTAGGCCCAAATATTGATAAAAGAACACATTTTCTCGCTTTATACGTAACCATACAGGGCGATAAGGCCCTCTCCCGTTTTTCTGCTCAGAGGAGCACAAACATGCTCAGGCCGCTAATGTACACATATTGCACTGCCAGACAAATGAAACGTGAACATGCCAGGGCTAGCTAGAACGCATTCTTTCGTCGGTTTTTCGTCGACACGTGTAATATGAGCATGCTTTCGACTTGTGCGCCTAGCGTTACGCGTATGCCATATTTAATGACCGGATAAGCCGTAGTGCAAGATTGTGCTATCGACCCCTTAAAGCGAAGAGTTCATTCCACACATGTCAGGAACTCCTGCAGTGAGGTATTACGCACGGAATAGTCCGCGGTGCCAACCTCATCTGCAGTACGCCGGCTATTTCCGATACGAGCACCAATCCGAGGTATACAGTATGTAGTCCATCTCACTATACATTGCAGCGCCGTCGTACCCGCTGCAGGAGTGAAAGTTTTGCGACTTCGCGAGGGCTCGGAGTTGCAACTCCATCCATATACATACATAATCGGACAATGAGAAACCAAAGGAAGGAACGAGAGTGGGTGCGATTTGCGCGTGGGGCTGAGGAGTCCAAGGCAATCCAAGACGAGAGTACTTTCTGACCGGAACGAGCCTTCGCCGGTCTTTAAAGGAAGGTCATCTCGGCGGTGCCGAACGAAAGGCGCCACTGCAGATGAACCTTGCGTGGCAGCGTGTTCTATGCAGTAGCCATCTTGTGTGCGTTGGTATTTTTTGTTTCCTTCGACGCGGAGGGGTGCGTGCAGGAAATGGCCATTCGGCTGTTTGCCATCCGGTGTAGAAAAAAAAAAGGAACGAATGGGCCACCTCTTATCCTGACTTTTCCGCCTTTTCCCGCTTCCTGCACTCATTTTTTTTTTCTGGGTCGTTGTAGGAACTGCATTTCCGTGCTCTTTCAGTGTCTTACCAACCATATCACGATCCGCTGTCGTACAAGTGAAGATTCAAGCGCTGCCCAATGGGATGTGTGTCTGCATTAGCTGTCTTTGAAAGAAATGTCATCAGCAATGGCACTCTTGGTTGCAATAAGGTCGCAGTGTGGACTATTGGGTGGTCTGGTAGCTTGAAAACGCTTTGAGTTGTGAGTTCGGGTGCGCCGATTTGGCTTGTGTGTTTACTCGCTGTTCTTGTTAATAAAAACTGTCAACTACCAATTAGCCTAAGTGCCGTACGTGTGCCTCTATCGCGTGTGAAGCGTACGTTCCTTTTGATCAGCCAGTGAAATGCAACAAATGCATTCGTTATCAGTTTAGAGAATCAATTTATTGGTTCACAGGTCCGTTATAAGTTTAAAATAATTGGTGCGGATTTATGAATTCGTAAGCTTGGCTCATCGCTCATTTAGAAGTTCACGGAGCATTTTTTTTCGTTAGGTTTCAAAAATAATCCCCAGCCCAGATCAAAAATGACATAACCTTATTAACTATTAAGACATAACCTTATTCTTTAAAATACGATAATTTTCACTCAGATCGATACAATGCTGTCTATGTAATGAGACCTTGTCTGTGCTTCCGCCTCATTTCAGCAAGTAAATCGTGGTCGGTTCGGAGTCACAATGTTCTCTTAACAGTATGCTGAAATTAGCTGATATTACCTAAAAGTTAGCAAAGTTCTATGCATTCGCATTAAGGACTGGTTGCTCCACTACCATCCCAGCTGAACCGAGAATTACATTAGTGCTCTTCAGGTTTTAGAGGCTTTACCCACCCAAGCGTTATTCTGGATTGAGCGATGAAGCCGAACGTAACTTTAAGCGAATGCCAGCAATACTGATCTTGGGACCACCTACGAGTGCATCCTTAGTACATCAAAGCGAAAGCATCCTCGAAATATAAACAATCATTGGCAGTTCAATCTTGGCTTCGAAGGTGATTGAGTTCGATGAGTTACCGGCCATCGCTTTAACCAACTCAGACTAGACACTCATATAAACCACGGTTGATTTCTCGAAAATAAAGACAGCTGAACTCAAATTGCCGCTAACTGTGCAACATAGTAACCAGTGACCGTATACTTCACCTCGTCATGAACTGATGAGAAATATGAAAGAAAGAAAAAGGAAAGACATATTTAACAAAAATTACCAAACTCTGTGATTTACCTTCATTATTTGCACTATATTTCTCAGATTTCTATCATTTACATTATATTTCTAAAAAAAATCTGAGAGAGCTTGTTTTCTTTATTCGTGTTTGCACGTCTCTCTCGCCTTCACATATACAACAACACCGTGTTCCGCTGTCCTTCAGCCACTCTCATTGGTGACGATATCCTCTTTCACCTAGGATTTCCTCGCTGCCCGGATCGCAGGGGGCCAGTCTAGGTTACCCGGGTCCGTCGTCGCATCGCGCTCGGTGCCATGGGAAATCAGAATCCAATCCAGAGCCGCTCGGTGCGAGCCAAGCGAGCGAGGCCGAGAATCGCGCGTCCAATACGGTCTTCGCGTACGCACCGTTACAGACACACGCGAACGAAGACGAGCACACACACATACACACACACATACGCACGTAAAACACAGACACGCAGACACACGCACGCACGCACGCACACGTGGCAGCGTTCCTCGTTTCGACATAAGGTTAAAAAAGCAACACGTCTGCTAGCTGGTGCTGCCTGCAGTCGAAACCAGCGGAGTAGCAGACAAAAAGGAAGCGAAAAGGCAGGTATGCTACTGAAGCCAAGAGCGGACAACATCTCTTTCGGCAAATGCCTATAGAACGTCACCTTTCTGATTAGCCCGACCGCTTGCGTAGCGGGCTTTTGAATTGGTGTTCGTGGTTATTTCTGGTCCGCGCTACAGCATCTTCCTGAAAGTAAGACAGGTATTAGACGTCTGCTATTCCTAACAGACGAAAGTACGGAAAACAGACGGTCCACGAAATAGGACCTGAGTGAAGCTAATGAATCACAAGAGGAAAATGGCGGGTGCCTTCTGTACCGGTGATGGCCTACATGGTCTAACTTTTTATTAGCCATGGAACGTTCTCCTGGCCATTTTTTTTTGTTTACACATGTCATGTTGTTTCACTCAGGACAGCCCGCCGCCTCACTTTTCGCTATTGGTCCGCGGGGCTTTACGTTCTATTGGCCGTGGCGATTGCCTCGGGCTATATGTTTTTCTCCCAGGGCCATCGATGTGCCCGCAGTACGCCATGTTTTCAATCCCCCGAGGAAGCTTGCGACAGGTCTTAGAGCCTGACATTCTCGAACTTTTTGGGTGCACAGCGAATGAGAAGAAGGCGCTGTGAAAAGAGGACAGATGTGTTTCTGTGTTAGGCTTGCCTTGCGCGATAAAAAACAACAGAAAACCAGGAGGTACGCACATAGACTACAGTATGACGTATTGCGCAGCTGATGAACCAAACAATCGAGGTAAATTAAGCAGCACATCATTAGAACAATAATAAAGTTTAGTTGTTTCTTGGTCGACATTTTGTAGCGTACTGTTGATTTTATGTTGTGGTGCTATTGAACAGCACCCATCGCCTTCGCAGGCGCAAAATCTTGGAACAACATAATCAGACACATATTTGCCACAGTTAGCTGGGTGAATGATAATTGTTGAGGTGAGCAATGAATAAAAGTCAGATAACAGCTGAGATGTTATTCAGTATCAGGCACGACTTTTCCAGGGGCGAAACGTTTATTTGAAAACAGAATCATACCTATTTTGGTAGAGTTAGCTTGATGAATAATAAATAATTACAGCAGCTAGAAATGTAATAAAAGAGAGCTACGCCAACTGAGCTACGACAGATGGGTGAACGCAGAAAATGTGGAAGAGATGACCTACACTGAGCCCAGTTAAGTTTTAATTCTGGTAGAAAGTATATAAACAGAGCACGATCTTGCATGCAGATTTTTCTAGAATCAATAAGCTTGAGCACACTGTACAGATCCGCAGCTGTGTCGTTACAGTTTACCTGTGATTACCTATCACTGGGTACGAAAGGTACTGCGAAATGTATTGCGGCAAAAAGAGAACTGTGCACACATTCTTTCAACCGAATTCTCTCTCTCTCTCTCTCTCTCTCTCTCTCTCTCTATATATATATATATATATATATATATATATATATATGTAGAGAGATAGAGAGAGAGAGAGAGAGGTATGTTATATTGCGCAAATTTTTTGTTTGAGATGAAAACATCAAGTGGTATATTTGTGTAGTGCTGACTGTTCGATGTCTTTTACCCCAGTCTTTAGCTTCTGAAATGATATCTGGTCAATTAGCAGAGTAATTAAGGAATAGAATAATCATTTGTAATTACATAATTGAGTGTCATCAACAGAAAATGAGCTATGGCTTGTCAACTTGACTCTAAACAATATGCACTTACTTTCGTTCGGGCATAACATTCCACTTTCTTAGAGCGATGTTTACTACAGCTGTGACATCTTGTATGTGGGCGCGCCAATGCGTCAACTGGTGTAATGTTACAACATGTGCAACATGACTCCTACAGCTCAAGTGTACTTTGCCCATGTAAATGTTAGCGATATGTCAACGCTTCTCCTTAGACACCACGATAGTAACCAAAACATCCCGCATCTGTCACCAAGATTTAAAGAGTGGCGGTTTATTTTGTAGTGCAAAAATACATGCTTTTATAATCATCCCAGCGTTTATAGCGTAGACATAGGCTCAAGTGGGACTCATTTATTTCCTGACGGAGCTTATTTGGTATTGCTTAAACAGGTTGAGATATGCCCCCCCCCCAAAAAAAAAAAACTGTGCTTTCGTATACATATATATACTGCTGCTGGAAGACATGTACTTGCTAAATATTTTGTCAGTTCCGCCATTTTCTTTAGATTCAGCTCTTAGGCACTTCCTGCGTTGAGCGTCAGCGTGCCTCCGCGTCCCTCGGCGTCCCTCGTAACCGAGCGAACGAGCACAGCGAAGGGTGAGAGAGGGAACGCAGAGCACAGCGGGCGATGAAAGACGGTGACAGCGAAGGGAGCGCGAGGAGGAAAACTGAGGAGGTGGGCATGGCGAAAACGTCAGAAGAAAAGCGTAGCGCCGCGCAAGAAGGGCTCTGCGGCGACGATGGCTACGAGATGGCACCAGAGCATCGCGCGTCAAACATATGGAAACAAAGCGCTGCATGAGTGGGAGTCTGCCTGCAGCGGCTGCCATGAATCGCAACCAAGTGTCACTCCCGCGCTGCCTATCGCGATCTCCCGATTAGCGAGGCAGTCGCGCCACACTTTGCACCGTTTGAAACGTGCCACAGGAGATAGATTGTCCGTGCCAGCCGTAACATCGCGAAATGAAAACGTGTATAGAGCGGCGCTCGAATTTCGCATTAGAGACTGTATAGTAACCGTCGGTAAATTTTTTTATTTGGTCTTTACAAGAAAACCTGGGAAATATCGGATGTTTGCTTTCATCTTTTTCCTTATTACATGGGTGTGGGTGGATGAAAAACATTCTCTTGAAATGTTGAGCAACCAGTTTACTCCGAACGGAAACACTTATTACGCAACCTGCATCGCGTGGCAGCTAGGCCAAGAGCAGCTATTATTAGTGAGTCTGATATGTTGGATACGCGGAATACTTATATCCAAGAGGAACCACTGCTGGCGCAATATAGAACTCCCAACGAATTTTTCGTAAGCCCTGTTACACCGTCAGATGTCTCGATATTATAATCACTGCAGAACAGGATCCGAGCGGTATTTTATTCAGGTGGGCGTAATATATTAAGAGATCATCTCCCCATAGAAAAAGAGGGAAAACACGAATAAATGAAAAAAAAAGAGGTGGTTGAGTGTCTCGTCGTCCGACATATCACTCCTATCTAACCATGGTAGATGTCGTTGCCTTCAATTACTGGCAATTGTGGCGCCACTCTGGTTTTCGCGAATATCAGGAGACGGGACAAAGTGCGACGTAGCATATATTTTTACTCCAACGACCATGGTAATGGTTTGAGATAAAATGAGCGGCGAGTAACAGATGGAGACCTTCGATGTGTGGGGAATGTGTGAGGGGATGGGGTGGCTACTTCACAGACAGATCAGTGCGATGCTCATATTTTGTAGTCTGGTAAGCCAAGCCATTTCTTTGTTAAATTTCGGTCTGACAGGAAACTGTTATAGTACGAGGTGTGAAGTGGAGGGCGACGTTTTCGATATCGAGATGACGGTTTCGTGCAAGTGTTGATTAGGAAATAAAGTGTCTGTAAAGCGCTTTCTTGTCTTCTACCTCCATCAAACAAAAAGAAAACAGAGGGACATGGGAAAATGAATTATATATATATGATATGTGCTGGTACTTAGGAAATTCCGATTTCCTTAAAAAAACATATATACTTTCTTTTTTTTTCTCCCGAAGCTACTATGTTTCACTATGGCCCTTAGCGGGTGATGGCTTTCGAGAACGGTATCTGAACATTATCGGCAACGAAAGCTTCGGGGGCTTTGCAAATTCGAGGCGGTAATGGTCTTTTACCGCTTGATGGAACATCAATCTTTTTCGTAGCCTCAAGTGACATGGCCGCCCCCCCCCCCCCCCCCCGCCAAGATCTATTCCTGTAATTTTCCTTAGAAACGCGGAACGTCATGAAAATGAGGCGTCTTTACGACGTCGCTCGTGAGTCGAGAGGGTAAATTACTTGAGCGGTAATCACACTATTTGAGGGGTATATATCGAGGTGCTTTGCAAAATTTCAGAATATTGCAACGGGGTTGCTTACGGATATCTGGAGTCGACTATACTGACACCATTGAGAAGATCCACTTGTTTGTTTATGCTACTTTGGCTACTGCGAAAGCACGTTCAGAATGAAACGAAACTAGGTTAGCTTCAAGAACACCTCCTATACGCTTGCGAATTCCGGGGCCGAATTCACGAAAATTTTGTTCGTAACTGTTGTTTGCTCGTAAGTGAAGGCGATCAGCCAATGATGATGTCCTACATCATTATTGGCTGACACGAACGCTTTTAGCGTAAGAACGTTCTTGTGAATACGGGCATTGGTTTTCAATGTCCGGCCGCAGTGGACGCCAATGCACTGATTTGAATTTCAAAAAAGAGATAAGTGATATAAAGGAAAGGCAAGAAGCTTAACCCATGCTATACCTCGTTGGCTACATTAAACTTGGGGGAAGGGAACAGTGTGAAAGACAGGTAAGACAAAGGAGTGATCAGAAATAAAAAAATAAGGAAATAGGCAGTCCGTGAGAACAAAGTCGTAGAGGAATCTTCACTGGCAGTCAGTGGCAGCCCTATAGTCGGGCAGCGTTCAAAGTGTATTTCATCAAATTTTGCTTCTCACTGCACTTATAGAATGGCGAAACCTTTAAAAGTGTTCAATTACATTGTCAAAGGTTTCGAACTGTTTATAATAGTCAGCCCCGCAGGGTGTTATTACAACTGGTCAGTATTTCCCGAAAACTTGCTTGTTCCTCGACATATACAATGAAGCAACCTTGAAAACTTTCCAGAAGTATTGTAAAAAAGTTTTCGAATAAGTTAACACAAATGGACCTTTAGGTTCACAAGTACTAAGTGCAAGAAGGATTATGAACAATTCGTGTCCCTAAACGTTGTCTACCATCCGTTGATATGAAATTTTCTCAGATATTGCCATGTCAATCCTTTCTAGGCGCACACATAAGTACAACGCAAGAAGTTTTGTAGATTATAGCTATAGTCCAAATAAATGACAAAAACAAGGCGCCCTTTCGTTACGAAAATCAGCCGTGCTTGTATTTCGCAGCTTTTGTCACTGTTCATTTGTACTTTAAGAGTCTCACATAAAAGCACATTCGACAGAAATTCGGGTGCATATTTTTATTACGTATCATGTACGAGATCACGGGAAAGTTTTTTTGCTTTTAATTGCAATGAGAATACAAGGAAGAGATGTAGTCGCCTTTAATGGTCATGGCCACTCCTTCACAGAAAATAGCAATAATAATAAGAGAAACATTAAAATAAAGAATAGCGTCACGGGTTAGGGACGACTCGTAGTAACTGTCGCTGCACGATAGCTAGCAAGCGGACATCTTTTGTAACAACGAAACAAGGGAACTATTTACAGTGGGGTGAGATTGTCATATTACCACGCCGGTATCGCAAAATTGTCCATGAGGGGTAAAAAGAGGGGAATAACAAAGCTGCATCGCGGCTGACTGACTTCAATGTAAGACCGCCTCGTTTCTGTTTGCTGCGCACTTGCGTAAACTGATCAGCTTATCTTTACTCGCCTAACCTAACCATACGTTCACCTAAGCCGTTGACCGAGCTCAATGCGCCTGAGGCGCAGATATCTGGGTTGATGACCAATGAAAATAAAAACATGAACAAACCCTTTATCAGAGAGGCAGCGGGCATTTTCATCGCAAAGCACTCACATGCAATTTCCTGGTATCCCGGTGTTATACCTTCGCGAAAGTTGTGTGAATACGGTGTTTTCTCAACCGACAACGACCGTGTTATAGTTTTTTTTCTTTGCACAACTGCGTTGGAGATCGGCTTTGCATACAGCGAAATGGCTCTTGCACGTTGAAGTTTGGCGGTAACATGGAAAACATGTTTTTCGTGCTCAAGTGAATGCGACCCGCTGGCATTGTGCGGCGTAAAGGTGCGTTTATTCGATGCGATGTTTGCGCGAGGTTTGCTTCCATGTTTGTCCAACAGTGAAGGGCAATGTGTTGACTCTAGAGGTGCGAGCAGATATTGGTCTTTACAGACTGCGCTCATGATGAAACGAGATTGCAGCAATCTAGAATGCATTGCAGAACAACGACAACGACAATAAAATAAAGAAGGGCGATGCCTAAGGCATACAGGGTTAAAATATCCGTAGTTTTCATCAAAACTCTATGGAGGCTACACAAGTGCTGCCTACACAGGTCTGCTTTACGCTTTGGCAGACACAATTTTTGCGAACGGGAAGAGCCAGCAAATGAACATTTAACAAAGGTATGACTTCTGCATTAATAAGTTTAACGATTGTGGCTCATGCTTATATTAGGAACTCGAACATAACCATGTTCGAAGACGACTCCATTGTACTTTTTGCAGTTCTAAAGCCTTTACGTTCCCAGCATTTATCAACGAATTCAACGCTCACTACGATAAGTTTGCGATCAGAAGCGGTAGTTTTGATATGAAGACGAAGCTTTACAGGACGCAGCCGATAACAGGGAAAGGAGGAAACCAATGAAGATCAGGACTGCAGCAGTTATCTGCTCTGCCCGGCTTCTAGACTGTCCTGTATACGGAATTATTTATGTCGCATGAGTGAGATTTCGTTATTGTACCGGGACTCTGCAAGTGAGATCAGTGGATGGAGCGTTGAATTTGACGATGAATACGTGGAGTCTAAAATGCTTCATAGTTGTCGATATAACGGGCTTCTACTACAATACGTTCGTAAAGTTTCCGATATAAGCCTGCACTATAATCATGAAAATCAACAGGTTAATTAATAACATGTTGTTATTCAGTATTTGCTGAAAGTATAAAGAGTAGCTGGGCGAGCAGCATTTGCGTTGCTGCCACAGCCTTTTTAATGAATGTATGGAAAGTTTAATCATGAAGACCCTGTACACTCTAGAAATGAGAGTCGTTGATTTTTTCTTGTTTTTCCTAAATGCAAATAAGATTAGTACAATCCCAGTTTTTCGTGAGGGCGTGCTTGTAGGACTAAAATCGGCGCGTTCCTGAGGTCAGTTCTTTGGACTTCAGTGATTGACGAACACTGATGCAAATCTTGCGCTTTTAAAGATGGCATCGGCTGAAATCACCTGTCTGTCGTCCAGTGCCAGCAAAACGCCTTCAGCAATGGAAAGCTTCTCATTACTTCGCTGAGTCACTTCTCATTTCTACGCAGCTGGCGGACCTGCCACGACACCCGTAATCTGACCAAAAAGTTTCCTAGATTACTCGCCGCCAACTTTTCTGGTACTCTTTTTTTTCACTCCAGTAATTATGCAACAAGGTGCTGTGTCGAGCTTGTCCACCCTGAAATTACCACAGCTGGAATGCTTGGACTCCACGAAAATTGAATATGCGCTCTCCTTTTGATCTCACGAAAACTTTCCGTGAAAGAAGTTTCGAAGTTTCCATTGTCGAAACGTGCTCTCAGATATCTTATGCACATATATTTTTAATGGGCTTTGCTGTTGAGGTGTTTTACTTTTCGCATACATTAAGACAAAAGTTAGAAGACGCACTGTACATGCTTGAAGGCGTAATGAATAAACGCTTAGATGACGCAGATGGAGACGTGTTCTTTTTGTTTTTTTTTCTCAGAACACGCCCCAGCGTACGTTGTGTCTTCTGGGTCGATCATACGCGAGGAAATGCACCGAAACTTGCATAGACACGCACCCATACCTGTGGGGACATCGCACACATAAGTGAGCAAAATACACAAAACACACACTCGCATGTTAATAAAAACACGCCAGCAAAAACCTACACATCCAACACGCGCGTCAAAGCATAGACAAGAAAAGCCCACTAACAATCCCGCGGCATGAACAAATATCAGCACACAGGAGAAAATCTGCAGCTGGACAAAATTTTACACCGTAAAACAAAACAATAACACACAATTGTAGGCAACCATATATGTTAAAACAGTAAATTGTGGGGTTTGACGTGCCGAAAGCATGACCTCATTTTGAGGCAGGCCGTAGTGGAAGATTGCGGCTTAATTTTGACCACGTGGTATTAATGCACTCTCAATTCACGGTACACGGGCGCTTTTGCATTTCGCCCCTGTCGAGTTGCGGCTGTCCCGGCCGGGATTTCATCCCGTGACCTCGTGCTTAGCAGCGTAAGGCCAAAGCCAGTAGGCAGCCACGGCCGGGTAACTACAACAGGAAATACTCATAAGCATATCTACGCCAAAATACACGCATAATAACACCTACACGAAAGGAATGTAGGGCCACGGTACTAAATCGATTTTTGTTTGATATATATTCGTTTTCGTGCTTCATCAGTGGTCCAAGCGGCGTACCAACAACGCTATCACCGAGATCGGCGCTTGCACGTGCTCCTTGACATTCTGTAGAATTCATGTTGAGTTTCCGTTGCCTTCAATGGAAACTCAATAAAAAAGCGAGTGAATTTTGGTGTGAAATTTATCAAGGAAGCAGTGATGATAGCAAAAAAAGGAATAGAATCAGCGAAACAAATTCTTACACATAGCTGCCGAGACGGTGTCGTGCACCTTTCGGGACATTTATTCTGGCTGTAACCGAGAAATGAGCGTCTGATGTTATCTAGTTTTTTAACTTAAGATTGCACGAGACGTGCTAAACGCACAACTGACATCTTGTTTATCTCTAAGGGCGTGATAATGTTGGAAACTTTCGAATAACTAATATAATAATCTCCTGTACTACTAGGTTTTCGAATCAAATAGTTAGCATTTGTAAATAATATTTAAAAAAAATATTCTTCGAATATTTCTAGACTCACTGGGCGCAAACAAATGTAGAATTCAAGCAACAAGTACAACAATTTTAATAGCAGCAGTCAAAATGTGGGCATAAAATAGGAGAAATTGCGTGAAGGAGCCGGCCGCATCGAATAAGGGAGTCACAGTTTTTCGACTATAGAGCGAGTATTTGCAGTTGCCGAAGAGTCATGTGATTGCAAACAAACTGCTTATTTCTTCATAACGCTTGATTTGTGCTTTTCATAAAAAGACAATTGAAACATGCAATATCCAACGAAAAACTTGATGACGCTGTGGGTACTAGGACGTGAACATCGTTTTAAATAAACTGTGGGAACGGGTGCACACTATTCGATCTTCGGTTTCATTCGGTTCTGGCACTATTCAAGTTCTATTTGATTTGGTCTAAAAACAACGATTTTGTACGCTCTGCACACAGTCAAGAGTGAGAGATAGGGAAGAAAACATCCTTAGTGAGCATAAGGCTGGCTTCATTTGCAGGAGTGGTTCCCTCATCACGGGAATGCATTTCGCTAGGCAAACAACGAGTTCGAAGGTTAAGGTTTAAAGGTAGATCATGCAAGGTCTCGAGCGAGACGACGTCTAGCTGGTGTGATCGCGTCTAAATTAAATTACGGGGTTTTTACGTGTCAAAACCACTTTCTGATTACGAGGCATGCCGTAGTGGAGGACTCCGGAAATTTCGACCACCTGGGGTTCTTTACCGTGCGCCTAAATCTAAGTACATGGGTGTTTTCGCATTTCGCCCCCATCGAAATGCAGCCGCCGTGGCCGGGATTCGATCCCGCAATCTCGTGCTCAGCAGCCTAACACCATAACCACATAATCACGTCTAGTTCCCGTGCAAATTTCGTTACAAAAGTCGATATCGATGTTCTGCCGTGCTTCCACCGACTTTCTATGTCTTGTCATTGAGTTTCTGTTGATATTGAATTGAATCTCGCGCATAAATTTTGCAAGGGTTCTCTGGTTACCCTGCTAAGAAAGAAAGGAAGACAGATCGACATCAAACGCAACAACCTATCATTCTATTGCTTCGTTTGCCAATTTCCTTTCTTTCCTTTACGTGTAGAAATCCCAAATGCCGTCACAAGTAATCCGGGCACTTTGTCGCACGTACTCTCGAACTGTTCATGGGTGATCGCTGGGCCAATGGAAGAAAGAGATGTCACACAAGAAGACGAATAAGCACTGGCTATCAATTTTATTGAAGCGAAATGGAAATGTGAGACACCCTGATACCTATAATTGTGGTCCGCCGGATAGAGCCAGCTCTCTGTAGGCTACAGAAATCGTATAATTCCACGTTATCTGACCGCAGGCGCATCGTCTTGTTTGTTTGTTTCACGGTGACCATTTTCACCGGATGATCACTGTTACCTACCGGTCGCCCCACAAAAGCCGTGTCTTGAAAGTTGTCGCGGGTGCTGTGGAGAAAGAGTTTCGCCTCATCAGAATATGCGTCCATTCTTAACTGTGCCGGCCGCTATGGTCCTGCATGAAATAAACGGCACCAGCTCTCCAAATAAAGCGTTAGATGCCTGTCTCACAGTTTCGGCACTGTTTGGTTGGTTCTTGCTGTCATCATGCGCCGAACGACACTAATTTGATCTATATTCCTATACGGTGCCAGTTTCTTCCATTCCCACAGTTAATTTCCTTTGGCAATTACGAGCATAGTAGCTCCTCGAAAGGTGATATGGTAGTGTCTGCTCTTCAGATAGCCCAAGTCGTGAATCACTTTTCTTCCTACTTCCGACATAGTCCTCCTTTCTTTATTTGACGGGCCAAACCTAACGTGTTGGTGCGCTCGCTTCTGAGCAGAGCACGTGCACACACGGGTCTTCGTTACCGCTACTGTCTCTTGCTTCCGCTATGGAGAAAATGAGGCTTCATTTCCTGGAAATCAGAACTGCAATGAACTGCACCTCGTAAGATTCAATTAGGAAGTTCTTTGAATGGCGCGTTGCGGCGTAGCAGACAGCCAGTGGAGTGAAGCAAGAACAACGCAAGAGCTTCCTGCCGCCTGAAGCGAGTAGATTGAGCGGGCCCCCATGTAATCGTCAGCGTTCAATGATTAGCCCTTGCCAGATTGCCGCTTTATTTTTGTTGCTATCGGATGTCGAGCGATACGCTACTGTATTACGCTTTCTTTTCCGCGCAGATACCTTATTTAGTGGGGATCGCAATCACCAGACGTAGTTATTACACATCGAGTGTTACTTGGAGGCTCGTCCTCAGAAAAAGAAATCTACTTGTGAGACAAACAAGGTGCTCGCAATGCCGAGACGTTCATACTTTGCAAAGAATTGGTAGACTGGACGCGGCGTGAAGAAGAACGTGTCAACCTTCGGTGCGCGCGCTTGGAAATCAGTGAGCTCTTGAACATTTCAGCTACACAGTTCACTGCCGTTCCGTACAGAAAGGGGGCGAGACTTCCATAACAATCAGAGCCCCATGCCGGACATAATAAAAGCTTGCATAGTGAGTCCAAGATTTCATACATGCTGGCAGCATTTTTACTACGGTGATGATGTAAGATTCATATTCATACCTGCCAAAGTGGTGCGTAAAAGGTGAGATTTGTTAAACCGAATCTTAAGATCTTCCTCGAAACTATTAGCTTCGAAATCGTTCTCACATTTTTACGGCGGAAAGCGCTTTTCTTTGCGATATGCCTTAACCTTAGCGATTTCTGGCTTTTCCATCATGTTCCCTTCTATTTACTTGACTAAGTGTCTCGCTTTTGATGATAGTGATTAGTGGAGAGAATTGTCCACGCTGTAGCCTGACAGTCAAAAGGAATCGCAAACAGCTTACGTTGCTTATGTATACCTTTTAATTGTTCACCGTAACTTGAAATCTCTCCAAAGAATCCCATTATTTTACATCCTTTTGAAGTCACCGAACGCTAACTAGTTGTCTATCGTTTAAATTCTTTTATTCATTTTGACTTATCAAATATTCTTTTATTCGTCAAACTCAAAATCGAGATCTTCTGCCGACAATTACACACATTCGTTACCGCGGAACCAGCTCGCTTCCCCTATGCAGTTCTTTCAATCTTATTGGTTTGTCGTGCACAATTCCCGTCATCTTGTATTCATATATGCACATAAAGTACACAACTGTGTTCAATGTTGCTATCAGAAAGAATCGGGGGCCGTGGTTGCGAACACGACAAAATGAATCATGACAGCTTGCATGGCGAAATATGCCAATTCCGCTATCGATCTTCAAGTGACGACGAAGCTGTTTGGAAGGCCAAGAACATGACCCAGGCAGAATTCCATTAGCTTACGTGCTTCCAAGGCTGGAGATTTTAAGTCGTTCTATACACAAGAGGGGCACTTGTCTGTAAACAGATGCCGCAGAGAGAGCTGACTCGGTTTAAATAGTTTAAGTTCACGCTCACCGCTTCGAAACTCCGGCTCACTAAAGGGCTCAAGCCGGCTTCCTAATTGCGGTAGCACGAGAAAACCACCGTGTTCGCCCAATTAAAACGCGAACACCGCAGCCTTTAGCCGAGTGTGCGTTTCGTCTAATACGGCAGTGGTGCGCTCTAAGCTGACTGCATGTTTGGCGAGGGGATGAAGTGTGGAGCAATATGAGCTGGCTCGTGGCTTGGGACTATCATTAAAATAGTTGCGAACAGTATAGTCACGTGGCTCTGTGCATTCCCGCAGGTTTGATGCCTTCGGGCTGCAGTGAATAGTACTGTTAGAGAGCCCGATAGCGATGACGATGTTTGTGGTACAGCCTCTCAAAGATTAGATTAGATTGGGTCGATGCCTTTGTCATGCAGTGGGCAGCCATGCCAAATACTAGTCTTATAACGTTGTGTGTGACACGACCTCTCAATTAGTAGACTAGACTGGGCTGATAAGTTTGGCCTCTGGCCAGGCTCTAGAATTGCGGCTGCAGAAGACAACCGCTCTGTTCGCTCACTTAAAACGCGAGCGTCGAAGAGTTTAGCCGCGTATGCATTTCATTATTGTACGGCGGCTGTGCGAGCTAAGCCAACTGCGTGTCTTGCGCGAGATTGAGTGTGTTGTAATTAGATTTGGCTAATGGCTAGGCGTTTCATTAAAATGCTTGTGAAAAGTACAGTTACACGTCTCTAATCATGGCTACAGGGTTGATGCCTGTCAAATAGTCCAGTTACGAAGACTATACTTAAGATACTGCCTCGAAAACAATAGAGTAATGTCTGTGGCCTTTGATCAGCTTCTAAAATTGCGGCTGCACAAGAGAGTCGCCGTGTTTGCCCAAATAAAACGAAAATGTCATCCAGATGTAACTTGCTTATTTGCTTGTTCAGAAGTTATCAAAATGATGGTGTATATCACAAGCGTGTTTTCCAGTGTTTACGCTTACAGCGATAGCTGACTTTAAGTATAAACGGCTTTAAGTACAAACGATAATCGCTATGAGTACATACAGCCGTAGTTTTATTGACAGCTCACATGAAATATTTCGCGAGTGGTCCTTGTGTGCCGCTCTCACTGAATTTTTTAGCCGAGTATTTCAATTTTTTCACATGTTCGGACAGACGAGTAGCCCAAACCTGAGAGGAGCCAACATCTATTTACATGCATGTTATCAAAAACTGCAATAAATGGGAATATATTTACTAGATACAGTGCCAATCTCCCTCTTTTACAGCCGCTGACATCAAAAGAAGTATACCCATGGACTACGTCAGCTGTATACATTCATCTATAAAACCTATCGCTATAAGTGTAGATAGCTGTATGGGTACAGATATGCCTGTAAGTAAGGATCATGGTGAATACAGAAAGTGAAGGCTGCGCTCTGCCACAGCGACAGCGCTAGGAGGCTATTCCCAAGGACAGCGACAGCTGTCTACAAGTGTTACAGCTATAGCTCGAAGTATTGAAAGCTATAGTCGTACAGTTATGCTTATCAGTGCACACATTTATAAGTAGAGAAATCAATATATGCGCTCAGTCAAAGCGATAGCTATGCTTTTCTATATCTGTGTACTTGAGTCTGACTTCCTTATATCTATGTTTCTTTCTGCAAGTTGACTAGATGTGTACATATTATGGACAGCAGCAATTGTGCGCACGTGTGCAACACTATTTCGATAAGTTGAGACGGCTCTAACTTTACAGTGTTACGTATCGATAGCCGCAGTGTCCAAACGCAGGGTTCAAGCGCCGGGTTCCCCACAGTTGACGTGCCCGGGCAGCCGAGTCGATTTTTGAACCGGCAGCGCGCAAATTGTTTCCACGCACACTGGACGACAGAAGCAAGTTGAAATTCTTGTTTACGAAACCGAATGGAATCATTGCATCGTTGTTACGTAAAATGGCGCGCATGCTGCGTTACGAAAGAGTGCGAGCAGAAAGCAGCGTTTCGGTCGAGTCATCGGTCCCGTATAGGTCAGAGAGCTGCGACGGTGGCCCGAAAGTGCACCCAGACATTAATTTCCCACGATGCGAAGGACACGGCATTAAGGCAGCGAGTCCGCAGCGTCTTGACTAAAGCCGATTGCGCTTATACGAGAAGGCATTTTCCGTTCGGGCTTCCACGAAGGCGAGAAGGCTGCTAGTGTAGGCACAAATTAGATTGCTTTCCAGAGAGCCTGCGAATGCAGCCCAAAAACACTGACGCAAGCATGAAGCAAAGAAAAAGGATTTGAACAGTAAAATGTAGCACTCTGCATAAAATTGAGAAGCCAATAAATAAGCCGACAGTGTTTGCTTACGCCCGCCCAGTTTTTCTTCAGGTTGCTGGGCAACAGTAAGTAAGAGACGAGTGGAAGACCTCAGCGACTGGCCCGGCAACTCAAGTAAACAAGGTTCTTGCAATCGTGAACGAGCGGGCGCCCCTAAGAATGGTCGTTGTGTTGAAGCGTGTCTTTTACGATGTTATCGCGAAAGCGTCCAAAAATGAAAATATACGACGGAGCATACAAGATCCTCGATCGGCCTGGCAGATGCGCTACAGGATCATGGCGTTTCGTTTTGTTTTATTCCGGTGTTTCGTTGGGGTGAATCGCATTTGCCTCTGTTTCGCTGATTTTGCCAGTTGCAGATTCAATCTTGTGTCTGCGTCTCCGTGACGGACATCGGATGCAGCGAAGGATTTTCTAGTCATCGTCCGTATTCAGTTCCTATCCCTTTTCCTCTTCGTAGCTTTATTGAGTACGCTATTGTTTCACGTGATTCAGCTGCTTTGTTGGCTTCGAATTGCGTCAGTAGGCGAGCATAAAATAAAACGAAACTATAGCGCGCACTGTGGCGCTACTCCGCCTCTGCGCGATAAATATTTCGACCACGTAATGCAATGCCTTGTTTCGCAAGGCATGGCTGAAGGTGGGTCGAGAAGGGTCGTTAGCAGCTGATGCAACACGATGTCGTAGGCCTGAGCGATTTGCTTGCAGGTTATTTCCTGCGACAGGTTGGCCTGAAATTGAAGGCCACTGCTATAACCCCAAGCAAATTGCGACAGGTAGCGCCGCAGTCGCTGGCAGAGGTGACATTACATTGCGCACCTGCTCTGTTGTATTTTGGATATGACCACTGTCGCCGAATGACGCCTAAGAGATGAAGACAGGAAACAAACATAACTCCAGATGACGCTTCTTCAAGATGTAGCGCACGCGGAAACACACCGACATAGAAGGTATACACGGGGCGGCTGAGTGCATTGAAGAACACACCGAGGAAGCAACGCTTTGTCTTCAGTGTTACACCACCCAGAGGCTAGGAAACACCAATTAATTAAGATTGATATCCCCGTTCCTGTGTACTAAACTTGAACAGGCAAACATTGAGCGTTCTCACAAAATGTGAGCCGAACGAGTACTATAGTGGCGTTAATGACGGATGCGACAGTGTCCATTGCCTTGTACTGGGAAGGTTGACGGCATGCTGCAGTTTTCAAGCGCCATTAGAATCTTTTACAGCGAAGCTGTCTATGTCTAGGATGCCGCGATTTCATCCTGGCCTAACATCGACAGAAAACATTGGTTGGCCGAAGCCAGTGTCAGTGCAGCACACAGAAATGGCCCCATTAGACCAGTGCTACTCATCAGTGGTAACAGTGGGCACTGTGAACGCCTTTCTTCCTTCTCCTCTTTCAATTTCCTTTCCCCTTCCCCAGTGCAGGGTAGCCTACCGGGCTCACCTTGGTTAAGCTCCCTGTCTTTCCCTTAAACTTCTCTCTCACTCTCACCAATAGCTCGTACTCTCGTAAGCAAGCAATAATACAATGGCTCATAACCCCAAAGGGAGAGGCTTCAAGCACTCTGCAATGTCAAGCGGAAAGTGCATACATTCTTTGGAATTACGAGTACAACATACAGAACAGCATTTGTTTCAATGAAGAACAACCACAAAACAAGCATCCAAACTGCGTAATTGATGATAAGACACTACTGATAAGAATGCCATCACGTGGCGCTCCGCGGATGTGTTTCTTGGTAAAGGTTACTGTCGCCCATGCTGCCGCCCGACGGCAGCTTGCTACGTGGGGAATGACGTCACTAGCTTTTCGCATATAGAAGAACCAGACTAGCAACTGATTTCAATGTTGTTCCAGCACCACTGTGGGCGACGGCGTGCTGTCAAAATTACCGTTATGCCCATTACTACCTTTAGTCTAAAACAGCAATACTACAATAAAGCAATACTACAAAGCCATAAGGCATTGCATACTGCCCTGAGAAGTTGTAGTTGTGGTTGCCAACAGCTTCGCTGCACACCCACTTTCGCAGAGCCGGGATGGCGAGTCAGTTTTTTTTTCTGAGCTCTTCATAGTATTACTGAACGTTAACACAATAATGATCAAAATATTTGAGTGATCCGTAACTTCATTAACGGCTCGCGACGTTAACTACGCTCAACGACTGCTGATTTAGTCCCCTCAGTTAGTTAGCAGAGACAGTTCCTCCTTCGAGCACGTGCCCTGCAACGGCTCGAGGGACGGCGCACAAAGGGAAACGATAACAAGCGGCCTCTTGAGGCCAGATTTGTCCCCGCTGCCTTTATGTGCCTCAGCCATCATCCTCTACACGTTCAGGCGGAGGGGGGTTCCTTGCGCAATCGCAGGGGACATTTTGTTGCGCGACTTGCCTCTCCGGCACAAGTTTGTTAGATGATTATCCCATTTGGATGAGCGGGAGAGGGGAACAGAGAGAAGGCCACCATCACGAGGACACTTGCCTGCTTAGGGAGCTCTTTAAGCGGGCGAGAGAGCTAACTACGGCGAAACCGTCTAAGGCGCTTCGCAGCTTTAGCCGGGAAAGTGGCTCCCCCTCTATCGGTGTTCTCCCCCTGCCGCTTCGTGCTATGCCGTCCAGCGTCTCTTTCTTTCTTGCCTGCGCGAGACGCTCCCCTTAATTTGGATAATGCAGTTGCCCTTGGTTTCCGAGGCAACGCGCCGTCCTCTTTCGCGGCGGACAGCAGAAAGCGGTCGCGCCGCCGCCACGCTGTGCGACATTTCTTCGTTTCCCGCCAGGCTGCGCACAGATCACGTGAATACTTATCTGCTGCTGCGCCTATTTTCCTTGTTGACCGCTCTCTCTGCCCCTTTTCCTTACCCGGCCTCTCGTAAGGGCTTGGTGGGATCATCGTTACTTAGCCACTGATGGCTCCGAAGTCTTATCTATCTATCTATCTATCTATCTATCTATCTATCTATCTATCTATCTATCTATCTATCTATCTATCTATCTATCTATCTATCTATCTATCTATCTATCTATCTATCTATCTATCTATCTATCTATCTATCTATCTATCTATCTATCTATCTATCTATCTATCTATCTATCTATCTATCTATCTATCTATCTATCTATCTATCTATCTATCTATCTATCTATCACTCTTTCTCCTGCTCGTCATTTTTTTCTTCTCGTTTTCTCTCTCCTTTTTTCCCTGGTCTTTTTCGTTCTTGCTTTCCCAGGTCGCTCCGGAGTGTTTGCACTTTTCGTGGTGAGCTCGGTGGCCCGCATCTGCACTAGGGTCTGCAAGCACGACGCCGGCTCAAGAACAATTTCGCTACAGTGTGCTCCGACCGAGAAGCCTCGCTACTTACTTATAGGTCGATCGAAAGAAGCGAGATGGCTGGCGTCCCCGAGTCACGATGTATGCAGACCCGCCAGGGTAAGCCTTCCGCCGGGAGACCGAAGCCTGTGTACTTGGAGCAGAACAAGGCCTGCGTGCCTTTCCTGGCGCGCGGCGAGCCAGTGCCGGCGACACGTCTACACCCGGCACGTGTGTCAGTGCCGAAGTTGTTTACGCGCAGAGCTTGTAGTACGTGGTACTTCGAAGATGTATGACTGCAGCAAGGAGAATCAGGCCGGATATCGATTGCAATGTCCACCGAGGCGGATTCTGAGGGAAGATATTCGTACGTATAGCAATGAAGAACCCTTGCGTAGACGGTTTCACTCGCACGACAACTGCAGCGGGAGTGCGGCCCCAAGAAACTTCCGGTCACGGGCCTTATCAGTCTACTGCGCCGCAACGCAACGCGCGTTTTTAAGTTGCTTTACTGGGGGAAAGTCTATCTTAAGTTTTCAGATAAAAGACGTGCGCATTACGCCTCAAGACTAATATGTAAAAATTTTTGTGTTACTTAGTGTAAGATTGTCCTTATGTAAAGAAGAAAAGTGTTGAAAAACTGCGCACCTATATTTTAACGCACTCTTGCTAGTCAATGTCGCAGCAAATGCCTTTCCCGCTCGCTAAATTTAGCGGGCTACGTCCGTGAGAAAAACCGAATACCGCCCAGGGCCTATGTTTATAAACAGTGAGAGGGTGTGTAATCCAGGTGAAACATCAGAAGACGCTTAAGTGAATGCCCTGCCGTCCAGTCGACTGAACGCGAAGCGCAATGTCTGACTTTAATCATCAAAAGAAGGACAGCCGATAAGCATATGCGCTATGGCCTCGTCGCAATCGCAAGAGTTACCAGAGGCACTACCCGCGTTTACAAGAATGAGACAATAGCGTATCGCATTTCCTAGGGATTCATGGAAATACTTTGCGACAGCATTTACGTGTAGCCCATCCCGCTTTGTACGAAAGTAAACCTGTTTCCGGCGAGTGCGCTTCGCCCATAAAGGAGTGGCGCCCACTTCTACAGCCGTTTCGCATTTCCCGTCAACCTCGATGCGATACGCAAGCGTTTACACGCGCCGCGTGAGTCGACTTACCTGGCTCGATGTACCCTCTCCTGTTGCCTTAGTGCGATTCGCCTTGCAAGTGAATTACTGCGGTATGCCTGGATGTGATGTGCCGCTTGTGGCGCTTATTTAAACGCCGCTGTCTATCGCGCGATTGCGATAACGGTAGGCGCTCTTAATGTCGACGTCCCGCCCAAAGCGATCCGAAAAGGTTGCGTTTCATCCAGGTGGACTGTTAGTTCAGGAGGTAGTCGAGGGCACAATTAGGGGCCGAGGCAGTACATGCAGTCGCAATTTAGCACATTCCACTGAATTGGTATGTTCTAATGCACTGGGGCAGGAGCAAGTCAGCGAATTTGCCACGCTGCATGAGGACTTGACAATGGCACAGACCTACGCGGACTTGGTTCGTGGAGCGCGCTACTTCGTCGGCACTTCCTTGCCGATGATCACGTAATGGTGCGGTAGTCTTCTGGCATTTCATTGGGGACTATGGACTCGACCATTACACGTACAGAAAGCCACCAGAGCACTGCTGCACTACTTAAAAAACAGGGCTCAGTGACCGCCTTTGAATGGGCGGCGAACACTACCCTTGAGTGCGTGTGCATCACGTGTTATCCGTTTCCTTTATACTTCGCTTTTTCTTTCCCGTTTTCGCTTCTTCAGCGTGAGATAGCAAAAATGTAGCGACAAATAAGGTAGCTGCTACCTGGCCACACAACAATCGAATGAGCGGAAAGTGATAAGCGTAACTTAACAGCTGAACACATGGACACAACTGTCAAAGCGCATTTATACTAAACTTTGGAGCAAACCGGTCAACACAAGAAAAAGTACTAGTCGGTGTTTTCAACTGACACCTTTACTATGTCACCCGTGATATAAAAAAGGAGCCGTGGTTGTGTAGGGGTTGTGATGTAATGTGATGATGTGAAGTAGGGGTTGTGACTTAATAAAAATGCCAGTTAAATGCCACCTCCAGTTGTCGCCTTGCATCACCTGTTTGTGGTAAGGTTTATTATGTAAATTAGGAGATACGAAGAAGGAAATATGAAACAGAGAGCAAATGCTGGTGGCTGGTCCGCAAGTTGAGATTAAGCTTGAAAGGTCATGTAATACATATAAAGCAGGTGACCGGTGGTGTATACGAGTAACAGAATTGATGCTTAGGAAGGCAGACGTGGTCGACAGCGGCAGATGGTTAAGAGATGTAAGGAGATTAGGATATTTGCAGCCATATTACGGTGCTGGCTCGCGCAAGACAGGGGTAATCGGTGGTCAGGGCTATGTCCTCACCGTATACATTAGTAAGCACGCGACAAGGATGTGTACCCTCAGACTTGACAAAAGCAGCGCTGTACAAAAACGAGGGCAGTGAAGTAGGTTCATACACCAGTGTGTGAACCTATTTTTCTTGTCGTCGTCTTTAATAGGCCTGCACTTCAGAAGTGGGAATGTACATCAACTTGCCCAAGTTTTCGTGATACTGAATGCGCGTCCAGATACTTTCGCAAATCCCGTATAATTTCTTTGTAGAAATAATCTGGAAAAAGGAAAAAGATACGTAGCCTATGGACCTGAAAAAGAGTTCCATGTATTTCATAATAAGATACGTTTTCAGACATCGACATTCGTTACGTAATGCCGAATGCTTTCTGTGCGATCTCTTCGTTTGGAATGCCTGGTGCGCTTTTGATTTGCATACTTGCAAGTCTGTGAGGATCTATTAACAAGCAGAAGTATGAGAGTGCATACAGACAAACATTTTTTAATGGAGGCGTCCGTCCCAGCTAGAGGAATAATCCGCTGACGTGTAAGTAAGGTCAGTTTTTCCTTAGGCTTATCGCGGGGTCCGAACTGCCAGCCCCTCGGTTCTGATGACATCGTGCTTAGTTAGTAAGTAGCAAGAAACAAAAAATAATTTCATCGTTGCTTGACTCCCATAGTAGTGCTGGCGACAGTGTGAACTATACATGCAGCAGGGCTGAGTTTTCAAAGGACAACGATGTAGTTACGCCTGCGCGCCGTCTTGCCTATTCACCTTTCTGCTGGATTAAATTATTTTCTTCTATACGAAGAGCCCATAGGTTGGTGACCTATTGATCAAGGATGAACTGTGCCCATGTTCGTCAACCGCGAAATGAAATGTCCTTGCAGTGCAATGTTCTAGCCGAGCATGTGAGCTTACTTCACGCCCCTGTTACTACGCCCCATCTGGCCAATTCCGTACTGCGTAGTGAAAGATACGGCTCACGCCAGCCAATCGGGAATGAGAACCCGTCGTCTGTCACAGAGAAAACGGGGAGGGTTGGCGCTGTGTGCTATGCTAATCCTTCCATGATCCTTTCATTCCGTGGGAGCGGTGCCAAAGGGGATTAGCGGCCGACAATAGACAAAGCCCTTGCTCTGGTTGGCCAAGACGACCGGTGGATTCCGCTAGCACCTAGCGCAGACGGCAAGAAAATGTTGCACGCTTATTTTGCGCCTAAATGGTCGTTAGGCCTGAGGCTCCTTAGAAAGAGGTGGCACTGGCTATGCTAGAAAATCACGTTTCATTGCAGCGTTCAAGCAAAGTATGAAGAACGCGCGGGAATGAGCGGAGCGTAGCACTCAGAGAATGCAGTATGTTGAAAGGTCAGTGAAAGCGAATACTTGGAGTTCGGTATCTGGCTACGATTCCAATGTTGGCACGTTGAAGGTTGAAATCGAGCACAAGTTGCGAGTTAAAAGAAAAAAACAGAGACGCAATGTGAAATTCATGAGGCGGCAACGCAAAATAATACGCATGCAGGCGCAACTTCACAGTGCTGTATGCGTGGACGGCAGCATCTCCCTAAATGGCGTTCTGCAGAATCTTGGCGTCTATTGCTAAGCCTAGCAGACGAATACAAAGCTTTGGATGGTCCGATATTTGCATACGTTCTTTCGAAACGGACACTGCGGTATGCGGCCTTAAAGTTCGAGGGATATTCCTCTGTCCATCTTGTCTACCTCGCGCTGTACCCCAGTCTCTTTCTAAAGTGCGTACTTTCTCGCTGTCAGCATCCTGGTGGCCAACAGCTGCTGACTAAAGGAAGCTGAGGTCTCTCAATGGACTCAGCTAGTGAGGGGTCAGTTCATAACGATATGTGCTATGATGATAGAGCTCCGTGAAGTAATGATTGTAATATGGTCTCTGTGTCGCGTCAACTGATCGCAATATCATGCTGACTGTGCATCGTTAAGTGATCACTTCACTCTGGAGAGTTTACAGGGTGAGTTGATAGTATCGTGATGACTCCGCAATGCAACATATCGACCGTACACCATGTCTACTACGCATTGGGAAGTTATGACTTTCTCAACATGATGGTGAACCGTCAAGTGATAAATGTGTCATGACAGTTTTGCAGCGCGTAGCTGTAAGTGATGACTGCATCGTGTTATCTGTGGAGTTGGGATGATATGACTCTAGCATCATGATAGAGCAATGTTAAGTCATAACTTTATTATAATGACTGTGCAATATGAACACCGTTGTCAAGGTGGCTGTGCAGCGGAAATGGATAAGTGATGATTGCGTCGTGAAGTCTGTGCAGCCTGGAAGGATGACTGTAGTAAGGTGAGTGTAGGGGCAATGTGAGGTGATAGTATCATGAAGACTTTGTAGCATGAGACAATGACTGCATTGCGTTGGCTCTGCAGCGTGACTGCAACTGCATAATCATGACTTTGCGATGTGAATGACTATGTCATGATGGCTGCACAATGTGAGCTACTAAGTGATCACTACATTGCGATGTCTGTTGGGAAGTGAACATCGACTATATCATGAAGACTGTGTACAGGGACGTAATAACTGTAATATGACGAGTATGCAATTTGAGGTGATAGTATCATGGTGAGTCTGGAGTGTGAAAAAATTACTGTATTGTGTTGACGGCTGAGTGTTAAGTCATTATTGTATCATCGTGATTCTAAATATGAATAAGGACTATTATCATGGTCTTGTAAAGTGAAGTGCATGACTACTGTATCATCGTGACTGTGCAAGTGATGACCGTATGAAGATGACTGTCATGATCACTATGCAAAGTGGAGTAATAAATGCGTCATAACTGTGCAATGTGAAGGCAAAAATATATCATAATTGTACCGTGTCACGATTCTCATGGCAACTGTGTCACGATGACTATGCAGGGTCCTCATAATATGCCTCACTGCACCCTTGTGCTAAGCCCTGCTCCCGGTACTTTGTGAGTATGTACCAACAAAAGTCATCGTTACGGTTGTACATTCTTGCCGTTTTTTTTCTTCACCTTGAAAATAACTTCCTCACGACAACCAACATAATTTCTGTTTGTTAAATGAGTGTAAACTTGCTATAAGTTGGTGTTGAAGGAAGATTCACGATATTTAAATGCATAATTGCATTTCATGAATAATTATACACATTTAGACTCTTCTTTTTTACCTACCGCCTGTACTTCATGGGACAAGAAAGGAAAACTCGTAAAACAAAAGAAAAATTGAAGCTGAGATCAACTCGGTGTTGAAGTCCGGCGCCTTGTCTATCTATATTTGTTTGCCCTAATATTGCTTATCGAAGAAGACATGACCTATCCTTAACCATTACTAATTGCGAATCTGTTTGGATTGAATTCAGTAACTGCTTTCTTGCTCAGAACAACAAGGATTTCATATTTAGCTGCATTTACCGTTCTCCTTCATCATCAGTTAATGATTTCTGTACCAATCTTGATCATATATTACACACTATATCACTGGAAAATAAGAATGCTGTTATAATGGGTGATATAAATATTAATTTACTCGATGAAACATCACCCATATGTATTCACTATACTAGTTTGTTCCATAGCTACGGATATGTTTGTTTAATTGACGTCCCCACACGTGAAGTTTCTAACGGCACAGGTACACTTATTGATCATGCTCTTTCTAACCTGCTTCATTCACCAGAGGCAAAAGTTTTGCACATCGACATCACTGATCATTATCCCCTGCTCTTACGCTTCAACTCCAACGTACGACCTTGCCCACCTTCACATAGTAAAGTCGTTCTGGACAAAGTCGGCTTCAAAATTGCTGTTGCTAATACAAATTGGTCTGAAATTAAATCACTAAACGACCCACAGAAAGCATTTTCCCCATTTTTTTCACGTATTATATCATACCTACGGCAGTTCACCTGCAAAAAGAAATGTAAAAAAACTGTAGCATTTCCTCAAAATCCATGGATCTCGCAGCAGTTATTAACAGCATTGCGTAAACGGGATAACTTATATAGGAAAACCAAAAGGCAACCGTTTAACATGAACTTACGTGCCCGATATAAAAACTTCTGTAACACTCTTACCTGTAAACTAAAATCAGCTAAACGATTGTACTTCGAGCAAAAAATTTTACAGGCGGCTAATAACCGTAAAAAAAATGGGAGATTGTCAACTCTTTCTTAAACAGGAACACACGACTGAACCAAGTATCCAGAATTTTAAATGATGGAGTCGAGCTAAATTCCCCTGCAGATATGGCTGAGGCTTTCAGTAGTTTTTTGTTTCCTAACAATTTACCTTCCCCTGCACAGACCATCAACATGAACCGTCTACCTCATTCATTCTTTTTATTTCCTACAACGCCAGAAGAAATAACTGCAGTTATAAATAATTTAAAAGTGACAAGCGCTGGAATTGATGAGGTCCACCCTGCTAACATTAAATTAATTGTGCACTTAATTTCAGATATACTTTCATTTATTGTTAATTTATTTTTCAAGACTGGTTTATTTCCTTCTGAACTTAAGCGTGGCAAAATCATTCCAGTTTTTAAGAAAGGCGATAGCTCATTATTAAATAATTACAGACCTATTTGCATTCTACCATTCTTTGGGAAAGTTATTGAGAAACTAATTGAAATACGGCTAACTAAATACCTTTCTAAATTTAATATTCTCTCCTCATGCCAGTTTGGTTTTCGCCACGGTTATTCCACAGAGATGGCACTTATTCATCTTACTGATCAACTAAAAAAATTAATTGAAGAAGGATTTCTCGCCGCCTCAGTTTTTATCGATCTAACGCAAGCATTTGATAGCATAAATCATAATATCCTTTTTTCGAAGCTCGAAGCAATTGGCATTTGTGGGCCTGTTCTCTCACTACTAAAAAGCTACTTATATAACAGAGTTCAAGTTGTTTCCATTTCCAACGCTTATTCTCGACAGCGAATTACTAACGTTGGTGTGCCCCAGGGATCTATTCTGGGGCCACTTCTGTTTTTGGTTTATATTAATGATTTACCTAACTGTTTTTCTTCCACAAAATGCATTCTGTACGCAGATGACACCACTATATTCACATTTCATAATGATATCTCATCTCTCGTTAATAAGTTGAATACTGACATAGAAAATATCCTAAGGTGGGGTAATGTTAACATGTTATCTATTAGTGCAACTAAGACTAAATTTGTTGTATTCTCTTCTCATCAGCGAAACATACCATCCATTCCACCTATCACTTTCGGTTCTCACCGCATTCCTCCAAGTTCATGTTCATCCTTTCTTGGTATTCTACTCGATTGTAATTTGAAATATCACAATCATATTGCTCACATAAAAACGAAAATAGCTTATGGTATACGCATCTGAATTAAAACACGCCCTTACTTCACAGGTGCCACATTACTCTCACTTTACCACTCTTTTGTCCACTCTCACATTACTTATGGCATAGTATGTTGGGGTAACACCTATAATACTCATACTGCATCTCTCCAGACAGTTCAGAACCAAGCCATAAGAATAATTACTTACAGCCCCCGCTTTTCTAATGCCACTTCCCTACTACACGAGAATAACATACTTACCATATCTGGACTCACTAAATACAACCTAGGTATTTTTTTTACAGATTTGTGAATAATGAGCTTCCATCGATCCCATTTTCACATTCTAACCTGATGATTCATAGTACCACCAGATTTGCGTTGAATAACAATTTTCTTTTACCAAGAATCCGTACTAACTATGGTAAACAGACTGTAGAATTCTCTTCCATATCATTATGGAACACCCTTCCTTTCGCAATGAAAAACGCAATATGTTTGTCACATTTTAAAAGAGAAGTAAAAATGCATTTTTTATTGACAGATTAACGACAAGGATTACTGTTGTCGGTCATTGTTCGCTTTTTTTTTCTTTTTCTTTTTCCTCTTTTTTTTTCTTTTGTTGTTGTAAATAAACTGCTGGTATTTTGTTCCCGCACAATTTTCCTGCTACCATGAGATATGCTAAACCTTGTTATTTTTTGTAATTTTGTATTTTGTTTTGTAACCGTTCTTTTCATGTTGCTTGTATACTTCCTCATTATATGCTGTTATTGCTTTTAGATGTTAACTACAATAACTGTTCTTGTACAGGAGGTCCCGATACAGTCTTTGAATATGGGACCTTTTTCTGCATACTAACTACTTGTAATGTGACCCAACTTCTAATAATAAATTTTGATTCTGTTTGTTTGGAAGTTGCGTCGTGTTTGACTCACAGTCACAGAACTCTGATCAGATAACGTGCACCAGTCAGCGGTTAGATGTTTCGCAGCAACAACGTTTGAGATGGACGGCCCCTAGCGTGACGTTACCGCCTCTCGGCTGGTTAGATTAAGTTGGACGGAGTCGCGTGGGCTTTTTAATGACACCGTAACGTCAACTTCGGGTTGAAGGGTTAGTGTACAAAGTGAAATTTATGTCTTGTAGGGAAGGCGATCACCGATACCCGGAGAAGCAGACTGCACTGGCTCACGCCGGAAGAACACGACGATCCAGCAGCTCAGGGCCTGCGCTGGTTCCGAGGCAACAACACCAACAACGGCAGTGTCGGTCAACTTGCTGTGACTGTGTCAGATTACAAAGAAGAGTGCCGATGCCAAACGCCCTGTTATAAATGGTGGAGGTTCTGGCTCACTTCAACGCAGGGATTCCACGGCCGTACCTTGCCTCGTGCTTCTGTCATGACCACGGACAAATGGTGGCAGGTTGTTTCCCAGCTTGCGACTGTGGTCTGTTCAGGCCCACCCTCCAGCAACACAACGCCTGCTTTCTTCAGCAGTACCGACCACCAGGACGTTGAGGATTGTCTGACGTCATACGGTTGGCTGAGCAATCACGACAACTGGAACGACGAGCAGAAGCTCAACAATATTATCTTCTACTTGACTGACGTCGCCAGATATGGTCCCGTAATCACCAGACTGGCCTTACCACCTGGCCGGCCTTCATAGCGGGATTCACAGAATTGTTCGGTCGTCCAGCCGTTCGCTAGATGCCCGCCGAGCAGTGCTCACGATGGCGAGCTAACAAACTTGGGGAAACCTTCATCAGCTTTGTTGAAAGATGTGGCACACCTTTGCAAGCGTTTCAGCCCATTCATAACGGCGGCCGACAAGAACAAACACATCTTGAAGGGTATCATTGTTGATTAATTTCCGATGCTTGTCGCGAAGAAGCTGCAAATAGTTAGGCGCCTCCATTCTGTGTCAAACTGGGTCAAAGCTGTGTCAAAACTGCATCGAAGCTATGACGAGTTGTACTCTACTCGCCGCGCCAGCTCATCCGGAGAAACAATTTCGCCACGTTTAATACAGGCGAGACCAATATTGATGACCAAACAGGATGATGATTTCGGCTTTGAGAATGCCCTCAACTCATCAATTAGCTTTAAAACAGTAAAATGAAAAATAAAAACAGACAGAATATGTAGACAATATAATAGAGTCGCTCATAAAGCAAAACTTTCTTTTTGCTTTTGCTGTTTTCACTAAACGGGGCAGTGTTTGTACTGGCATTACCTTTTCGGTCAATATTCACTGATACATTACTCCACTCTGCGGGAAACGTTACTTACACCAAAACTCCAAGTAGGGGTCTAGCCAATAAAAGCTTTGGTTTAAGCTAAGGAAGCATCGGGTGTTCGGTAATTGAGAGCTTCCATTTTGTTTTGCTGAAACAACAAAAAATCGAGTCTTTTTCGTACTCTATCAATTTTCTTGCTGTTTCAAAAAAGTTATACTTTGGACGCCATCGACAGCGTATGAGAAGCCCGCGAAATGGTTCAGCTCAACCCACGGGTAATACGCAAGTGTCCCGAACTTTACTTCGCTGTAGGCTGGAATTTTCGATGTAATAGTCCAAGGTTGCACAAGTTTTGCCGTTGTCTTTTTCTCAAATGCGAGAACATTTACTTTCATAAACTCCTGCACTCCTGCCAACTCTAATGAATCTCTCTTTCTGGCCACAGCGCGATTCTATGGGCCCTGTAAGGGGTGCCATACCCTCCAGTCTGATCCGCGCACGTCGTGTGTGTATTGACGCAACCAGATTCGCATGATTACACTGGGCTATGATTCCCAGTACAAAGAAGATGATGATACAAAGCCGTGATTGCAACGATGACAATATGATGCCATTCATGATTACTATGACTACGATGATGACACGATGGTGCGCCGATGCCCAAGATGAGAATGTGTATGATGACAGTAATGATGATGAATAAATATCTAGGCAAATTTTCTGTCAAGTGCTCTCGCACTTGCACTGACGATCATTTATAAGAAGTTACTGCCAGACTTCCTTTTTTCGCGATCTTACAAAACCTAACAGCGATGGCGAGTAACGCTACTGAAGCTCCTGCTAATGTTGTATCTATACAGAATGTTATTTATTAAATGCATAATTTTTATTGTTAGCCTCGCTGCAACTCAATGACAGCGTGTAAAGCTTAGCGTGCAATCCAGAGACCAGTGCTAAGTTCAGCGCTTCAACACAGTGTATCGCATGTGACGCCGCCGGTCTAGAACAGTGGATGCGACGCTCCATATTTAGAACTTGGCCACGCGCCGATTCTCTACGCATAAGCGCTGACGAAAGCGCAAACGACGCCCGCCCCCGCCCCCACCCCTCTCCCCCTTCTCCCCACCTCAATGTCTTTGTGAAAACGACGCGTAAGCACTGGTGAGCCAGTCTTCACCAGCGAGGTCGACGAGGGTGTTTACGAAACGGCGATCAACAATGGGTACCGTACGAAGCACGTGAGCTATCCTTTTGTCCCCTCCCTTTTCATCTCCCGTTGATTTCGGCTCCTCCTGCTCCGTCGCACCTATTTGTCTCCCCAAAATGCCAAGGGAAAGCGATCTGGCACGCACTTGTTTGCAGCCCGTAGGAAGGCGCCTGCCGGTAACGGCGAGCGGTGCCGCCTGTTGGTGGTCGGGGCCTTCGCGTCCTGATGATTTCGGTCGGCCCTCTTCACTGTATATGCATTATATCGAAATACGATACGGTACTGATGGAGCCCGGGGGCTGGCTATTGGCTCAACCTACTGCACACAATACACTCGGAGTTTTGAGATCGAAATGAAAATGTGCATCCCAACAGGTGCGTTGGTATTATTTACTTAAAGGTCGTGGGAGGCGTAGGGGGGTGGGGAGGGGGGCATATATTTGAAGCCATGATTCAAATAAAGATGCGGCGGCTACGGGATATTAAAGGGTTTTGTTCGCCTGTCTAACCGCAGCACTGTAAGAGAGTGCGAAGTAGGGCTAGTTAATGAAAAAAGATTTTAAGTTCTCCAGTTTTACGTGCCGAACCCACGATCCGATTAAGAGGCGCGCCATAATGGGGGACTCGGGATAATCTTTGACAACTTGGAGTTCTCTAACACGCACATAAACCGAAATAAATTAACGTCTTTTAATATTGTTGCTGCTGCATTTTGCCAGTCCGGAATGTGGTCCCGACCTCGAGTTCGCTAGTTCGTGAGCAACATGTCGACAAAACAGCACAGCAACTGGACCAGCGAAAAACAAGGCAACACCATGCACCCGCACACGCCCGCACACACCCGCACACCCACCCACACACACCCGCACACCCTCCCACACACGCACACGCACACACACGAACAAACAAAAGAAAGTGCAAAGGAACCTTTCGGTTGTTTTTTAGTATAAGCCGGAATGGTGCGACCCATTTTCTCCGAAGCATTCTACCCCGGATTCTTTTCTCTCGAGAATCCCTACCATCATTTAAAGAAAGGATGGCTCGGTGGAAATAAAAGGTGGCGCTCTTAGCGCGAACTGAAGATGATGGACGCGCTGTATATACTCGACAACAATGGTGTCGTTTCCAACCTGCCTGAAAAATAAACGACTCCAAGCTGTCTGCTGTACTTCTTTGCATTCTCGCGAAAAGGAAACGCGTCTGTGTGCGACATTGTAGTCGAGAGAACCGAGAGGATGCCAAAAGAGAGCATCACTTCAAATTCTCGCCCGAGCGAAGGAGAGGCGAATGCAGGGGACGACGTTTGTTTATGCTCGGTGGCTGAACCAAGCGAAAGGCGTCTGCAACCTGAAAACACTCGTGCGTTGTGGGCGTCCCTCAAACAAAACAAAACGAAAAAGAGAGAAAAGAACCGTTGGACAGGGATGCGCTATCGCGGAATGGAAGCATTGTTTTTCTTTCTTGCGCTGCTTTGACCGCAACGAAACAGAAATTATTAGTAATCTCGCTATACCTTAGACGCTCGCTTTCTTGCATACTTTCAAAGGTCCCGAGTTTCAGCGTAGCGTATTGGAGAGAAACATGTTTGCTTTGCTGCGCGAAGCGAGTTTTTGGCGTCTCAAATATTCGTACGCGCTAATGCTTACCTTATGAGCTCGCGCTTTCTTGTAGCGTCGTAAATGGAGGGAACCTCGAATCTTTGAAGCAAGAAAAAAATGTTTGGTGAATTCAGATACCCTTAGCTAAAGCACATTTAAGCGACAAATTTTACTTAAGGCAGTGCTTGCGGAAAATTAATGACATCCATGGCTTGGTGAGCTATGAGGAAACTTTAGATACGGGAACACGTATAAGCTCGGAGCGCGGAAGCGTAAGAGGCTGTTTCATTCTCTGCATATTTTTTTTTTTGCAGAGACCTCCCGTGTATATTTTGCCTACATTTCTTTCACTGCAAATCTCCACATTATTCGTTTTGCGCAGTTGTGGCAAAAGCTTTCCTATATCTCGTTCTTCCAGAACAATGTTATGCACACAATACAAAGAAATCAAGCGATACAACCTTGCTCTGATTCTGCAGTGTCGAACTAATTAACATATAAATACAAAGAAAGCGTAAGAAACTAAAAGAAAAATTCATGCATAAACTCCACTGAAGTTCTCTAAGTATGCATAAGCAATGTGCTACTTGCTCATCTCCACGTAGCCGGGCGTCATTATCAATCTTATCAAACTTGATTTGTCATGTATAAACACTTATCAACTCTTATCGGTTGTTATTACCCTTATTGGACTAGATCCAACCCTTAACATATATCGGTCGTTATCCACTTTATTGGGCTAGATCCAACCCTTATCAAGCTTTGTCAGTTGTTATCCAACTCGATACTACTCTTATCAGCCCTTATCGGTCGTTATCTACCATATCGCAGTCGATACAATCTTTATCAACCTTTATCTGTGCTTAGCAGCGTTATCGGACTAATCTGACCCTTATAAACCCTTATCATGCTGATCACATTTGCTCCACTCATTATAGGCCATCCGCGTCGAACCCTTATCTACCTTGATGAGTATCACATAAACCCTTATCACTCCTTAACATCCTCATGAACTCAATGACCGCGTCTGAGTGCATTAGCACTCAGAAATCGGCGGCATTTCGGTCCTCGAATTAACGTCCCAACGGAAGGCGCATCCTGCGACCACTGAAACGCACCGGGGATGTGGCGCCGTTTGAATTAAATTTGTTGAAATTCGGAATTTTCCTGATGTCTACAATGCTCAAAGACGGCTCTGCATGTAGTGCTACAGATGGATTTTGTTCCACCATCACCAAGCCTTTCAACAAAACCTTCATAGAAACTGTTCTCTTTAGCCATTTCTTTGTAACCACCGGTACTACATATTCCTATGATTCAGATATATTTAACTCCTGCAAGCGTGGGTGTTTAGCGCAGTGGGTAAGACATTCGTCTTCTCAGTGTAGGTATAGTAGGTTCTAAACTAACCACTGTCAGCGTTCTTGCTTTCGAATTTAGTTTGTCTTATGCATTAATTTCTTTAATGACGATTGATGTTACGTGACGGACGGACGCGTTTCCTCGTTTGGTAGGCCTTCATTAAGCATCGCACGAACACCTGATGGGCGCTAACTCATTCTAGCGACGTTGCTAAGGTCATTTCACTGCTTTTTTTGTTGTGTACCTTGTAATGGATTGGGTTGGCTGTGCTCGGCTACTAGTCAAATTAAGAGAGCGAAAAGCTAACAGTAGATGTATACGCCACTTCTATTCCAGATTTTTGCTACTACTACGCCATCCGTTATAATTTTTCCGCAGCTCGTTCTTTGCGACATAAAAAATTCGTTGCATAAATAGCAGGCAGCGCTACGAAGGTACAGATATATTTCTCACCACTCTATTTTGTGACAAATAAATTGCGCTTGCACGGGAAAGCAAAACATAGATATGCATCATGTACTTCGAAGCAACATGCCTGCATGTCGCATGCTTCTCATAATTTCATGTCGCAAATTACGACGGCGTTACTAAATGGAGACTTTGGACATCCGAACCTACTTGTCACTAAATTCTCTGGCAGGAAAACGTTTGATAACGAAGCTGATAGCCACTCGGCGGTTGGAATTTTTCATGCCCGGGTCCGGTAGAAAAAAGGTGGGCCTATCCAGGTGGCAGTGCAGGCCAGAAGCAGGGGCTCGTACCCCCGTAAGGTAGAGGCTTCAAGCACTCGGGAAAGCAAAGGGAATGCGTCATACATTCTTTCGAATGACGCTCACAACATACAGAACAGCACGCGTTTCAATAAATAACAAGCACAAAACAAACATCAAAAACACATAATTGATGATAAGGCGCTCCTGATAACAACGCGAAGCACGGAGCACTCCCCGAACACGTTTCCCGGTAAATTTTACAGTAGTGCACGCTGCTGCGGCGACGGCAGCTTGCGACGTGGGGAGTCACGTCCCTAGCCTTTCGTATCAAAAAGAACCAGCCTAGCAACTGATTTCAATGTTGTTGCAGCACAGCTATCGGTGGCGGTATTCTGTCAAAATTACCATTACTCCCATTAATACTATCAATATAAAGTGATAAAGCAATGTATAGCCCCCTCAGTAGTTGTAGTGGAGGATTTCAACAGCTTCGCTGGATATCCGCTTTCCCAGGGCCGAGATGGCGAAGCATTATTTTTTTTTTGCATAACTGCATGCGTGTTCGAATGCTTAGGATCGGTAGAGTTCTTTATGGTTTCTTTTCTTGCGTTTATTGTTTTCTCCCTCTCTAAGGAGGAGTTGCTTCAGGAACGCCTGAACGCGTCCACTATAACTTACGAATAAAATAAATTCCTTTTGTGAAAGAAATAGGGCATCATGCAAGCTCCATTACTTTTTATCTCTCCACGTCTTTCTTCAGCAGTAGGGAAAGCTTCGACATACCTTTTGCGTTTTCCTTGGGCTGAGTCTGCTTATTCGCACACGTTTTCCACATGGAAGCAAGACACGCCATCCGACATTGTCTTGAGATATATTTATTTCGCTGATGAGGCCCAATACCTTGAGGGCACAACGTGCACGTCTAGAATTAAAAACAATTGCGCCAGCAGCCCGAGCTGTTCTGTACCCCTTTTTATCAAGTCGTACAAGAAAGGAAATAAAACGGAAGCACAAAAACATAATATCAATGATGCCCTTGAAAACAAAGGCGATTGAGGAGAGAGAGATAGGGATATAAGGAAGGCAGGGATGTTAACCAGTCAAGCGTCTGGTTGGCTACACCAGGGTGGGGGAAGGGTGAAGGCGAAGAAAGAGAAGGCAGAGAGAGAGAGAGAGGTTATAGGGAGGTGCACGGACAGTCATTGAGTCAAAGCCACTCGTACATGCCAGACGTTCTCAGAAAGCACAAAAGTGCCTTCACTGCCTTGTGAGCCGATGATCAGTGAGGACGGTGCTCTAGTACTGTCTGTTCACTCAGAGGACGATCATCTAGTTTCCTCAATGTGTTAAACAAAGATTGTTTTTGTGCTTGAAATTGAGGGCAGAGACACAAAGGCGGTTGAATAAAGGAAGAAAAGTAAGCGCGTGCGTGCGTAGCGGTTGAATACAAGTCTGTCTGTCTGTGTGTCTGTCTGTCTGTCTGTCTGTCTGTCTGTCTGTCTGTCTGTCTGTCTGTCTGTGTGTCTGTCTGTCTGTCTGTCTGTCTGTTTGTCTGTCTTTGTAACGTGTTTTAGCACGTGTCCACATCCTCTTGACAAAGCCTGGGCTGCACGTCGACCTAATGCATAAAAACATATTTTTCTTCGCCGCTTAGTGTACTTATGTGGTTGTGCAACATGTTAGATGGTGTTCATCGCAATTTTCAATGGGAAAGCATTACACATAAACACATGCACCTTTTGCACTAGCATTACGATCAACTAAAGAAAGAAGAAAAGAAAAAGAACACAATAGGAAGAATACTCTGACCAATGCCAAGTGAAGCTGACTTCTGTCATGCACTGAGAAAGAAAGAAGCGTGCTCGCAAAGTTGGTGTGGAGTCGAGTCGGTATTCAGGTCACGCCTCGCTTTTTTGATCGGCTTCCGAGAGGACGACGACGAAGAAGGCGGCAGCGTCGACGGTGAGAGTTGAAAGAACGTGTCCCGAAAACGCAACCGTGGCTGTGGCATGTAACCACCGCCTAGCGCAACCAACGGAGCAGGCGCTGTCTCCGCGTTTGAAACTGGGCCGCACCCCGCGGGGCTGAGAAACGCAGTTGCCTAAAAGCAGATGGTGGCTGGAAGACTGCTGGCAAGAGAACGTTGAAAGAGGATGCTATCTATCTATCTATCTATCTATCTATCTATCTATCTATCTATCTATCTATCTATCTATCTATCTATCTATCTATCTATCTATCTATCTATCTATCTATCTATCTATCTATCTATCTATCTATCTATCTATCTATCTATCTATCTATCTATCTATCTATCTATCTATCTATCTATCTATCTATCTATCTATCTATCTATCTATCTATCTATCTATCTATCTATCTATCTATCTATCTATCTATCTATCTATCTATCTATCTATCTATCTACCCGTCTGTCTGTCTGTCTTTCTGTCCTTCTGTCTGTCTGTCTGTCTGTCTGTCTGTCTGTCTGTCTGTCTGTCTGTCTGTCTGTCTGTCTGTCTGTCTGTCTGTCTGTCTGTCTGTCTGTCTGTCTGTCTGTCTGTCTCTACTCCACACACCACTGAAGCTGAAAGTGCGAAGAACATTGCAATTCTAAAGCAAAGTACAGGTGAAATGGTGTTGGAACAAAAGATTGCTCAAATATGGAATATAAAAGAGGCAGATTTCGAAAGGCAGTATGTTAACGAGGCTTAGCCCTGTTGTCTAGCCTTGACTGTAGACGGGTCACACCTTATATAATTGAGCTGGGCCATGAACAATTTCTTGTCTTAGGAAAACAACTAAACATCTTGCATGCAATAAGATGAAGCAACAAGCAAACCCACATGAATCAGCAAACCCACATGATTCTTCTTTTTTTCTGAAGCGGACTGTCCAATGTTGATTTTTAATTAGGAACGAACAATGCGATAATGGAATTCGCGCGTTATCTTTCGAAATGTTGCCCAGCAAATAGGCACGGTCTCAGCGTAACAAGCCCATTGATCACGAACCACACTAATTTATATGCGGTCCATTTTTTTCGCGATACTCCATAAGCCCGATGCATTAAGTATCGAGCCATGCGCGCAAGAAGAGTCTCTCGATCGATGCCTTTCTAATGTAATTTGTAGCCTGTCCTCGCTTCTTAATGTATTCCGCCTCAAAAGCGTCAGCAGCCAATTTCTTGTAGTGTGCGTCTGCAACTATCGCGCTTCAAAAGGGGGTGTTTCAAATGAAATTGGCAGCTTCAGAGCATGACATCTTTTCCCGAGCTTTTAGAATTCGGCAGTCAAAGTGAATGTTTACGAACTTGAGTGGGAATTTGCGAGAGCCACCACTTTGCCTGGATCAAATTGCCTGAGTGAGTTATCACTCAGTGGCTATATAGCGTCGCGCTAATAAACACAAGGTCGCCAGTACGATTCCTTACCGCGACAGTGGCTGGATTTTGATGAGAGCGAAATGCAAGAGAGAGAGGGAGAGAGAGAAAGAAAAAGAGAGAGAGGGAGAAGTGCTGGTGCACGCACATTTAGGCACGTGTTAAAGATCTAGATAAGGTAATACCGTTAAAATAGTATATTTTGTTACGCACCCCGTTATGCCTCCTTCCGTACAGAATTAATAAACACTTTTACTAGGCGTTAACGTATATTTCTTAGAGTGTTTCAAGTTTCTGCAGATGTTCGTTGTCGATTGATGGAATGGAGAATCGGTCAAGGCCTAAATAAAATCAACCACTCGTTTATGCTAAAATTCTACGGGAGTAAATAAAAAAATATTTATCACTGAGTGCGTCTGTTATCATCATAGTTATCATAACAAACGAAAAACAAAAAAGTACAAATAAAACGAAGCGAAAGAAGCTGTGAGATTACTTTTTTTCCTTAAGAAGAAAAAGAATAGCTTATGGCTTTTCCTTTTCTTGCAAGGCTGGGCTATTCTAAAAGAAAGAAAAATATATCCAGTAGGCACGGCGCTGTGCCACTCCTATACAGAACGATATGTCAAGATCTGTTTTTCTCCCAGGCCCTGTATCCCCTCCGCATTTAATGCCTTTGTGCCTCGCGATAGCGTGAATAGGCTCCGAGGAGGGATTTGCCAACTCTCATGGCGACAATGTCTGCCCCTAAGAGTCTCAGACGCATATTGAAAATCCCCCGGAGAAAAACTTTTCCTCTTTTCCTTTTTTTCCCGCTCCGGTCTCCACTCGTGACGCGGAAGATTGATGCATGTTTACAGGGCCCTCCAGCGAATGGTCTACGTCACTGCACTGGAGGTGATCGATGGCGTACGCCAGGCTGCTGGACGAGGCTTAAGTTTCAGCAAGCGATAACCAATCCAATGCAATCAAAACGCGATTATTTTCTTTGAGAGAGTAGTTAAAGAGGCCAACTGCAAGGGAGTTACACTCGGGCTAGAATGGTTTCGAATCAGTAGCAAAGTGAAAGAGGGATCAATTACACGCGAATGGTGGGGCGGTTAACCGGAAGACAATCCTCTGGTTGGTTAATATAGACTGCAGAACGACTAAGGAGAGTGATTGCTGAAAAGGAAAGATAATGGAAGCACAAGTACAAAAACTGGGAGGATGCTTAAGCTTCGCCTTTAGGAGTGGAATGCAAAAATGTTACCGGGCCCGTTGGCACCGACATGTACACCGGATATTTTGCAACACAGGGCACGATAGAAAACAATGGTGTGTCGATCCCGGTGGCAGGGCCCGGCAGAGCAATGGCCCATACTCCCGTAAGGCAGAGGCTACAAGGCAGTGACTCATGAAAAGTCCATACCCCCATAAGAAAGAAAAAAAAAAAAAGATGAGTTCGTATTTGAGTTTATGCGTAAAAGAGTTAGGTTTTCTCGTACACTCAAACTACAATCCGGCGCTGTCATGTCGGTAGGTTGTGTGTGAGTGTGACTGTACGAATTTTCTAGAGAAATTTATTTTTACAAATTCAATTAGTTCAGTAACGCCTTTGCGCAACGCGGAGGATCTGCGTGGTTGTGGTTCGGGATCATTTTTCTTGACGGACAACGCCGCCAACGGCGGACGCCGACGCCTTCAATTTGCCGTGATTGTGGCTCCGTGTTCGTATCGTCTCTTGTTGAAATAAACTTTTTTCTAAACACGGGATTTGCTGCGACACGGAGTCCTTAACGCTATCGCGTTAAAGAGAGGGCGACAGAAACGCATAAGCACGCATGCAATTGGTTTTGCATCATGCAAAATGTAACCAGGCGACTTGAGGACATCAGCCAAAGAGCAGACTGTTAGAAAGCGCCAGCTCGGTCCCAGATTTATGCTCTAGTCCCAAGGCACACTGTAATATTATGAAGCTTACCGTGGAGAAAAAGGAGTCAACCCTGGTGAAAGCAGCATGAGTTAGGCAAGCCAGTCCAGGGAACTTGACGCCAGGTACAACACGTTCTCTCCCCATTTCCGTTGGCAGCAGAGTGAGTGAGTAGGCTAAACGTGTTTTTCGGGCGGCGGCCAGAGGTGTATATAAGTGATCACCGGAAAAAAGTCGGAAAAAAAAGGTTGCTTGGGGCAGCTTGAATATCTAAACATTGCGGCGACTTTATTTCATTTCGAGAACCTGCATCTGGCAAAAAAATACTGCATACCAGACATGCAGCAGGTGTTTCGTGCAAATCACGTGCCTTGCTAAAGGCCAGACACAACAAGCGTATTTTCGCTAAGCGTGCGCTTTAATGCCTCTGGATTTAAGGATTCTTAGTTATTTAAAAGCTTGCGTACTGTTACACAGTTCGACAAGAATAGGAAGGATGAAGGGGGGGGGGGAGGAGGTGTCCAACGCACCTCTCATACACCTGTGTGAACTGATATGTGTTGGGATACCACTTCCTATCAGAACCACGACGCCTTTATTTCGAGAAAGCGTCTGCAACGGGGGTGTCACGACGGACGGCTGCACACGTATCGAATTTAGCACGTAACTCGTACAGAGTTTTGCCTGCAAAACAGTGCGCCAGGGATGGTGGCAAAACGAAAGACCGCAGAGTAGGTGGTTACGCCACTGGAAAATGCGAAGAAACCTTAGAGTACGCCTTCGTTACCACCTGCCGTTGTTCCTCCTCCGCGCTGCGCAAATAGTCAGCTAACGAGCCACTTTCGGGACCCCCTAAGAGCCTCATTATCGCACTGGCAAAGCATCAACAGGTCTAAATTACGTCGCCATAAATATGCTAGTCTCCCGACGGTTCCTAACGCAGGCGGTAAATAGCGGAGCCTCGAGTAGGAACACTCGTTTCACATTACAAACGGCCTTCGCCGAGTCAGGCACCAAGCAACACGAATTTCCTAATGCGGAGGCGAGCAAATTGTGGAGATTTGAGATATTCGCTGAATGGAACCCGGTGAAAGTATTTAGAAAGTGTCTTGCATTTGAAAGCCCGGGCGGCCATTTGCTCGTTGAAAGGAAGTCAGCGTTGGACAATGTGTGAAGACACCGGAACGTCGGAACGTCTGTTGTAATGACGAGTATTTCGCAAAGTAAGTTATCACGCACATTAACTACGGTGACGGCGAAGTCCGTAGCTAAAAACCTAGCATGAAAACAACCTAGAACGAGGCACAACTGAACAGGTGGTCGACTGGCAACTAGCTTGTTTTCCCGTAAAGCAGCCATATGTATGCGGGACCACTGCAGTCAGGCATTCCGAGGAATTGGCCTACGTGCGAGAAGCCAACGTTTGTACGCGTCTGGGTGCAGTGGCGACGCATACATATGGGTGCATTCCGGAAAAACAGCCTCGTTCTCAGTGGAACACCTGTTGAGTGGTCTCTCTTGTACTGTATTTTTTTTTTTTCATGCTCGGCTTTTAGCTGCGAACATGTACCAACTAGCCCAACAGTTTTACATGATGTAGTTAAAGAAAGACGTAGAAAATTTCAAATTTGCTCCGAAAAATATTTGTGAACGGCTTGCGAGCCTTCTCGTTGGCTGCTCACTTGATGATGGATCACGCATCCGTTAAATTTCATAGTCATCTTCTTTCTTGTGAGAGATAGAGAGAAACAAATAAGGAAACATAGGGAGGTTAACCAAGGAAGTGCACGGTCGTCTGCCCTAAACTTGGGGAGAGAAAAGGGTAAGAGTAGATAAGAATGAAGTAGAAAAAGAAATAATTAAGGTTCAGTAATTGCGAACAAGTGGAATGTCCGGTGTGACAAGCGCTAGCACAGACCAATTGCCTTCAAGAAGTGCAGAAGGGCATTTGTGGCCTTGCGCATGCAAGGATGCACCGACCATGTTCTTAAGATCTTTTCCTCCGAGAGCGGTCTATTATTGAACCGGCTCAGTCTAGCTTGTAGATCACATTGCTCAGCATCGAATGATGGGTAATGGCACAGAAGGTACTGTATTGTCTCATCGCAACGGCACTAATAGCACGCTACAATATTGGAAATTCCTATTAGAAATGAATATACATTTGTAAGTTCGACGCCCAGCCGCATGCGACACATTAAAGTTGTTTCTCTACGGGATAGTAACGTAGTACATGTGCTTCCTTTCGGGGTTCTGTATAAACAAAAGACAACGTTCTTACCCTACAGCCGTTCGTAAGAGCAGGTGCAAGCTGATCATGATATCGGACATATTATTAGTGACCGTGGCTGCTCAATGGCAAACAGCTTTTATGAACGAGAAGCTTTGTGAATTCAGCTCGTGTCTTGTAGCCTTCACCTTGCCCTCGCGAAGACTCAGGCATTGTGAAAGAGACTGTGGACGTTGTGCAAGGACGGTTTTCTGTATGGCGCAATGCTGGCAAACCCCGTAGTTTTGATTTTAGATGGCAACAGAACATTAAGACGGAAACGTCCGAGAAATTTGGAGCAGTATTACTGTAAACAGTTCTGTTCGCTGGGACAGACGAAACCTAAAACTTGCATTAGGGCCGCCTTTTAGCGCACCTAAATGTAAGAAAACAAACTTTGTATTAGAACTTGTCACAATCTTCAGGACACAAATATGGTAAATGTGAACGCAAAAGCTCGTACATGAGGCGAATTATATAAGTCTTCGATACACACTGAGTGGTTTTCTGTGTATAACGGGCAGGATCTTTTTTTTTTTACTGTAGAAATAATTTATAAAGATTCCCTGTGACGTATAGAGCAATGCAGCCTCTTCAGATACATTACGAATGAAGGTGGGTATCGCTCGCGTGAGAAACCGAAACATATTGTAAAGAAATAAACTTCTGATCACTAATGTTTAAACATAACTAATATTGAAAAACGTAGTACATGATTCAAATAATGAGGTCGGGCACTAATGAAGACGTATCCAGTTCGCACAAGACTAGCGATTCATAGTCGAGGTATTCGTCTCAAAATTTGTACCACAAAATGCATTGTCGTGACGGGTAATATCTTCTCGAGGAATTTCCCCCGTGGATGTCTTTGCAAAACCAAATCTAGTGCCAATAAATTTAGTCCTAAATGTCGGAGACGCGTACGTCGGAATTGATGGTGGCATCTGCATTTGCGCTAATTTAATATGGCCTCAATAATACCGTGAGGTGCCACAACTAAACTGTTGAAAAAAGATTCAAGAAATAAAAGGCACTTCAGCTTGAATGAAACCTTGGATCATTAGTTCCAGAATTCCCCGTTTCGTCTATCGAGTTGCCTACTGAATTTACTGGAGAGAAAGCTCTCCCTCTGGTAATTCAGCTTCCACGGTAATGATGGTTCGTACATGCGTTTGTCTAAACTTCAAGCTTGGGCGTCAGCGGTTCTTCTCGCTTCGTTTAGTATAATTTGTCTGGCTTTTATAGCCTAATTTTAATGCACTCATATTTTTATAAGCACAGAAGGCAGCAGGATTCTGCGCAAATGCACAATCACGGTGAAATGTTGAGACTTTAGCGGAATATTTTATTCGAAACGGTTGGCGTGCAATGTGACGACGCCGTTTGAAGCCGCAAGAATAAATGCTAGGCAGATCCATGAAGTTATCCATCATTTCTATGCTGGGGATACCATCATGCTTGCAGCTGCCATAGACATTTCCATATATTCTCCGTATACTTCCGGTGAGCACAAAACTAGCAATCCAGATTTGCATATTTCAGCATGCGCTCGCGTGGTATGTTCAGTATATACTAACGAGGCAACGTTTGATATATGCACTGTTGTGGGCAAGCTGACGAGTTCGGTGAACATGAAATACGTTAAGCAAAGCAGGTGGCAGGCAGCGTAGGCAAGAAGCATAGTACAGCAAACAACCTAATACTGTTAAGAAGTGTCCATGTGCGGCCTGTAGCTGTCCAAAGCCTGAACTCGGTAATTCTAGATAGCAATGTTCACTGAGAAAATGGGATATTACAGGTAAAATGTAGGTTTTTTGCTCGGCAAATACTGTTTATTGAACGAGTAGAAAAAGAATATGTGATCAGAATTGACGGGATTTCAGGCGCTTGATGGATGGGACTTTGCTACGGTACGTCCAGAAGTTCGAGAAACAGATTTTTTGTTTCCTGATAAAGCGAACAGCGCCGTAACTGCTGAAACCTCCAGCTACTCATGACCATCTTTTGGGTTCTACATTCAGATGACCCCTCTGATCTTGAGCTTTAGCATAATCTCCGTACATTTTATGGAACGAGCAACAGGTGGTATTGCCACAGGTGAGAAGATATATGTAACGTGTTGAGGGTTTTTCAAGCTGTCTCCTTGCGGATCTTTCCTCACATTTTTCTCCTCGTTATGCAAAATGTAAAACACTAGGAAATAAAGCAAAAAAAAGGAAAGCTAAAGAAAAGACAGGCTACTGCTCGCGGTAACAGATTTACAGCTCTCGAGAACAAGGTGAACTAGAAAAGAAGAAGCAAGTAATGGTTAACTGCGTTAACCTTGACACCATGAGGAGTGAAAGGCATCTAGACAGCGTTAGCATCTAGCTTACCAGACAGACCGCACGCACTAAAGCACGAAAGACAAAACCCACCACTTCACTACGTCCCATCGCCAGACAGGGCAAACGCCCTTCATATGAAGCACACTCGTGCCCAGCAGATACACGCACAAAAAAAAGAAGGAACAATCGCGACATCTCTATCGGACGGGGCCTGCTCGGTACAAATGGGGCAATGTTCGGCCCGAAAAGAGCAATATGTGGTTAGGGGCCACCCGTCGCTATCGAGCAAAGGGCAAATCGTCGCCCCAGCAACGGCGGTGTCCCGGCAAAGCGAGACCATCTGGTTCGTTTCGTTCGCGCGCAACAAGAACTTCATCCGTCAGCGACCAGAGCAGGGCAGGGCAGGCAGCGTTTGCCCCTATCTTCGCGCCCGTGCGAAAAGGGATCGATGACGGGTGCGGGAAAGCGGGAGGGAAACGAAGGGATAAACAGAAGCCAGGCGGGATCGCAGCCTCTCCTGTTGCGGCTGTCATCTATCTGTTATAGCGTGTACACATATCGGCGGGCGGCCCTGCTCGGCAGGCCGTCTCGCCGGGAAGAGCGATTCGCCTGACAGCACTGCCATGCCTTTGAAGTTAGCTTTCCACACGAGCATCAGGAAGCGGATAACGGTGAGACACTCCGCTCTGACATTACGCTGATTGTCCTTCTCGCTCGTCTTTACCTCTTACCGGGAAGACTGTTTGTTATGCGTGCTGTTGGAACAAGCCTGCTGTACGGCGTCAACAGCAGCACGCCTTCGCTCTTGAATCATCGCCGCTTTCGCAAGAAATAGGCGAAGAACGACAAATGTGGCAGTAAAGTACGGGAGTCTAACGCGAAGCAATCAACAGCTGTTTTATTTGAGGCGCTAATAGATTGCTCAAAGCGGTGATCTTAACTTTGCGGTGCAACAAACCTCTCGAGCGTGTACGTCTTGCTCGTTATCTAGACAGCTTAAGAAGAAGACTCGTCAGGTTGAGTTACCAAGGAGAAAGCTGAAAGTGCACTATCCATACCCATTGTTCTAAACACCACGCTATTCACCGAGGAACTGGTATTATACTCGTGTAGTGCGCTTACATGATCATGCGCGGAAAAAAAATTTCTAACTAGTCGTAGCGCGTCTGGTATTACGCAGGAGTGGAAGGTAATAAAAATAAGGAAATAAAAGGTGACACTTACCTTACAGAATCGTCAGGGAGTCTTCCGAAAACAAAACACGAAGCGTATGGTCTGCCGAAAGAAGCCACCGGGAAGGAAAAAAAAAAGGAGTAATAGGAAAGAATCAGCCGAAGCGCTACCAAGGCACAGTCGATAGGGGTACCACCAGTCTAGGAAGACAAGCTCGTCTGCGAGCACCTCTCGCACCGTCCCGTAGTAGGCACTGGCGCCGGCTCCGAAAAAACAAGAACCCGACCGATAAGGGCAAAACTAAAGAAAAGAACTGCACAACCCACTAAAAAGAAAGTCAGTCAAGAAAGTGCGCGTTCTCGCAGCAGAGTCACAGCGCCGTCCAGCCTTCGATCTGTCGCACTGTTTCTTCTTTTTTCCGGGACACAAGTTGCGGGACGATCTGTCGAACGAAGGGCAACGAAACGTCCAGCACGAGGAGCGGCCGGTCGGGTCGAGTCGAAACCTTGAAGTGCGACGACGACCGCGTCGTTTGCGGCGAGTCCGGATACGGCACGTCGGGCCGGGCGATGCAGGCAAGCGTGCGGTGAGCTCCTCTCCAGGCACTGCGGGGAAGGCGTGCGTGTGTGTGTGTGCGCGCGCGCGCGAGACCAGCAAAGCAACACGGCGAGCTGCCCGCGCGCGAGGCCTCCCCTTTTTATCGGTCTCCCGAAATCCCACGCTCGCCGCCGGCGACTTACTCCCCCGCGCCCATCGCCGGCGCCTGCCTACCCTCCTCCCCGCTCTAGCCATTCTCTCCCTAAGACCCTTCCCCGTCACCCTTTCTCCCGCGCAGCCTCTCTCGCGCCTTATCCCGAAAGCCCTCCCTGCAGCCCACGTCTCCTCCTCCGTCGACGACGACGCTGCCTTCCTCCATGAGCTCTCCCTAGCTCTCCCTTTCCTCAGCCCGACTGTTCTTACTCGCTCGGCATCGAAACGTTTGTTTGGCCCCTTTCCCTCCTAACTCTACGTCTCTCTTCATCGCCTTTCGCTCGCTGCTCTCCTTTCGTTCTCCCCAACTATCCTCCTTTCTGACCGCTCGCGTCCCTCTCCGATGTCGTGCTTTCTTCCGTCATGAGTCGTTTTTCATTTTGCTCCTAGTTTGCTTTGCTCCCCTCTCCTTCGTTATTTTATCTTTGTGTATTCCTTAATTTTGCCTCGTCTCCTGTTTCTCCGCTACGTCCCGTAGACGGTGGGTCCCGTTTAGACTGAACGTCAGCTTCATTCCGCACCCCTGCGAACGCGTTTTCTTTTCGTGTACCTGACTGCTGTGCGAGTCGTAGGCGTCAGAGGGCGTGATTCGCACCAAAGTTTCTTTTTTTTGTGCATAGCTATCGCCGGAGCAATCTCCGGATGTCGTTTAGTGCGACGCTTCTCGATGTGCGTCCATCGGCGACTTCCTGCGCATATCCCGTTGCAATGGTGAAGATGTTCGTGTCAGCTATGTGCAATAGGTGAGGCGCCTTTTCCCTTGCTTGGACAGCTGCGCCACTTTGCCATAAGGCGCACTGGAGGTGGCTGTCTAAACGCGTGGGCAGTGCTTGTGCAGCACACATGCGTGCCTGTTGTTTACTTGACCTGAGTACTCAAAAGTAGTTCACGTAAGTTTCGGTGACATTCGATGTCTAGAAGCAGGCAACGACACATGCTACGAGTAGTGACTTATTGTATAGTTAAAAAGTGAAGCAGGTCATTTATGCTTACTCTTGACTAAATATAAGTACCGGGCATGAGCTTTGATGTGAAAAGCATTCTTGCTGACTTTACTGACCTTGCGGTATCTATCTAACCTCTTTGGCATAGTGACTCATGTTGTCTGCTAGTTTGGTACACTAGGTATGTGCCGGCTGTTGTATTGCTGAGCCGAGAATATGGGTCACTGAGTGCGTGCCCGAATAATCAACTTGCTTTGGCCGCTGTATGGCCTAGCAGACAACTTAGGCAGCTGGGCATGTGCCTAAACAGACAACTTCGCGATGCGCATGAAACAATGACATGTACCTATTTTAGGCCCGTTCCCTAGAATAGACGCGCCAAGATGACGCAAACGACGTGTAGCCTTAAATATAGTAAAACGATAGGGTGGCATCCACAACATACTCACAACACACAGGGCTCGTCGAGTGCGGCGGCTTGAGAGAAAGTCATTGGAACGAAGTTGCTGGTACGGAACTAGGGGTACTGCAGAGATACTGAGGTTACAGTTATTGCAACAAGATATGCCATGTCGTAGTTGCATTTGACATTGTGGTTGGCAGGGAAATTGGCACTTCGTGTGGTGCCTGCGGTAGCGATACGGCGTGTCACTGCATAGATTTATCGCTAACCGCAGGAACCTCGACGTTGCCCGTGAGATGGGCTCTGCCGGAATCGTTTATACTTATTTAAATGAAGTTACTGGGAAATTTTATGAGTGCACTTGCTACATTTACTTACAGGATCCATCGCGTGCGTACAGTTGTTATGGAAATATTTTAGCCTTGTGTTGTCCGTGATTCGCTGCCACGATATACGTATCTGTAGGACGCCTCTTCCGCGAGCGCATCCCATACCGTGGAGTGCCGTGGTCGAAGCGGCGGAAAGCACCAGTTACCGTGAGCGCGTTAGGAACACGGCGGAACCCAGGAGCGCCCGCTTTGATCCTAATTTGGGGTTGCTGCTTTAACCCCGTTGTGAAAGCCAAGAACTAAACGGCGAAATTCGTCATCGCTTAGTCTCGCCCTTCGCTGCTGATGAAACATAAGAGCAATATTTTGTTGCTAATATTGAGATTACATGTTTCGTTAAACGCCGTTAAACGTTAGAAGAGATGGTATACCGCGCCGTGAAAAAGTTGATTTCTACTTACCATACTGCGCCATAGCGTTGTTGATATGTCGGCGATGCAGAACTCCCCAAAATTGCAACTCTTAATTACATCATTAATTTACCCCTACGCTCGAGGACGGTACGCGATGGCGCTCTACTGAAACGTTGATTCGTCGGCATGTATTCCGCCGTGCCGCTGTGAGGCGGTGCACACGCAGTTGGCCTATTGTATCACGGTAACCTGTCACGGAAAGCTAAAGCTCTCTATAGAAAACTGTCAGCGGTGGCGACAGTCTTTGTGTCCCTTCGTCAGTGGCTCGCGAATGCGATAACCTGTGCTGGTGTGATAAATTCCAATCACATTTTTTTTTCACTAGGACGTCAGGTACGGTTCGCGAGTGCGTTGAGCGCAATATCATCGCAGGTCCCTCTCTACATTACATTACATCATGTCATTAAAGCTTGTATGTATGCCTCTCTCCGTGCATCACGTACTATGTGTAAAGCACCGTGAACGGGTCCCCTGGTCATCGTACAGCTAAATGCGGTGTGGGCGTTTGGCTTAGGAACGAGAACGGCGTTTTCTGCGTGGAGCGGCTTCTGCAGCGAAGGCTTCGCTGTGCGCCAGCGTTGGTTCATAGGCGGCGCTCCTCGCCGCAGCTGCTTCCACAGCCTTGGCCCCGTAACTGTCAACGTATCATTTCTGCTGTGCTAAGTTTGGTGCCTGAAAATGTTGAGTTAAGTGCGGGACACCTACCGCAAATAGCATTGCTGATTTTTTTTCTCACAAACTCGAGTGAAGTTTTCAATTACCAAATAAATAATTAATATATTAAGGATTAATTAATAAGTATAATATATTAAGTATTCTAAAAATCAAATAAAACTGCAAGAATTTGTGTACAAGTGCACTCTTCGTCGGCATAAATGAGGGTGAAAATGTTCCAATTTCCCATTATTCAGAACTGTGTTTGGGCATTACGCGGCAAGGACATACCTTCGCGGAGTCATAGGAGGCAGAAGGTATTCGCGCTTTGCGATAAATAGACATCGGCAGCTGTTCAATGTGTGCGATCGAAGCTTTAGGCGTTAGGGTGAAGCGGAATGTACAAATATTGAAAAGCACGCATCGTCCGTCCACGCTATCTCAGGCTTGTGCGAATAGGCTGGAGAGCGCTATTTATGCTTAAACAAATGTGCTTTCCTAACCACTCTTGCATCGAACCTACAGGTCTGTTCAAGAACATCGCAACATGCAATGCCTCAAATTTTGTTGCACTCTAGTTAATGCGCAGTTCCTCTCCTCTTCGCTTTACATAAAGCTTAACAAACCTTCTCCAGCTAGAAATTTTTATCCAAGGATTACCGCATACGCTCGTGTAAGGGGCGCACCTTTCTTTTTTCGTGATTATAATGAGGAGATGCCCTTACGCGGGGTTGGATACTTTTAGTCCATTTTTTTGTCAGCCATTCGCAATACGCGTTATAACTCTGTAATGAAAGAGAGAATGCTTTGTTTGTCCTTGCATGCACGTCAGGCACCAGGCACCCGTCAAGTACTCGGCGCAGGCACTCATGCCGCCGCTCAGCCTCGGTTTGGCAGCAAGCTCATGGATGTAGGGGTCCTCTGTGCCATCCATGGCTTTAGATGTGCCTTCGATCTAAAGGCTTATAGAAACAATCTCCGAAGCCAGTAGAGGCTAAGAGC